>NC_139516.1:150838707-151438707 GCF_947247035.1 Vipera ursinii
GAACCCTGAGGAGGCCGACTCTGTGGGAGCGAACTGAGTGATGGGAGGTTGACAATGGCAGCAGGTGGTCTTGCAAGTACCCCAGGCCTAAGCCATGCAGGGCTTTAAAGGTTATTACCAGCACCTTAAATTGCACTCGGAGGGTAACCGGAAGCCAATGCAGCTCGTGCAGGAGTGGTGTAACATGGGAGTACCGAGATACTCCCATAAGCACCCGCGCAGCTGCATTTTGCACCAGTTGAAGCCTCCAGGTGCTCTTCAAGGGCAGCCCCATGTAAAGAGCATTGCAGTAATCCAGGCAAGAAGTGACGAGGGCATGGGTAACCGTGCATAGGGCATCTCGGTCCAAAAAGGGGTGCAACTGGCGCACTAGGCAAACCTGTGCGAAGGCCCCCCTGGTCATGGCCGTTAGATGATCTTCCAAATTAAGCTGTGAATCCAGGAGGACACCCAAGTTGCGAGACCTTTCTGAGGGGGGCAATACCTCCCCCCCATCGAAAGAGATGGAACTTGTTGGACAATACGAGATGCCGGTATCCACAGCCACTCGGTCTTGGAGGGGTTCAGCATGAGCCTGTTCCTTCCCATCCAGACCCGCACCACCTCCATGTACCAGGACATCACATCAAGGGCATCACTGGGTTGGCTTGGGGTGGAGATGAACAACTGGGTATCATTCGCATATTGGTGATACCTCACCCCAAAGCCACGGATGATCTCACCCAGCGGCTTCATATAGATGTTAAACAGGAAGGGGGAGAGTACCGACCCCTGAGGCACCCCACAAATGAGGGGCCTCGGGGTAGATCTCTGTCCCCCTGCCAATACAAACTGCGAGCGGCCCGAGAGGTAGAGGAGAACCACCATAAAACAGTGCCTCCCACTCCCAACCCCTCGAGCCGTCGCAGCAGGATACCATGGTCGAGATGTCTTGTTGTTGATTTTTTTCATTTCCCCTCCTTTTTAATACGATGGTGATGGCAAGCATTCAAGGAAACCAGGATTCCCAATTTTCTCCCAAATTAAAATACAGATCTTAAAAGCCATTTTCAAAAATTAGCTAGTTTTCCCAGTGGAAAAAGATGTGAGGACTACTTTGTTGCCCTAGATTTCATCTGGAAACAAAGAAACTCATTCATTTAATGCTCCCAATAGATTGAAAATTTCTGCATCTTAAATGTTGAGGCAAAATGTTTTGAAATTGGGATATTCAGTTTGGGACATACCCAGGGACAAGAGAAGAAAGGATTTGGCAGCATATGGAACTCTCAACACATGTTCGTAGAAAAATGGCGCTAATACTTACCACCTCATGTGGTTTTGTGTATCCCAGGAATGCAAGTATAATCTATGATTCAAACCTCCATCTGGCTACCCAGCTTAGAGCTCAACAGAGGAACTGTTTTTCTCGCATAATACAAGGACAAGATTTTTTATCTCCACAAGCTGATTTCATGAAAAAGAAATATCTCCTCCCTCCCCCACAATTCTTTCTGTTTTGCAATTTATTTATTTGGTTGTTTTCTAGTTTGTTATTAAAGCCTACAGATTGGCTAATGCTTCTGCCAAAAGGAAGATGCACTATGTTGGTCTTTGAAAGGCTGCGGTCTGTTTTGCTAATAGCACTGCCAAAACTGATCAACTTTCTTGCTGCCCACAAAGTTGTTTTGAAGTTGGTCTGCTATCTCGGTTTTGAGCACGCTTTGAACATTAACATTTGAAATAAAAAGTGTTTGAGGTCTCCTTCCTGTTTAGAATGTGAGCCTTTTCATACTGATTGAACAAAAAGCAAAGCAAAATCTGTTTATGAAATTGTTGAGCTGAGCTTTCCTTAGGAAAAGGACAATGCATGGAAATATACAAAGGGTAAATACTACTGTTGTTAACAAATAGAGAAAAAATATATTTTATCAGAATTACAGCTCTGGTATAATCAAAAAGATAGCTATTTGCATCCTCACCATCTGATGGTATGAGAAGTTGGTCCACACTCATAGTTTC
The DNA here is from genome assembly GCF_947247035.1 of Vipera ursinii. NCBI lineage: Eukaryota > Metazoa > Chordata > Lepidosauria > Squamata > Viperidae > Vipera > Vipera ursinii. The sequence continues at coordinate 150,840,709 of NC_139516.1, forward strand.
ATATCTGAAATATGTTTTACTTCTGCAAGTTATTATTTTGTAAAATGTTGGCTGCAGCTAAAGTGTTGTGAGTAAAAGTCCTTGAGGCTGAGAATTAATGATTGTATCCTCTCTAACTGAGAAAGGAAAAAAAATGTAAACTTGGATTTTATAAAGCAGAGGTTTTGACTTATTTTCACAGTATCAATTACTTACCTGAATGCTTGTCAACAGTCTGGTTGGGCAGACATGGAGCTCCTAAAAAGCTGTTAGTAATCATTTAGACTATGGGATCGCTTGGAGCAGGGATACTCAATGACTGATCCCTTTCTGTAAAATTCTCTGGGTACTGTGTTCCGTCTCCATATTCTCTCTAGCATTGCTAGGTTGCTTAGGTATGGAAGAGTGCTAGAAAACAATTTGTCCCCATAGCCTATGAAATTTGTGGTTGATCAGTTGCTGGAAGGAAAAAGATAGCTTCCCAAGGTGCGTACTTAGACCTATTGCTTTTCTGCTATTAATAACAGGAGAGAACAGCAATCTGGAGAACAATTGCTGGGATATAGGAACCTCTTCATTCTTAATGCTTGTTGGTCTGATCATTAATGGAGAAGCAACAAGCTGTAATGGAGTCACTGGAGAGAAATATAGAGATGATATATTTGAATGTATATATCAGCCACTGCAGTAACCCATCCAGCATCTGATGGGAAATTTCAGTCTAGATCTAAACGTATTGATCATTTCTGATTTAGAATAGGTAAGCTAAAATACAACTACCTATGATTCAAACTTGCAATTTTTAATTTACATGTCTGTGAGCTTTCTGAAATTTTGTCAGATTCAAGATAAATGCTCTTTTCAGCATTTATACGTATCAGTTTTGGTATATTCGTGCATACATTTGTTTAGTCCCATTTCAATACAATTTTTAAGATTTGGAAAGAAGTGGAAATCAATCAATTTTTATCATTATCCCACTTAACGTTTGCATGCAATTTTGGTATCTATTTTTTAAAAAAACAGCTGGAAAGGGCATATTAAAAGAAGAATTCTGTTTAGTTTGAAATTTTGCCCAATTTGCATCTGTTCTCCAAGTTAGCATTACATTGCTGGTTATTTGCTCCCAAAATAGAAAATGGTAGGATGTAACCTTACAGTGATATGTGTGTAAAACCTGCCTACTTTCTTTGTTTCTCATGACTAAAATGTGGGGCATAGAGCAATTGGTCATTTGAAGGGGAAGTCAAGCAGTGAAAAGCAGAGAGGTGATTTGATGATCAGAATGAAAAAATGAAAGAGAAACATTTGGGGGGGGTTGGGTGTACACTAAAGATAGGATGAGGAAATAGAAATTTCTGCATTTTATTAAAATTATACTAAAAGCACACTTTTTTCCTTATCCTTTTCAGCTCCAAGTATGCACCTTATCATTTATAATTTAGAATATTGAGGCAAAATGCCAAGGTTTGGCAAAAGTTGTAACTTTTGCCAAACCTTGGCCTTTTGGCTCAATATTCTAAATTATCATTTATAATTTAGAATATTGAGGCAAAATGCTAAGGTTTGGCAAAAAGTTACAACTAAAGGCTCCGATTTGCATGATGGTGTTTTTTCTAATAGTAAAACTTTTCTACAGTTTATATGTTAGATTTCATCATGTGGATGATGTGTGTGAGTAAATTACCATCAATGTTGAAATGTAGTGAACATTGCGAATTGTGTATTTGATTGTGGGTGAGACTGAGATTGGTGCTGAACAGAGGGACCTGCTTGCTTTAACTGGGCAGTGGGATGATTCTCATAACTACAAGGGACTTTTCTACAGCTCCCGTTCCTGATGTATTGGCTTAATTAAAGGAGATAGCTAGTCCAGTACAGTTCCACATTTGAAACTATCAGACCAATCCATTTTCCTTCAAGACCATAAAATAAATTAATAATATTAAGAGTCATATTAATATTTTGTTTTTCAGATTTCCTCAGTCATTCCTGTTTACCAAATTGTTGTCTTCAGTGGGTGAAAAATTATAATGATAAAGGAAGCAGTAATAAGGGGGCTTCCTGACACCCTCTGTCTGGAATCTTAAAAAGACCTCAAGTTCACCACTGTGGATTTGGCAGCTTCATAGCTGCCGAGAAGATTGGTTTTCAGTTCAGTCCACACTTTGAACCTTAGTCTCTCCTTACTGTTGTAATTAATTTCTCGTCCCAGTGCCATTTGGCTCCCACACAGAACTCGATTGTGCAATTTATCTGTGGGTCAGAGCTCACTGCAAAGGCATTGCTTGAAAGTCCTCTCACACTATACAGCTTTGTCATGTGTTTATCTCTCTTTATTTTGCTTATTAGAGCACACATTTAATGACTACAGCATTTAGATACTGCTCCCCTGTGCCAGCTACAATACAATAACTAGCAGGGATGGAGTCTACTGGTTTTTATCTCATCCAGCTCTACCTTTCAGACTTCCCCCCCTCCTCCTCTTCCAAATGTCTCTTAAATGAATCATGCCAGCTTCCTCCCTTCTCTATTTTTTTCCTTCCTCCCCCTCAGGGTAATTCTGGATTGGCTTGCTTTTTCAATTTCTCTCTGAGAAATGTATTCCTTGATGCTGAATTCATTTCCTACTAAACTGAATATCCATTAGATGAGGTAATTTCTTTCCTTGCCTGATTTTTTTTTGTCTTTAATTAAAGAAAATGGGGTGCATACAGGAGATTGATTCCATGCATTCAAAAGGAAATGGTTTTCAAAGAACCCCGTTTAGCCAAATCAAAACACCTGAGGGGCCCACAGATTTCATATGGTTGCATTTCTCCCACAGAAAGCAATTGCATGGTAAGGCAATGGGGCAAACCTGCTTACGGTTTCTTTTTCTTCTCTTGAAATACATTAAAACATAGTGGAGTTTTATGTCCGATGATCTGGACTGGACTGGGTACTTTTTTTTTCAAATCAACCCAAAAACTGTTTTATTGCAGGAAACAGTGTTCTGCGCAACAGCACAGAGAATTTGGCAAATCTAAATATCAGATTCAGAAGTTGACAAATGTAATGCATATGGCATTATTAAATTATTTTTAAAAACACACGGGCTTAAATGATGCTATTTAAATCATTTTCAGAACTCTGTAATACCAGAAGATTATTAAAGTCTATTCATTAAATTTAATTGTAGACTTTGCAATACACACAAACATATATACTCATACATATATGCATACACCTATATATGTACATACACATACACATATGTGTACACACATACATATGATTAAAGATTTGGATGGGTTGAGATCATACATTTGCAACTTACTTTTCAAAGACTGCAAATAGAGCTGACCTCACTCTGCTTTTTATTCATAGTTCACTGTCACTTAATTGCTATAAACTTGAACATTAACTTATGGACCGCACAGTGCATAATGTTATTAGAAAAACCTCATAACTGATAACCTGACAGTGGGAACTTCTAATTGGAATGATACAGAGAATGGAACTCCATATTGACGCGCATGGCACCCTCCCCCTCCCCTGGCCTGCATTTCGCCATCAGAGGCCTTCCAGAAAGGCCTCTGCAGCTGAGAACCAAGCTATGGATTGAATCTGTAGCTTGGTTATTGGCTGAAGAGGCCTTTCCAGAAGGCCTCTGACAGCAAAATGCAGGCCAGGGGGCTCCACAGAAGAAGTGGGCCAGTGAGGTGAGGCAGGTGTCAATTCATGAGGAGGACTGGCTGCAATAGTAAGTGGGTGCACGGCACGTGGGGTAGCTCCACCCCCACCCCTGCCCTAGCTTGATTTTTAGGCCCAAAACTAGGGCCTAAAACTAGGGCTTATTTTTGGGGTATGGCTTATATTAGGGGAAACATGCTATAAAAGAATAAAATAAAAAGTGAAAGATAAAAAAAGAAGAAGTAACTTCCAATCTTCTTTTCAGGAATTACTAACAAATTAATTACCATCTGCACCTTCCAAAATTACATATTATGGTCCCCTTCTTCCCATAAACAAATCCTTTAAATCAATAAATCTTGAAATCATCAATTCTTTTTTGTTGATTTTCAGGGGGGGGGGGAAAGTCCATGTAGGATTTAAATCTTGAAGTTTCCAAAAGCCATCATGACCATCCCTTTAGATTTAAGGACCTGGGAAACATTTTATACATTATAGACAGAGAGAGTTTGATAACATTTTAGCCAGCTCAGAACTTCTTGGGTTTGTAAACTTTCCATATCCTGCTTCTACAATGGAATGAACACACATACTTTTTTTCAACAATCAACTTGTGAAGTTTTTGCTATAATGAAGTCTGCAATGGACCAAAAGTAAAAAAAAACAAAAACTGTTAGCTGTACATGAATGGAAGCTTATTTGTGCATGTCTGATATTTTCTGTCTCATGAAAGATCTTCCTCCTAACTGATAACTATAGGACCATTTGATGCTGCAGTAGTGTAACAGAGCTTATTTCTTTGAATTGCTCCATTTTTAAAAATAAAACGTTTCCCCTCATCTTGACATGTCCAAATTCTCAAGAAGATTGAGGAAAGTTAGCATTTTCAAATCTCTGCACCAAAAGACCGAACTTTCAATTCATGCAAAATATATCTTCCATTCTGTTGAAACATTCTGCTCTTTTCTTCTTTTCTTTTTTCTTTTTTTGTGGTTTGTAGGCAGAAGCATATTCTTAAGGAACAGATGAAGAAGTGGTATAGCTTTCAGGGGCTATAAATGAATACATTGTAGCAGCTGGCAATGATTCAATTTGTTTAGCTCTTAACTCCAAGAAAAGCAGATCTCAAATTGTGTGACTGAAAATGGTTATTACAAGATTATATATGATGGCAGTAAACACAGGCAGAGTTCGTTAATGAACAGCCTGGACAGAATGCTGCTTTCTGTAGTTCTTCAGGAATTTACCAGGTGCTCATCTGAATAAAATAGAAGACAACAAATGGATTAATATGACATGTTTACTTCCTGGAGCAGATCTGGTAATTGCAGCTTTGAAGACTTACAAAAAGTTCTATCACTTCCTATTTTTTACTCACATAAAATGATTCATATTGTCAATTGCTGTATATTGAAGATGAAACTTGGATGGAGTTTTTACACTTTATATATGCCACTAAAACGCTGCCATAACATTTCTTTGTTGAATTTTCTTTCACAAAATATAATAATATTTAACTCCATGGCATAACATTATCATACTGCTTTCTGAAGCTAGAGGAAATTCAGGAACAGTAGATATTTCCATATTATTATATGGGTAACACAGAGATGTCATTTTCATTTATGCTCTGGAGTAAAAATAAATAAACCATGATGAATTTTAAAAATGATTTTTAGTGCACATGCATGTTGTGAAGGGAAAGGGATGTACTGTAGTTCTGTCGCAATATCAATAAGAATATGAATTTGTGAACAATAGCAGCACCATGCACCATCAGTTTTGGGTGAGGACCACAGATGTGCTTGGTAAGGAACAATTTGGATTTTCTACTTCTAGCACAAAAAGGTAATGGACTGACTTAACTGATTTGCATGTTCATTGGCCATGATGCAGTAGCAGTGACAGGCCAAAATAAATCATCTTAAACCTCCAGGACCTTGGCTTGCATTTATTCTCTGATGGCATTTAGACTTAGCAGAATTAGTGTATGCCTCATAATAAGATCCAATCATTAGGTACAGCACAGCTTTGGAAAAATATGGGGTCCAGATGAGTTGAACTGCTATATGTAATAACATATGTGCATCCAAGGAATTATTATTTTTCCATATGGAGTTTATGCCTAAGGAAAGAGTAGAAAACACTTTATTTATCTCCCTATAGGATTCAGAAGCCGACAAGGCCACATTAAAAGCAAGTCATGCAGAATATCTTTCCTAAACTAGTTCCTTCTTGCTGTCTCTGGCCATGGGCATCATTCTTCTTTCTAGGTCTTGCTATTTCATGTTTTCATACTGGGCCTATTCATTCCATTTTTACTCTTCTTTCAAACCTAACTACAATAGATAAAAATTCCAATAATTTGCTCTCCCACCCAGGATGCTTGTTCCAGCATTAGCATTTTTTAAAAAATTGAATGTTTATTAATTTATTTTCAAACATACATAAAATAAAAATGATTATCAAAGGGGGGAAAAACAAATTATGCAAGTAAACATGTAAATAAAAAAAATAAAAAATCTGTAATGACAACTATATTCCATTTTTCTGATTCTCTGTTTAAAGATAAAATCTAAACTTCCAAAATTCACCAAAGAATTTTTTCCAGAGGGAAGGAATAAGAGAATAACAGAGTTCGAAGCAACCTTGGAGGTCTTTTAGGGCAACCCCCAGCTCAGGCAGGAAGCCCTATACCATTTCAGACAAATAGTTGTCCAATCTCTTCTTAAAAACCTTCCAGTGTTGGAGCCCTCACAACTTCTGGAAGAAAGTTGTTCCATTTATTAATTGTTCTAATTGTCAGGAAATTTCTCCTTAGTTCTAGGTTGGTTCTCTCCTTGATTAGTTTCCATTGCTTCTTGTCCTGCCCTTTGGAGAATAGGTTGACCCTCTCTTTTCTGTGGCAGCCCCTTAGATATTGGAACAGTGCTATCATGTCAGTCCTCCTTTTCATTAAACTAGACATGAGTAGGGAACCTTGGCTCTTTTATGACTTGCGGACCTCAATACCCAGAATTCCTGAACCAGCCATACTGACTCAGGAATATTGGGAGTTGAAGTCCACAAGTCACAAAATAGCCAAGGTTCCCTATCCCAGAACTAGACATACCCAATTCCTGCAATCGTTCATATGCTTTAGCCCCCTGATCATCTTCTCTGCATTCTTTCTAGAGTCTCAACATCTTTTTTATATCATGGCAACCAAAACCCAATGTAATATTCCAAGTGTGGTCTTACCAAGGCACACTTACCAAGTGGTACTAATACTTCATATGATTTTGATTCTGTCTCTGCTAATGCAGCCTAGGGCTGCATTAGCTTTTTTTTTTGCATTTGCAGAACATTGCTGTCTCATATTTATTTAACTGATGGTCCACTAGGACTCCAAGATCTCTCTCACAGTTATTGCAGGGATAACATGATATTAAATGATACATAATTTTCTCAAAAACCATTGAATCACACATCTCTGAAATTCAATCTTTTATATTTGGAATTTCAGTTTTTTCCACCTGATAATTATTCTTTTTACTTTTCTAGCATATGAACAATTTTTGTTCTGGACAGGCTAGATTCCTAGTGGTTGACATATGACTCAATACAATATCTATATCTTTAAAACCACAGTTTTCCAATAATTCTGCCAACATATTGTATAACATTACACAAAAAGGAGTAAAAAGAATATGACCATAACATGTGAGTTAAAGTGCCCTCAAATGTCATACAACATCAACACAAATAATCATTACTTCATCCTTTACAAAACATTCTAGATCAGTGCTCCTTCACTTGAAGATGGGTGGACTTCAACTCCCACAATGCCCTGGCCAGCATGCCTGGCTGGGAATTCTGGGAATTGAAATCCACACATTTTAAGTTCCCAAGTTTGAGAAACCTGTTCCAGATTGTGCTCAGTAGATAAGAAAAACAATCAACAGCATTAGCATTCCTGTGAAAAAAATTAATAAGGTAGGCAAGAAAGCACAAAGATCAAATCTGTGTCTGCAGGTCATTCTGGAGCCTTGTACTGATGGCTCTCTTTGGTGAAATATAAATACACTTAATAATACACTTAAAATAATTTTAAAAGTAATACCAATATGTTTTCAGCCTTTTTTTTTCATTAAGGGGTATCAGAAAGAATTTATTTTACCTTCTGTCTAAATAAAGCTGGTTTCCAGTCCTTCTCTTCTGTCATACTTAGGCAAGATGAGGTGCCAAAAGAACTTTCTCTACTGATCAACTTCATTACTGTATTTGCTCTTTCACAAAAGATCTGTTCTTTGTAGCTTCCTTTTAGATTTATTCAACCTGCTTTCACACCAAAGAGAAATATCTACTTATATATTGTCCCTCTTACAAGCATACCGTATATTAAATTGTTTAAGGAATTCATTATGAACAGCTATATTTAATATAATCCATTCGGGAAAGAGTACATTTAGAAGATCATATTCTTACATCCAAAAATGTGTTAATAATCTTTCTTACAATCAATCTAAAGCCAACTCTAGACTGTTAGAAGGTCCTTTCATTTCTGTTCACTTCACAAAATAAATTATAATAGCAATATACCTTTACCCATAGTATGATGAATATTTCATATGTCTACATCCAAGTAGATGTTTTTCTCAATGGATTATATTAAAAAGCAAATAAAATACAAAGTAAGATACCTGCATGAAAAAGACAGGACAGAAACCAATTTATGTGTTCTGTACCAGCCTGCTACTGGCCCTGCAGAAAAGGCAGGGACAACCCCTTTACAAATGGCAAGAGGCTGGAATTAAGCCTGCCAAATTTATTAACATAAAACAGAGCAAAACAAGACATCAACCATGAAACAGGAGCTATGAAACAGGAACTATTCAAGCGGTTGCCTTCAGCAAACCAGCCCTCCCACGCATTCCCCTTTCATACAGTTCAGGGCATGGCTTCTCTCTGCCTCCTTCTGAGGTGCCCCATTGCCTTCCTCTGTTTACTCCTGATTGACTGCCTCCTGCGTTGGGCATCCTTGAACAGGGCCAGCTGTGGGTTATCTTCATCCACGCTGTCAGGCTCACACAGCTGGGTCTCTGTCGTGACCAGGTGGGAGGGGCCTGGCTGAGGGATTTCATCAGCAAGATCTTCAACACCCCCCTCCTCCTCTGAGTCGTCCAACCCAACTGCCGAACCCACAGGCTGACCCTGAATCACAACATTATGTGACAAGTATGCAATTTAAACAAAGCCATACTTACATATTGTTGAATATATCTAACATTCTTAGGTGAATTCAAATTCGCATTTTCCCACTCTTCTCCTAGCTTCATCAGACAGTTGTGTTCCCAGTCCATTCTATCCAAATGAACTTGCTTGGGTATCTCATGAACTAAATCTGGAATGAAAGACCTGCCACCTTCTCAAGCCTTTGTTTGAGTCCCAATCATACCAATGTAGCAGCATGATTGCTAAAAACCTGGGCTATGCTTATCGATTTTGGAAAAATTACTGTGAAGCCTAAAGACTCTTAATACGTAAAAATCAAAAGCTAACCCACTCCAAACTCAACAAAAATAGAAAAATCTGTTTTGCGCCTTCTCTACATCTATTACAGCCTCACTCAAATTTTTGAACCCATTACAGCAGTACTTATCGTTGACTAAAATTTTGTTGAAAATGCTCTCTTAGTAATTATGTTATCCATAGTACATAGGTTAGCTCCACATCAAAGGCTAACCTGTATCATGGCAACCTGTATTCAAGATGGAACAATGGGTAGAACTTTTCCTCTTGAAAAATTATCTGGGAATAACTATATTGGCTGCGGCAAATAGATTATTTAGAATGGACTCTGTGGAAGGCAAGGATATTATCTATGGTTTCATTTAAAGCTCCAGAAGAACATTGGGGTTGCTCTTCCTACAGTATACTCCAGGGCAGTATTACTTGATCTTAGCAACTTTAAAATGTGTGGATTTCAACTCCCAGAGCATCTCAGCCAGCATACTGGCTGGAGAGTTCTGAAGTTGAAGTTCACACATCTTAAAGTTGCCAAGATTGAGAAATAATGCTCTAGTGATATTAACCCCTTTCTCCCTGCCAAGAAGTAGATATTTATTTATTTATTTATTTTATTGGATTTATATACCGCCCTTTCCCGAAGGACTCAGGGCGGTTTACATGGTATTTAAAACAAAGATCGATACAAAAGTTAAAAACAATTAAAAAAGATTAAATCAAATCCCTAAAAAATAAAAACCCCAATTAAAATTCTCAGCCTGGGCCGGAAAGCTCGAAGAGCCAGGTCTTCAGGTCCCAGCGAAATGAACGAAGGTCGGGGGCAGTCCTAAGCTCCGCGGGCAGCTGGTTCCAGAGGGCAGGCACACCCACAGAGAAGGCCCTCCCCCTGGGTGTTATCCGCCGGCAATCTTTTACCGGCAGCACCCTGAGAAGACCCTCCCTGTGGGAGCACACTGGACGAAGGGAACTTGATGCTGGCTATATAAATCTATATAATTGACTCTGTCTATCAAACTGCTATATTGATGAGGAGAGGCCTGCCCATTTTGTGACAAAGATCTCATATGCATGTGTTAGAGATTAAGGTATATGTATAGATGGATATACACACACCGAGAGAAATAAGAATCAGTCATTATTTCCATTATTTTTTCCACTAATGGATTGCTTTAGCTGTCCATTAATTTCTTAGGTGGTTGTCTGAAATCTGAGTTCTACCAAAGCATTATTGTATTCTTCATTATGGCTCCATTTCCAGAAGTTTGCAAAATGGGGGGAGGGGGGAACCACAGCTCCCAAACCTCTAATTTTATTCCTTAATCTCTTATCTTTACTTTTTACATGTGAAAGTTTTTCCTGCTGTCCTGTAGACATATTGCCTTTTGCCATGGTATCTATTGGTTAAACACAAAAGGAATTTTTCTGTTTGTATACAGCATCAAAAACAATTTTTTATCATCAGCACTTAGTCAGATACACAAAGAGTTATCTTGACTTGAAAGATACCTTCCTACATGTAGATAAAAAGAGGAGGAACAATTCTAGTTCAAGGTGAAGCCATTACTAGGTCTTGTAAGTTAACTTTCTAACAACCTTACTTCAGTCTTTTCTTACTCCATCTTTGATTATTTTTCCGACTAAAAGCCAAGGAAAATATCCAAGGAACTTAGCCAAATTTCCTTCACTTATTTTGCTTAAGCTGTTAATAATTTAGCAAATGTCTTTCTTTTCTCCCCAGCTCACAACCCCATCGTACTTTGGAAAGATACCATTTTTCAATTGTAAATTTATGATCTGGTTGCATTTCACATGTCCTTAAACTTTAAAATCATATTTTGCTTTATATTTTTGTTCAAGGGTGAGAAGCAACAAAAAATGTAGTTCTATACTTCAGTGTTAGTCATCAGTTGAAAATAACCCTCTGTCCCCTTGTTATACTATATTCTGTCAACAAAAGCCTATTTGGTAAATTTTTATCATTCTAGTTGGTTGCACAGTCAGCCAGATGTTTAAACTGGATTTGGCATAGTTGTTCATTTCTTGAGTCCTTCCGAAGGACCTAGTATAGGCAGATGTTGTTTAATCATGTTAAAGGTATTGTTGCAGGATGTAAGCTCTTCCAAGTAAGGCTGCTTTTTGCAGTTGATTAATGTGGATTTTGTCAGTGCCAGTGGTGTGCAGGAGATGAGGCATTTGACCCCTTCCTTTACTCAGCCTGGTCATCTTCTACATCATATCCAAGTGGTGCTCAAGATGTTTTCGGGATGCACCTAAGGTGCCTATTACCATTGGTTCGTTGCATTCTTTTGCACATTCCTTCAAATTTTGCTTCTGTAAATACTTTATTTCATTTTATGAGTTGACATTGACCGGTTCTGTTATTTCTGATTCTGGATGTCATTCTTTCCAAAACTGGTGCATTTTTTCAGATGTCCTCTTCTCATTGGACTTGATTTGTAATAGCAAATCTTTTTTTTTTTTGTTTTCAAACTTTATATATTTAAGATTGGTAAGCAACTTTTCATCCAGTAGTAAATTCCTAAATATCTAGTTAGGCTTTGAGGAGACGTTAAAATATTGGAAGATCTCAGGGAGCCAGTTCAAACTCTCCTGAGTTTAAAGGATCAATAATCTTAGTATAAAACTTTCTGTAAAAGTTCTCCAGGCCAAGGAGATGTACTGGATTTTATTTAAAAGAAAATCAAAACCTTGCTCATTAGATTAAAAAAATGGACAAATGTACATGATTGCTCTTTTCTTTTCTAAATGATTTAAAGCAAGGGTGTCAAACTGCCAGCCTGCAGGCTGGACGTGTCATCCGGAAGCCGCGCCCACCCCATTGCCGGCAATGGCAAAACCGTCCTGATACGTTGCGCGATGTCACATGACATCACAAGTTTGACATGTGTGATTTAAAGGAATCATTTTATTCAATAATTCTGGCTTGTCACTTGCCTTGAGTATAATTGTTGAGACAGGGCTGATAACTCAGTGTATTCTGAAATTTTCTAATGAGAGCAGCAGCAGAAAAGGGAATACTGTAGACTCCTCCAATCTATGTGCATTTATTGAAAACACTTAAAGGGGTGAGGTGACCAAATAGCATTCCTGATAATGCCTGGCAATATCAAGAAAAGCAGTGCCACAGGATCTGTGTAAGAAGACTGCTGCTTTGTTTAAGTTAAAGGTCCACTAGTCAATAGGAATAAAGTTTAAATATCGTGTCATTTTTTTTAAAAAATGCAACAGAGAAAGAGAAAGCTATGTAATTAGGGAAAATCAGCAAACAAAAAAAGCTCATGAACAATATTCCACCAAATCAAGATCCTGCTTATGAGTAGTTCTTTACTCACAAAGATTTCTGTTGCTGAGACTAATCTATCTTTGCCTGGGGGCTCATTAAATTTTGGAATTATTTTAATTCAGTTGAGGTTCCTCTGGAGGAAATTTGGCTTCACCTCAGAGACACTATGTATGTATTTCAATTTAGGAGTCTACCAGATCTGACATTCTCTACAGATGTTCAGTTGAAAGCATTTAAGTTGGAGTCAGATTCTGTCATTTCCTTCAACATCAGTGCTCATTCTACACCTCCTGAATGATGTTAGTATTTTAGTGAACTATGATTCTCTTTCAAGTTGCTTTTAGTGTTCTGAAAAATGAATCATTTCTGCAGTTCAAGCTTTTTACACTTCATTACTTAAAGTCCTACTACATCGCAATAACAGCCCTCACTAATGACACTATTTAATGACAGTAGTTAAGTATTTACTACTTATCCACTTCAGCAAAATGAATAAAAATTACTCTGTTCTGAAATTCAAATGTTGTTTGTCTAGTTATTTCCAGTATTTGTATGCTGCTTCCCATTATTATAAAGCCCAAATACAAGCAATACATAAGATGGTGCTTATACTGCACAAGCATCCTTACCGATGACTGGAATATTATGGGAAAGTTAAACACCATCATCATCCATTTGTATCTTTCTTTAATAGCGTTTCGTGCCACAAAAGCTCCATTAAAGTACAAGACAAAGTACCAGACACAATTTCTTTAATTTGTAATGCAAGGCACTATCCATTTGGCAACAATTTATATGCCATTTTTGATGTTTTTCTGCTTTCCCTCTCTTTCCAGGAAAGGAGGGAAAGAGAGCATGGCATAACTTCCCCTTGTACTTAACCATGCCCAACTAAGCTATTTGCTGGATGGCAAGTCTTCCTAAATTATCATTGGCCTAAATACCAGTAATGAGATGTTTTATGATCTACACATTGAAGAAGTCCAGTGACAGTTTTAAAGAGGAAGTTAAATCTTGAATATTATTTTTCTCCATATTTTTCATGTCCATAAGAAGCAACACATTTAATTTTTTTAAAATGATAATTAATCTTAGTGATTCTAGATCATTCTTCACTGTAATGAGATCATATGTGAATCATGGCTATCATATAAATTTGAAAGTACACAACCCATGTATCTTGTTCTCTCTTAGCTTTTGGTTCACACTCATTAGTTCATCAAATCATACTGTCCTTACTCACTCATGAATCAACACATAAATAATCCAATTTTTTCAAGGTACTACCCATTATTTTGAAGGCAGAAGAATCCGTGGACATAATAATTAACAAAGATAAATCTAAATCTGTGTGTATGGGATGTGGGTTTTATCCTCAGATGACCATGTGTCACAGATTAGGCTGGATTCTTCCTGGTGCTTCTGCTTCTTTCCAAATGATAAAGGAAATGGAGTCTGGCTTCCCAGCATGCACTTGTTCTGGGAGTGAGGGTTCGTGGGTAGATGACACTTAAAAGGGGCCAGGTCAGCTCCAAACAATATAGATTGGTATTTCCGCCCCCCCAGCCACTAGTTGGGGATAGATACATATGTATGTATGTATGTATGTATATGCATATGTATGTATGTATGTATGTATGTATGTATGTATGTATATGTATATGTATGTATGTATGTATGTATGTATATGTATGTGTGTGTATATATAAAGGTAAAGGTAAAGGTTCCCCCGCACATGCGTGCTAGTCGTTTCCGACTCTAGGGGCCGGTGCTCATCTCCGTTTCAAAGCCGAAGAGCCAGCGCTTGTCCGAGGACGTCTCCGTGGTCATGTGGCCGGCATGACTAAACGCCAAAGGCGCACGGAACGCTGTTACCTTCCCACCGTAGTGGTCCCTATTTTTCTACTTGCATTTTGATGTGCTTTCGAACTGCTAGGTGGGCAGAAGCTGGGACGAGTAACAGGCGCTCACTCTGTTACGCGGCACTCGGGATTCGACCCGCCAAACTGCCGACCTTCTGATCGACAAGCTCAGCGTCCTAACCCACTGTATATGTATGTGTGTGTGTATATATATATATATATATATATATATATATATATATAATGTAAATTTTTTAGATTGCTAACAAAGAATTAAAGGGAGACTGATATGCATTTCAAACTTATTTTGTTTTCATCAGTCAGCCATACACTTCTGAGATTCGAACCTGGGCTGATTGCACATTAGGCAGTTGTTTTTACCTCTAGGCCACAAGCTCTATCTCACTTTGTTAGCTGAGAAGCAAGGGAGATATGTGTTAAATGCTTGTTAACTATTTATATTACCTTGCTAGGCCCCAAACATGGGACAAATCTTTATTTCCTGTTTCAGCCTAACTGAAGGCCATCGACAGGCAGTAGTCACAACAGTGACAGCTCATATTTGTGTAAGTGTGTGTGTGTGTGTGTGTGTGTGTTGTGTATGCCACCATAACACCAGGTGGCAGTGTTCAGGCGGCCTGATTGGTCAACCTGTCTGGCGGGAAATATAGGACACCGGGTTGGGTGTCACCTGGCCGGCGGGAACTTGGAGCAACCGGGTTGGCTGACTTCAGGGGCATCAATAACCTATAAGGGGCACCAGGGGTGGGGGCAGCTCAGTTCCAGCTTGTGATCAATAAAGGCATTACGTATTATGCTGTCTCCTCATTGTCTCCATGCGGTCGCCCATGCTACAACAATATGTGTGTGTGTGTGTGTGTGTGTGTGTATGTGTATGTGTATACACACACACACACACACACACACCTATGTACAATTTATATGCTGGGGCATGACAGAGACAGTTATGGGTTTTGGGTAAAGGGAGTTGCTGGCGAATATTAATAAACCCACTAAACCACACTGGTATGTGTGTGTGTGTGTGTGTGTGTGTGTGTGAGTGAGTGAGTGAGTGAGTGAGTGAGTGAGTGAGTGAGACAGCACTGTACTTTGGCTTTGAGTCCTTAAGACTACTGGAGAAAGAAACACAAGAATGAGAACCTTGCTTCCACAACAAATCACTTTTGCAGTTGACTCACAACAATCATTACAATTTTTTCATAACCATTTCTTTAGCGTTCTTGGAGCAAAGTAGTTTAGCTGAGATTTTGTGTCCTTCAAAATTTAGTCTTGCAGTTCACGCTGAGCCAGATGAAGGAAGTCTGACATTTCTCACTCTCAGACATTCCCCACCTCCATTAAACCGGGCTAAATTTTTGTCACTTTTCAGATGGAGACACAAATTACCCCCTAACTACCACAAACAAGCCGCTTAAGTGTGTTGCACTCTTCAGTGATGTTCCTTTGTTGGCAGAAGTCAGAGACTGAATTTTGACTAGAAATAATCTCCCTTTCTGTGGAAGCAAGCTAAACCACGGTTGATGATATATTTAAAAGATTTATATAGCCACCCATCTCAGCTCTGAGCAGCTCCCAATAACAATCTGATCTGGTTTAAAATGTTTTTCATATTTCCTATATTATGCAGGTAACGATAACACCATTATCAAGATTGCTTAGGTAGAAAAATAGGAAAAATATAAGACAATGCCAAGCTGATATTTAATTGGTAAGGAAAAAAATCTGTATTGGGGGGGAGGGGTTTCTAAGGTTCTTTTTCCCTTCTAAATTGCCAAGGTGTTATACTAAATTCAAAGCTACCATCAATTAGGGAAACTCATTGGATGACTTGTATCGACGATTCTCTCACAGTGCAGATTGTTCGCAAGTTTGTTGCTGTGGGGATAATGCAAAAGAAGAGCCCCATGTAAACCATCACTGTCTCTTTAAGGGAAAGTGGCATATAAATCTAACAAACACTCATAATGTTTTTAAAATCTTTCATTTCAATAGATAACAATCAGTATAGGCTATTACCCCATCTCTTCCTGTACTTATGATCTCAATTATAAGGGAAACCAAAACTTTGTTCCAAGTTTCCATTGTTTTGTGCTGTCGGCATCCTCAAAACGTGTGGAGCTGTATTCTGACATACCACTTGAGCCTTTTTGAATTTTGTTCCACAGCCAATTCAAAATAATCTAATCAGATATTTCAGATGAGGCTGTTTTGTTCCAAGTTTGAAACAAGAATACTTTTTCCATTTTGTGCATACGTTCTTTTTAAGAGTATTATTTAAATTAAGGGCAGATCCTACAGTATGTACTTGATACAAAGAATGAGCGCAAATCCATCTCAACAGTTGCACAAGCTGCCAATTGAACTTGTGTATGTATCAGTTGAAAAGCTAAATATTATTTTAGTAAGAAATATGGGATTTTATGTGTATGAAAGCCATATTCATCTTGATTTTTCATGGTTCTTCTGTTACATTGGAAATCATGAGATTATCATTAAAAATACTTACATAGAAACGATAGAAAAAAGGATAAGACAATATAAAAATGCTCATATTTTCCCAGGGTTTATTTATGTTTTTTTTTTCTTCAATGTGTGTAGCCACCCATCTCAAACCATTGGGCAATGAACAATCAGTGCTTCCCACTTTCCAGATGTTTTGGGCTACAACTCTCGATATTCTTAAAGTTGTGCAGAATATTAGTTGCATTTAAAAATCAAATTTTGTTAATAGAATATTAGTATTATATGTTCAATTTCTGCAATTGCTTATTATTTTGATCTCTAAAAACACAGTCCTTATCCAATGCAGTGCATTAAATATATTGCACAATATATATTTATCCTTGAAAGCTTGACATCTTTTATTCTTGAAGCATTTTACAATATCTCCTAGTGAATTTCATCCCGTCAGTACATTTTCTCATGTAGTCCCATAAATTATGTATAATGTGATAGTACAGCATAAATATTTATAATATATTCACTTAACCTCAATCCATCAACTAAATTCAGTTACATATGAGGAATGTTCATGAGAAATAAATAGATTTAACACAATTCATAGATTTTTCAAAAACCATTATCTTATCTGAATATTATTATCATTATCACTTTCAATAATTGTTCCTTGCCTCACTTCTCTGGAGAGTGAGAAGTTTGTTTTCCCCTCATAAAGACATTGGAGTTAGTTTGTAATGTATGAAGCCAATATGGAAGTACAGTTTAAAATTTCTAACAGTCCATTCCTGCCAGATTGGATCTCCAGTAAGTGAGATTACAGAGACCAATGGTGTATTTGTCTGTGTGTCAGTGGTGAGATTCAAATATGTGAACGACCAGTTTTCTATGTGGATGCCACTTCTGGAAGTCCATTCTGGGCCTAGACAACAAAAAATTAGCTACCAGTTCTGCCGAAGTGGTGAAAACTGGCTGAATCCCACCACTGCTATGTGTGTATTTTAATCTTCTTACTGCAATCCAGGGCTTTTTTTGTCATAGAACGCTCAGAACGGAGTTCCGGCACCTTTTTGGATGGAACCTTGTAGGATAGGCAAGACAGGTTGTATGACATGTGTGAGTTCCGGCACCTTTTTCTTTTACAAAAAAACCACTGCTGCAATCTATCCATTGCACACAAATGATCTGGATTGCCTTATTCTTAGATGCAAACTCTGAAGGTCTGCTCATTTCTCAGCGTATTATTATTTTTTTTATATTTAGGATATTCTCAGAATAATTTGGGTAAACAAGAAAGCAGGTTGTTGCTGTTCTTTACAGGTGGCAATGTTCCACCTGTATTTAAAAGACATACATTTTAATCATCATCTGTCCAAAGATTACACCATCCAAATCATAGCACATGCTTTTTGTACATTTTGATGTGAAAGAACTTCTGCCTGCTTCTCTCTCCAGAGCCGTCACTGGGCTTAATCTTTCTATAAGAAAATAAATGTTTTTACTAAAATGTCAAGAAATAAAGCAAAACAACTATAACGTTGCTAGTATTTTCATTTAACCGTGAACAGCTTTGTTAAAACCATCTCGCAAACTAAATATTTTACCCATGGGTTTGTTTTTAGTCTTGTAAGTCATCTTTATTTATTTATTTGTCTAAAATATTTGCATGGCTGCCCATCTTAAGAACACAAGTGTGGGCAGCTCATAATTACTAGAAAAACCAGAAAACAATAACAACAGAGGAGTCCTTGGTGCTCTTTGAGCTTGGTTGTTTGTTTGCAGATGTTTCATTACCCAACTATGTAATATCATCAGTGCTAGTAAGGGTGAGGTTGGCTCCTTGATTATATACTATAGCTTGCCCTGCCACCACCAACCTTATTCATGGCTGTGCATCAGATTGATTCTTTCTGGTTAAATTGATTTCTGCCTGCTTCTCCTGGAAGCTGCTTCGCATAGCTTAAACTATGGACCTTTTGAGCAAATCAAAAGACTCTCATGAAGTCACAAAGTTGACTTTGCAATCCCAAGTCAAAGCCATCTGGAAACCATGGGAATTATTTTTTATTTCAAAAGAATTACAACCAAGGGGGGGGGAGAGGGTATATATGAGCGGCATAGGTGGGTCAAAATTGAATCCTATCTGCAGACTATCCCAAGGTCATTACGTTAATAGGAAATATGAACCGTTTGCTTTGCTCATTCAGAGGGATTATTATTTTTCTATCTCACTAACTAGGTGTTCACACCCTATCACCATCACCACTTCCAGTTATTCTGCGTACCAATAATTATTTTTTTAAACCTACTTGTTTTTCCTTGCTGGAATTCTGTACCTTTCAGGATATTAAAACCCAGGCTTCAATAGTAAGGTGTCACTTAATGATATCACTCCTAAGGAATTCACTGCAGCTGGATGCTGTCTAAGGAGAAAACACTTTCACTGCTTGGTCAGGGGAAGTCATGAACAAGTTCAACTTCTTGGCATTTAGATGAGGCTTAACCAAATGAACTTTGGAAGATTCATGGCATAGCATCTCTAATGAACATTGATTGAGAGATTATGGCCCATGAAATGTATAGGAGAAAAATGCCAAACAATCTGAATCCTGACCCTCCTTTGCTCCCTTGCATCTGCACATACGTGTCTAGTAAACTGATGCTATATAATCTGGATCTTTATGTTCTTGCACAGCCTCTGAAAAGCAGAAATGGCATGACATTTTGAAAATGACACCTGGCAGGTGTCAGCTGCTGCTCAATAGCACTCAGGGGCATTGTGTAATCCCTTTGCTTTGGCATCATCATGCAGGAGGGAAAGTAGAGCATCCTTAGGAAATTTCAGAACTACTAGCTCGAAAAATGTCATTTTCCCAAGTTTCGGCTGAGATATTTTATTTCTATTTATAAAAAGGATAAAGGCAGGGATATAAACAAATAGATATTATGGCAGTTTGACCTGCAGAGTTTTATTTTCTCCTCTTCATATTCTGTGTAGAAATGAGAACAGGGACATATAGCATGGACAATACTCACGAGGTGCCCTCATAAAAAGAAAACATTATCTGCTTTACTTCTAAACTGAGACACAGCTTTGTTCATTGTATTAGTAACCAGGTCTTGCACCTCAAGCCATTGCTCTTCCCAACTCACCTTTCTTGGAACTACTTAGAAGGAATCAGACATGCCTGAAAGTTTGTGACACCCACATGTTTGATCTGCCACCATGTTGAGTCATCTTGGCTAACTACTTCCAAGATGTGCCTTCTCTGAAAAGTCTTTCTTACATTTGTTTTACTATAAGATTCCCAATATACCATACAAGAAGCCAAGCAAATTTGGGCTCTGATGTGAAAGCTATCATCACTCACTGATATCTACAACTGCTTCTGCTGTTGAAGGCCCAAGAGCCATTCAACAATTACCAGGGAGAAAACAAAGGAAGTGCTAAATGATGACATATGCTTCATGGCAGCGACAAATATCACGATATACTTCTGTAAGATGTTCATGATGAAAATTATATAGTTGTGGCACTTGCACAATGACATCATGGCATACTAGTTATCATTTTGATATTGTGACTTCTTACAGGCCTCTTTGCCATTTCAAACATTGGCAACAATCCACAAATATCCCACTTTTTCTGGACAGAATTTGTTTTCAATGAACCATGGTGGTATAGTGGTCAGAATGCAGTATTGAACTCCCACAGAGCAAGGAGTTCAGTCCTGACGAGTTCAAGGTTGACTCAGCCTTCCATTCTTCCCAGGTCGGTAAAATGAGGACCCAGATTGTTGGGGGGGGGCAATATGCTGATTTTGTAAATTGCTTAGAGAGGGCTGTAAAGCACTGTGAAGTGATTTATAAGTCTAAGAGCTACTGCTATTGCTGAATGGCAACCAGAAACAATAGTTTCTGCAATGTGATAAAACTATTTCTCCTATTAGGAAAATTAATACAATTCTCACTTTAAGAAATTCACTTGAGCATTTACCATCAAGACCAGACCAGAGTAGCATTAGTGGCCAGGAAGTGGCTGGAAAGATAGCAAATTGAGATAAAACTCCTGCTGTTTCTTTCCCAAATCAGCATGTAGAGTAATGATTCATTGCACCTAAGAAGCATCGCAATCTGGGGCAGTGGCTATTCTTGCTAGTCACCCTGCAAGTTGCTCACAGATACTTTATGAAGGATCTATTATACAATGGTCTTGATATCTCTTTGTACGCATAGCCAAGGAAGCCATCTTCTGATGACTTACTGAGTTAGAATATTATCTATAGGGCTATAATCAGAATAACAGAGTTGGAAGGTACCTTGGAGGTCTTCTAATCCAACTCCATGCTCAAGCAGGAAACCCTGTACCATTTGAGAAAAATAGTTGTCCAATCTCTTCTCAAATACCTTCAGTGATGGAGCATCCCGAACTTCTGGAAGCAAGCTATTCCACTGATTAATTGTTCCAACTGTCAGGAAATTTCTCCTTATTTTGAGGTTGCTTCTCTCCTTGATT
Organism: Vipera ursinii; assembly: GCF_947247035.1. Taxonomy (NCBI): domain Eukaryota; kingdom Metazoa; phylum Chordata; class Lepidosauria; order Squamata; family Viperidae; genus Vipera; species Vipera ursinii. Next base: position 150,862,031 of record NC_139516.1, read on the forward strand.
AGTTTCCATCCATTGCTTCTTGTCTTGCCTTCAGGTGCTTTGGAAAATAGCTTGACTCCCTCTTCTTTGTGTCAACCCCTGAGATATTTGAACACTGCTATCCTGTCACCTCTCGTCCTTCATTTTATTAAACTAGACATAACCAATTCCTGCAACCATTCTTCATAATTGATTAAGTGCCCAGGAAATGAGTAGCAATGAGGGAAGCTTATCAGATGACAAGAGGGTTTTTTTTTGGGGGGGGAGATCCTCTGTTTAGCACGATACCTAGCTCTACCTATTTACTTCTAACAATGAAAAATGTTATTTTCCACTATGATTCTTAACATCAGGGGTAAAGACTCCACAGCATTCCAGCTGTATTGGGTTCCTAATCCCCTTAGCCCCAACTAGCATGACAGATGCTTAGGGATGTTGGGGATTGTAATTCAGCAACATATGGAGGCCACAGGTTTCCTGTCAATGTTTAACATGTTTAATAGATGTAAGTTTCAATTCTGAAAAACACATTTAGCCTTGAGGAGTTAGATAGATGAGGCTTACCAAAGCACACTGCAACTCTAGTTTGGGTGCAACACATAAACTCCTTGGTGATCAAAAGGTACTAGACTCTTGCAAGCAATTCATAAATACTCAGCTGTGTCCTTGAATGTGGAAATGTCAAGGCACGGGAGAAAGACAGCCACCTGCGTCTGGGTTAAAAAGGGATAAAATGGAGGCAAATCTCTTCAGTGGATCTAAGAAAGACAAAACTGTCTGAATCAGTTTTGGGTGTATTTTGAAATGATTTCAAAATGGTTTGGAGACAAAAAGGCTGTTGGCCTGAAAGAAGGAATTCAGGGACAGGGGAGGAATAAAGAGGAGAACAAAGGAGGTGAATGTACATATTATTTCTATATAGATGACTATTTAGAGACAATTACCATAACTAACATAAAAGTATCGTGTAACTTACCATAGAAGAAAACTGAAGTGTGCCTGGTCAGATAATAATCATCATCTATGGGCCCTAACAGCGTTCCGTGCACCTTTGGCATCTAGTCATGCCGGCCACATGACCACGGAGACGTCCTCGGACAAGCGCTGGCTCTTCAGCTTTGAAACAGTGATGAGCACCGGCCCCTAGAGTTGGAAATGACTAGCACGCATGTGCAGGGGTACCTTTACCTTTTTATGGGCCCTACCTTTGCTTTTTAAGTTTTCCTACAGTTATATTGAACAGTTCTTCAGGAAGATGACTGTCATTTGTTTCAAGCAGGATACATGCTCAGTTTTTCATGGATTCACTCACAAACTCTGACTGAAGGATTTTAAGACCAAAAAAACCTGCCTTTGTTTATTACCAGGATCCATCACTAACACCTTCCTCAAATTGTTCCAATGGTTACTAGCACCTATGTTCTTAAAAATTAAGAATTACCATTAATGTTTCACGGTTGGTGTTTTCACTGGCTCTAATAATAGCTAAGGCCAATGCTGCTACTTTAAAGGAGGAGAGGCCCTGTAGATAGACTGTTGCAAGAAAGAGAATTAAATCAGTGTTAACCTTGACAGGAACAAATGGTTCCTCAATGTGGTAAGCATCCTTTCCTGACATTTACAAAAATGAAATTATAAACCTCAAATCAGAAGGCTTGAATGTGGACAAAGGCTTGCTAATGAGCAATTACCTGTGTGTAGTTACACTGATTAGGTTTGCAGACTGTCAGATGAGGCAGGAGTTGATGAGTTTAGGAACATAAACTTGATAAACTCTAGAACTCATCCTGGTGTTGAAAGACATATCAATAAGAGACTGTACTAGTCAGTTCAATAAATGGAGGAAAGGTTACAGTGAGCTACTATTAATCAGTAGCTAGGGAAGAAATAGAACTCTGTTCACTTGTATCACTTTCTATTCTCTTATATCTGCAGGTGGGCAAGGTTAAAATATATAGGACAGCAGGCACATTGCAGTGGAAGCCCCTTTCCCTTTTGTGCATGCATGCAACGTCTCCGCATCTACAGAAGGGCAGAATTATAGCACTGAGCTCACTATTTGCAGATTTTGCTTACCACCTTCTACAACTACCACTGCTCTTATCTTTCATCCAGGAACAGGCCTTTTGACATTATAGATCAGAGTCCCTGCTTTTTTTTTTTTAGTTTTGACTTCCACAATCCTTGCTTACACACAAACGTAGTATGTGAATCAGAATGCATAGGAAACTCAGCCTAAATTTACTGGTGTAAGTTTAATAGCTGGTATCTGTTGAGCAGCTCTGAGTTTCAGGGTTTAATGACTGTTTTCTAGACAGAATATTTACTGGTGCTTCACCAGCAACTGTGACTGGCATCTTCAGTGTCGTCTAGACCACGGTCACTAACCCTGAAGCTCAACTTTGTCCATCTGTCTGAATTGATTCACAGTGCCTGATGGTTTGTTCAGAAGAAGCCCACTGATCCAATTCTACTTTTAATGGCATGAAGACAGCTGTTCTGTTTCTACAATGCATGCAAATTTAAGTCAGGAATCGTAATACAAACAATATATCTTCAGAGATTTGTATTCAGGGAAATACAATAGGAAAATTAGACTGCAGAGTGTATTTTTCTCATAAAACAGAGGCATACATTACATTTCCCATATCGGGCATGTGTTTAGCTGTAAGAGACAGTGAAGCAGAGTCATCGGAGAAGCAACTAACATGGAAAGTGTTATGTATATACAGTAGATGGGTGATCATGATAGCAGCAGCCACTGACACCACCAGGTGGCGCTGTACTGTGACAGGATTGGTTGGCCTGCTGATGGCGGGAAATCCAGATAAAGGGATTGGCCTTGGGTGTACCTGGCCAAGTATATAACAGGGTCAGTCAGCCCTATTGTTCGGTTCGGTCTGACTACAAATAAGAGTTGACATGCTGCGCTCATCTGCCTGGCGGTCCACGTGGTCCAGAACCCATGACACAATAGTGGTGACGAAGGTGGGATGCTGCTTCATTTCAGAGCTGAAATCACTAGCTGATGCACTAGCTGAAGTCACTGGGGCTGAGGGAAGAGATACCTCTCCCTAAGTCCATTCTAACGAATCGGATCGGACACAGCATGGCAAAACTCAACCAGATCCATGAATTCGACGTCAGCCAGCCCAAACACTTGGAGTCACATCTGGGACAGTTTGAAGGGTTCCTACTGGTTAACCGGATCAAGGAAGACCGGCATAAGGCGGCAGCTTTGCTGTGCCTTAGTGGGCCGGACATATACAATGTGGCTGTCGGGTTGTGTTCACCGGCGCACATCACATCTGTTCCGTACAAGGACCTCATGGACAAACTAAGTGGGCACTTTATGCCAAAAAGGTCTGAAATGTTCTGGCGGTTCCATTTCACCCAGCGGATGCAGCTACCGGGTGAGGCAATGGCTAAATACATTGCAGCCGTGAGACAAGCCGCCCGTCTGTGTAAGTTCCCCGATCTGGAAGACAGAATACGCGACCAGATCATGCTGGGACTAAGGGACAACCGGCTGCATCGGAAAATACTAGCAAAACCATCCATGAGTCTGCAAGAGCTTCTGGATGAGGTAATGGCCCACGAGGCATCCAGCGGCTCAGACCAGCCTACACACCAAACCAGTAGCAGCTCAGAAGGTACAGTCCACCAGGAGAGCACTGCATATGGCGGAAGTGGGGAAGCGGTCGAGGAGGAAGAAATTGATGCCGTACTTCAAAGACTAGGAAAACACCTACCGCGGCGCGACAATGAGGGAAGCCAGTGGAAGACCACAATGGCCAACAAATGCACTGATTGCAGTTGCAGCAGCGGCAGAGGGAACATCCAAAAATGTGCCAGCTGTGGAGGGAATCACGCAAGAGCGACCTGCAAGTTCTGAACTGCGAAGTGTTGTTCCTGTGGTAAGACGGGACACACCCAAGCCGTCTGCCGGAATCACAACCAGGACAGCCTGCATGAACTCCAATCAGTGGATGCAGTGCTAAAAGGTACTGAGCCCCCCCAGTGCACAGAACCATGTCGCACACGGAAATCCACCATCTGCTCACCCCAAAAATTAAACTAGAGGTCCATCTGCAAGGTGTACCTTGCAGGATGGAGCTCGACTCCAGTTTCACAGTCTCAATAATTTCTTATGAGACTTTTAAAGTGGTTTGTGTCCAGAGCAAGCGGTGGGCTCCAGTGAAACCCACCAGCATTCAGTTGTCCAATTTCCAGCACACCCCTATTAAAATCAAGGGAGAGGCCACCATGTTAGTGGGGTTTAAGGATTTCAAGGGTCCTTTGGACATACTGGTAACCGAGAGACAGAGGACTAGTTTAGTGGGGCTGAATTGGTTTGAGCCTTTGGGCATAGGGATCTCAGGTATCCATAATACCCAGCAAAAAAGCCAGCCAAAAAGCCTCGAATCCGTCTGCAAAATGTTTGCAGACATATTCGATGGCAAACTTGGCAAATACACAGGGGCCCCCATTAAGTTTAAGCTAAACCCAAATGTGCTGCCAGTACAAATTAAGCCCCGGAGAGTTCCATTCGCGCTCAAGGATAAAATTGAGAGCGAATTGGATAAGTTAGTTAAACAAGGGGTGCTAGAGCCTGTGGAGGGGGGAGATTGGGAGACCCCCATAGTTATCCCACTAAAGGCTAACGGGGAGGTTGGAATTTGTGCAGATTATAAGGCCACGGTGAACTGGGCCTTAAATCCGCATGCTTACCCGGTCCCGATGGTCCAGCAAGTCCTCTCTGCAGTCCAGGGTGGCGCCATCTTTGCTAAGTTAGATCTTGCGCAAGCGTACCAGCAGCTCCCGGTTACCAGGGAGATGGCTGACGCTGAGACAATTGTTACACACAGAGGGGCTTTCAGAGTTAACTGTTTGCAGTTCAGTGTCTCTGTAGCTCCTGGAATTTTTCAAGAGGTGATGGAGAGGACTCTGAAGGGCATACCTGGAGTATGCCCTTACTTTGATGATGTCCTGATTGCTGGGGAGTCTGAGGAGATCTTGGCTGTCAGGCTGCAGGCTGTTTTAAACAGATTACGCTCTGCAGGGCTCAAATTAAAAAAAGAAAAGCGCAGCATTGGAGTGGCACCTACTGAATTCTTAGGGTTCAGAATTGATGCCAAAGGAATTCACCCAACTGATACTAAGGTAAGAGCAATTAAAATGGCTCCTACCCCTAAAAACAAGGCTGAATTGCAAGCTTTTCTGGGATTACTTAATTTTTATCATGCTTTCTTGCTCCACAAAGCAGCAATCGCTGAGCCTTTACACAGATTGTTAGACAAGAAAACCCCATGGAATTGGACCACGGTCCATGAACACAGTTTCAAAACCTTGAAACAACTTTTGTCCAGTAATTCAACTGTCACACATTTTATAGAAAATAAGCCCATCTGCATCGCATGTGATGCATCCCCTTATGGTGTGGGCGCTGTTCTGAGTCACATAAAGGAAAATGGGGAGCAGAGGCCTATTGCTTATTACTCCAGAACTCTGTCCAGGACAGAAAGAAATTATGCTCAAATTAATAAGGAGGCCCACGCAATAGTATCAGGAGTCAAGAAATTTCATGACTACCTGTATGTCAGGGAATTCACTATTTTCACGGATCACAAACCTCTGTTGGGGCTGTTCACAACAGATAAACAAACACCACAAATTCTATCCCCAAGGATGCTAAGGTGGTCCATATTTCTATCTGCGTACTCATGCAAACTGGTTCACAAACCAGGAATGGATATGGGCCACACAGATGCATTAAGTAGGTTACCTTTAATCACGACCGAGACTGATCCAGCAGCAGCTGAACAAATACTGGCTATCCAAGATCTACCAGAGTGCCCGCTCCAGGTTAAGGACATTGCTGCCGGTACCATGGCAGACAGGGTCCTGAGCAGGATCTTAATGTGGGTAGACTCAGGGTGGCAAGAGAAGAGTCCAGGCCCAGAGTTCCAGGCATACTTCATGAGGAGACATGAGTTTTTCTTCTCATAAGGGATGCTAATTGTGGGGTAGCAGGGTCATTATTCCAGAGAAATTGAGGGAGAAGGTTTTGCAGTCGCTACATGAGGGACATCCTGGCAGTCAGGATGAAGGCGTTAGCACAGAGTTACGTGTGGTGGCCCAGCCTGGATAAAGTTATAGAGGAACAAGTTGTGATTCAGGGTCAGCCTGTGGGTTCGGCAGTTGGGTAGGACGATTCAGAGTAGGAGGAGGGGGGTGTTGAAGAGCTTGCTGAGGGTGTTGGACAGCTTGCTGATGAGACCCCTCAGCCATGCCCCTCCCACCTGGTTACGACGCAGACCCAGCTGTGTGAGCCTGACAGCATGGATGAAGATGACCCACAGCTGGCCCTGTTCAAGGACGCCCGACGCAGGAGGCAGTCAATCAGGAGTAAACAGAGGAAGGCAATGGGGCTTCTCGGAAGGAGGCAGAGAGAAACCACGCCCTGAACTGTTTAAAAGGGGAATGCGTGGGAGGGCTGGTTTGCTGAAGGCAACCGTTTGAATCGCTCCTGTTTCATGGTTCGTGTCTTGTTTTTGCTCTGTTTGCTTTTGTGTCCATAAATTTGGCAGGCTTAGTTCCAGCCTCTTGCCTTCTTGTAAAGGGGTTGTCCCTGCCTTATCTGCAGGGCCGGTAGTAGGCTGGTACAAAACACAAGTAGCAGGGTGCTACATTTGCCAAAGGTCCAGGCCAGAGCAACCGCACGTCCCTGTACACAAGTGAGAAGTAACACACACTCCCTGATTACGCTGGACCTTTTCAAGGACTGTTTTTGGTGGTGGTAGATAGCTATTCCAAATGGCTAGAGGTAGTCCCGGTTGAGAGTATGACCACAGCAAAGACTGTCCAAGTGCTCAGGGGACTGTTTGCCACGCATGGCCTACCTGATGTGTTAGTCTCAGATAACGGCCCACAATTCACATCTGCTGATTTCCAGGCTTTCACCAGGGCCAACTTGATTAGGCATGTCACATCCGCGCCCTTCCACCCGTCATCCAATGGACAAGCAGAACGCATGGTGAGAACGACTAAGGATGCGTTGAGACGCATCATCAGTGGAGACTGGCACCAAAGGTTGGCTCAATTCCTCCTGGCACAACACACCACACCATGCACATCCACTGGCAAGAGTCCTGCAAAACTATGTTGGGGAAGACAGCTTATCACTAAGTTGACAGACTACACCCCGACAGAGTGGCCACAGAGACAGAACAACCCAAACCCACCAGGGAACTAAACATTGGCAAAATGGTTTGGGCTAGGAATTATGGGCCAGGCCATCTGTGGATGCAGGGGGTGGTGGTTGACAAAATGGGACCCTTGTCATACATTGTAGAGGTGGAGGGAGGCCGCCAGGTCAGGTGACACATTGACCAATTGAGGAAGCGTGCTCCTGAAGAGCCACAAACTGATCAACCCCAACAACCGGCAACAATGGGTCCGGGAAGGGAGGACGATCTCACAGTCATCGAACAGTTGCCAGAGAGTTTTGGCAGGGCTGAGCAACAACAGGCCCAGGCCCACCATGACAATGTGGTTGTGAGGGCCCAGGGCTCAACTACTGACTCTGCTGACCAAGCCGGGGAGCATAATATGAGATGGTCATTCAGGACTCATAGGCCACCCGCGTATCTTGAGGACTATATAAGGTCTTGAGGGGAAGGGTCATGTGGTGTCTCAAAAGAATGACCGTACAACAGTGTATTCGTTGGTGTTGTTTATTGTTTGTTTTGTGTTGTTATTGTTTATTCTTGGGGGGAAGAGGTGTTATTTATATAGATGGGTGATCATGATAGCAGCGGCCACTGACACCACCAGCTGGTGCTGTACTGTGACAGGATTGGTTGGCCCGCGGGCAGCGGGAAATTCAGATAAAGGGATTGGCCTTGGGTGTACATGGCCAGGTATATAACAGGGTCAGTCAGCCCTATTGTTCAGTTCGGTCTGACTACAAATAAGAGTTGACATGCTGCGCTCATCTGCCTGGCGGTCCACGCAGTCCAGAACCCGTGACACAATAGAAAGGGTGCAAATAATTATGTTATCTACTTTTATAGAAAGAAGAAAATGGCATTTTTAGTAAGGCTGAGTCAAATGGCCCAGTTTACATTGATTATAATGCTTTGTTCTGTGGAGACAATGCTATTCACCTCACTGAGGTTCAATAATTATACTTTTTTTCTTCCTTTTGTAGCTCCTCAGCCACCTCCATTCCATCCAGTACCTTAAACAGACATATTCCCTAGTTCTTCTCAAATCTTGTGAAAATGCTGGCTGAGGCCAATCAAGGGATGGGATCTACAAGACAAAGACAAATCTAGGCATCAGTTTTCAAGGATATTTTATTGAAACGAATATTGGGCAAAGCAGCCAGTGAAAGCTTTTGTGTCATCTCTCTCTCTCTCTCTCTCTCTCTCTCTCTCTCTCTCTCTCTCTCTCTCTCTCTCTCTCTCTCTCTCTCTCTCTCACACACACACACACACACACACACACACACACACATCTATATGTAAAATGACTTCTACATTGCAAGCACTTTTTTGTACTAGACAGTCTGACATTAGCCTCTCAAGTCACCCTCTGTACTGGAACCAATGCTTCTTATTCTCAGCCTTACAAATTATATTTCACAACTTGAAATCAACCATCTTTCAGACAATGGCCATTCTCTGATGATATTATCCATATTAATATTCTCTGCTTTTTAACTTTTTTTTCCAGGTTGTCCTGCCTAATCAGATTGCCCTTAGAAGGAACTTGTAGTTTGTGCCTATATTCTTATGTCTCCTCTCATATGGCTTCATGATAAATTATGTTTTTTTTTCATAATGGCAACATTTCTTTTCTAAAAAAATAAAATAAAAGAGAGAGTCTGCTTTTTCCCTATAAGGCTTACATTTTCTCATAACAAGAGATCTACTATCTCTGATTAAAAACATATCTATGCCAAAAACAAAGGAGTGTTATTCTCAAATGATGTGGACCATGTTAAAGACATGCTACATCTTGTTAGAAAATGGATTTTTAAAAAGCTCCCCCCCCTTTTTTTTTAAAGAACAGTTATAGGGCTGAAATGTCAGGTCACAATTTACATAAAGCAGATAATCTGGCAAGGTTGCATATATCTTGCAAATCTCTCTGTCTTCAGCAAGATGGAGGCCATAAAATGTGTTTTTCATGTAGACTTACAAGCGCCACACCAGAGTATAATTCATCATTATTATTATCCAATATTTTAAGTCATTAACTTTTGTCAATATCTTCTCAAAGAGCTGATTATTTGAAGACATCATGCTACTAACAGTGAAAATGGCATCACCCATGCACAAACATAATCAAATAACCATGTTTGGGGTGATGTCAAGGTTTACAGGTATGATTGTCTCAAAAAAGATCAAGAAGCAAAGGAAATAAATGAAACAGCAATGAAATTTGAACATGCTCACTAGGAATACTGATCACTGATGTTAACCACAGAAAATAAATAAAACAGAATGGGTTACCTTGAACAAACTAAAGTTAACTGATAACAATTTTTGGATATTTTTTATTACTAATGACTTCCTTGGTGGCTACTTGAAACCTTTACATTTTGGAAATTTCTGCCCAGGAAAATCAAATTAGCTTATAAGGCTGTTTGTGTATTTGTGTATGTGTATTTATCTTATTCTGGACAGGCTCTGATTTGCTACAGGACTGTTATTTTTTTATTAGTGTATCTTAATTATGTTTTACTTTTTAAAAGCCATATTGAGGACTGTGGAAAGCAGAATACAGTATGAATTAATTAAGTCAAATATAAGAATGTAATAATACAAGAAGCCAAAATGCAGGTAGTTGTAATTGGCCAATTTCTTGATTTATTCCAGTTTGGGGGTGGGGGGGAAATCTTATCCTTTTCTGAAATATACTAATAAATATTCTCCCATAAAGTTAAATAATAATTAACATTTGAAGGGAGTGGATTCCCTGAACTGATCTGTAAATTTGTTAGCTCATTGCAGTAAGCATCTTCTAACCTTACCTTTTATCTCTACATGACTGTTTTATAGTTTAACCTACCTGAAAGGCTGAGGTATCCCAAAGTCAAGGAGATAAAAGGCCATGAAAATAAAAGGTGGAGAACTCAAGGTCTTTAGTGGACATGGAGCTAGAAGTCCCATAAATCCCATCCAGCATTGTAAGGGATGCTGAGACTTAGATTGAACAGAAGTGCCACAATTCTTCACCTTATTCTAGACCAAGAGCCAAGGTTGCCTACCCCTGTTCTAGAACTAATAATGCTGCTCTTTTTATTCAGCCAATCTCCTCTTTTACACTCAGATCTGTATATTCTCAAGGCCTCATAGAGGGTCTTAGTAGTCCAGCTAAACTGGACTATTAGTGGGGATTAAGCAGTGGCACTCATAGGGTAAAGATCAAAAAGGGTATTTATTTATTTTATTTTATTTATTTATTTATTTAGATTTATATACTGCCCTTTCCCGAAGGACTCAGGGCGGTTTACAGGGCGTTTAAAAGAAAGTCAATACAAACGTTAAAACAAATTAAAAAAGATTAAATAGAACCCTGAGAAAATTAAAACCCAGTTAAAATTAAGATTAAAAAAAATTCTCAGCCTGGGCCAGAGAACTCGAAGAGCCAGGTCTTCAGGTCCCGGCGGAATGAACGGAGGTTGGGGGCAGTCCTAAGCTCCACAGGCAGCTGGTTCCACAGGGCAGGCGCACCCACTGAGAAGGCCCTACCCCTGGGTGTTACCTGCCGGCAGTCTTTAACCAGCGACACCCTGAGGAGACCCTCCCTGTGGGAGCGCACTGGACGAAGGGAACTTGATGCTGGCAGCAGGTGTTCCCTCAAATATCCCAGACCCTCGCCATTTAGGGCTTTATAGGTCATCACCAGCACCTTGAATCTCACCTGAAGGGCAACTGGAAGCCAATGCAGCTCGCGGAGTAGAGGTGTTACATGGGAGTATCGGGAGACCCCCATCACGACTCGCGCGGCTGCATTCTGCACCAGCTGAAGCCTCCGGGTAGTCCTCAAGGGCAGCCCCATGTAGAGAGCATTGCAGTAGTCTAAACGGGAGGTCACGAGCACATGAGTGACTGTGCGTAGGGCATCTCGGTCCAGGTAGGGTCGCAACTGGCGCACCAGGCGAACCTATCCCAATGTCAGCCATGTCTCTTCATATGCATTCATAATATTCACAAGCATGCAAAAGATTTGGATTGTGATTATATATCTGCCACCTTACTTACTATAAAATACCTAAGGAGGGGGGAGGGGGAGAGGATTACCATTCTAATAAAAATGTCAATTTGTTCAGCGTGCTCAAACTTGACAAGATCTACTCCAACTGTTTGGAGGAGTCAAGTAGCACCTTTTCTAACAAATTTTATTAAGACATTGGTGACATCTTTTTATTACTCCTTTGAATTAAATTACATTATCCTAAATATATTCACTGGCTTCCAACTGGATGCTGATTTGAGAATTCTAGCCTCATTTGTAGATATTTACAATTTCCAAAATTAATGCATTCCTAATAAGAGATACATGTGCTGGATTCAGCTTAATCCTGAAAGCTGAGTCATGCTGGACTGCTACAAACTCAACCAGGAGGTTTTATAAACCATCCAGTGCTTCTGCATGCTGCATTAAGGTAGTAATTAAATTTGCAAAATGTGATGCATTCCCTGGTGCTTCTTCCAGGCTAGAGGAAAACAAGAGAGTTGACTAATTAAAAGAGGCATGTTGAAATAAAACTCTGGCAGCATGAAGACCAGATACCATTAGGCAAAGGTTTGTTTTTATCATCAAAAGGGCAAATTCACAAAAACATTTTTCCCAATTACCCATGTGTGATCAATGACTTACAAAAGAGTGATCTTTCCTCTGCCCAAAGCTTAAATCCAGTGGTGGGATTCAGCCAGTTCACACCACTTGAGCTGAACCGGTAGCTAAATTTTTGTTGCCCAGGCCCAGAATGGACTTCCGGAAGCGGCATCCACACAGAGAACCGGTTGTTCAGATATTTGAATCCCACCACTGCTTAAATCCAAGTGTTTCTTTGTTTTTGTTTTATAGACTGTCTTTGTCTGCCATACAGATAGTCCTTGGCTTATGACCACAAACCCAAAATTGCTGTTGCTGAGCGAGACAGCTGTTAAGTAAATTGTACCTCATTTTACATCCTTTCTTGCCACAGTTGTTAAGTTAGTGACTTGGTTGTTAAGAGAATCTGGCTTCCCCATTGACTTTGTTTGTCAGAAGGTCACAAAAGGTAATCACATGACCCTGGGGGACACTGGGAGAACCATCATAAATATGAACCAGTTGCCACGCATCGGAATCTCAGTCACATGACCACAGAGATGCTGCAATGGTCATAAGTGTAAAAAACGGTCCTAAGTCATTTTTTCAGTTCTAACTTCAAATGGTCATTAAACAAATGACCACTTTCCCTCTTTTTGTATGTTACTTTGGATTTCACTAGCATGGTATCTGCAGCCTTTGTTGCTTGTGACAGAATTGGTTCAGCCTGGATTTTTTTTTCTTCTGGAGACTGAATGGTTCTTGTTCTTTGACCCCGACATTCCAACTGGAATTTCCTTTGCCAATTTCCTTTTCTAAAACTTCTCTTGCCATTGGTTTCTGTCATCCTTGGAGTTGCTGTGTACTGATTTAGCTTCCTTGGGACCCTCTTACCCCTCAGGATTGCAATGAGGTGGGGGTGTTAGGATTCCAATCCTTACTGCACCCCCTTATTCCACCTCCTCTGTTATGATTTATCTGTGTGGCTGCTGTTGCTCGTTCTAATCTGATTAGGCTTCTCTGGAAGCTCTCATACTAGGCAACTAGCTAAGATTCTGCTGCTGTCAGTTGCTTTTGGCTTGGCCTCCATCCTTTTGCAGTTCCTAACCAAGCTCTAGCCACCTTCTGACTTCTCTCAGCTGCCCTGTCTTCTGTTCCTATCACTACTAATCAATACACGTGGAGCTCCAATAAAGGAGAATATTTGTAGGGTTGAAATGAGGGCTCCCTGGTGGTCTCTGAGCTTGGTTGTTTTCTTGCACTAGCACTGATGATGTTACCTATTTGGGTATAAAACGTCTATGCTGCTATCCAAATGTTACCACCTCAAAACTTTGCCACTGTCAAATGACCTCTGCTATTCCTCTCTGTCCCTGCCTTGATGGCTTTCATCTCTCTTTTGTTTTGCCTCTGACAAGTGCCATCTCCAGAACCCATTCCCAAACTCTTTCTGGAGTTTCTTAAAGAACTTAGGGCATTCTGGGACTCCCCAGCCACTTCTGGAGATAGCGGACAACCTGGGGTAAGTTATAACACAGTTTTGATCTTAGAAAAGACAACTCGGTCCAGGTACTGAGAAAAATAGTGTGTTATATGTTAAATATATGTTAAGAGTTAGAAGAATGTTAACGTTGTATGAGGTAAACACTGTGACAGGAATACACGCGGGAACTTTTGACAGCTGTCAAAAGCTGCCGCCAGCAAAGGCGCATGCGCAGCCAGCTGACAGATCTCCGCTGTCAAACAAGTCCTCCACCACGCATGCGCCACCGCCACGAGGACGCGAAGCTGTCAAAACACACACCGCAGCTGATTGGCTCAGCAGTCCCGGCAGGAGAAGAACAAATAGCAGATTGGTGCAGCCGGCCGGCTGCCGGCTATAAAAGAGCTGAAGCTGAGCACCTACTTGTCCGGTACCTCAATAAACCTGTTAGACCCAGCCATCTGTCTCCGAGTGGTCTTTAAGCCACTTCAAATAGATAGATAGAACTCTTTATTGGCCAACTGTGATTGGACACACAAGGAATTTGTCTCCGGTGCATAAGCTCTCAGTGTACACACAAACAACAAAGTCATAGATCATAGATCATAGCTGCAACCATTAATCATAAGATAACAAGGGATAATCATAGATACCAATAGGAGATGGTAGTAGGAAAGATGAAAAGATAAGAAAGATGAGAAGATGAGAAGGATAATAGCAATATGGTCTACTACATGGATAAATAACTTTAGGCCTAAGACAGTGCTGTGGGAATTAGGTGTTCAGCAGTGTCTAGCTGTTTTGGCATGCAATGCCCTATAGCAGTGTCCAGAGGGGAGAAGTTGAAATATTTATGTCCAGGATGTGAGGGGTCTGTATATATTGGCAAACAAACGGGTCTGTAGTTATGGCAAACTTCAAAGAGATTCCACCTTAATGAACTCTCTATGAACACTCTATTAAAGTTTTCCAAGAATCTACATTTATCCCAGACTAGCATTAAAGACGTTACTTTACCTACTGTAATCCACGCTGTTCTTTCTTCCTTGCTCTTATTTCTGCCAGCTGCTATGCCTAGAAAGTAGTCTTGCCTTGACAGGCCAATCGGCCATCTCCTATCAGACTGAAATGAAGCAGGCTTGTTCCTATAAAAAAGAGCAGCTAATTTTCCAAATTAAAATCTGTTTTTTTAAAAAAAATCTGTATTTTAAAGGCATCCACTATTGAATGTGCTGTACAAATTTCTACAAGATTAGATAGGCTTCATCTGCCAAAAGGATCTATGGTGCTGAAAATTTAATCTATTCCCTTTCACCCTTTGTCCTATTAACCAATGGGGTTTTTTGAATCCCACTTTTGCCCAGGTCCATGTCAAAGCAGAAAGACTCTGATTCAGTCTAAATTTAATGGGCTATTCTTGAAACAGTCTAAAACAAATCTTGCAGTGGATGCACACACTTAGTTCTTCTTCTGTGAGCTTGAGTTTTCTTTTCTCTGGACCATTTTTCAGCAAAGCTTTTAACTTATTTAAAATGGAAAAGCATTTAATTAAGAGCCATAAAATCAACAAGCAGATCTAATTGAACTTTCTAAGTGGAAAAAAAGGGAAAGGGACTGATAAATTTAGGTTCGTTTCCTTTCAAATAGCGGGGTTGCGATTTTTCTCCTCCATCTTTCCCATTTTTCCTTAAAATAAGGTTTGCTTGCCATTTTTCGTTCTTACCATCAGGTTAAATTATTTAGAAAATAAAAGGATTGCTTGTTTTTCAAATGAAAACCAATTAAAAAGTGGGGGGGAATCAAACTTTGAAAAGAAATTTAACTTTTTACATTGTGGGCACAAAAGCATATAAAGGTACTAAAGTCTGAAATCATAGACATTTTGGACCTGGCTTTTAAAACATTCTAACTTTTTAATTACTTTGATATGTTTGGGGTGGCATTTTTTATATCCTATGTATACCAAGTCATCCTAGAGTAAAATAAATGGATGGAGAAGAGGTATAACCTTAAATACCCATGTATAAATTATAATATAGTTGATGAATATGAGATCTGCTCCAGTGAAAGAACAATTTGTCCAATTTTCAAACTCCTTCATTGAGAAGCAAAGCCCAATTAGACTTGGGGGAAAAGATGGGGTTGTGCTATGCACTTCAGCTGGCCTTCTGTCCCTCAAAGTCCAAAGGGGACAGATCAATCAACACAAAAGTAATTAGGGCTGGATCCATTTGTGGCCCTGTGGCAGCAGATTTCCCTGAGCCTGAACTAAGAAAAATAATTTGGGTCTAAACCCAAATAGTGACTGACAGTTAAATGAGCAGAAACAGAATATTTTTATTTATTATTATTTATTATTTATTTATTAATTTAATTTATATACCGCCCTTCTCCCGAAGGACTCAGGGCGGTGAACAGGGCAATACATAAAAACTAGATACAAAAATTAAAAATTATTAAAAAGTAATTAAACAATGCCCATAATAAATTAATACAGATTAAAAATTGAAGTCCATTTATAAAAATCCCACCCCGTCCCATCAGGCCAGGCCAGCTTGTTTAAAGAGATGGGTTTTAAGATCGTGCCGGAAGGAGCGGAGATCGGGCGCCATCCGGAGCTCGACCAGAAGATGGTTCCATAAATCCTGTGCACCCACAGAGAACGCCCTCCCCCTGGGGGCCACCAGTTGGCATTCTTTGACCGGTGGCACCATGAGGAGGCCCTCTCTGTGGGAGCGTACTGGGCGGAGGGAAGTTGACGCCGGCTGCAGGTGCTCCCCAAGGTATTCCGGACCCATGCCATGTAGGGCTTTGTAGGTCATTACTAATACCTTGAACCTCACTCGGAAGACAACTGGAAGCCAATGCAGCTCGCGTAGCAAAGGTGTGACATGGGAGTATCGGGAAACTCCCAATACAACTCTCGCGGCTGTATTCTGTACCAGTTGGAGCCTCCGAGTGTTCTTCAAGGGTAGCCCCATGTAGAGAGCGTTGCAGTAGTCAAGACGAGAGGTCACGAGCGCATGAGTGACCGTACGTAAGGCATCTCGGTCTAGATAGGGCCGCAACTGGCGCACCAGGAGAACCTGGTTGAAGGCCCCCCTAGTCACAGCTACTATATGGTCTTCTAGGGAGAGCTGTGAATCTAGGAGGACTCCCAAGTTGCGAGCCCTATCTACAGGAGGTAATAACTCACCCCCCATAGTGAGGGGTGGGATATCCTGAATATCCCGAGATGCCGGTACGCACAGCCACTCAGTCTTGTCAGGGTTGAGTCGAAGCCTGTTCCTCCCCATCCAGACCCGGACCGCCTCCAGGCATCGGGACATCACGTCGAGGGCATCACTGGGGTGGTTTGGGGTCGAAATGAAAAGTTGGGTATCATCAGCATACTGCCCAGTCTGCCCAAATTCCTCTGTTCAAAGCGGATTGTTAGTGTGTGCAAAATCTGAAATGTGGAAAAAGAAAACTACAATACCCTTATCTTTCTGTGATAACTCAATATTTTTATTGTTAAAAGTTAATTCTCATTCTCTTCAGTATTCAATATGTGAATTGAATTATTTATAACATCTTCAGGTCCTCAGTGTCCATCGTTCCTTGACTTTTTTTGTCTATGTTATGTATTTCATTTCAAAAGTTCCAGTATTTGTTTTAAATCAACTTTTGCTAACAAAATAATTTCCTACCAACTTTTGTACCACTTCTGAGCATGTTTCCTTTTTCATTTCCTTGTGTAAATAAGAGTTGGAAAGCTTAATTATGAAAGTTTGTTTTTTTAACAAAAGCTTGTAGACTTCTGATCCACAGTAATTAAATTGTGATTCTCAAACTGTACACTAGCACATTCTCCACTCCTGTCATACTCTTGTCTCACAAACATGTGACACAGGGTATCGTAGGACAGTTAGCACAATGTCTGCCAAATAAGGCTTGCAGTGGAATGGAGACTATAGGAGATGGCCATCTGAGACTGAAGGAAGGGTCAAGTGTGTCAGAAGTCTTGATTCCCTTCATCCCCACAAGAAGTTTAGGTTCAGCCCACCTTGACTTCCATTGACCCTTATTTGCCACCAATTTGCTTTAATCACTCAGTCAGATTCTTGTAGAGAGTCTTAGCATGCAATACTAAGACTTGTTTCCTGATTTATTATGCCTGACTACATTTCCCAGTGTACCCTATGCCTGCCCTGTAGCAATAGCAATAGCACTTAGACCAGCAGCTCCCAACCTTTTCTATACCCCACACCCTTAGAACGCTTCTGATATATTCTTGCACCCCTTGCAAAAGTTCAAAATAATGGGAACAAATTATGCATATACACTACAATTTTGAAAACCCAAGTTTTCGCAGCCCCTGGAATATCGTCTTGCACCCCCAGGGAACCCCTGACTTAGACTTACATACTGCTTCACAGTGCTTTACAGCCCTCTCTAAGTGGTTTAGAGTCAGCATATTGCCCCCCCCCCCAACAATCTGTATCCTCATTTTACTGACCTCAGAAGGATGGAAGGCTAAGTCATCAACCTTGAGCAAGTGAAAATCGAACTACCAAACTGCTGCAGCCAGCAATCAGCAGAAGTAGCCTGCAGTACTGCATTCTAATCACTGCACCACCACGGCTCTGTACTTATGATCATCTAGCTGGCCCAAGGGGGTGATTATGCTTACGGTGACCACGCAGTCATACTCCCTTCAGGCAGAAATACTGGCAGTTGATGAGGATAACTTGGTGGTGATTAAGGAAGTAGAAAGACAATCGGCTGACCAAGCTCATGTGTCAGACTTGTTCTTCATTACTAAAAAAAAATAGCCAGGATTACCCAGATTATCTTTATTGGGTGGATGACTGTCTTTAAAACATCACTATCCTAGGGATAATTGGCAGGTATCCAACACATACATTTGCTGAGGTCTAAGTTCCCTATTTGCTAAACAACTCCATTCTTCTATGAGACAAAGAATTCCCTGGATCTGTACCTGTATATTCTGCAAGAGAAGAATAGTAACCGAGAATTAACATAGCTAGTTTGTTTTAAATTGGGTATGTTTCCATCTTTTCTCTTAATTACTAAAAGTAGCCAGAGGAATCGTTTAAGAAACCTGGTTCTGAATACATTCCAACTCTCTGATAAATACCTACATTGAAAGGCGCAGCATGCATTGGGTGGCTCCTTCCCAGTCAGGCAGTTGTCATTTTTGAGACAATTTTAAACAGTGTCTGCTACCCTCAATTTGCTGTCATTATGACTGATAGGAATGGTTGGGTTGTTTTTCATTCCACCACATAGCACCAACATGGCCAAGGCACGAGAAAAAAAACCCTGAGGAATGTGTGCCAAGTCAGGAAAAACAGAACGAAGAGTAGAGCTGAGCAGATTATTCCATATCAACCTACTGTACAATCTTCTTTCTATTTTAAATTTGTAGGTAGAAAAAACAAAGCCACACCAATAATTTGCATCAATTCTTCAGAGCAGGTAACGGGACATGGTGTTGAAATAAACCTTCATTGTTTGCTCCATTTATTCCTAAATGATTGCTTAATTTTTAACAAATGGTCGATATAGGAAAGAGCCGCAATAGATTGTATTAATGGTGTAGTAATGGAAGGCTGTCTCCTGTTCTGATACATACCCAGGTATGTAGAAAGGAAGGGAAACTCCCATTGGCCCTGATTTGGAGTGGCGATTCACAGTTGAAGTAAGAATGGACAGATCATTCTTAGTATTTTTCATGTGCATTTGACATGAGTCTATTCTGTTTTAAATGAAAGGCAGGGAGATTGGAAACCATAAGAATAAATTAGGTAGGTCTCATTCTACACATTCTTAATTTGAGTTAAAGAAGAATGTGAGAACTCTGAAAGCTTGGCAATCTACCCATATGATTTTTTATTATTCTTGTCTCCTTTTGATTTGTAACCTTGCTCATGATCAGAGAACATTACCAGATTTGTAACCGAAATATGAATAACACCCATTCTTGGCTTTTTATGTGGGAGCATGTCTTTCACAGTCATTTTTCTCATTTGAATTCATTTCTTGAAGTTTATTTACACTTTTTTTCCAAGGTACTCAGTTGGAAAAAAGCCAGAACATTTGTAGTTCCTTAAATCACTCTTCACAAGCAAATACTTCAAAAACTCTTGATGGGTCTTTGTCATTTCTTTGAACTCCCTCCAAACATTCAAGGTTTTTTGTAAAGGGGGAGGGGGGATTGAAAAGAAATAAAGTTATACCAAGTCTGAACGTATCCCTCCAATAGAAAAGAATCTGTGCTATGTCATAACCCCTGCAAAGTGAGTTTTGGAGTTGGGTGTCAGCAAGTAAAAAAATGATTACAGTTAAGTCCTCTATTTACAACCATTAATTTAGTGACTGCATCGAAAAAAGTCTCTTTAGAAGGCCAGATCCTGAAGCTAAAACTCAAATACTTTGGCCACCTAATGAGAAGGAAGGACTCACTGGAGAAGAGCCTAATGCTGGGAAAGATTGAGGGCAATAGAAGAAGGGGACGACAGAGAATGAGGTGGCTGGATGGAGTCACTGAAGCATGAGCTTAAATGGACTCCAGAAGATGGTAGAGGACAGGAAAGCCTGGAGGAACATTGTCCATAGGGTCGCGATGGGTCGGACACGACTTTGCAACTAACAACAACAAATCAAAAAAAGTGACTTATGACCGTTTTTCATGCTTACAACCATTGCAGTATCCTCATGTCACATGATCAAAATTCATATGCTTGGCAACTGGCTCATATTTATGACATTTGCAATGTCCCGGGGTCAGATGATCACCTTTTGTGACCTTCTGATAAGCAAAATCAATGGGGTAGTGATTCACTTAATAACTGTGATACGAAAAGCCATAAAATGGGGCAAAAAATCATCTTACAATTAACTCACTTAACAACAGAAATGTTGGGCTCAATTTTAGCTATAAGCTGAAGACTACCTGCATATAGAAATGGATTCCTATGTATAATTACAACTTTTTAAAATTACAGGGTGGTAATCCTTTAAATTAGGAAAATGCTAATGAGTTGGTTCTATAAAATTTTCTCCAAACCAAAGTAGGGTTAGAACCAAACAGCATCAGACCAAGGTAATAAGAATTCAGGAGTTCTGCTAAATCATTTAATCTATCATGAATCCAGCTTACGCCCATCAAGCCACCATTCCTTGTCTTCCTGTAGGTAACTAGGTGCGTTCAGGAAACCCAGAAAGATCACAGCCCTCTTGAACTGTTTCTTCCCCCCAATATATACACACAACTTCAAGGTACTGTGAGAAAATTCCATTAATTATATTTGTATATAGTAGTCTGGATTTGATGTGGTTCCTGGAGCAGTGAAATTGGAGCAGCTCAGTTTTAATAGAAAAGGAGATGTCATAAATCAGGTCTGATCAAAAAGGAGCCTTAGACCCATATTGTGATGGTGCCCAGACCTATTTCAGTTTTATATAAAATCCAAATGAATATGGAGAGACTCTGAACGGAAGTCTGAAGTTTATGACCAGACTCTAACAGCTGATAAGTCTCACAGATCATAAGACTGAAATGCTGAAGATAGTCATTGGGCAAAAAAAAAAAGAATTTGGCTTGCTTTGAACCAGTTTACTTTCCCCGTAAATAGGATTGGTCAATTTTCATCTTTCACAGATTTGCATCGACAGGTTCTCAGTAGGTTGAGAGTTACAATTTCCTAGAAGGTGGTAGTGCTACACTATGGATTTTCTGTTTCTCCTCCTCCCTCCCCACCATCCATCTTACATTCTCACAAACTTATAGAACGGATTTTGAATCTTCCCTACCCAAATATATGTTCTCCACCCAACACAGGCAAATACAAAAATGGGCTCCTTGGTGCTCACTGAGCTTAGTGGTTTTCTTGCAGACAATGATATTACCAAATTAGGTAATGCCGTCAGTGCAAAGGCATATGCAGCATTTGTGTACACACACACACACACACACACACACACACACACACACACACGCCTCTTTCATGTATGCACTTTTGCTAAGACCCATCCCATAGGTTGTAATCGGGTGGTACAAAAGACACTCTCTTTTTCATATGTGCTTCTGTTTCCAGGTTCCATATGGATCAACTGAGCACTGGCACTCAGCAAAGGCCACCATGTTGTACCAAAATGGGACATCAGAGGTGGATTGGAAAATATACTGATGAAAATAGTAAACAGACTCAAGCCTTTGCAGCCCTTTTCGACTCCTATAAAGTCTACTTCCCGTTAAATCTATAAAAGATATTCCTGTGCAGCAATGTCAATACTCCTGTGACTAATTATGAGGCCTAGCCAAGGTTAATAATAATAATAATAATAATAATAATAATAATAATAATAATAATAATAATAATAATAAAGTTGGAAGGGACCTTGGAGGTCATCTAGTCCAACCCCCTGCTCAGGCAGGAAACCTTATACCATTTCAGGCAAATGGCTGTCCAGTCTCTTCTTAAAAACCTCCAGTGTTGGAGCATTCACCACTTCTGGAGGCAGGTTGTTCCACTGGTTAATTGTTCTAACTGTCAGGAAGTTTCTCCTTAGTTCTAGGTTGCTTCTCTCCTTGACTAGTTTCCATCCGTTGCTTCTTGTCCTGCTTTCAGGTGCTTTGGAGAATAGCTTGACTCCCTCTTCTTTGTGGCAGCCCCTGAGATATTGGAACACTGCTATCATGTCACCCCTCACCCTTCTCTTCATTAAACTACACATACCCAATTCCAGCAACCGTTCCCTATATGTTTTAGCCTCCAGCCCCCTAATCATCTTTGTTGCTCTTCTCTGTACCGTTTCTAGAGTCTCAACATCTTTTTTACATCGTGGTGACCAAAACTGGATGCAGTATTCCAGGTGTGGCCTTACCAAAGCATTGTAAAGTGGTATTAGTACTTTACTTGATCTTGATTCTATCCTTCTGTTAATGCAGCCTAGCACTGTGTTGCCTTTTTTGGCAGCTGCAGCACACTGCTGGCTCATATTGAAGTGATTGTCTACTAAGACTCCGAGATCCCTCTCACAGTTACTACTATTATTGCAAGGCTTCCTTCCATGAGATTTTTAACTCCCCCACCCCACAGCTAATATTGGGAAACTGAAAAAAACGGCCCTTCTCTTCATTTTCCCCATCCAGAAATGGCCAGTTGTCAGACACTACGCTCCCCTTCTTATTCCAGTAGCTAGTACTGTATAATGAGTAAAAAAACAGGATGGAATGGTATTCATTAGTGGGGTTTGGGAGGTCGGGGTAAAAAAGATCAAGGTGATGACCGTGGCAATGAGATCAAAGCTCCATCCCTTTGGTACACCCATGAGATGGGAATATGTTTACAGAAGAGGCAGGGCTTCAGTCCCACATTATAACTACTCTCTTAGCTTTTGATGTACTTATCCACCCACACCTTGTCAGGTGCGAAAAACCAGAGCTACATGCAGAAGTTCAAAATTACTGCTTTATTGCTAAAGTCACTGGGATCTTCTCAGATAAAAGGTTTTCACCTGGGTAAGCTAGATAAGGTTTAATAGCATTCAAGGGGTGATTGGACTTAGTCCTCTTGTGGCTGCGCAGGGACTCGAAGCTAATCCCTCCTTTAACTCTGCCCCTCCTGGCTCTGCTGGTATATACCTGTATATACCTGTATGTACTGCTGGTATTTTCTATCCCTCCCTCTTTATTTTCTAGTGTCTTGACAACTACTGAAGATAGCCACTGTGCCACCGAGAGTTGTGGTGGTGCAGTGGTTAGAATGCAGTATTGCAGACTAACTCTGTCAACTGCCAGCAGTTTGATCCTGACCGGCTCAAGGTTGACTCAGCCTTCCATCCTTCTGAGGTCGATAAAATGAGGACCCAGATTATTGGGGAGTGACTTTGTACACCACTTAGAAAGGGCTGTAAAGCACTGTGAAGCGGTATATACTATAAGTCTAAGTGCTATTGCTATTGCTATAGTATTTGTTCAGGCATTCCAAGAAGAAAAGAGCTTAAAAGCAGGGAGGAGGCATGTGTGAGATATGCAACTGTCCACACATGTTTTGAATGATCTGTCCTTTGTGGCGGTATATAAGTTGTAACCTCCCAGATAAATTCCACATGGCATTCCCAACAGAAAGCATGACTAAGCAATTGCAACTGTTCTTCAAGCAAGGTTATGTATTAAGCTCTTGGTAACAAAAAATTGAAATTATTGTAATGCTTTTGCATGGTTTGCTTAGGAAGAAGCCTGGAAAGGTCAATTCATTCCAGCTACAGCTATAAGGCTCTCGTAGGGAACATGCAAAAATTAGCATATCTCATCAAAGAACTGCCCCAGCTACCAATCTATTTCAGAACTGAATTCAAACTGCTGGCATTGACCTTTAAGTATCTAATCTCATACCAGATCACCTTCTCCCAGGCACTCCTGCCCAGGTAGCAAGACTCTTGTTAGAAGTTTACATAGCCTCATATAGAGCTTTATAGCTGCAGAATCTTAATGAATTAGTATTAAATCTACTTCTTTTAGCAATTGGCCTGCGCATCCATTTTGAGGACTGTGGGGTAACAGAGAACCCATTCTATTTGACTTTAAAAATCTCCTTTCTATGCTGTAACACTCAAGACATTTGGGCTAAAGGATTTTTCCTTCGCAAACATATAACTCTAAAGAAGGGTAGGATGAATAAATAAAAGTGGGGCACCTCTTGGTCTTGACCTTGTTTTGTTGGAAATGCTGCTCCTGAGCTGAACCTTCTACTACGTATTCATTTTCAAGTTCCCATCAGGAAGGTTGACACATTCTTTCACCATGCATTATTTTTCCCAGTCCAGTCCAGAAGTGGTGTGATCTCAGCCAAAATATCGTTTTCAGCTTCCAGGTAGACAGGAGGCCATCTGCAACACTCCCTTTTTCTTCACAAGGTTTAAAACAGGTGCTGGCAAATAGATGGGGTCAGGTGATAGTGGTGGTGATGGATGCATCAAAGTGGTCTGTGGATAAATCAGAAACGGAATGTGTCTTTTTTTTTTTAAGGAAAGGCAGGGCTTTTTTTCCTCATAGAACGCTCAGAACGGAGTTCCGGCACCTTTTTTGGATGGAACCTTGTAGGGTAGGCAAGGCGGGTTATATGACATGTGTGAGTTCCGGCACCTTTTTCTTTTACAAAAAAAGCACTGAGGAAAGGAATTTGCTTTTTGAAGCTCGCTTTCAAACATCATCTGTATTATTTCACAAGTTTACCATGCCTTCTAGAATACAGTGTTTGGTAGCATACTGCTCTTCTACTAGAACCAGTGTGGTCTAGTCTAGTGGTTAAGGCATCAGGCTTAAAAGCGAGAGACTGTGAGTTCAACTCCTGCCTTAACTATGAAAACCAGCTGGGTCTCTCTCTCAACCCAGCCTACAATAAAGGGTTGTTGCTGTTGTAAGGAAAATAGGGGGAAGATGGTGTGTTGGATATGTTTGCTGCTTTGAGTAATTTTTAAAAACAGTAAAGCCAGGATACAAACAAACAAACAAAATTGCTCTGGGAATTTTGAATAGAAATGCAATGTAAAAATGTATTAATCAAAAATTTCTCTGCAACTAGAGGTAATCCTCTACTTATAATAACAACTGAGGGCAACATTTCTGTTACTAAGCGAGATAGTTATTAACTGAGTTTTGCTCATTTTACAACCTTTCTTGCCCCAAATGTTAAGTGAATCTCTGCAGTTGTTATGTCAGTAAACATGGTGGTAAAGTGAATCTAACTTCCCCATTAACTTTGCTTGGCAAAAAGGTTGTAAAAGGTGGGATACTGGGGTAACCCTGGGATATGCAACCGTCATAAATAGGAAGCAGATGTCAAGCATCCGAATTCTGATCACAGGACCATGGGGATGCTGCAACAGCCATAAGTGTGAAAAACCATAATAAGTCACTTTTTTCTGCTGTAACTTTGAACAGTCACTAAACTGAATGGCTGCAAGTCAAGTACCACCTGTACTAGATAGCCTAGATCTAATGAATTATAAAAAAAATCCACACAGAAATACCCTTTATACTCTTTCCTATCCTGAGGGAAACCAGTGGCAAGCTGGAAATGTGAACTCAATCCATGGGCCCAAGAATACTCAGGAGCTGAAAATGGAGTTCTATGGCTCATTACTTGGAGCAGCCCCTTGCACATCTTAGTAGCTCTTGAGAATTGTACAGTCAAATTAAACATGACATGCACATTAAGTTAAGGTTCAATATGAATAAAGTCTGCAGTGTTTACAGTGCAGAAATTGATGTGAGCCTCCATCCAGAAATCACTTTAAACTTGGTAAATATTAATTCTTTGCCTATTGCTGAAGGATGCCTTCCCTCTAAATGTAACTGATCAATGTTTAAATAGCTGATTGGTGCTTGCTGAGTTCTGTATAATAAGATTGACATAAATGAAGGCAAATATACGTGTCCAAGGATAATGTTTCAGGATCCAGTTGGGTTGGTCACCAGGACCAGAATTTTTAGTCTTCCGAGCTGTCACACTCTTGCTGGAGCCCATCCTCAGGGAACTTCTCTCTAGCAGTGTATATTCTTTGGACTATTCTGTGTGTGGTATTTATATAGTGCTGGATGTGTGTGTTGTTGTGTAATAAGATTAACAATTGATTTCAAGGATCTCCATAATAGGAAGGTGATTCTGGAAAAATGCAGAAATATTGCATACTACAAGTTGGGACATTAAATATATAGATTTTCTAAAGAAAGAGGACTTCATTTTTTATGAACATTTCTTCTGATTTTCTCTGATTAAGCTATCTTTTTCTCTTCATGTGAAGAGAAATGGCTATCTAGAAAATAGCAGAGGTAAAACACCCAGTGTCCTCTAGGTATTGCTTGAAAAATCCCTCATTATCTCAGCCATCAGCCTGGCTAGTTAGAGCTGCTGGCAGTTTCAGCTGAGCAACATTTATAATTCTTTCACCCATGCCTTGAGAGGGATGACTAACCAGCTTGGCAAAAATAGAATTTTACAATTTGAAGCAGGAATAGATGGCAAGAACAGAGGATCAATAACCAAAAGCAAACTGCATTGGATCATTGGCCAAAACAACAAAAAACTAATTGTTTCTGGAGTGGCTTCTAATAAATAATAATTAAAGTTGCCAAATGAACAATTAACAAAAGAACCTAGCAATGAAATGCTGTAAGAAGAAAAGAAAAAGTTATTTGTTATGAAAGTTCACATCCCTTTTCCAAACATTTCAAAAACTGCTTTTGTTTGATGAAAGATTTTATTTCTTATTCTGTATCACCAAAGATTTTCCCTATATACCAGCTTCTGGTAAGTAGATATTACCTTCATAGAAACACATCTGCCATACATACTTAGAGTACAAGGAGAACATTGTTTTGCACATTAGTATTGCATGTTACTAAATCTTGGAACGATAACAGTGAGACAAGAATGGGAAATGTCTTTCGAAGGCCAAGTGGCACAAATTTTATCAACGACAACCTAAGGATGGGAAAACTGTTCCTTGCCTCCCCTACCAGCTTGTCCGCCCCAACCATGTTTGAAGAAGCCCGTGGAGAGAAACCAACATCTAGCCAAGAAATGTTCGAGATGAATGCTCAAAACATGTATAAGGCTTTCTATTGTTTCAAGTGTTCACATTTTAAGGGGTAAAACACACTCTAGAGCAAAAAAAAAACACAAAACCAACAACACTAAGCAACTGAAATTGAGCAAGATGCTAACTAAGCTAAAATTTATTATGAACCATTCCGGTGCCAGGAGCCGGCAGGGATCACCATGTCTGTCTGCTTCAATCACAGTTTACAACTCACTGTCATCTACCACAGCCTAACAAACAGTTGAGCTTTGGGAGTACAAGTGCTGGAAAATATCACTGGAGGGTGGGGGGGGGACAAGTGGGGAGGTGGAGGAGGAAACATGGCTAAAGGAGGGAAGTATTCTTGAGATTGCATGTAAAATGTCCTTCAGTTTGGCTGGTTTGCAGAAACGACATGGAAAGAAAGAAACAGAAAGAGATAGGAGCTCTACCAAGCCCAGTATTATGGCTGGCCGTAATTAATGAGCTGTGATTGGGAGAGATTCGAGCAAACAGGCTTTTGCTGTTCATTAAAAACTTTGAAAATGCTCTGCTTAGAAACAAGTTACATGTATCCAAGAAACTGTCACCAGGATCCTATCACTATTGCCTCTCTGTTGCCCAGAAGTCCACAAGGTGACCTTGCCCTGGCCTAGATGGCTTGTCCTGATGTACTAATCTTCATAAATAAGGCATTTCAAATGTCTTTTAATGTACTATTCCACACCCAGAATTGTTTGCTGTCTCCCATATTATTTGGGTTTTGATATTTTGCTACATTTGACTTTTTCCTGCATTTTTAAAAAGTATAGCATGTTTAACATCAGCAGGTATTATCCAATATACAATGCCTATTCTACAGTACAGTCAGTTAATCAATATCAATCAAGAGTTATAATATGATTTACTTTTCTAGTTGTTCATATATTATTATATTGATTTGCTCTATTTTTGTTCTTTTAAACTTTTCTGGTCATTGACTGACTAAATATTGATTGATTGATTGATATTGTACAGTACATATTATCCAGTATACAGTTTGATTTTCTCCAGGTAAACAGGTTAAAAAAAAACTCATGGAAAGACAAAGACTTTGGTGGTGGATATTATTCAAATGTAAGCAACTTCACCTACATTTGCTTTAAACATTGTTTACTGCATATTGTGTCCTAATGGTGCCTTTAATATTACCCAGCATTCAAAGTACTTCACAAAAGCATTTAATTACATACACAAAAATACAGTTGTATACAATTATGTGGAAGGAAGGGGTGTGATGTCTAGCTGATAAGGCAAGCAACTATTAAAATTTCTAATTTTTCTTCCTTATTCAGCTTCATGTTACCTTAGCTACATGGCTTGGCTTCTCTTTATTACAAAAGCTAGATTTTCTTTCTCCAATGAATACATTAAAATATATTTCCAATGCTAATATACCAGTTTACTTCACTTACTTCTGAAGAAAGCAAAATTTAAGTGATTCAAAAGTGCATTTGAATTTAAGATAAAACTGAATTGAGCTGAATTTTTTTGAGTTGTTATTTCTGTGCCAAAATGTAGTCTGATGGAAAATCTCATCAGACTGCTAAGCAAAAAATTTTCACCCCCTTGACTCATATCATAATTCAGACATCAAATGAAAACACTGTCAGATACTGATTTTAAAACAGTAGTGTACAATCATTTTCCATCTGAAGGCTGTATTTGACCTTTGAATACTGCATTAGGGTAAATAAATCAAGTCTCCTTCACGTCAAACTCATTTCCTAGCAATGTCAGGAAAGTTTAATGATTTGACTGGATTTCATTTTGATTTGTTTAATTAATTAAATATAGTTACTATTAATAACTCCTCATGTGTTTAATACTTGTCCATTTGGCCTGGTGAAAAACAAGGCAATTTGGAACCACTTTGACACCATACTTCAAGCTTTAGGAGATGTCTATGGAGAAAAAGCACATTTGGGGCTTTAAAGAGATGGTTTGGAGCAGGGGTTTCCAAACTTGGCAATTTTAATTCTTGTGGACCTCAACTCCCAGAATTCTCCAACCAATATGGCTGGCTGAGGAATTCTGGAAGTTGAAGTCCATAAGTCTTAAAGTTGCCGAGTTTGGAGAACCCTGGTTTGGAGGATTGTCTATGGTCCCCCTGGGTTTTTAAGGTTTGCACCCCTTATTTTAAAATATCCTATGAGCTATGTTAGCTAAATGAGATCATCACCAGACGCAGCCTGGGAAAGTTCTTTTCCTATGGGAAAGACATTATATTTTGCCTCATCTACATTCCAAAATGAGGAAGCATAATTAAAAATAGTTGGGCAGTTTAGGCAAAAGCACTTTTGTATCAATGGATGGATGGCTGTTCTGGTTTGTACTCTGAAAAAATGGAGCTTGTCTGAATGGGATGAAGGAAGCAGTAAGTCTATAAGTCTTTGACTATTCACTCCCATCCTTAATTTGATAACATTCATGTAATGCTAACTGAAACAGCTAATGAGAGTTTAATCTTTCTCTAGTTCAGAATTGTTTTCACTCACTTCCTGCTGCTTTTCAGGTCTGCTTTGATGTATTGGATATCCTTCTTCAAAGTTATCAAGTCTAACAAACTAATGTATTAGCTAATCAGAAACTGACTTTGCATCATCATGGTCTCCATTTGGGTGGGTTGGCTGGTTGACCAACTGACTGTAAAGGTGGAGTAGTAGGGATACTACTTCTGCAATATGTTAGGACTTGGGGCAAGATAAGGTATCTTACTGTAAACAACTCGCCTGAGATCAGCAAACAGGAAGAGTTTGGCTCAATTTGGTCCACATGACATAAGGCAGGGGTAGGCAACCTCGGTTCTTCTTTGCAGGTACTCCTTATGTCAGGGGTAGGCAACCTCGACTATGCTGACTCAGGAATTCTGGGAGTTGAAGTCCATGAGTCATAAAAGAGCCGAGGTTGCCTACCCCTGACATAAGGAGTACCTGCAAAGAAGATGAAAAGTGAATCTGCCCCAGTATAGGAAGAATCTAAGGTTTGAGTTTGCAAAATGACTGTATCCCCCTCTCCTTATTGCAGAGGTCCCCAAACTGGCAACCTTAAGACCTGTGGACATCAATTCCCAAAATTCCTCAGCCAGCCATACTGGCTGAGGAATTCTGCAAATTGAAATCTGTAAGTCTTAAACAGCATTTTGCCCACAAAATCACTCAGATTTGCCATCCTCACTCCTCATGGACAGAAGCCACAGCATTGACTACTAGCTCATGCCTCTCCATCCCACTGGGACTTTTTTTTGCCTCCACGAAGTTGGTAAGATTTTTTCTAGCCTGTGCTCTGCCCCCTTTAGGCTAGGTCCTAGCTCCTAGCTCTTGTGCAGATCTGGAAGGGAAATGATTGGCTGGATCTGAAAGACAATTAATGTTCATTTGGGGAGGAACTATGGGATCACCCATAGTTGACAAATATTGCATTTCCTTTTTGCAGGAGTGGATTATCTAGCTTCCTTTCCAACAAGGTTGGTTGTTTGCCTTGGTTGCCAGTATGTTTTTGGGTGCAGTTTAAACTGTGAGATTTAACCTGTAAATGTCCATATGCATTGGTAAGAGTAGCTGAGAAAAAGATCTTAAATGACAAGCTGATTATGAGTTAATACTATAAGGAGGATGCAAAGGAAAAAACCCCACAGTTTTAGGATGCTGCAGAAATATTGTTTGCAGATCACAAGATAATTCCACTCTGACTTAGCACCAGACTTTAAGAAGGTTTCAGACAAATTGGAATGTCTTCAAAGAAGAATAATTGAAATAATTAAGCCACAAGGTTTTCCTTACCAACTTGGAGTATGGGTCATGGAATAATTATCAATCACAAAAAGACAGAATCTGGTTAAGTACAGTATTAGGGGGAAATATTCAATGGTAAGAAATTGTGAAGGGTAGAACTCATTACTTAGGAAATGTTAGGCTTCCCTTTACTGTATGGCAGAAATACTATGTTCTCAGCCCACCTGACTTCACCAGAGGATTCAGACTAGTTTTGAAAGTGTTTTGCAAAACAACACAGCTCCTGTCCCATATTCACACTCTCATACAGCTTTCTCTGAATAAAGTGGTCACACTGTTTTACTTTGCCTCCCTTCTGAAGCATCCTCTACTATTTCTGATAGCTATGGAGTGCACTAGAAAACATCTGCAGCGACTCAAGGTGCCAGACAAAGCTTGGAGGGAGGGAGGGCAAATACCTAGTTAAGGATAATCAACTATCTCTTCAACTTGCCAAGGAGAAATGGTTCCTTCCATGGCATGAAATGCCTTTGAGACAAAGCCAAGCCACCTTTCACTGACCCATTTAATGATTGGTTCGTATTTTTTGAAATGAAGCTTAAACCTCTAGCGTGCTTATGTTTTTATTCTCAGTTTCCCTTTTTCTTACTACTGGAGAGAGTTATTTGGCAACTTTTAACTATTCTACTTGAGTTTTTATAAATGGCTTAAAAAGAGATTATGCTGCTCAAGGTCAACTGAAAATGTTCTGGCATAGTCTGTAGACTGCCAACAGTCAGTCTGAATTGCACAGTAAAAAAAGAAGCTCCTTCTGCCAAGGTTTTTCAAATCAAGCTGCCAAACTCTGGTGAAAGCTCCCCATGCCACAAAAAATCTGGCTGGGCACGCCACAACTTCATTTATCTTAATAACCTGGGAGAGCCAATGGTGCAGCTATTGAGTTGGAATCAATGGGCTTGCTCTGTCCATCAGATTACATTGACCAGAGAACCTAGATGGAATCTGAACACAAAAACATTTTAGAGACTAAAGATAGATAATAATTTTAAGAGAGTTGAACATGTAAGAGAGGGATTTTCCCCAAGGAATGCAAACTCATGTCTTCATTGCCCATCCCAGTTCCTGTTCAACAATATATATATATTTTTAGCTTTTCAATGTTCTGCAAAAGTCAAGAAAGTCAATTTGCCAAGAAGGGATTAACATCTCTAGCCAAGTAGGCTTTGTAGGTCTATACGTTACAAGTAATTGTACCATATTTTATTCTGTATTAAAATCGTTATTGAATTTCTCCTAGTCAATTTATCCGTATGCAACTTTCCTCATTCCATTCACAGTGTGCCATGCTAATCACATTATTTGTCATACTGGAGACAAAAACATCCGGAAAGAAGGATGCAGTGAAAGCAAGTCCTTAATAATCCAACTTCCCACATTTAAAAAAATAAAAAACCTTTCCCCCTTTCCTTAAGCATTACCCCTTTTCAGCTTTTATATGGGAGTAGAGGTGCCCCAGGCCAAACATTATGACTTTGTAATATTCGACTTTTTGTATTCAGTCATTAAACTGGGGCTCCTTCAGCCAACTATCTGGATAGCAGTAACCAATAATGCAGAGAAGGGCAAAGTTATTTTATTAGATAAGATAGCTCATCCAAACTCTAGAAATTTTTTATGATACTTGCAGACTACATAAAACTTGTATCCCCCATTAAAAATGTTTTAAACGAATTTGAGCAGTGTGTGTGTGTGTACAGTGTATGTAGGTATGTGTGTTTGTATGTAAATGTGTATATACACAGAGAGAGTGCTATGCAAAAGCCCTAGGCCACCATTAGATTTGTTGTTGTACTGTGTTTCCCTGAAAATAAGATCTGGTCTTATATTTTTCTTTTTTCTTTTTTTCCTTAGGGCTTATTTTTGGGGAAACATGTGCAGCTGAGATAATTGGACAGAGTGGGTGGAGTGGTCAGGCAGAGACGGGCAGAGGCAGAGGCACGGGGGGGAGGAAGGTGATCCCAATTGTCTCTCGGCTTACCCATGGCCGCCGGGGCACATCAGGATTGCTGCCTCCTCCACCGCCCCTGCTGCCTGCCACTTTGGTAGCTGTGTGGGCAAAGACATGAAGGGACCAGGAAGCCGAAACTGCCAGCCCAAGGACGAGGCAGAACTGCAGGCTCCAGAGCTGCCACCATTGATACAGGGAGCAGGCAGCACAAGGCGGAGGTACAGGACTGAAGTGGCAGGTGGTGGAGGAGGTGGCTGCCAGGCAGGTGATCTGCAGGATGGGGTGGGGCAGCAGGGACGGAAGAAATGGACACGGCTGATGCAGCAGTTTTCCACCTCTGCCTCTCTCTCAGGCAGCTTACTCCACCTCCCCTTTACTTTTATTGTTCAGGGAAGCCTGTACCTTTACGTGTCCCTAAGTCACTCTTCGGGCTCTATCCTAATCCCCAGAGACCTGCATTTGTCTGGTGTAAAAACTTCGGTCAGCCCCACAGCAAAATCCACCTCCTTTCTCCCCTTTCTCCATTCTCTCCAGTGGTGGTGAGAGTGGTGACCAGAGCAGTTATAACAGGACTGGCAGAGGGAGATGGCAAGAGAGGCTTGCACCACCCAGTCACAACACAAGCCATGGGAAAGTGGGCAGAGAAGGAGGTGGTGGCTGCCACCAGGCAGGTGATTTGTGGGGTGAAGCGGAGGTGGCCGGGACCAAAGAAAGCCCCTCCAGTAGCAGACATGGTTTTTGCACAGTGGTGGTGGATCCTTTCGCTGTCACTCCTCCCTGGCTCTGAAATGGTGGAGGAGGACCAGGTAAGGCGACCAAGCCTCCCCCACCCATCCTCTGTAGCATGGCAGTCTGGCTTGGCAGGGGAGTGAAAGGAGAGGCAGGAGGGCACTGGGTCATTCAAGGGGCAGGGGGAGGTTGCCAAGTGGGGAGTAGCATGCCTGTGGAGGCCCTGAAGTAAGCGGGTACAGGGCGCATGGGGCAGCTCCACCCACCCCAACCCACCTGCCTTGCCTCAATTTATGATGGCGGTACCAGCTTGCTACACAGCCTCCTGCCCTGTTGCAGTAGCAAGCAACCAGATGGTGGAACGGAGTGGGCAGGGTCTTAACTAGGGTTTACTTTTGGGGTAGGGCTTATATTAAAAGGTAAAGGTCCCACACACACATGCGTGCTAGTCGTTTCCAACTCTAGGGGCTGGTGCTCATCTCCGTTTCAAAGCCGAAGAGCCAGCGCTTGTCCGAGGACGTCTCCGTGGTCATGTGGCCGGCATGACTAGACGCCAAAGGCGCACAGAATGCTGTTACCTTCCCACCGTAGTGGTCCCTATTTTTCTACTTGCATTTTTGCGTGCTTTCGAACTGCTAGGTTGGCAGAAGCTGGGACAAGTAACAGGCGCTCACTCTGTTACGCGGCACTCAGGATTCAACCCGCCAAACTGCCGACCTTCTGATCGACAAGCTCAGCGTCCTAGCCCACTGAGCCACCGCGTCCCTCTGGGCTTATATTAGGCGCACACATAAAAATCAAGCTAGGGTTTATTTTTGGGATAGGT
This sequence comes from Vipera ursinii, assembly GCF_947247035.1. Classification (NCBI taxonomy): domain Eukaryota; kingdom Metazoa; phylum Chordata; class Lepidosauria; order Squamata; family Viperidae; genus Vipera; species Vipera ursinii. Next base: position 150,896,254 of record NC_139516.1, read on the forward strand.
CTTCTTTTCGGGGAAATGTGGTAGCAAAGTTTTAATGACCATCATTGTTTTTCAGTCTTGAATGTCAGTTTGTTTATTGATTGCCCTTTGAGAGTGGGCTTCTTGATACAAAAATATGACTTTATGTCTGTCAAATTCCATGAAGTTTAGCATTTTTACTGGAAAGATGTGACTGAACGTTGGTCTTATTAGCAAGCTTCCCGTGAACTATTCTCATACAACAAGCTGTGTGTAATGTTCAAGCGTGTCTTGCACAAATCTAGTGTAACGGATCTTTTTGCAAAGCCATCACTTTGGCATGAAAGAGTAGGACACATACAGGTGGTAGCAATGATAGTACCTAGGGTTCTATTCCATTTAGGTTAATGGGAGCCAGATCTCCTCTGTTGCTCAAGTGTAAAGGGAGGTCACACTAAATATTTGCCACTTTAGACTATGGACGTTGTTATTTCTGCTTTTTCCTGTTTTTTGAATACTGCGTACAAATTTCCTGTAGATGCACCTTCTGAGGGATAAAAAGATTTCATTGCAGAGCACTATCCACCACTCTCAATTCTGATTTCTATGGTAGAAATCAGATCAGCTTCCCCCAACCTGGGGGACTCCTGATATATCATGGGAACCACAAATCTCAGAATTTCTTGATGAAGGTGGTTTGGGATTTCTAAGAGTTACAGTTGTCTCACATCTGGAGGTGCCAGACTAGTTTTGAACTAGACAAAACAGGTGAGCAATTGCTTTCTGGCTGAAATAGCCTAGCTGATGTTTGTCACTGAGAACCCAAACAGCTGGCTTCATACAGAGGCCTTCAGGATATTGCTTCATAGGACAATGTGGATACCCTGCTAAGCTGCCATAATCCTTCCACATCTCAGCATATGAAACTCTATAGCCAGATTTTTAAAAGAATATTTGGGCAATAGCATTTAAAAAACAAAAACCCTCAGCAGACAGCAGCATCTGGCAAACCTTGTCTGGACTGGGAAGCTAACAAGGTCAGGCCTGATTAATAGTCAGATGGGAGACATCAGGCTCTGGTTTAGACTGGAAAAAGCAACTCAGAAAACAACAAGAGCAAATCTCTTTCTATAGCATTGCCAAGAAAACTACATGAATGTCTCTATGAAGTCACCACAAGTCAACCTTGACTCAAAGGAGATGTTATACTTTACATGTTTTTAAATGCTATCTTCAAAAAGAAGCAACTCTTTCTGCTTTTTTTTTAAAAAATAAAAATAAAAATAAACCCCTTGCCTCACACACAACCAAAAAGCACTTGTATGTTTTCTCTATGTGTTTAAATAAATCAAAGAAAATTGGGGGAAGGTGACCATGAATAAATTTCTTCAGAAACTAAGGTATTACTGCCATCTAGTGAGGTACCTTTTGGTGAAAGGCTAATTCTACAGCAGTGTCAGGAGGAGAGAATGGGAAAGTGACTGAAGGAGATGGTAAGATTCAATTTACAATAAAAGCAACATGGATTTTTTTTTTCATTACCGCTCTAGGTAGGCCTTGAGTTATAACAGTGCTTTTAGTGACCATTTGAAGTTACCACAGCATTGAAAAAAGTGACTTATGATGGTTTTTCACACGACCGTTGCAGGATCCCCATGGTCACGTGATCAAAATTCAGAGTTTTGGCAACTGACTCACATTTATAACCGTTTCAAAATCCTGGGGTCATGTGATTCCCTTTTGAGGTCTTCTGGCCATTTAAGTCAATGGGGAAGCCAGAATCACTTAACAACAGTGTTACTAATTTAACTGCAGTGATTCACTTAACAACTGTGGCAAGAAAGGTCGTAAAATGGGGCAAATTCATTTTACAAATGTCTTGTTTAGCAACAAAAAATGGGGGCTCAATTGTGTTTGTAAGTCGAGGACTACCTGTAATAGAATTCAGTTATTTACCTTCCTAATTTCTCCTTCCTAGAAGCTTCTGCCTTGAATTCTGCTTGCTTCCCACTTTAGAATTAAAGTGACATTTTATTTTATTCCAGGATTTTTAAAAGGAAAAAAAAAACCTACTACAAGCTTCTTACGTTTGTTTATTTTAAGAGAATAAGGTTGCTACTACGTGTGGAAGTATAGCAGTCCTGCTTACCATATCACCTAATATGAGGCAAAAATTAAGAAACAGACATGCTTTTGATAATCTTGCTCGTAAAATATGTTCACGCAATTGTTAGAAATCAGGAGGACTCTGGTAACAGCTTTCCAACTAACAAGTATTTTGAAATTTGTCAGTTGGAAAAGCTTCTACCAGACTCTTTCTGAATTTGGCTATCATAAACTCATCTCCTATAAGTTCTACACAGTGGTTAACTCCCTTCCCTACCGTAAGACAAATGGTAGGCTGTTTGTGTGTGTGTGTGTGTGTGTTGTTTCCTTCTTCTTCTTCTAATATGGGCTCAGGATGTTAAAAATTAAACCTGTTTTCTCAGTACATGTAGATGCATCTGAATAAACGGGCTATCAATTAGGCTGCTTATTCCTCCTGAGCCACCCTATTTTACATTGTCTGAGACATTATGTCTAGACATGGTAGCTACTTCTTTGGAAGGGGAAGGTAGTTAGCATGAGCATCACGTGGCAAACGAGGCTGGCCTCATTTATAACCTCAGAACTCAAGTTTCTTCCTTTTCTTTCTTTGAGAAATGCTTTACACACCTCAAGAACATATTCGTGATAGGAAACTATAGAGGTTTCTGCATAAAATGAATGCAAATGATGAATTGAGTTCACAACTTTCAGGAAGCCCTCAAGACCACTATGAGAAACTGTAAGGTACCTGAATGGTCCCAGATTCAAGTTTAGCCATTGAAGCTTACTACACCTTAGGTTCAGTCAAACCCTCACAAGGAGATAAAATTGGAGATGAAAGTGCAGTAAACATTGCAGTGACTTCTTCTAGAGAAGGGAGGGAGGGAGGGAAAGATCTTTCAGATAGGTTCCTTAGGTAATTCTTGTTTTAGTTGTACTTAGGTAAGAACCAGGGCTTTTTTTGTCATAGAACGCTCAGAACGGAGTTCCGGCACCTTTTTTGGATGGAACCTTGTAGGGTAGGCAAGGCGGGTTGTATGACACGTGTGAGTTCCGGCACCTTTTCGTTTTACAAAAAAAGCACTGGAAAGACCCAAAAGAAAAAATTGCAGTGATCCACAATTGATTGATAGCACCAATATTCTGAATCAACAAGTTAAAAATATTAAGCAGGAGAATAATCTAGATCAATAGACTTTAGCCAAAGTCACATTTATTTATATGCAAACCCTGTTGGATTCAGTGTACAAGACTGGCTTTGGAACAGAATTAGCATGTGAAAGAAAGGAGTGGCAAGAAAAAGAGCACACTTCATGCCACATCAAAATCCTTTATGTTCTTCATTAAAATTATCAGATATGAAGCATAAGATATAGAGGTTGGGATAATCTAGAATAAGCTAATGAATTTCCCTTTCTTCCTCATCACCCACATCAACTGCTCAAATACTTTCTCTCTAGGGAATCAGTAGATCTCTCTCACACACACAAAGCCATATGACTTGATTTATTTGCAAGAAAAAGGCATAGTAGGCTAATGCATGGAAACATATCAACATTACAATAATGCTAAACAGTATCAATAAACATTACACAAACGGCTAGGCCTTTATTAAAAAAAAAGACCAAAGGAGAAATCCAAACTGTGTTGTATGTTTTCCTTAACAGAGGAAATAGCAGCATTCAATGGCAGATTCCAAGCAGAAAAATGGCACAAGGGGAAAAGGTTAAGTAAATTCTCCTTCCTCCAATGCTGCAGTTCTAATTCACATACATCTCTGCCTTCCATTGTTATTGGCCAAAACTGGAAGACAGGAAATCAATGGTGGATCACTGTAATTTTTCATCTGGTTCTTTTCTAAGTATAGCTAAAATAAAAATTACTTAAAGAATCTGTCTGAAGTATCCTTCCCTCCCTCCCTCCCTCCCTCCCTCCCTCCCTTCCTTCCTTCCTTCCTTCCTTCCTGATCTAAGAAAGATCAGTCATTGATGGTGGTAGCCGCCATTAACTGCTGAGTTCCTTAGCATGAAACTAAATTACGTACATGGCAAATGCTTGAGCCTATTTAACTGGCCTTTGTGTTTTTGAGCTACCAATTTCTTCAGTTAAGAAATGAAACTTTAGTCTGTAAAATAGATAAGAAAAAGTTATTCAGCTGCAGAAGATGTGAGGAATGTTCATTTATATTCCAGAAAATATTCCCCTGTAGCTTAACTGAAACTATTACACCTGTGGCTACCCCTCTCAAAATCAATAATATTTGTAATTTTTTTTGCTTCTTAATAATAAATATGAAAATCTATATCTCACACAGAACAATGACTAACCAGAGAAAGCAGAAAAATAAAAGTAGTAAACAGAAGAACTAAAATCTGTATGCTATTTCAGTTATCCTTTACCTTACTCTATGAAGACCTTTAGCAGGGAGGGTGAAAGAGAGAGAGAGAGAAAGAGAGAGCAATAACATCACTTAGTCTGTCAGCCAAGCTGTAAATGTCCATGAAGCAGAAATGACTAATATACCAGATGCAAAAAAAGATGAGATGGAGAAGAAATAAGGGGCACACCACACCAAACAGGTCTCTGAGACAGGGGTGAGGTAGGAAGTGGTAGGATGGAGTGGAGCGAAGTGAAGAAGTTTAGAACTAGTGGTGGGATTCAGCCGGTTCGCACCATTTCGGCAGAACTGGTAGCTAATTCTTTGTTGCCCAGGCCCAGAATGGACTTCCAGAAGCGGCATCCACACAGAGAACCAGTTGTTCACATATTTGAATCCCACCACTGTTTAGAACTGTAGTGTAGCTATCACTTGCAAAGGCAAATTTAATTTTTAAAATCCTGTTGCATCAATAGTTTTTTTTTTACTGAAACAACACTCTATAAGAAAAAGAGCAATTTATTTTTGGATCACAGGCACCTTTGCAATTTTAGTTCCAGTAGAATTCTTCAGCAACACAATTCCATTGAAGAAAAGATATCTTCTGGAATGATAACTATACATTCATGGGCCACCCGCTCAATGATAAACTCCACCATAACATGGATAATTGAACTAATATTTTCCACAACTTTTTTTGCATAATAACCAGATGACTGGTGAATGTAAAAGATGCCAAGAACTTAAAATATTATATTGGCAAGCCAGCTGGAAAGCATCCTAAGTTAGATTTTTTGAAATCTGTGTTATGCATCAGTTCTGGAAAACTCAGGGCAATCTCTTTCAAAACAAAAATGTTGTGTCCTCTCTGGTTCCTATAAATGGACAGAACTGGGAGAAAAGTGGGAGAAAACTGATAGAGGAATAGAATAAAGAACAAGAAAGAAATGGCAAGCATCATCTCTTATATTGAACAAAGCCCTGGCCTTCCATTATGCTTTTTGAGGTACGGGTGGAGGCAGATCACAATTTTATTATACATTTGAGAACTCATATAGCACGCTAGTTTAAAGCTTGTAATAAAAACATTGCCAAATTTTTTGTAATGATTGTTACAATAAATCTTCTTGAATGCTATCCAAAGAACTTGCAGGATTGAGCAACGAGTTTGCTTTCCAATGTTTCTAAAGCTTTCCATCTTTCGTATCTTTCTTTCAAGCACAAAAAAGATTATCAAAACAGTTCTTATTATTTAAAAAAAAACCTTGCATCTATCTCCCCAACCCAAGCAGAAATAATCATATCTAAGTTGTGAGAGAAAGATAAAGTATAGTATCGTACTTTGAAAAGTAAAAAAACAAGTTGCTTTATTTGACCTCCATGTTTCTATACACCGGTATTATATTTATATATAATATTTTAAATTATATTACTGTTACTGTGGCTCTCTTAGACTTGTTATTATCTGCAAGCCAATCTAACAGGACATTCTGCAAATTGGATGAGAAATTCAGTAATCTCCTTTTCCCAATTTTTTTTCTTTTCTAGAATCTGTATCTACTCTAAGTCACTGATATTTTAAAAAAAAATCCATACTAACCAAATGGCGCCCGATCTTCGCTCCTTTCGTCGCGATCTCAAGACGTTTCTGTTTGTACAAGCCGGCCTAGCCTGATGGGGATTGGTGGGGTTTTTTTATTGTCTTAATTTTTAACTTGGATGTTTTAGAATTTTATTTCAACTGTTTTAACATGGGCAATTATTTAATCTCTTTTTAACGTTTGTATTTAGTATTTTATTCTGCCCTGTGAACTGCCCTGAGTCCTCAGGGAGAAGGGCGGTATATAAATATTATTAAATTAAATTAAATTAAATTAAATTAAATACTTCACTACCAAAGTAATAACCCAACCTCCCACAAGAGAAGCTGTGTAATACTGTAACACTATTTAGATAAGCACAAACTATAAAAATAAAAAAAAATCAGCAGAATACAGAATAACAGAATCGGAGGGGACCTTGGAGGTCTTTGAGTATAACCATCTGCTCAGTCAACAGACCCTCTACCATTCCAATCGCTTCTTTAAAAAATTCCATTGATAGAGTAAGCCATTCCACTGATTAATTGTTCTTGTGTCAGGAAATTTCTCCTTAGTTCTAGGTTGGAGGTAAGGACCCACCTCAGCTAACCACCCAAGAAAGCAGAACTCTTGAAACAGGCATTGTCTCAAAAGGAACTTTTATTAGGGGTTAGTGACAGTAGGGAAGTCAAGGCGAGATCTGGGGAAAATCCTGCTTAAACGGTATAGTTAAATAAGCAGTCTTCCTCCTTCCATGAAAGTCATAGTGTCCATTTGAAATCCAGCCAATCCACAGGTGGCATGATGTTTGAGTAACTGGCACAGTTGGCGTGCATCTCAAGATCTTCTCCAGTTTCGTTTCTCCATAAATGTCTCCCTGATAAGGGAGACACATTGTTTTCTCAAGTATACTGCTCAAAAAATAAAGGGAACACAAGATAAGACATCCTACTATTAAATACAGTACATTGTGTTGTTTAAGTGTTCCCTTTATTTTTTTGAGCAGTATAGATAGAAACGGGAGAGGAAAAGTAGAAAGCGAAATTAATCCTAAATGAAAGCAAATCCCTCCCCCCCTCCCAGCAGAATGGCAGGCCCCAAACAAGACATATGCAGGGAAAACAACAAGGATTTGGGGACCTGACATTGGAACTTTTCTTGATAATTTTCCACCCATTACTTCTTCTCCTGTCCTCAGGGGCTTTGGAGAATAGGTTAACCCTCTCTTCTTTGGGACAGCCTCTCAAATATTGCAAGACTGCTATCATGTCACCCCCAGTCTTTCTCTTCATTAGACTAGGTATAACCGGCTCCTGCAATGGTTCATCATATGTTTTAGCCTCCAGTCCCCTAATTATCTGTGTTGCTCTTCTCTGCACTTTTCTCAACATATTTTTGTATTGTGGTGACAAAACTGGAAGGAGTATTCCAAATGTGGTCTTATCGAAGCAATATAAAGCAGTATTAATACTTCACATGACCCTGATACTTTCCCACTGTTTATGCAGCCTAAGAGTGCATGGGCTTTTTTGGTAGGTAAATAAAAATGTGAGGTAGGTAAAATGAGGACCCAGATTGTTGGGGGCAATTAAGCTGACTTTGTAATAATGCCGCTTGGGGGGGGGTGTGAAAGCCCTAATAAGCAGGCATATACATAGAATGAAGGCTACTGCTAAGCTTGTAAGCCGCCCTGAGTCTTCAGAGAAGGGCGGGATATAAATGGAATTAAAAAATTAAAAAAAAAACACAAATCATTTATTACAGTAACCGGGGCAGCAAAAGCTAACTTAATAATGTGTCTAGTGAGATAAGAATAGTGAGGTAATGAGTGACAATAATGTATTGAGAAGGCAACATTTCTTTGGAATAAAAGTTACATATTAATCTTCCTTTAAATTGTATTTATTAACCACCTTGCAGCCCAGAGCTCTTTTGTCCCTCTCAGTATCCTTTTACAGCTTAATCCATATTTGTATACTGTATCTTAATGCTTTATAGACTCTCGACAGCTTAATTTTTCCAGACAATGGTGATCTAAATAATAGAATTTACTTGTCCTAACCAACAGCATCTTCTTCCTACATTTGCACCCTCTGCGACAACACTCTTGTCACTACTTCTCAGTCTACATCAAGTAATGAATTCTACAGTGTAGCAACAACATCACCATAACTCTATAATCTTTGCACAAAAACACAAATGTTTTCATAGGAGTTCTTGCAGAAAGGCTGTTGCACACAATGATATTTAGGGGGTGCATCATGACATTCAATAATTGCCCCTGAAATCACAAGCACTGGGCATCTTTGGAGAAAAGCTGGCTAGCTAGGTATTTATATATTATCAACCCTGAAAATTCAGCCTGCCTTGAATCTTTCAGTCTGCCTAGAAGAAGTATTTCACAAAGTAGACTGAGCAAAAGATGGAATATTTCAATCACTTAAGATTTGCAGATGATGTTGTTCTCTTCTCACAAGACCCAGAAGAGCTACAAAGACCGATACATTTGATAAAGTAGACTACAACCTACTACTTGACAAGAAAGAAATGTTGGTTAGACAGCATCAATCACCACCAGATGAATTCGTAACTGGCTGACCAATTGCAATCAACATGTAATCCTCAATGGAACTCCATCTACATGGAGTGGGGTACCCCAAGTCTCTGTTTTAGGCCCAGTACTTTTCAACATCTTCTTCAATGATTTGGATGAGGAGATAGGGAACTCATCAAATTTGCAGATGACACCAAGCTGGCAATAATAGCCAACACTCCAGAAGATAGGCTTAAGATACAGAAGGATCTTGACAGACTTGAACATTGGGTGCTATTTAACAAAATGAAATGCAGTCGTGAAAAAAACTAAAGTTCTACATTTAGGCAAGAAAACCAAATGCACAGGTATAGTATAGGTGGTACCTGGCTCAATAGCAGTAACTGTGAGAGGGATCTTGTTGTCCTAGTGGACAATCACTTAAATATGAGCCAGCAATGTGCTGCAACTGCCAAAAAGCTAACACAGTGCTAGACTGCATTTACTGAGGGATAGAATCAAGATCACGTGAAGTGTTAATACTACTTTATAATGCCTAAGACCACACCTGGAATATTGCATCCAGTTTGGGTCGTCATGATGAAAAAAAGATGTTGAGACTCTAGAAAGAGTGCAGAGAAGAAAAACAAAGATGATTAGGGGACTGGAGGCTAAAACATATAATGAACGGTTGCTAGAATTGGGTATGTCTAGTTTAATGAAAATAAGGACTAGGGGTGATGTGATAGTAGTGTTCCAATATCTCAGGTGTTGCCACAAAGAAGAGGGAGTCAAGCTATTCTCCAAAGCACCTGAAGGCAGAACAAGAAGCAACGGATGGAAACTAATCAAGGAGAGAAGCAACCTAGAACTAAGGAGAAATTTCCTGACAGTTAGAACAATTAATTAGTGGAACAACTTGCCTCCAGAAGTTGTGAATGCTCCAACGCTGGAAGTTTTTAAGAAGAGACTGGACAGCCATTTATCTGAAATGATATAGGGTTTCCTGCCTGAGCAGGGGGTTGGACTAGATGACCTCCAAGGTCCCTTTCAACTCTGTTATTCTGTTACAAGAGCTGCACAAAGTAGAGAAAGAGCCAGGTTATGTTTAATAAATTCACCAAAAAAGAAATATATATATATATATATATATATATATATATATATATATATATATATATATATATATATATATATATGTCTTCCCAGTTGCAATGTATGGCAGTGAAAGTTGGACCATAAGAAAGGCTGAGCGCAAAAGAATTGAGGCCTTTGAACTCTGGTGCTGGAGAAGACTCCTGCGAGTCCCTTGGACTGCAAGGCGATCAAACCGGTCAGTCCTAGAGGAGATCAACCCTGACTGCTCTTTAGAAGGCCAGATCCTGAAGCTAAAACTCAAATACTTTGGCCACCTAATGAGGAGGAAGGACTCACTGGAGAAGAGCCTAATGCTGGGAAAGATTGAGGGCAAGAGAAGAAGGGGACGACAGAGAATGAGGTGGCTGGATGGAGTTACTGAAGCAGTAGGCGTGAGCTTAAATGGACTCCAGAAGATGGTAGAGGACAGGAAAGCCTGGAGGAACATTGTCCATAGGGTCACGATGGGTCGGACACGACTTCGCAACTAACAACAACAACATACTTTGGTCAACGGATCTCAATGGAAGGTAATACAGTAAAGGAAATTAAGTGGCAGGTTAAATATGGTTGCCAGGCATTCAGCAAGTTAAGCCTAATTTTCAAGAACAACCTCCCCTTATGCCTGAAGAGAAACGTTTTCGATCAGTGTGTGCTTCCTTTTCTAACTTATGCTGGTGAAACATGGACCGTAACCTCACAATCAATACAAAAACTACGAGTGGCACAAAGAGCCATGGAAAGATACATGCTCAGCATTACAAGATAGAAAGACCTGTACATGGATTAGAGAACAAACAAAAGTATACGCTATCAAGAGAGTAAAAAAATTGGAATGGAAACAGGCTGGTCACTTAGCAAGAAGAACTGATGGCAGGTAGACCAAGGCAGGTAGACCAAGAATGGATCCCACCTGATAAAAGAGCATCCACAAGAGAGACCTAAAACAAGATGGATAGCTGACATCAGCAAGTATTGTGGCAAAAGAAAGCTCAGGATTATATTGGTTGGAAACATACAGAAGAGGCCTTCATCCTGCAGTGGATAGATAATGGCTAAAGTGATGATGATGATGATGAAACCTGAAAATATACCTGTGATCATTTCTGTGAAAGCTAAACATCCACAGAGCTGCTCAAGAATGGCCAAGAATGGCATTTTGAGCATGGGCTTATTTATCAAATTACTTATTTTATTTATTAAATTTTAATGCTACCCATCTCACTACAAGGTGACTCTGGGCTGTTTACAGATTATAAAACAAGTAAAAAATAGTTAAGATATTAAAACATTGGATTGCTGTCTCTTTCCTGCTATTGAGAGAGGTATCACATTTATGCTCATTCTACTTTGCCAAAAAAGAAAGAAAGAAAGAGAAATACTTTGAATCGATCAATTTATTGGAAACATTAACACCTACTGAAAAGACACATGAACTAAGACTGCATTGAAGTAATTGCTCTTTCTTACCCAGATTTTAATATTCATGTCTTTCCAAATATTAGTCACGTTCACTGGCTATCATCGAAATTTGTAGTCCAAACTTATCTGAAGACTTAATGATGGAGAAATTATTGGGGCAGTTTTCAGCCAGTGCACTTGATTTATCCTGCACTTTCACTGAAGGAATTAGCACTGAATGTAATTCCAGGATGGGAGGGCGGCTTACGTGCAGTGGGGGGAAAATCTGATTATGTCATTTTCTCACATTTTTATTTATAATTCTACTAGAGCAAAACATTTCTCTTAAAATGACTTTTAAATGACTGCCTATATTCCTACAACATACATTAATTCAATAGTTTTTAATTTGTGAAAAATATTGCAAAAGAGAGAAGTGTGAAATCCTATGCAATAGATAATTAAGTTCTGTTCCCCACATTTTGCTGAGAAGTACAAATAAACTCACAGGGCAAAAACTGAATGTCTCAGCCATTGCTATTTTGCTCCAGAGGATCACTGAATCCAGTGGAAAAAGATTTAATAGGGCAACAGGGAAATTACTGCTTTCCCCCATATATATGTAGAAAAATGCTTTTTCAGTCTTCAGTATGCTGCACCAAACTCTGTATCTACCCTATTTAAACCAGGCTCCTGCAATTGATATTGATTGATCAGTCAAATCTTCCTTTCCTTAGGTAGTTAAATAAATGTTAAATAGGGAGGCCAAAATATAATGGTATTCTTCATTCTTGAGAATATGTCGTTGCAGATGAGAATGAGAAAAGAAAAAGATTATATAACCATCTTGTTTTTAGCCATAATGGTATTTTTTAATGAAATCATGCCTTATGTAGTGCTTCCAAAATCTCAGAAGGTATCTCTCTTGTAATTTTAAATGTGTAATTAATACACATTTAAAAAGATAACTAATGTAGTTAGTTGAAGTAGATTTTTTATTTATATTTTATTTATGAATCAAATGACAATTCTAATTATCATATGAAAAAAGACATCAGGAAAATTATTTAGCTCAGTTTTAATTAGCCTATATATCCTATACAATTTAAAATAGGATACTGTTTTGCATCTGAGACAGAAGTCCTCAGTCCTCAGACTTTGCAATATTATAGTCTGCTAAATCCTCATAACTTTATAACATAAAATGGATAAAAATACTGAATAGCACTAACAAGCACTATAAATATATTACCTTACAACAGGGATCTCCAAACTTGGCAACTTTAAGACTTGTGGACTTTAACTTTGACTTTAGCTCCCAGGATTCCCCAGCCAGAGACACAGTGATAGTTGAATTTGGCATAATCATAATAACAAGAAGAAGAAGAAGAAGAAGAAGAAGAAGAAGAAGAAGAAGAAGAAGAAGAAGAAGAAGAAGAAGAAGAAGAAGAAGAAGAAGAAGAAGAAGAAGAAGAAGAAGAAGAAGAAGAAGAAGAAGTTGGAAGGGACCTTGGAGGTCATCTAGTCCAACCCCCTGCTCAGGCAGGAAACCCTATACCATTTCAGGCAAATGGCTGTCCAGTCTCTTCTTCAAAACCTCCAGTGTTGGAGCATTCACCACCTCTGGAGGCAGGTTGTTCCACTGGTTAATTGTTCTAACTGTCAGGAAGTTTCTCCTTAGTTCTAGGTTGCTTCTCTCCTTGACTAGTTCCCATCCATTGCTTCTTGTCCTGCTTTCAAGTGCTAGATTTGTGTATCACCCATATCTAATTATTATTGGTTATATGATCAATGGGGTCATTTATTGTACTCCGCAGAAGTAAATTTTGTTCCTTTCAGTTGTGTTAAATGCCCCAATTCACAAAATATATGTCGCTTCAATTAAAACAAATTACATTTGATATAATAATGGATTCTGACAGATAAATTTGTTTTGCAACATAATATAATTAGGACCATATAAAAAGGCTTCATTTTGAAATCATATACTCCAACATGGAAAATAATTTAAAGAATTCATTACTGTTAACCTTTTTAAGAAAAGACAGCAAGTGGATACCAATTCTTACATCCAAGCTTAATTACCATGTTAGAGACAGATTTTTTTAAAGTTTTGTGACCACCCACTTTTAAGTTGCTCAAGTCCTTCTAAAGAGTTGCAATCAACAGTCTGAGAACCCCTGCTCTAACTACTGTAGCACAAGAACACAATACTTAAACTGTTTTGTTTGTCTGCTTGCTTGCTTGCTTGCTTGCTTGCTTGGTTGTTGGACATTGTTGTTGTTTTGGCAAGAATTTTAGGCCAATCCAATTAACTTACTCTGAGTAACATGTAAATTCCCAAATCTATAATTTGGCTTTAAAAGCAAAGTACCAAAATCAAGTTTAACACTCAAACTGTATATTATAAATAACCTATAAAACTGAGAATCAACAGTGCATCATTGTCTAGAAAGATAATCAGGGCAGCTCAGCTATCATTTGTTTTGGAATAAATGCAACAGTGTATAAGGCATTGTTCATTTAAGAATTAAGCATTAATGTCTAACATCAAACTGAATGAGGAAATAATATCAAATCTGGAAAGTAATTATCTAACAGACTAGAGACTGGTTAATGAATTTGATGCTATAGATAAATTTAAAATTACAGTACCAGCACCCCACTAGGTAAAAGCATAGAATATTGCCTCATTCAAAATGTTGTTGTTTTAAAAATGAAATATAAATCAATATACCCAAGGTTTCAAACAGGCACCCTCAGAGCCAAACATCAGAAAATTCTTTATGTGTCACATCACTTTCAAGGATAAAATGAGTTGGCTTTCAAATGATCCAAGGCTGGAATGGAACATTCAGGAAAATTCAGCCTAATTCTAATCTCATCTTCCCTGCTGTCATTTTTTTTATTTGTGCCTTATACAGCAATTAATGAATACATACATACCTGAACATGCCTACATACTTACTTATAAAACTACCTAAATGGGCTTTACAGCAGTCAATATGCAGCATAGCTACCAATGGTACAGAATTGTCATAGAGAAATGCACAATGTGCCATTTTGCTTTAGAAAAGGTAAATCGTTTTACAAACGCTAAAACCTTGACTTGAATTTAACTATTGGAGATAAGCAGGGGGGGGATAGTCAAAACAGCACAGATCCATCATTTAAATTCCTAGCTGTGATAATGTTGCAAACAGAATAGTATAATCCAAACCAATTAGTCATTTCAGAAAAGAGCTAGATATTAATGCATCCCTTATCTTAGAATATGTCATTTCCATTATTCAGTTTAATGAAACACAAATTCATCAGGGCAGTAACATTCATGAGAAAAAAATACATATTTACAAGGGAAAATGGAAATTGCTAATGTGATGATTAAGTTGTTTGAGCAGTAATTATGTAGCTAAGGGACCTGATTTCCATAATGTGCTTCCAATGTGGAGTCCCAGATAGGTCTTTATATAGTACCCATTAAGATGGCAGCTAAATATTTTAACAAGGAAAACTAATGTATGCAATGTGGATACAGCATATACATTTCTTGTATCTGTCTCAATGATTCTGATGTTTTTCTTTGCCTTTCCCCAAATGTAGAACAATATAATTCAACCTATTTGTTGTTGATTTGTTGATTTGTTGATTTGTTGTTGTTCAGTCACTAACTCTATGCCAGACCTTTCTGTCCTCTACTGTCTCCTTTTCCTTCAAACTTTCCCAACATTGGGATTTTTTTTCCCAATGAGTCCTCTCTTCTCAATTAGTGCCACACTACTTGAGCTTCAGCTTCAGCACCTGTCCTTCCAAAGAACAGTCAGGGTTGACTTCCTTTAGGATTGAGTGATTTGATCTCCTTGCAGTCCAAGGGAACCTCAAGAGTTTTCTCCAACACCACAGTTTGAATGCATCAGTTCTTCAGTGCCCAGTTTTCCTTATGGTCCAACTCTCAGAGCCATACCTTTAAACAAATGACACAGACAACCTTTCTGTTAGTTGACATGATCTAAGGCAGGGGTCCCCAAGCCCAGGTCCATGGACTGGTCCTGATCTGCAGCATGCTGGAAACCAGGCTATGCAAGCAAGTGAAGCTCCACCCATGGGATGCAGGCAGAACGCAAAACCATGCCCCTCCCTCCCCCCGATCTGCAGAAAGATGTCTCTCCACAGAACTGGTACCCCAAAAGGTTGGGGGCCACTGATTTAAGGGACTACTGTATGATTAATGGGGAAAGGAAAGGAAAAACAGTGCAAGAAGGAGTCAGAGAATAAATGAAGATATCAAATATAGAGAGATAGGAGTTGAGTTGAAATGCTTTCAATCAAAATTTCTTAATCTCAGCGGCTTAACATCTGTTAAATCTTCAATTCCTCCAAATCCGTTCTCCCCATGCTGACTAGGGAATTCTGGGAGTTGAAGTCAAAATAACTTAAGAGTCACTAAGGTTAGAAATACTGATTTAAATGATATTTTCTGCTGCCCATTTCTTTCCATTGACCAATACATCAGACAGGCTGCTTTAAAGATTCCACATGAACCATTTCAGAATCACTCAGCAAAAATGGTATCTTCCCTATTAAGATTTTCCTTCCCTCTCAAGGCAGTGGAAATAATGGCCTATGCTGCAAATTTGAATTACTGTATTTAGCAAGACATGGGGAGGAAAGGCAACGCTGGCAAATGGCCGCTTGGAGTCTACAGTTGTAGCTGTGACAGATTGCCTTTCACTGGAAAAGGACAAAGAGGGATTTGTAAAAGAACAGATATGCTATCAGACACTCGAGGGTGTTGCGCATTTTATACATGCCAACTGTATCTTGGAAACTATCCAGAGCTATAAATCAAATTCTGTATAAACTCTAAGACTAATAGCAGTAAACTTTACTATACTGTGTTGAAGAAATGTTCAACTCATGAATTTTTAAGATTCTGATTTAAATGCAGGCTGCTCAATAAAAATGCCATCGTAAATAAAAGCTCTGAAGTGTTACATTTTGTCTGAACTAGAAGATCTTTCCTAGACAGCTCCTGAAGGGTCTATGTCAGAAGCCGTCTGCCTTCATTCTCCAGTGGCTTTAAACCCTCTTATGCCTGCTGAATTCAAAGGGTGGGGGAGCAGCACTCACCCTTATAGACAAAAACCAATGAAGTTGCACCACTGATAGAATTATTTCCATTACTAAAAGAGGGAGCAGTCAACTTCTGCATAGCTTCACATTCTGTGGGCAGGACAAGAGGAATGTAGGGTGAAGGAAGAAAGGAGAAAACACATCTCAGGAGTACCTGCAAGAATTGAGTCAACCATACTGTAGTGATTAAGAACAGCATCATTTAAATCACGGTGAGAATTCTATGTTTAATTTTGGAACGCAATATCTGGATAATTTTGTCCTAATCAGGATGTAGCTCAAAGGTGAAGCAGATGCCTCTAATTTTAAAAGATAGTAAAGGCTGTAAAAAATGTTCTAATATATTTTTGGGGAGCGGAGCCAGCTGTCAGTGGGTGGCTGTGTGAATGGGCTTCTCTATATCACACAACCTCTCACCCAGTGTCTGTGAGGGCTCCTCGGAGCCATAGGAGGTCCTGGAGGGACAGCCGAAGTTGCGGGCGTCCCGGAGAACCTACATGAGCGGCGGCCCATGTTGGGAATCCGGAGAAAAACCCAATGCAAGCAGACCGGGGAGAAGGAGGCCAGTAATGGCTGATGTGAAGATCTGACAGAGAGATGGAACTAGCATCAACTTAGTGGAACAATGGTGGAACGGAGTTGATGAAAAGTAATTCCAAGATTTTTACATTTAAAAAGTGAAAGGGAGCGCTTTTGAAAGAGACGCTGGCTAGAAGAGGGAACCTTACCAAGAGGGAGCAAGCGGCGAGAGAAGCAACGAGAGATAAGGTGACAGGTGAGAGCGACAAGAAGAAGGAGCCAGGAAGTTAGAAGATTGTAAACTAGCCATGAGATCAGGTGAACTGATAGAAAGGTAACGGGAAAAGATAAGTTTTTGAGTCTTGGAGACTGAACTTTTGAGAAAACGAGTGTGGACTATAAGTAGAAGGAAAGTGAATAGTTTGAACAGACTTTGAAGTTTTGATTTATAAGCCATGGGAGTATAATGGATCCAAGATGGAGAAAGTGACACAGCAACTTTAGGACTACAGTTTTGATAGTGAGACAATTACTGGCCATTGGCTGAAGAAAAAGATATAAAAGGAGCTACAAATTTGGAGTTGGAAATTTATAATTAAAAGGAAAGTGACTTTGATGGGACAGGAAGATAAGGGTGATATATAAATATAGATAAAAAGACACACATAAATATAAATATATAGACTGACAGCTTGCTATATTTGTGAAATAACTATATTGCTGCGATTGTTGATTGCTAGAATTGGATAGAATTGAAATAATCAATTAGCTAAGGAATTAATCACTTGATTGTTAAAGATATATATGTATAATTTAATTGATATATTGATAAAGGTTTATTTAAGGTTATACGAATTAAGTATTTGTAAAGAGTGGTATTAATTGAGTAATGTCTTAGGGGTTTGGTCAAATTTATTAATATCATAAGAGCCACAACAGATTAGAGATAGAGGACAGGGTGGCTGTTGATTTTGATATATCTCCCCCGAATTAGGAAATAGAAAAGGAGGTAGTGGTGGAGGGAGATAGAGGAGGGGAAAGAACGTGGAAATACCCCATAAAGAGTATTTTTATAAAAAACTGGTTAAATATGACATGCATACTGAACTTAACAAAGATTAGTGCAGGAAAGAGGGCAGCGCCACAGGGCTTAGGGATGTCTTCAAGCCCTTCTAGTCAGAAGTCCATTGATGACATGCTACAAAGGGAAAGATCAAATTCCTTTAAAGATTTACAAGCCCTTCTGCAAAATATGCAAGAAGCAATGACTAAGAATCATGAAGAGATGAAGAAAGAGATAGGTCAAGTGAGAAATGATACTGGTGAGCTCAAGGAAAAAGTACAAGCGATTGATGGTAAATTTGAGGGGATTCAACAACAATTAATAAAAAATGAACAAAGATTACAGGAAATGGAAGTAAGAATGGAGAAGGAGGAGAAGTAGAGGACTTAAGTGAAACACTAATCCGGGCGAACAGAGAGCTTGAAACAACAGTGATCTTCCTGGAAGCAGAGAAAGCCGCCCACTCTCTGCGCTTTCAAAATGTTAAGGAAAAAAAAGGTGAAGACCTGCTGGACATGATGGCGGACTTAATGGCGAAGGCATTAGGCATAGGAAAAGATGAAATGTTGGCAGAAATTGATGAGATGTATAGGGTCCAAACTAACTATGCGAGGAGACATAATCTTCCAAAAGAAGTACATGTGAGATTGGTTAAAAAATAGACCTGGGATGAATTACTACATAGATCAAGAGAGGAGCCACTAGACTATGGAGGACAACAACTAATAATTCTCAAACAAATACCTAAAAGAATGAGGGATTTGAGACAAGGCTACCAATTTTTGACATCGAAATTGATTAGATATAATGTGAACTTTAGATGGCTAACTCCAGAAGGCATTCTAGTCACGTGGCAAGATAGAAGGTATAGATTAGACTCGATAGACAAGGCAGAAGATTTTTATAAGCTCCACTTTAACAATGAAGATGAAGTAGAAGACCAAGATGGAGGGGACATAAGAGAAAGGGATGGAAGACAGATGGCTATAGAAGGGAAGGTACTAGGAACAGAGGATAGAGGAAATAAATCTGGAGAGACTACAGAGAAATTTGAAGAAGAAACAAGAGAGATCCACACAACGAGAAGCACAAGACCCAGATATAAGTAAAATAAGGGGAGAAAAATGCAGGATTTTGTCACTGAATATTAATGGTTTAAACTCGCCAATGAAAAGACAGAAAATATTTAATAAACTTATTAGTCAAAAAATAGATATAATTGAAATTCAGGAAGTTCATATAAAAGAACAACAGAAATACCTGTTAAATCAACCAAAATTAGGAAATATATTTGTATCATTAGATCAACAAAAAAAGAGGGGGGTGGTTGTTATGTACTGGGCTCATTAGTAATACCAGCTAACGGCTCTCCAGCAACTCAGACTACAAGTCTCCAGTGCTATAATTGGCTATCCCTAGGCAGCAATGGTTGCTTCAAACCTATTGGCTGCCACCTAGGGGCTAGACTATATATTGCAGCTAGTTGCAGCCATTTGCCAGTACAGATTCTGCACAAAATAAAATATGAGTTTCCCTGTACTCAGTTACCTCATCTTCATTCCTGTGCCAAAGAGCCCGCTTTTTAACATTGGCGACGAAGGCGGGATCCTGCTTCACTGAAAAAGAGTTGAAGTCTATGAGGGGAAGGCAGCGCACACTGGAGGGAAAAGGCATTTCCACCCCTCTCTCAAGGTCAGTTAGCAAGCTATGCTAGCGACCTCATGCTCAGTGGACTCATTCCCTGAGCCTGGAAGCAGGATTCAGAAGGAAACACAGGACTCAGCAAAGAAAGAATGCCGAAGGTCAGGAAACTTCGAGAATTCGACGTGAAGCACCCGGAGGAATGGCTATCATATTTTTCCCAGGTAGAGACCTACCTCAGGGAAAATCAGATCACGGAAGAAGGACTGAAGGCCGCAATGCTACTCTGTGTGTGCGGCCCAATAACCTTTGACTTGGCCGAGACCCTTTTCGCACCGACACTGATTGAAGCAGTCTCCTATGCAGACCTCAAAAAGAAGCTAACTGGACATTTCCAACCCAAGATCTCTGAAATGGCTTGGCGGTTCAAGTTCGACCACAGAGAACAGCAACCTGGGGAATCAGCTAATGAGTTCATAGCGGGCCAGAGGCAGACCGCACACCTTTCCAAATTTTCAAATTTAAAGGAGCGACTACGAGACCAGCTCGTCTGCGGCCTATGGGACAGAACACTTCAGCAGAGACTCTTTGCTAGACCAAACTTAATGTTTTCTGAAGCACAAGATGAAGTGATGGTCAACGAAGCCACCGGGGGTGCAGTTCAAACAGTACAGCCCACCAAAATGACAAAGTTTGAAGAAACGGTCCACTTTGAGGATGCCAAATACACCAAAGAACTCTCTGAGGAAGAAGAGCCCGAAATCAACAGACTCCAAAAGCAACCCAACGCGCAACACCACAACAGCCTGCAGCGAGAGAACACTTACAAGGCAGTTCTCTTACCTAGATGTAAGGGGTGCAGCAGCAAACATTTTCATGCCGATTGCACATTCCAACCAGCCACGTGAAGAGCTTGCAGAAGGACAGGCCACATTGCAGTGGTTTGCAGAGACCGCCAGAGAGACTGGCCACCCAAACACTTGTCAAAAGAACCGACTAGGATAGGCACTAGGGCCCAGGGTCCAGTTAGTGTGAGGTCTTTCAGAAGCCGTAGAAGCATTTGCCGCACCGGGGCTCGACGCCCACTCAAACCCAAACTCAGGCTCTTGGTAGAGCTACAAGGAGTTCCATGTAAGATGGAATTGGACTCTGGCTCTGCAGTCTCAA
This sequence comes from Vipera ursinii, assembly GCF_947247035.1. Lineage (NCBI taxonomy): Eukaryota > Metazoa > Chordata > Lepidosauria > Squamata > Viperidae > Vipera > Vipera ursinii. Next base: position 150,916,851 of record NC_139516.1, read on the forward strand.
TCATTTCTCAATACACTTTTAATTTCGTGTGTAGGCGCAGTAACAATTGGGCCAAACTAAGGCCCTCAGATATAATCCTGACCGATTTTCAAAATGCTCAAGTTAAAGTTAAGGGAGAAGCCACTTTGACGGTAAAATCTAAGGGGTTTTTTGGGGCACCTGGATGTCATTGTAGTAGGGGGCCAGAGAACGAGTCTCATTGGATTTGATTGGTTTGACACCTTAGGTATTCAGATTACTGGCACAAACCGGACTCAAACTGTAAACCTCATGTCAGCATGTGAGGACTATGCAGATGTTTTTGATTCAGCCCTAGGAACATACACAGGCCCGCCTATCTCATTTAAGCTAGATCCCAATGTAGTTCCAATCAGGGTTAAGCCTTGTAGGGTCCCCTTTGCCTTAAAACATAAAATTGATTTAGAAATCGATAAGCTTGTAGAACAGGGCGTATTACAGCCTGTTAATGGTGGGGAGTGGGAAACTCCTACAGTCACTCCACTTAAAGTCAACTGGGAAATTCGCATTTGCGCTGACTATAAATGCACACTAAATAAAGCTCTCAAGCAACACACTTACCCGGTCCCAGTGGTCAACCACATTTTAGCCTCCTTGCAAGGGGGTACTATTTTTGCTAAACTTGATTTAGCACAGGCCTATCAGCAATTGCTGGTTTATGAGGCCACAGCTGCAGCTCAGATGATCGTAACTCACAGAGGGGCTTTCAAAGTCAAACACTTACAGTTTGGAGTCAGTGTTGCACCAGGCATTTTCCAGGGAATCATGGAGCGTACACTTAAGGGTATTCAGGGCAACTGCCCTTATTTTGATGATGTTCTTATTGCAGGGGAATCCCCAGAAGTGTTAGCCAGTAGGCTCAGGGCTGTTTTGCAGAGGCTTCACGAAGCAGGCCTCAAATTAAAAAAGAGCAAGTGTAATATTGGGGTTCCTTCAACAGAATTCCTGGATTTCTGAATTGATGCTAACAGTATTCATCCTGCTAATTCTAAAGTGAAGGCCATTAAAATGGCTCCTAGAACCAAATCAAAAGGAGAGCTACAAGCATTCTTGGCCTCCTAAACTTCTATCACACATTTCTACCTCATAAGGCCACACTAGCAGAGCCCCTTCACAGGCTTCTAGATAAGAAAGCTCCATGGAAATGGACTAACTTACATGAAAAAAGTTTCCAGGACTTAAAAGCACTATTGTCAGAAAAGTCCACTGTAACTCACTACAGAGTCTAAACCAGTATGTCTTGAATGTGATGCATCTCACTATGGGGTGGGGGCAGTTTTAAGCCACGTAGAAAAAAATGGAACACAGGTCCCTATAGCATTTTACTCAAGGACATTGTCCTCTACTGAGCGCAACTATGCTCAGATTGACAAAGAGGCCCTAGCCATCGTTGCTGGAATAAAAAAATTCCATGACTATTTATAGGGCTCGCAACTTGGGCGTCCTCCTGGATTCACGGCTCAATTTTGAAGATCACATAGGAGCCGTGACCAGGGGGGCTTTTGCACAGGTTCGCCTGGTGCGCCAGTTGCATCCCTATCTGGACCGAGACGCCCTACGCACAGTTACTCATGCGCTTGTGACCTCCTGTTTGGACTACTGTAACGCTCTCTACATGGGGCTGCCCTTGAAGACCACTCGGAGGCTTCAACTGGTGCAGAATGCGGCCGCGCGAGTTGTAATGGGGGTCTCCCGATACTCCCATGTAACACCTCTACTCCGCCAGCTGCATTGCCCTCCGGGTGAAATTCAAGGTGCTGGTTATCACCTATAAAGCCCTACATGGCCTGGGTCCAGGGTATTTGAGGGAACACCTGCTGCCGGCATCAAACGCCCTTCGCCCAGTGCGCTCCCACAGGGAGGGTCTGCTCAGGGTCCCGCCGGTAAGAGATTGCCGGCGGGTGACACCCAGGGATAGGGCCTTCTCAGTGGGGGCGCCTGCCCTCTGGAACCAGCTGCCGGTGGAGCTGAGGACTGCTCCCGACCTCCGATCATTCCGCCGGGGCCTGAAGACCTGGCTCTTTGAGCTCTCGGGCCCAGGCTGAGGAGACACTCATTTTAATTGTGGTTTTTAATAGTACAGGGTTGATTTAATATTTTTTAAATTGGGTTTTAACTTTTGTATGGTTGATTTTTAACTCCCTGTAAACCGCCCTGAGTCCTCAGGGAAAGGGCGGTATATAAATGCAATAAAATAAAATAAATAAAATAAAAATATGGCAGGGACTTCACAGTCTTTACAGACCACAAACCTCTGTTGGGACTCTTCACAACAGACAAACAAACCCCCCACATACTTTCTCCAAGAATGCTGAAATGGTCTATTTTTCTATCTGTATACAACTTTAAATTGATTCACAAACCGGGCAAAGAAATGGGCCATGCTGATGGCCTCAGCAGACTACCACTGCCACTAATGGAACCAGATCTGGCTCTAGCTGCTAGAATACTGTCCATACAGGACATACCTGAATTTCCCCTCCATGCAGGGGACCTTGCTGCTGAAACTGCCACAGATAAAATACTTAGTAGAGTATTGTCATGGGTATACACGGGCTGGTTGGATAAAAGCCCAGGTTCTGAATTTCAAAACTATTTTCTCAGAAGGCATGAGTTATCTGCCCACAAGGGGTGCATTCTATGGAGAAACAGAGTCATAATTCCCACTTACCTAAGAGACAGAGTTTTACAGTCATTACATTTAAGGCCATCCAGGCAATGTCAGAATGAAAGCTTTAGCTCAGGGGTGTCAAACTCAATTTCATTGAGGGCCGCATCAGCTTTGCAGTTGCCCTCAGGGGGCCGGCTGGGTGTAGACAGGGTGGGCATGGCCTACTGGGTGGGCGTGGCTGGAGTGCGTATGGCCTATTGGGTGGGAATAGCCAGCTCTACATCATTTGTGTCAAGGGTGCCTATGGGGGCCTGGGCAGGAGTGGGACAGATCTGAGGGTCTCTGGCAGAAGGAGATGGGACTAGGGAAGTGCCAAGGCATGGTCCACCAGAGGACCCTCACTGTTCCTCTCAGGCCATGGGGGGGAAGTGGACGGTGGCACCGAGGTCAAATGCCTAGCCCAGCCCTCAAGCACCCATGGCACTAAGCCCAGCCCCACTTCCCCAAGGGGGTGCCCAGCTGCATTTACCTCCTCCTCAAGGCTGCTGCTGCTGTGCTTGCTCTCCTTAGCCAGGTTGCTCATGATGGGTACGAGGGCAAAATCAAGAGAGAGGCCCATTCCCTCTCCATGTGAGGAGACCTGGCTTTGTATCCAAAGCTTCCTTAGCAATAGGGGGACCCCCCAGGATAGGCCAGGAGGAGGGGGCAAGGGGATGGTGAAAGGGCAGCAGGGCAGGACTAAGGTAGGACTTCCCTCAGACTTTCCCTCTCCTTCCTTCCTTCCAAAGAACAGAGTGGTGGGAAAATATTTGAGATGAGGGAGGGAGAAAAACAGGCAAGAAACACAGCTGGGGAAGTGTCATCCTTCATGAGGAATGAAGAAATGCACCATTGCCTGGAAATGGCCAGCACACGGCCCTCGCCTACTTCACATATCCAGCTTGGTGGGCTCTATGGGAGGGGATGCCATGAGCAGCGTGAGAGTTGATGTTACCTGTGCAATGCTGCCCAGCCCCTAGCCTGCCCAGTTTTTTTAGGTAGCGTGGTGCTCTACTCACAGTGCTGAGAGGCTGAGCCGGGTGGCATGAATCTGAAGAGAAGCACAACACTGCCCAACCCTTAGCCTTCTCAAAGTAGGCAGGGCCATGTGCTGGCCACTTCCAGGCAATGGTGCATTTTTTCATTCCTCACAAAGGGTGATACCTCCCCAGCATGCGCTGAGGGGGCAGTGCCGTCATGGTACGGGCCAGTCCCTCGCTGTTTTCGGATGGCCTTGTGGAGCTATGACTGAATGTATTTCAGCATATATGACCACCACAAAATTGTACATTGGCTCCTGGACAGCCAGGGCCGGGGCTAAGACAGCGGGGGCTGTTCCCTTACTGTTTCCAGGATGGCTTTGCAGGCCACATGAAACCACTTTGCGGGCCGCATCCGGCCCCCGGGCCTTGTGTTTGACATGTCTGCTTTAGCTAGAAGCTACCTTTGGTGGCCTGGCCTTGATAAGGACATTGAGGCACAAGTCCATGGTTGTTATACATGCCAGCAATCTAGGCCTGAAATGCCACAGGCTCCAATCCACAGGTGGGAGGAAATGAACACTCCCTGGTCTAGGATTCACATAGACTACTCTGGGCCCTTTCAGGGACAGCTCTTCCTTATAGTAGTGGATAGCCACTCCAAATGGCTGGAAGTAATTCCAGTTCCTAACATGACTACTGCTAGGACCATCCAGGTGCTGAGAAAACTCTTTGCCACACATGGGTTGCCAGATGTCTTAGTTTCAGACAATGGGGCCCAATTCATTGCTACTGAATTTCAGGACTTCTTTAGAGCTAATCTCATTAGACATGCAACATCTGCACCTTTTCATCCATCTTCTAATGGCCAAGCTGAACGCATGGTAAGGACAATGAAGGAATCACTCAAGCGCATTGTCACAGGTGACTGGCATCACAGATTGGCAGATTTTCTACTCGGCCAGCATTCTACGCCCTGCACTGCTACAGGCAAAAGTCCTGCAGAACTACGTTGGGGGAGGCGATTGATCACTAAACTGGACAGGTTGCATGCAGATAGAGTGGCAGCAGAAGCCTCTCGACCAAAACCCCTGAGGGGGCTGCACATAGGCGACTGGGTTTGGGCCAGGAACTATGGTCATGGGAATCTGTGGGTTCCTGGTCAAATTATCAAGGCATCCAGACCCCTATCTTATGAAGTGGGGTTGGAGGGAGGGCGAGTTGTCAGACGACACATTGTTCAGCTCAGGAAACAGTTTCCAGAACGGCCACTACGTGAGAACTGTGTCATATGTCCCTCCCAAGGTCCTCAAACTTGCGGCCAAGCCAGACCTCACATGGACTCTCTAGACTTTTCCATCATAACTGAGGGGGAACCAGAGGGAGAAGTGGGGAGTCCTGGAATGCAACATGGATCCTGTGAAGGAGCAAGCCATCTGAACTTCAGCAACTGCTGCGCCTACTCTGCTGATCAGTCTGACTCTGGGGTGGGCCAACCTGGAGAGGCCAGCCAGAGAGCATCTAATCCCCTTGACTCTGGAGCACAAAGGGACACAAGTCTACCCAGCCCACTGGGTAGTGATGGGAACTCCAAGACGTTCCACTAGGGCACACAAGCCTCCTTCATGTCTCGCTGATTACGTTGTAAAATAAAGAGCTATAATATTGTATTGCTGTATGCCACTATAATACAGAAACTAGAGCTATAACTGTCTAAATGTGCTATCTTTGAAGTCTATTCATTCAGACGTTGTTTAATAACATTGTAACCTATACTACAGAAACTAGTGCTATAACTGTCTAAATGTGCTATCTTTGAAGCCTATTCATTCAGACGTTGTTTAATAACGTGTAACCTATATGGGTTGTTTTTTCTATTACTTTTATTTAGGTGAGTCTTGATAATTGTATCGAGACTAATTGTGTTAATATTGTCCGATCTAAGAGGGGAGGGGTGTTATGTACTGGGCTCATTAGTAATACCACATGGGTTGCTGGAGCAACCTAGACTACAAGTCTCCAGCGCTATAATTGGCTATCCCTAGGTGGCAATGGTTGCTTCAAACCTATTGGCTGCCACCTAGGGGCTAGAATATATATTGTGGGTAGTTGCAGCCATTTGCCAGTACAGATTCTGCATGAAATAAAATATGAGTTTCCCTATACTCAGTTACCTCGTCTTCATTCCTGCACCAAAGAACCTGCTATTTAACAGTGGTATTATATATGAATGAGAAACTGGTAGCTAAACAAACTTATAAAGATAGAGAAGGTAGAATATTGATAGTTGAGGTAGAAATAAACCATAGGAAAGTAGTGATAGTAGAAATATATGCCCCGAATGGAAACCAAGAACAGTTTTTTAAAATGTTACATAATAAGATATGTGATATAGACTACAATGAGATCTCTGTGTTAGGAGACTTCAATGCTATTATTGATAATAATTTGGACTACAAGGGTAATAAGACCAGGAAAAGGTAAAGAAGAACACTACCAAGATCCTTTTTCAAATTGGCCAAAGATCTAAACATCCAGGACATATGGAGAGAAAGGAATCATGAGGCTAGACAGTATACATATTATTCTAATCGATATAGCTCATGGTCAAGGATTGAAATGGTGTGGATGTCAAGGGAAATTAACTCTGAAGTCGAAGATGTGTGTATAGAGACAAGCACCTGGGCAAACCACAACCCTGTGAAATTTAGCTGGAAAGGGTCCAAAAAAACATCTAGATGGACTACACAAAGATCAATATTAAAAGAAGATGACTTCAGATTAAAGACGGAGAGAGAATTGGACTTCTTTTTTAAAGAAAATAAAGCTGAAGATACCTCTGTCCAAAATCATTGGGACACAGCTAAGGCAATTATGAGAGGAGTAGCTATAGCATATATGGCGAAAAAGAATAAGGAGAAAAAACAACAACAGAAAATGTTAGAAGGGGAATACAAAAGATTAGAAACAATACTCCAACATGAACCACATAAAAAAGAATGTAAAACAACAAATGGACTTAATTAAACATAAACTTAACATCTTAGAAAAAGAAAAATTAGCACAACAGATAAGATGTATAAAACAGAACTTTTTCAAAAATGCAAACAAACCTGGTTGATGGCTTGCACACAAATTGAAAAAACAAAAGGAGAAAAGTTGGATTAGTAAATTACAAGATGACAAAGGGAGAATACACTATCAAGAAGAGGAGAAAAAAATTATAGCCCAGGAATTTTATGAGAAATTATATAAGGAAGATAGCCAGGAAAATGAGGAGAAAGTGGAGGAATGTTTCAAAAAAGCAACACTACCAAAAGTTACAGAGGAAATTGAAAATATGTTGAATGAAGAAATTAGAATGTCAGAGGTGATAATGGCCATTAATAAATAAAATAATAATAAAGCATCAGGTCCTGATGGCCTCCCGATAGAAATTTATAAGGAACAACAAAACATTTTAGGACAACCTTTATTGGATGTGTTTAACGCGGTCCTGGATGAAGCAAAAACCCCAAGGTCATGGTCAGAGGCGAATATTGTCCTGATTCCAAAAGATAACACAGACGATACATCAATTCAAAACTATAGACCAATATCTTTACTTAATTCTGACTATAAGATATTTACAACAATTATAGCTGAGTGATTAAAAAGGTTTTTAAATAATTTTATACATGTGGACCAGAATGGATTTCTAGCCAAAAGACAAACTTAAAACAACATTAGGATAATATTGGACACCCTAGAATATTACGAAATAAATAGTGGACAACAAATGGCGTTATTATTCCTAGATTCCCAGAAGGCCTTTGATAATGTTAAGTGGCCATTTATATATCAACAGCTTAGGTATATGGATATGGGTGAAAAAAATATAAATATAATAAGGGCAATATATACTAATCAGGAAGCTAAAATAATAATAAATGGGGAAACAACCAGGAAATTTCAAATACAAAAAGGAACATGACAAGGATGTCCCTTATCCCCATAACTATTTATACTGACGCTAGAAGTCCTAACGAGGATAATTAGAAATGAACCGCATATAAAAGGATTAGAAATTAAAAAAGAAATTTTTAAACTTCAAGCATTTGCGGACGATTTGGTCTTTATTATGGAGGATCCACAACAATCAGGACCAAAACTGTTGGAAGAATTAGATAAATATGGAGACGCCGCTGGGCTGAAAATAATCAAGGATAAAACTAAAATGATTGTTAAAAATATGACGAATAAACAGAAAGAAAACTTGGATAGGATTATGGATATACAAATAGTTAAGAAGATAAAATATCTAGGAATTACTATTACGGCCAGATGCACTTCAATCAAAGAAGACAATTATGACAAAATAGTGAAACAAATAAAAGAAGACCTGGAAAAATGGTGAAACTTGAGCCTTTCATTGTTAGGGAGAATTGCTGTCACAAAAATGAATGTATCACCTAAAATCCTATTCCTCTTCCAAAATATTCCTATACAACTTGATCAAAAACATTTTGGGAACCTGAACAAATTGACATTAAATTTTATATGGCAAGGGAAAAAACCAAGGATTAAAATGAAACATCTGCAGGATGTTAAAGAAAATGGGGGTTTTGGACTACCAGACTGGGAAACATATTATCATGCAGCGGCATTAATCTGGATTAGAGAATGGATAATTTTAAAGAATAAAAGATAATTAACTCTAGAAGGCCATGATCTGCAATTAGGCTGGCACGCATTCCTATGGAATGAGAAACAAGGGCTATATCAACATTTTCAAAAACATCGGATTAGAAAAGTGCTACTTAAAATTTGGAATAAAATTATAAAACAAAATTACATTAAAATACCAGTCTGGTTGTCCACCCTTGAAGCGATAGTCTACCCAAATTTGTTTAATTTGGAAAACAGTACTACATACAAGGATATTACGAATGAAATGAGAGAATTGAAATCTAGACAGGAACTAGAGCAACAAGGGATAAAATTGGAATGGTGGGCTTACCTACAAATACAAACATGATATGGGAAAGATAAGAAAGAGTGGGGGATAAATATTCAAGAAACTGCATTGGATAAAATTTTATTGGGGCCAGATGAGAAACAAATAAGGAAAATGTATAGTTTGCTATTGGGGTACAAAATGTTTGAGAAACAAGTTAAAGAACCAATGCTGATATGGGCTAAAAATTTGGGACATGGCGTAGATTTTGATATTTGGCAAACTCTCTGGGATAGAAATAAAAAGATAATGCTGGCCTCAGCTTATAAAGAAAATTTATATAAAATGTTTTACCAGTGGCATCTCCCCCCAGCATGATTAGCCAAAATGTACAAGACAATATCCCCTAGCTGTTGGAAGTGTTCCGAAGAATTAGGTACTTATTTTCATGTTTGGTGGTCCTATAATAAAATGCAAAAGTATTGGCAAAGGATTTGGATATGGTTAGAAGAAATATCAGGACAGAGTGTAGATTATAGACCAGAATTTTTCCTACTAGGTATAACAACAGAGAAGCATACCAAAGAAGAGTTATATATAATGATACACATCATCACAGCAGCGAGAATGACGTTCGCCCAGAAATGGAAAAACAGTGAAATACCGGACGAGAGTGAAGTGATAAATAAAATTTGGGCATGCACAGAAATGGACAAGTTAACTTTGGAAATTAAAAATAAAGACCAGTCAGATTACTACAAAATTTGGAATAAGTTTTACTCATGGTGGGAACAGAAAGGAAGGTCACAACAGAAACACACAGGATGCTGATTTCACATATTACTAGAATAAGGTTGTTGATAAGATTGAATATTCTATAACTTTATATAAATGATATGTACATAAAGTGTATATATATATATATATATATATATATATATATATATATATATATATATATATATATATATATATATATATATATATATATATATATATATAAAACACAAAAATGATGTAAGACAAGAAGGATTGTCAGACAGTTAACACCTTGTCCAAAGTTTTAAATAATAAAATTTGCTATAAAAAATGTTCTAATATATTTTCCCATAGATGTGCACATCTGATAGCTTTCGTTGTTGTCTTTACCTTGCTCTGCTTCTGTAGCTATACAGGTAGTCCTCAACTTACAACAGCTCATTTAGTGACTGTTCAAAGTTACAACGGCACTGAAAACAGTGACTCACAACCATTTTTCTCAGTTGCAACCTTTGTAGCATCCCCATGATCAAAATGTGATCAAAATTCAGATGCTTGGCAACTGACTCATACTTATGACCATTGCTGTTTCCCAAGGTTATGTCATCCCCTTTTGTGACCTTTCAACAAGCAAAGTCAACGGGGAAGACAGATTCACTTAACAACCAGGTTACTAAGTTATCAGCTGCAGTGATTCACTTAACAACTGTAGCAAGAAAGGTCTCACATAACAAACGTCTCACTTAGCAACTGAAATTTTGTGCTCAAAAGTGGTCATACATTGAGGACTACCTGTAATTGCAGATATATAGGCAATGAAATTCATGGCATCCTCACCCTGCATGAATGTATACTTCATTTCAATACTGTAGATATGGACATGTAATAATAGTGATGATGATGATGATGATGATGATGATGATGATGATGATGATGATGATGGAAGGGACCTTGGAGGTCATCTAGTCCAACCCCCTGCTCAGGCAGGAAACCCTATACCATTTCAGACAAATGGCTGGCCAGTCTCTTCTGAAAAACTTCCAGTGTTGGAGCATTCACAGCTTCTGGAGGCAGGTTGTTCCACTGGTTACCTGTTCTAACTGTCAGGAAGTTTCTCCTTAGTTCTAGGTTGCTTCTCTCCTTGACTAATTTCTATCCATTGCTTCTTGTCCTGCTTTCAGGTGCTTTGGAGAATAGCTTGACTCCCTCTTCTTTGTGGCAGCCCCTGAGATATTGGAACACTGCTATCATGTCACCCCCCACCCTTCTCTTCTTTTAAACTACACATACCCAATTCCAGCAACCGTTCCTTGTAAGTTTTAGCCTCCAGTCCCCTAATCATCTTTGTTGCTCTTCTCGGTAGTCTTTCTAGAGTCTCAACATCTTTTTTACATTGTGGTGACCAAAACTGGATGCAGTATTCCAGGTGTGGCCTTACCAAGGCATTATAAAGTGGTATTAATACTTCACATGATCTTGATTCTATCCCTCTGTTAATGCAGCCTAGCACTGTGTTGGCTTTTTTGGCAGCTGCAGCACACTGCTGGCTCATATTTAAGTGATTGTCCACTAGGACTCTGAGATCTCTCTCACAGTTACTACTGTTGAGCAAGGTACCACCTATACTATACCTGTACATTTTGGTTTTTCTTGCCTAAATTGCCTTTTTTCACCATTGAATTTCATTTTGTTAAGTGACACAAGATACACAGATTGTTATAAAACTCTAAACTATGGCAAATGTAGTTATAAAAAACAATGAGCCTTGCACTCCATCCCTGATCATGTTTGCAACACAACTCTTTCCAACTATTACAGTCTTTGCCCCTTCTCAAAATGCTAACGGCTGGCTCCAGCAACTCAGAGGCTACCCATTTCTGCTATAACAGCTATTTTCTCCAGGGACTCTCAAGTAATGGTAGCCAAGTTTTATGTTTATCCTCCACTGCACAGTATTTAAGCAAGGTATGCTCAGTTTCAAAAATAGGACAGGAGTTTCCAATATCCCCCTGAAAGTTTGACACCAAGCTGTAATTGTGAAATGGATAGAAGGAAATAATCACATTAATAAATGAAATTAAATGTAATTCTCATCCTGGCCTTTCTCATTTGGGAGACTGTACCATCTCCTAATATTCTACTCAAAATCTCAGGGCATTCTTTGGCCTGAAAAACTTTCACTCTCAGTTATGTGACCAGTGACAAAGTGAACATATTTTTCTTTAGCAGATTTGTAAATAGCATCCTGGTAGCAATTTTACAATGACTTATAAAGGACCACCACTTTTTCTTTAAGACTTTAGAGATGCAACAAACATGTTGAGATCTATGTAGCCTTAGGGACAACAACATCTTTTCTGAGGTTACCAACAATCTCATGGGTACAAGCATGGCTTTGCATAAACAGTATTTGCAGTCCAATGGTTCTAATTTCCTTTGCATGTTATTCTCTATCATCTTTGGCTTTCCTGAAATGGTGTCACTGAAGAATTCTATCCTATATGTACCAAATTTTATCCAGTCAAACTCTACACATGATTATCAAATTAACCTACTCCCAAGACACATTAATATCTCATTCAAGATCAATTCACTGTGTGTGTGTTCTTTAACAAATTTTCTTGATAAAACCAATACCCACCTTGAATGCTATACTGTACCTCTGATTAACCATCCTGAAAAAAGTGCAATAGATAGATAGATAGATAGATAGATAGATAGATAGATAGATAGATAGATAGATAGATAGACAGACAGACAGACAGACAGACAGACAGACAGACAGACAGACAGACATAGATAATCATCCAGCCATGGTACTGCAAACCATGAAAAGACCATTTGGTGGAAAAGATGCATGATTTAACTTAATAACCTATGTGTTCCCTGTGCAAATTTACAGTACTTTCTAATGAACTTTTGTCATCTACTCTTCTCCATGTTTCATTATGTCCCTAATAGGGTTTGATAATGAACAATGTCTGATTCTGATTAGGTTAGAGACATCACAGTGGGAATGACTTTTACAGAAAATAAAAGCATTTTTGTGGTACATTTCAACAATACACAGGACCCACGCAAAGTCACACAGTACTCTTGGTCTAGAATTGTTAGAAGTCTTAATGTACAACAGCTGGGAGGGAAAAAAAACCTTTTGAGTGGGAAAGGGAGAGGCCCATATCATTTTGCAGGATATGCTGTCGTTATAGTCCAATCTTGATTTATTTCTCCTAATGAGAGGGAAAGACTTTAAACTTATTAATAAACATTTCTTTGCTTGAATAAAGTTACATACTGAAATCCAACAAAAACAATGAAATTAGCCTGTAAGTATATGTCATAGTAATTATAATTTTTAAAGAGTTCACATTTTATTTGTACATATGTCTCTTTCTTTTACATGTTTCTCTTCCTAGCTGGCAAAAAAAATTGAAAGCTTATGAAGAAATATAATTAGAATTTAATTGTGGTTCCTGTGTCTGTAATAAAGTTATGCTTTATCAGGTGAAATGTGCATTTTACAAACTAAAAAATTTCCCAAATCAGCATTAAGACCTTTTCTTGTTGAAAAATGTGCTTTATTTCCAAATTGCTATTGTTGCCCTGTGCCAATAAGAAAAAAAATAACACTGTGGAAACACAGAGTTGAAAGTGGCTGTTTAGGTCATTGTGGTCCATATTTTATTCCATGAGGAGATCCAAATTAAATTATCCACAATAGATTGGTATCCCTCCACTGTGTGTGAACATGTACAATGCATAGGTGGCCACCTATTGAATCATTGGGACTTTTTCTTAGGATCAATTAACCGCATTCTCACTTAAAAGCTGATAGCCCATGTTTGAGACCTGGGTACTGTGTGAAGGGGTGAGCTCCCATTAGTTGCCCCAACTCCGGCCAACCTAGCAGTCTACAGTCATGCTGGCCAGATGACCACAGAAATATCTTCAGACAATGCTGGCTCACTCAGCTAAGAAACGGAGATAAGCACCACATCCTAGAGTTAGACATGCCTGGACAGGGGAAACCTTTACCTTTTCCTTCTGTGATGTAAAAGGTTTTTACCCTTTCTTTTAAATGTGTGGCATCCATGAACATGAAGTGTGAAATGCAGAGTAGGCAAAGCAACTGCTGCCTTCCAACAAATGCACTCAGTATGGACCACATCCACCATAAACACAGCAATCAAAGTCAGATTATTTAATGCCACTGTCATACAAACTGCCATCTACACCAGTGAGACCTGGAAATCTACAACAAGAATTATTGATAAGATCAATGTCTTCCAGCAAAGTTGTCTCATAAGAATTATTTGTGTCTCATATCAGGACCCTGTCACAAACAAGGAAATTCTACAAAAAGTAAACCCCAAAGATTCTCCGAGATAGTGATAGAATGAAGAATGTTCTTTGATGGACACAGGTTCCTCATGAGTGAGCAACATTCAGCAAAGACTGTAATCAATTGGATACCACTAGATGGTCAGAGAAAAAGAGGAAGGCCAAAGAAAATGTTTCAGAGAGATCTGAAAAACATCAACCTTAAATGGAAGGATGTGGAGACTGTGGTTGGAGACCAAGAACTGTGAAGTATGTTGTAGCCCAATGTGCTTGTCATAAGATGTGATATATCCATGAATATGCTCAAATATCTTTTTTTCCATCTTGTCAAGACTAAACATTCCCAGTCTGTCTTTATGTGACTTGCATAATATTGCTTTATTCAACTTCAGCAATGAGAGACCAGACCTCAAAACCTGTTCTGACCATGCTTGCAATGCAGCACTGCCACTTATCTTCTCACCTAATCCAAGCCAAGACTCTAATTTAGGGCAGGGGAAATGACAGTGGAAGTAGCAGATTGTCCTAAGACAGGGGTAGGCAACCTTGGCTCTTTTATGACTCGTGGACTTCAATTCCCAGAATTCCTGAGCCAACTGGCTCAGGAATTCTGGGAGTTGAAGTCCACGAGCCATAAAAGAGCCAAGGTTGCCTACCCCTGTCCTAGAATATAGTGAAGCATCTTTTCCTAGTTGCAACTGCAATAAGCCAGTGCACAATGGTATTAGCGAGTAATAAAGGAGCCTTGGTGGAGCAGTGGGCTAATGCCTCCTTAAGTAACACCAGCTGCCTGCAATTAGTGCAGGTTCACATCCCACCAGGCTCAAGGTTGACTCAGCCTTCCATCCTTCCGAGGTAGGTAAAATGAGGACCCAGATTGTTGGGGGCAATAAGCTGACTTTGTAATAATGCCGCTTGGGGGGGGGGCAAAAGCCCTAATAAGCAGGCATATACATAGAATGAAGGCTATTGCTAAGCACATTGGTTTGTGCTTAAATTGTAAGCCGCCCTGAGTCTTCGGAGAAGGGCGGGATATAAATGGGATTAAAATAAAATAAAATAATAAAATAAATAAAATATTTCATGAGTGTGTATTATGTCCTCTGTAATTCAATTGAAAAACGATGCTGAAGATGAAAGAGATTGTGAATGGGTTTATTTTTGCCACACCAACTTTCAGAGATAACAGAATGATTTAACTTCTTCCCATTTCAGTATAACATTCCATCACATTTTCTGCTATTTAAAAAATCACAATGATATATAATTTTCCATAAGCCATGTTTGCAAACATCTTACTCATTTTAGTATACTTATCTGCAACTTTCCTTGCTGTACATCTTTTAAAATAGCTCTCCTGAAATGTAGGTAACCATTTTTGCAACTGATTTTTTTTCAGAGATGAAAAGAGATGATTAATAAAATTAAATCTGGGTTAAAATAAATAGGATTTTTTCCTATTTGTTATTTATTATTTTCCTATGTATTTATTAAACCTATTAATCATTCCACACTAAAATCTAAGACACAAAGCAAAAGTTATAATCTAAACACTGAAAACAAATCCGTTATAATTTAACAAGTAATCTATCCCAAAATATTATTGTTGCCTGCTTGTCTAAAAAAATAAAGGCTGAGCTGAGTTCAAAACCTTCAGAGAAATACTGAACTAGCCTGCTCATTCACACCTAATAAATATTCCTACAGTTGTAATAAGAGGGAGAAAGGTTCTTGCAGAAAATATGTCTTTCAGTAGACTGCTCCCAAGTTTTCCAAATCATTATAATTCCTTACCAGCAAATTAATCATTTATATTTTTTTTTCATGGCCAGGAAGATCATATATTTCAGATTACCTCAAAAAGCTCAAGAGATCATGGTGGTGAAAAAGAGTAACAGTTTCTTTGCTGCCTTGCTGTGGAAAAGATCTTGAACTCTGGATTGTGTGGGAGATTTCTTTGAATGATAAAGCAGGATAAATGTTCAAAATAAATAGCATGAGCTAGCATGCTGAGGTGAATACTTTAATTGCAGTGAAATTTGAGACATTCCAGCTACAGATTTGTAGGACATTCTCAGTCAGCATGTTCCTTTGAAATTTCTGCTCAAACCTTGAGATATCTGGAGAACAGCTAGTATAGAAGGTTCAAAATGAAATTAATTAAGAGGCTTTTTTTCAAGTTGCCATCTTTTATCCCATAATTCTGATCAATTGGAACCAGTCTAATTTGCAGTGGAATCAGAAATAAAAAGATGAAGCATGTTAGCTAATAAGCCATTATGGAAATCAAAAGAAAGAACTAATCATAATGGCCACATATCTGCCTTCCATCAGCAATGTTTCCAGAGTGAAGTGAGTCCCTGGCTCCCAACTGAAATAATTTGATTTACTTCTAAGTAAGACTTTAAGAAGAAGAAAAAACAATTCAACAGTAGATGTTGTGCTGACTGATTAAAAAAAATCATGCAACTATTATGTAAACCACCAGCTGCAAATTTCCCTATTATCAGCAAAGAGAGACACCTGTCTCTAGTGTACCATAAGGCTGTGGGGAAAAAACTGAAAAAGTCTCTGCTGTAATCCATATTGAGATACATTAGTTCTAAATTAAAAATCACACACTTTTGGGAATTCATGTGCTATGTCTTGAATCTCAATAAATCTTGTTAAAGAGAATTATGTGAGAATCATGCTAGGAAAAGTGTAAGTTTTCAGCTCAAGTAGCTGTCTAGGAGTTACAAGATTAGAGTCCTACCTGCATGTAAACCTCAGAAGCTGTACAGAAGCACTGTTACGTTTTTCTAGTCCATACATTTATAATATGGACATTTGTGTGTGGCACAGACACATTGTATTACAGAGATATATTACATGTTTCCTACTCAGTATGATAGGAACATTTATGGAAACTGCTTTATAATATTTCTGCTGAAAACTAAAGAAAGCTGTATCCCTACTGAGACATTACTGATCCCCTTGTTTTCCTATTCCAATGTAATGCTGTTATAGGATAATTTGCCAAACTATGATGATATGGAGATTCATAAGTTCATTGTTCACTATGGTGCTTGAAATCAGTTAGTAATTATTCATATATTTAAATTGTTTTATCCTGACTTTTTATTACTGAACTTCATTACAATCTTTCATAGCAGAAGCCAAGCTAATTCCCAAAATTAGAAAATGAGGTTCTCTATATGAAAACTTCTGTAATTACGGTAAATCAACATTGTACATTCAGCAGAAACTCTCTTTAAGTAGATTGGGAGTGTTCAAACTTCTCCAGCTTTAACTACTATTCATAAATGTAAATGTCAATTTCCTACATCTTAAAGCACTATAAATTTGGTCAGTCCCATCCATCTGCTAAATCCACCCCAAACCGGGTGGATTTTTGGTGTTCCTGGGCTGTTGTTTTTTTTACTTAGTGAACCAGAAAACAAAACAATCTTCAATATGTGAGCAGGGGACGTATAATTGAAAGCTTGTTTATCCCATGAAGTGTTGTTGCCTGAAAAAAAAATCCATTATAAAACATGATAATTATAAAGTGCTTAGCATCATAAAGACTACAATATTGTAATCAACCAAGAGTTTGAACAATTTGGACTGATTTTCTATAGCATATAATTTGCAGCAAAAACAGAACTTAAGTATATGCTTGCCTTGCCTTGAGACCCTGTGTTCACCCTTGTAGCTGCAGATCACCATGCTTCAAGGCAAGCATTCAGATTCTAATTTGATTTAAATGAATGGCAACATCTGCAGGAATAGAATAAATTATTTTAGAAGGCAATTGCATAATTTCATCTGGATCCAATTTGATATCTGCAATAGTTATTGCAATACAAGTAAAAAGAAGAAGAATCTTTATATAATCAGTTAGTCAAAGCAAAAATGCACAAGCTGTTCTTAAATGTTTGGAAGTAAAGATCTTATTCCACACCAGTCCCTTAAACACTTGAACTCCTTTTTGAATTAAAATTTGGTGTTACATTAAACATAATGCTTTTGCTGCTTTTTTTACATTAAGGATGGAATGAATCTTTCCTACTCCATGTGATTCTAGTTAGAAACAAAAGAAAAGTGACAGTACTGGAAATGCTATCCAGCTAATTTCCTTCTGCTGTCCATAAGATGCATTAGACTTCAACTCCTGTTAGAAATTCTGCTTATATAGCCCTACAGAACAAACAAAGTGTACAATCCACATGGGCCTTCCTGCTTAATTGTGGCAGGAAACAGAAAACTCTACTCAGAACAAAAGGACATAGAGTATAACCATAGATGCTAATTTATAAACACTGCCATCTACTGGTTAGCTGTAACTGTTGCATAAACTGCATGAACATGTATTCCAAAAATTCCCTTATGAGTAAGCAAATATATGAGAACTTTGTTGGAAAGGCTAATCTAAGTTTGTCCCTTTTTATCTCTGGAAATTGTACTAACACATCTAAAAACTAATTTATTTTACAAACTTCCAAAGGTTACTTAATGTGTTTTTTTAACAAAATAATAATAATTTGTTCTTTAATAGTCTTTTTGAAATAAGGAAGAATCATAACAATAAAGGGAAAGGATAAAACTATATAATCACCAGTGAAGAGCCCGATACTCTTCAATATCTTCATCAATTATTTGGTTGAGGGTATAGATGGGGAACTCAACAAATCTGCAGATGACACCAAGCTGGCAGGAATAGCCAAAACTCCAGAAGATAGGCTTAACATACAGAAGGATCTCAACAGACTTGAACATTAGGCCCTATCTAGCAAAATGAAATTCAGTGGTGAAAAAAGTAAGGTTCTTTCTACATTTAGGCAAGAAAAAACAAATGCGCAAGTATAGTATAGGTAGTACCTGACTCAATAGCAGTAATTGCGAGAGGGATCTTGAAATCCTAGTGGACAATCATTTAATAATGAGCCAATGTGTGTTGCAGCTCTTAAAAAAGCCAATGCAGTCCTAAGCTTCATTAACAGAGGGATAAAATCAAGATTACAAAGTGATAATTTCCTGACAGTTAGAACAATTGACCAGGGGAACAGATTGCTTCCAGAAGTTGTGGTGCTCCAACACTGGAAGTTTTTAAGAAGAAACTGAACAACCATTTGTCTGAAATGTTATAGGGTTTCCTGCCTGAGAAGGGGTTTGGACTAGAAGACCTCCAAGGTCCCCTCCAACTTTACTACTACTACTACTACTACTACTATTACTACTACTACTACTATTACTTTATAATGCCTTGGTAAGGCCATACTTGTAATGTTGCATCCAGTTTTGGTCACCATGATGTAAAAAAAAAGATGTTGAGATTCTAGAAATAGTGCAGAGAAGAGCAACAAAGATGATTAGGGGACTGGAGGCTAAAACATATGAAGAACAGTTGTAGGTATTGGGCATGTCTACTTTAATGAAACAAAGGACTGGGCTGACATGATAGCAACTGTCACAAAGAAGAGGGGGGCAACCTACTCTCTAAAGCACCTGAAGGCAGGACAAGAAGCAAAGGATGGAAATTAATTAAGGAGAGATCCAACCTAGAACTAAGGAGAAATTTCCTGACAATTAGAACAATTAATCAGTGAAACCACTTGCCTCCAGAAGTTGTGAATGTTCCAACACTGGAGGTTTTTAAAGAAAATATTGGACAACCATTTGTCTGAAATGGTATAGGGTTTCCTGCTTGAGCAGAGTGTTGGACTAGAAGAGGTTCAAGGTCCCTTCCAACTCTGTTATTCTGATCCACTCAAAAGGCAGAGTCAATATTCAAAAAATAACCCACTTCAAGATTACAGAAAGCCGAGATGATGGAAGATGCCACTTCCACAGGCCTCTGTAGAGAGTTAGATGCTGCTTCTCTAGACAGAGATGGAACACTTCTATGCAGTGGAAAGTTTGACATATTTTTTCTCACAAAGACACATTAAATACTTTCCAAAGCACTCAGCTTGGTGACAGAAACACCCACTGTGGGAATGCTGCAGATAATGTATCTTGATTTCAGGAAAGTATTTAATAAAATACCCCATGACTTTTTGATTAGGAAGCTAATTAAGTGGCACAGCAATTAAGTGAATAGATAGCTGGCTCCAAAAAACTACATAATAAATCCCTTAGAATTCATCTGCTCTAATTTTTCTCCATAATCCTGTTTCCTCTTTCCATTCCTCTGAGTTCCATCTTTTCTTTCATCTTTCTGAAACTTTGATGGCACTTTAAATGATTTTAAAGACTTTTTTTTAAGTTGGGTTATTGTAGAGGCTGCTTTTCCCACTCATTTTATTGGATAAAATGTTGTAATTATCGTAGCTTTCTGACTGATATCATGTCTTGGTTAAAGACACATGATGCATTATTATTACTGTCATCATTGTCATCATTGTCGTTGACATTATCAAAAAGTATTTCTCAGGTATTTCAGGCCTATAAATTTAATAAATAAATAAAATAAAATAATTTTCACATTATGAGATATGGCTGACATAGGTGGTCACTTAGAAGAAAGAAATACAATTCCCTGAAATCATATCTTACTGGTTAAAGAAATAGGCTAAAATAACAGAGACAAATAACAGAATGGAGGCCTTTATACATGTTCCAGAGAAATATCTGCCACTACCTAAGATTGGACTCTCAACCTTCTGAATGGGAGGTAAGCGTCTTCATCACAAGGCCACCACACCACTCTATTAACCACCTCACTTCTAGGGAGTAAAAATTTGTCCTGAACTCTTCCAGTTGTCTGAGATTCAGGACTGTCTTAGTTCAAGCTAGACAGAATTTCAAAACAGCATGCTTAATACAAAACTGAAAATGCAGAGGAGATGACCACACAAGGGCAATTTTAGCAAAGCTCCAACAAGCTTCCTAAATATAGTTGCTGGAAGGTTGAGTTTGAGCAGGGCTTTTTTTCTCATAGAATGCTCAGAACGGCGTTCCAGCACCTTTTTTTTTTTTGCAAAAAAAAATAAGCTCCATCTGAAAGCCTATTGCTGCTGAGTGTGCCAAAAGACCTGGCTGGCAAATGTTGCACTGGCAAGTTGCCTGCAGCGAAGGCGATTTGGTAGGAACTTTGCATCCCTCCCTGCTGCCCAACCACACTATCTCAACTAGGTAAGTAAAAGAGGACAAGCAGTGGGAAGTGGGTTCTGCGGAGTCCATTGGCACTCCTTCCTTGTGCTCCTCTGTGTCAGCCAGGCTAGTGGCCTACCTGGTGCTGGACTTGTGCCACCATCGCCTCACCCTTTATGCCTAAGTGGCCGCCCTGCATCACCCGGCCCGCGCCGCCTCCGCCGCCTGCACCGTGCAGCCCCACTATATAGAGTGGGCCCCGCTGCTCCCACAACACCAGCCACGCCAGCTCCAGCCCTGGGGGGCAGCCCGCCACCAACACCCCTCGCACCCGTGACTGCAGCAATGCTCCCCCCACCCGCCCACCTCCTGCGGTCACCAAGTTGAGAGTTCCGGCACCTTTTTTTTAAGAGAAAAAGCACTGAGTTTTAGCCAGGAAGGCTTTTTCACTTGTGTACAGCACTGTGTAGCGTTGTGTGTAGGGTAACTCATACTTTATTTCATTTGGTGTAAGTTAACTTTTAGTATTTGCATGGAATGACTAGCTTTGTCTTACAGTGCAGTTTTATGACTGCTAGAAGAATTAGTCTCTAGGAATGTCTGTATGTAAATCAGCAAGATTCTATACCACCCTCAATAGGTTAATTCATAGAAGTTCTTCTGAGGAAAACAGATGAGATAACACATTTTAAGACCAAATACAAACATTCATGATGTCCACTGTGTCCAATAGATTTATTTTTCTTATAAACATTAGCAACCTCCATTGAAGATCCAAGGCCTTTGATTTAGCCAAGAAGACCATCATTTCTGTTGTACTGAGTGTACTTTAAAAAGGGATTCAACACAATGCAATGTCAGCTCAACTGACCTAAAAGCAATGCAAATTTAATCTTGCCTTTTAACCCTTTGTTCAGATGCTTCCACCTTGCTGTTGTAAATGACACATCAAAAATAAATCAAAAGTGTATGCAGCTTCAGCAGGGAAGTTAACAAATACAAGATCACAGCTTGGCGCAACTAAATGGAGATCATTATTTGCATATAAATTTGTTGCCAAGAGTCATAGCAACTACAGATGAGTTGCTGAGAAAATCCTGATTACTGTTCTATAACAATTTGGAATTAATAGCATAAAGGTTAGTGATGAATTTTCATGCATTCATCTGTTCAGATATATTCAAAAGTAAGTCATAAAGGATACGTAAAGGTAAAGGTTCCCCCGCACATGCATGCTAGTCGTTTCCAACTCTAGGGGCCGGTGCTCATCTCCGTTTCAAAGCTGAAAAGCCAGCGCTTGTCATGTGGCCGGCATGACTAGACGCCAAAGGCGCACGGAACGCTGTTACCTTCCCACCGTAGTGGTCCCTATTTTTCTACTTGCATTTTTACGTACTTTCGAACTGCTAGGTTGGCAGAAGCTGGGATGAGTAACAGGCGCTCACTCTGTTATGCGGCACTCGGGATTCGACCCGCCAAACTGCCGACCTTCTGATCAGCATCCTAACCCACCGAGCCACCGCGTACCTTCATAAAGGATACCGATGTGTATAGATTTGGATGACTAAGTTCCCTGATACTCTAATCAAAAAACTTCTGACATCTTATCAAGGTATTGGCTCAAACAAATCATGCATATGCCAAGACAATAGTACAATGAGTTCAATTCTGAATACAGCAGGATTTTTCATATTTTTTTAAAAGTTATTACCGGTAATTGACATGGTCATGGTCCCCCTACATCTTACCAAATGAAGCCAAAGCTGCCTAATGTTATAATTTTCAGGCGCAAACAACCAGAACAACTCTTTGAAAAGGCCAAGCAGTTTCTTTATTGTTGATCACCTATTTACAAGAATCTCACCAGAAAACATTCTCTTGGGAACCAGCAGATAAAGCCTTCACTGGTCTGGCCTCTGCCATTTCCTCCTCTGGAGTGACTCCATGCTGGAACATCTTTTAACTCCTCCCCTCTCCTTTGCCTGTCATTTTGCCACATATCTTCAATTTTATTTTCCAACCAAAACCCATATTAATAATGATTTACATTGATCCTTTCTAGTTCAGGTCTTCAAATGCTAATGTAAGCAGTCGGAAGGAAAATATAACGTATAGTCTGGATTAGGCTTCTTACAAACCAATCATCTCCTCTCCCTCAGCTGCCCCTATTGATAGGATGAAACTTCCAAGTATCTTTCTGAGTACTACACAGTCTGCTTTTTTCCCCATTCAATGGTGTCCAATTCTCAAAGGCTGCCTGGATAAGTTCCTGCAGGTTTTTTGGAAAGGATTTTTCAGAAATGGTTTGCCATTTGCCTAGGACAGAGAGAAAGTGACTGGCTGGATGAAAGTCATCCAGATGGCTTTGTACCTAAGGTGGGACTGGAACTCAAGTCCTAAGACAAAGAAAGTCTATGTCATACTTTAAAATACTCTCTGATTGTTATATGCCCCAAATGAAGTGCTTGTTGTGAGGCTGTTCTGATAAAAGAGTATTATTTAGAAATGTTATCTGCAATATGTCTTCTATGTATTTCCCACTGATTTATCTGTATTATTTAATGCTTAATTTAAAATGATTTTTTAAGGAATCAGCTAATTTTAGTGTACATTTATACTGGAAATGATTTATTTGTGTGACATTTGTATCTATTAAGAGGTTGAGAAAAATACAGTTTTAGCTGTATGCCTGTCTAGTAAACATAGCACAGAGAGATAAATAATATAACATTAACAGTCATGTTCAAATTGAAACCCAGGGTTAGGACGCTGAGCTTGTCAATCATAAGGTCAGCAGTTTGGCGAGTCGAATCCCGAGTGCCACGTAGCAGAGTGAGCGCCTGTTACTCGTCCCAGCTTCTGCCAATCTAGCAGTTCGAAAGCACATAAAAATGCAAGTAGAAAAATAGGGACCACTACGGTGGGAAGGTAACAGCATTCCATGCGCCTTTGGTGTCTAGTCATGCCGGCCACATGACCATGGAGACGTCCTCAGACAAGCACTGGCTCTTCGGCTTTGAAACAGAGATGAGCACCGGCCCCTAGAGTCGGAAACGACTAGCACGCATGTGCGGGGGAACCTTTACCTTTTTACCTTTAATCACATAGAGTTGCATAATAAGCAAAGCTATGATACTATAATATTCAGTTACCAACTTGTCCTCAAAGCAGAAAGAGAGATGAAGAAAAAGGTAAGAGGCAAGGCAGTCAAACTTGTTTTAGCACTAAAACAGAAAAATCTTCACATCTCACTTACGCCTCCAGCAATAAACCACATGATTAATACAAATGATAATTTCTTGCTGTCTCAGGATTCCCACAATCAGTAGCCTGAGGTGGCTACCTGACACTTTCTAGTGATGGTGCCAGCTCATAAATCATAAATCATAGATTTATTCTGGGAAAGGAGATGGCACACCCAAGAAATACTCTGCACCCTGTTCTGGTTGGCTTCGGAAACAGTTTGATTATCTGTCTGGCATAATATCATTATACAAAGAGTTAAGTAGTTAGAAAAGCAAGCTTGGTGGCTTATAGCCTTGTCTTTTCCTTCAATATTAAAAGAAAAGGATCGGGAGTGGGAAGTGGAACAGGGCAGGCAGCTGAGCCATGATCCCCGCACTTCCATCTTCTTCTGTGATGTATCTCTTGCCTGAAGATCTTCAGAACTGAAGAACACTCAGCAAAATGAGATAATTATTTCAGCTGTTAGATGCTGTTCCACATGAACAAATACCAGGGTGAGAAACAAAGCTTGCATAAATGTATAGGATCCAGTGTACACTTGAGGACATTATATTGAAACAAAGGATTTTGAATCCTCTGATGAACAAACAAAGCAACACAGAAAAGCAGACAAGCATCCATATGAGGCCGTACCATCATCATGACCCTGATCAAGACTACTGTCTTCTCCTGAACCTCAGTTCACAGAACTGAGACTTTATCAGTAGAGCTATAACTTCACATCATTTTTTTAATAAAGAATATGGATGGATGGATGGATGGATGGATGGATGGATGGATGCATGCATGCATGGATGCATGGATGCATGGATGGATTGGATCGGATTTGTTAAGCCCACCAAAGTTCAAAAAGACTCAACAGTGGTTATTATAAACAAGAGAAACATCTTTTTACCTCTCAATAAATTGATACAGTGGCTACTCAGAAGCTGCAGTACTGTAAGAACAGAATGCAGCAACTTCCCTTCCAGAGGTGAATGTCCCTCTGCTCACATAACAGCAGATGTGGATTCTGCATCAGTTACCAGTTGGCTTCCGAGTTATTGTTCAGAGTGCTGCTTTTTACTTATAAAGCCCTCTTTTTGCTTTCCAGATACCTTCAGGAAGAGTCTCAAACACTGGAGACACTGAGGATTCCCTTCCCTGTGAGTTTCAATAGGAGAGGAGTCATTCCCTTTTAGATGTCTCTTTATCACTTCAAAATTGTTTCTTCTTGGAGAGCTATATGATATGATTTCTACAGAGATAAGCACAAGCAGTTTCTCAGACTTTTTGGTTCTAAGATGGCTGTTACCAAAGAGATCTCAAGGGATTTTTGTCTCTGTGTGTGTGGTAAACAGCCTGAAGTCTTGTAGGAGTGCAATGGCACAAATTTGTAACAAATAAACAGGTAATACTGAATTCCAAAACAGAAAAAAATGCATTAAATAAATCTTATTAATTGTATTCAAGTGTTATGAGGAAAAGAGAGATGCTATCACAAATGAAGAATAATTTCATTAGGAATAATACCAATAGACAACTCTTAGGCTGACGGATTATAAACCTAGACATCCAAAGAAACAATAAATTAAATGCTATAACAATCCAAACCTGCTTCAGTTGCTTTTAATGTTGTGTGCACTTCTTCCTTCTTTTGTATAGTGAGACAAATGACTGTGATAGTATGTAGGATAAGACAGTAATTAACATAGTGTGTTCTTGTGGAAATATGCTTCAACATCTAGAATTTAATTCAAATTGGAAACCTTTACTAGATTACAATTTAATACATGCATTTGTGCCACATGCAAAATTTGGGTTTTCTCTATATAAAGTCTATGTTTCAACCTTAAAGGATTTCTTAAATTAAAACAGACTTTTAGCAGCATGAAAAGAATTTATTGTAGTTCATAATTTCATTTTATGATTCATACTGTGCCTGCCATGGTTCCTGATATTTATGCCATTACTGCTTAATAGCAACTTACAAGATTTTAAAAGGAAGTAATATATTCAGTTATGCACAATTAGTTAATTTATTTATTATATACTGGAACATTATGATTTCATTACATTTACAAATCCCTTGTTTATTCATGGACACCCTACTCTTTTATGTTTTTCCTTTCCTGTTTGTCTGTGTTCTCTAAAATACTGAATGAAAATATTTTTTTAGAAAAATTGGTGACCTATATATGTGTTGGATTTTATTTCTGAACTGACATGGACATCACACATCTGGAGGGAAGGAAAAGTTGATCAAAAGGAGGCTTCTCCAGAATCATCTTTTGTCCCACTACTAGACCTAAGGGCCCTTCTTCCTTGTAATGAAGAGTTGATTCTCATGTATAGGATAATCTAATTTCCAGAATTGACTTTGGCATTCCAGCAATAATTGTTCTACTCCAATACAAAAAAGAATCCCATAGGATGTTGGTTTTGCAAAAGAAATTTCACTCAAACTCAAACTTTAATCGGGACACATCAAGGGATGGCGCTTAGCAAAAATAATTCCTTTCCTATCAATAAAATTAAATGACATCATTCTTTCTATTCATTTTTTTTTAAAAAAATCTATTAGATTTTTCCTGTTGCTTCCTACATGCATCTATTGTAAAATGAAAGCTTCCACCCACCCCCCATTTTGGAAATTAGATTCGTGTAGATCAAAGACATTTTTACTTACCAAGAATGAAAAAAAGCTCAGGAGATTATTAACATCTCTGGTTTTTTGCCTTAAGGCTTCTTATTTCTTTGTGTGGGAAGACACAAAATAATATTGTTTGAGCAGGCTTTAAATGAATGAAAATCTAACTGAAGGACACAAAACAATAACCCTGTAGATATAGTATCTAGTTTAATTTGCATTAATCATCCTCAGATACCAGTTATTCAGTCTTCGATTCTTATTTTTTGATTTATATCCAAAATGCAACACCATTTCAGTATCATAGCATACTTGCATTGTGCTAACATTGGTATCTGATTTAATGTCACCATTTTGGGGTTCACGTAAAGCATATTTTGTAGGGGGGCTTGTTCTTTTCCTCTGTGTTTTGCTTAATTATTTGAAACTCTATTCTTCCGAAGTAGCAGGAACATATGATTTTTCCCCCTTAAAATATTATGGAAGGACATTCAGCATCTTCTCTTTTATTTCTAGTTCACATCTCCTTTCTGAGAGAAAAGCTGGAGAAAGACACATTATTCAGATTGACAAATTACACAGGAATTGCCTGCTGCAGAGTATCACTTTGTGAAAGAATTGACAGAACTGTGATAGACAAAGAGCCACTGAAGAAGTCTAACTGTGTCCTTATTCAACAAACATGATATTCATTCCATGGAAAATGTGTGCTTATAATGATCCTTGAGATCTGGATCTGATAAGAAAAGCAAACCAAGATAGTAAAATATTAATAATAAAAACAAAGCATTTCTGTACTGAATATGCAACATCACCAACCACATAGATGTGGGATTCAGAAACCAGTCATCCCAGGGTGTCCAAAATGTCTGTCTGCCTATGCAGAGTTTATTACTTTTATACAGTTTTAACAAGCAACAAAGAGCACACAGCAACAGCATTGTTATTGGTACATTCCCTTGTCAGTCTTTAAAAACATCCCAGCCAGGGTAGAGTCTCACATATCTTGATGGTTCCTGGCAGTCCTTGGTGGTGCTAATTGGAGTGAGCTCATTGACATGAGGTAAACAAGATACTGAGGCAGGCAGTTTGCTGCACACAGGCCCTTCATATCCTTGACCTCCATCTCTACACATAGACACTTCTCTACTAGAAGCAGAGAAAGAGACATCTTAAAATCTCTGTATAGCCATCCAGATTCATTATTGTCACCCTTCGAGGCAAAAGGCACCATTTCTTTAAATTCTAAGACATTATGAGACTGGTTGTGATTGGTTCTGATAACATTGCTTGTGATTTCTAGAGCTCAATTTGCTATGGACTAGTGCTGCAACATTCTTGTGGTGTGGGTACTTTTGGATCATCACCAGTTGTCCTTCTTCCAAACTCAGTTCCATGGACCTCTCCTGATTTCTGATTTTGGGCTTGTAACCTTGACACTTTACCCTAGCTCTGATGACTTCTGTATTTTAGCCTTCTGGTTCATATTATGCACACTGTTACTCGCAATCTGAATATAACAAAGCTCTATAAATATATGAATACCTGTGGTATATGTCTGACTACATGCCAGCTTGCCAAAAAGCAAATGATTATTTACAAATTGATTAGGCACAAATTTACAGATGCCTGTCTCTTGTTGTATATCTGGCTATATCTGGCTACAGTGAACTAATATTTACTGCAATGTATACCAAAATCAAAGCATTCGCTTTGTTTTAGTTCTATTCATTAGCATGGGCTCGTAGTCAAATAGGGGTATTGAAGAATTTTGTCTGACCCATATTTCTAAGCAAATGGGCCCATTAGATCTTCCTTGACTACCTTATGGATAGACACAGGTATCCTGGGCCTTCTACTTTTCTCCAGATTACAGAAATTAATTTTATGCTCAAATGTGCATTCCAAAATACTTTAGTAAAGTTGCGTAAAAATGGATGGTTAAAAAAAATAACTGTAGCAAAACTTAATATGGACATTTGATAGAACATATGTGAGGTTGTGCAAAACCATGTGATCAGCAATAGAGCAAAACTTTACCGATATATAAGATGTCCAAACATTCTGGGTACATTTATCATGGTCTAGGGCAGGAGTAGGCAACCTTGGCTCTTTTATGACTCGTGGACTTCAACTCCCAGAATTCCTCAGCCAGCCAGCTGAGGAATTCTGGGAGTTGAAGTCCACGAATCATAAAAGAGCCAAGGTTGCCTACCCCTGATCTAGGGCATTTATCCATTGGATTCTTATTTTCTCCTCTGCTATGTAAGAACTTCAGCATTACAGGTAATCCTCAATTTATGACCACAATTGTATCCAAAATTTCTATTGCTAAGCAAGACAGTTATTAAGTGCATTTTGCCTCATTTTACAATCTTTTTTTGTCACAAGTGTTAAATAAATCACTGCGGTTGTTAAGTTAGTAACACGGTTACATGAATCCGGTTCCCTCACTGAGTTTATTTATTATTTATTTATTTATAGTTTGCTTGTGAGAAGGTTGCAAAAGGTGATCACCTGACCCCAGGACACTGCAAACATCATAAATAGGAGCCAGTTGTCATGTGTCCGAACTTTGATCACGTGACCATCAGGATGGTACAATAGTCTTAATTGTGAAAAATGATCATAAGTCACTCTTTTCAATGCTGTTGTAACCTCAGTCACTAAATGGATGGTTGTAAGGAATCAGTATATCAGTATGTACTTACTGACACCCAACTCCAAAAATCACTTTGCATGGATTATGATATAGCACAGATTCTTTTTTTATTTAGTGTGATAAGTTCAGACTTGGTATAACTTTATTTCTTTCCAAGTGAATCTGGCTTCCCCATTGACTTTGCTTGCCAGAAGGTTGCAAAAGAGGATCATATCACCCTGGGACACTGCAAGCGTCATAAATATGAGTCAGTTGCCAAGCATCCAACTTTTGGTCAAGTGATCATGGGGATACTGCAAGAGACATAAATGTGAAAAACAGTAATAAGTCATTTTTTTACTGCCATTGTAACTTCAAATGGTCACTAAACAAACTGTTGTAAGTTGAGGACTACCTGTACTTGTTATGATTAGCATAAATAATTGGCATTTCATAGTTCCTAGAAAAGATCTTGTCTTGAAAGGACAAAAGTATACAGAAAAGTGAATTATTGATTGTTGAGATTTAATGAAGGGCCAATGTAAAAAAAAAACTGGGCAAGTTGAGATATTATGCCCTAGGTAGAAAATGGAGAAAAACTCCTGATTCCCAGTCTCAGGGAGACCCAGACAGTGCAATTACATTCATCTGGAAATATAGATAGATAGATAGATAGATAGATAGATAGATAGATAGATAGATAGATAGATAGATAGATGTTTTCTGAGGTTTTCGCGGGTGTTTGTATGTAGATCTTTGGTCATTCGGGTTTTTTCCCACGTAGAATTGGAGGTATCAGGGCAACGTTTCAACGAAATCTCATCCATCATCCTCAGGCTGGTGACTTCAGTTTTGTTCTTCTGGGAGAAGTGTGTGATAGTGGCTGTTTTTTCTTCTTTTTTAAACTGCCAGAGGGGGTGTGTTCTGTGGGTGGAGGCTTGGCTGTGTTCTGATGGGGTGGAGGTGTGCTCTGATTGGGTGGGGGCTTAGCTGTGTTCTGATTGGGTGGGAGTGTGTTTTGAATGGGGGCTGTGTTCTGATTGGGTGGGGATGTGTTTTGAGTGGATGGGCTGGTCTCAGCTGCCAGCCTTAGACCTGAACTGGTGAGCTGTGCTGCTTTTGTTCAGCTCCATGTTTGTGGTGGTGCCATGTTTTTATAGTGGGTGTCAGTTTGCTTATTGTGTGGTTTGGAGGGGTTTAAAGTGGCTAATGTTGCAGCTGTAGTTAGGTTTCTGTTTTGTGGTTGTGTGTCGTTATCGTTGTGGGTTCGGATTTGCTTTTTGAATGGTTGTGTGGTGGTGATGTCATGTGATGTTATCATGAGTTTGGGTCTGGTATCATTCTTGGTGGCTGGGACTCGTCTGTCAATCAAGGCAGGTTTCCAAATGGCTGGTAGGCGAGAGGTATCATCTCATTTCTTCATGCTGTGGGGGCGTTTTTCTATCTTGATCGCTTCTCTGATTATTCTGTTGTTAAAATGTTCAATTTTGGCGATAGTTCTGGTTTTTTTAAAATCAATTTCGAGTCCAGTGGCTTTAAAGTGTTGGAACAGGGATGAAGTTTGTTCTCCCTTTCTGAGTGAGTTCCTGTGCTCTTCAATGCGTGCACTTATTCTTCTGTTGGTCTGTCTGATGTATGTGGTGGGGCAGGTGGTGCATGGGATTCCGTATACTCCTTGGTTTTCTAACCCAATTATGTCTTTGGGGTTTCTTAAGATGGTGGATATTTTTCTGTCTGTGCAGAATGCTGTTTTGATGTTGTGTTTTTGGAGGATCTTGCAGATTCTGTCTGTGATCCCTTTTAAGTATGGGAGGAGGGCTTTGCCATTTTCTTGTTCTCTGTCTTGGATTTTTGTGGGTGTCTCTCTTCAGATTAAGTTAGTACTCATGTTTCTTTGGAATCCGTTGGCTGTTAGTACATTAGTGAGAGTGTGTAGTTTGGTTTTTAGGTGTTGTTCGTCTGCTAGGTGTTTTGTTCTGGAGATGAGTGTCTTGGCTACGGAGTTGATCTGTGGTGGGTGGTGGTGTGAGAGTGCGTTCAGGTAGCGGTTTGTGTGTGTGTTTTTTATGGTAGATAGTGTGTCCTAGGGAGCCATTGGATTTCTTGTAGATTAAGACATCAAGGAAGGGAAGTTGATTGTTAGCTTCTGTTTCCATGGTGAATTGTATTTTGGGGTGTAGGCTGTTGAGGTGTGTGAGGAAGTCATCCAGTTTTTCTTTGCCACGTGGCCAGATTACGAAGGTGTCATCTACGTATCTGAGCCAGAGTTTGGGTTTGTGGTTGGATTTTTCTAGAGCAAGGGTTTCAAAGTGTTCCATGTAGAGGTTTGCGATGACAGGTGAAAGGGGTGATGGGTGCTCCTTCCATTTGTTTGTATCTTTGTCCATTGTAGATGAAGTATGTGTTTGATAGGCAGTGGTTGGTGAGATCTAGGATGTGTTTAGGGGGGTTGTATTTATTTAGGATAGCTGTCAAGGCTTCTTTGATTGGCACTTGGGTGAAGAGGGATATGACATCGAAGCTCACGAGTAGGTCACAGGGCTGTAAGTTTAGTTTACTTGTGATCTCTATGAATTGGAATGAGTTTTGTACGTGTGAGGTGATGGAATTTGCGTAAGGCTGTAAATAATAATAATAATAATAATAATAATAATAATAATAATAATAATAATAATAATAATAATAATAATAATAATAATAATTTTATTTGTATACCGCCCTTCTCCCGAAGGACTCAGGGCGGTGAACAGGGCAAACATATAAAAGTACAGGAATACAAAAACTAAAAAAGAATTAAACAAGGTGCCCAAGTTAAAACAGTAGATTAAAATACATTTAAAATAGCAATAAAACCTAAATCCATCCCCCATCAGGCCAGGCCGGCTTGTTCGAACAAATAAGTCTTCAGATCGCGTCAGAAGGAGCGAAGGTCGGGCGCCATCCGGAGCTCAACCGGCAACTGATTCCATAAATCCGGGGTGCCCACAGAGAAGGACCTCCCCCTGGGGGCCACCAGACAACATTCTCTGACCGGTGGCACCCTACATTCAGAAGTGAATCCTGGTAAATAATATGAGGCTATTCCCCACCAATTTTAGAAAAGAATATGCATCCATGTACACTTTTACAGTTACGCTCATCCACATTCAGTTAAATAAACTCTCTCTATATATATATTGTTGCATAATTTCATGGAAAATTGAGAATCAAATGAAACCCGGTGCATGGGCTTGTCATTATTCCAGTTAAATATTTTTTTTTCAAAAAAAGGATGTAGCCCCATATTTCAGTTTCAGTGTATATTTCAAATGACTTTTCAGGTGACAGTTTCGGTAATTTAATCACTGAGTAACCCATTCAGGCAGAGACATGTAATAACTACAGCAACAACCAGAAGTAGGTCACAGCCTCAAAATGTGCCTCCCTGCTGAAAACCTTTGGGAGTTGCTGTTCAACCCAAACACTAATTTATGGCTTGAAGAATCTCAAAAGTTCATCCATGCTACATCAGGAGTATGCCAAAATCTACACTGTGCTATCATTTTCAAGATCTTGCAAAAGCTACAGAGATGAAAACTTGAAAAACAGGGCATCTGAAAAGACTTTAATTCATTCTGCAGGAATTGTGTATATGCTGGAAGCAAATTCTCCATAGATGCGTTGATTGTATCTATTGGATATTTATGTTCGGCATGATTGGGTGTTTTTCAGAGCAGGAGCACTTCTCATCCATACAACCTCTTTGTTCTAGAAAGCAAACAGGGACAGGAAGAAACCACTGTTGTTTCATTACCTTGAAAAATTAGGAAAGACAAAGTAAGGGAATGTCGAAAATAATCAAGAAAGTTGCAATTTCTTTTTTTCTTCTTCTTCTGATAAGGTTCCTATGTCATTCTAATTTCTTTGTCACTGGGAAGGAGGTGTTTTGTTTGTTGTGGATGATTTTGCATTTATAACTGAAAGCTAATGACTTTATTACAGGTGGTGGAGAACCTCTGTGAATGTTAAATTTGTTTTATAGATTGAACATCTATAGCCAGAAAACAAGAGTCATCATGTTCTTACACACCTTTACAGTGAGTCACAGCCAGGCTCTATAAACTGTATTAACTGATTTTGGATGTGGATGATTTATTTTATTTTTTTATTATTAAAGTTTTATTAATTTTTAATTAATAAATTAATAAGTCTTTAGTGCTTAGTAAACAACATGTTGCAGGGACGCGGTGGCTCAGTGGGTTAGGACGCTGAGCTAGTCGATCAGAAGGTCGGCAGTTTGGTGGGTCGAATCCCAAGTGCTGCGTAGCAGAGTGAGCACCTGTTACTCGTCCCAGCTTCTGCCAACCTAGAAGTTCAAAAGCACGTAAAAATACAAGTAGAAAAATAGGGACCACTACGGTGGGAAGGTAACAGCGTTCTGTGCGCCTTTGGCATCTAGTCATGCCGGCCACATGACCACGGAGACATCCTCGGACAAGGGCTGGCACTTTGGCTTTGAAACGGAGATGAGCACTGGCCCCTAGAGTCGGAAACGACTAGCACGCATGTGCGGGGGAACCTTTACCTTTACCTTTACCTTTAAACAACATGTTGTCTGGGTTCAAATATTTAACATTAACCTTTCCAGTATAAATCTGTTCAATACTACACAATCCAGTATTTTTTCCCTGATCCTCCTTTCTTCTCCATATTTTTTTCCATTTTCCCTTCATCACACCATTACAATTTTTGGTACTGTTAATGTATACAAAATTAGACATAAGCATCTTTATCATATTTTACTAATAATATACAAATAATAATATCAATTCATAAATCAATAATGTCAATTCATTAATAAATATCCTGCTTTTTGTACTCTTGTTAAAGTTTGATTTCCCATCAGTATTTGAAATATCTTTATCAAGTTATGATTTCCTCAATATTAAACATTCAGCTGAACATTTTAGTCAAATCAATTCTCCTCTTATCTTCATATTTCCCATATAAAAAAAGAAAAAAATGCTATCTTAATTCTCAATCCTATCTTTCATTATAAGAGTCTAATTATATCTAAAAAAATCTTCCATTCTTTTAATCTTATTCAAAGAAGTATTTAAACCTATAATGCCCTCTCTAAAAGGTCAGATCTTCTGTTTTTTAAATCTGACTCTCACTTTCTTTCTTTCTTTGCCAAGTTGCTTTCCCAGCCAGCCCAATTAGATCACCCATGGGTTTTCTGTCTATTTTTGTAACAGTTGCTTGGCATGAGGAAGACAATTTAGGTAAGGTATTTGGGGGGGGGAATTCCACCCACCTATATTTCTTAAACAACTCCCAGTTCCTTTCTCCCTCCATTTCTCTTTTCATTTCCTGACTCCCAAGTTGTGACATTTCCTTTAACAGCTCTATATTCCCTTTTTTAACATCTTTTTCCTTGCCATCAGATATATTTTGCAGGGCTAAAAGGTCTTTTTCATTTTCGTTGTTATAGCTAAGTCTTGCAGTTCTTTTATCTGTTCCATCCCTAAATCCATTTCCTCTGTTCCGTCCTCTGATTTCTGGATTGTTTGTTCATACTATTTGGTTGTTATCTGGGAACTTTCTAGTTGTAAATTTAATTTGAAGATTTGCTCATTTATATTGTCTAAATTGTTTTTAGTCTCATTATGATTTCTTTTTATATCCTCTTTGCAGTCAACAATTGTTTGGTGAATATTCTATTAATAGCATTGAATATATTTCTTTCTGAAAGGTGTTTGTTTTTTCTTGAGGCATTATTCCTGGAGACTAGTTTTCTGTCTTTATATGTATCCTTTATAACCCAATAGATTCCAAAGTATAGGTTCAGTTCTGAAAGCAATATTTTATAGTATCCCCAAAATTGTCAATCAGGCAAGGTTGTAATCCACAGTGTTTGAAGTGTTCAAAATGTTCAACCTTTCTGAAAACAGCTCAAAAGTCTCTCCCAGTCAAGTGTAGTACAAGGTCAAATTTTTCTTTCTCTCCCACCAGCTCTTGAAATTAGAAGTCCAATCTCAGTAGGTATGTATAATCCAAGAAGGTTAGGATGATAGGTATGCCACAATATTTTCCTTTATTGCCAGCTGTTCTCCTAGGGTAGGAATCACCAAACAAAGCAAATTATAGTGCTAAGCACAAATCCACCACTAGATATCATTCAAAGTCCATTTTCCACTCTTAAAACAAAGGATTGATTTTTTTATATTTCGCCTCAATGGGTTTTTTTTCCAAAGATAAAATCTTAACAATTATCTCAGTTCTCAAATTTATCAAAACTGTAGTTTTGTATTACGTTCACAGTATTATGTATTTCTGTCTCCCATAAATTTAAAATGCCACTTCACATCTGGAGGTTTTAGGCTTCTTGGGAGCCTTTCCCAGGAAATTCAGTTGTAAAATAGTAAAGAAAGGATCAATAATCTCACCTAGTCCAAGCATGCTGTTTATAACATGCTAGTTAAAACTTTTGTTCTTTGGTTGTCAAGCAGCTAATGGCCATTCACAGAGGTGTGGCCACTCTTTCCCCTGCCGGCTTAGAGGGCTTTCCTTGGATCAAATGGAGAGACCACCGTCTCTCCATGATTGACAAGGGACTCCTCCTTCTTCATTGCCTCTTTGGGGCGACTTTAGGCCCTTTTCAGGGCCCCCAGCAGGGTGAAATAGGGCACAGAAGGCAGAGTCTTGTCTTCCTGTGTCTGTCTCATTGCGACGCAAAACTGGAAGTCCTCTGGATGTGGGCAATTATTTTAAATGTCCTTGTTTTATAATGGAGTTTTTAACTACAGATTAACAAAAATATAAATGTTGAAAAGCTAAATGAGCTTGCATAGTGAATGCATCAGATGAAAACTCTAATATACTGCCCTCAACACCATTGAACAGTCAGTAGAAAATCCATGATAGTATCACCACAATCACCATATTAGTGTTATATATCAGTGATTGCATGACCTCTATAGATGCCATAGGCTAAATAAATAAATAAGTCAGCAGAAAGAATGGGTAAGGAGATAGAATATAAGAGCCTGTAGGGTGTGGAGAAAGAGGGAATCAGATTAAATTACCTGAACTGCACAGATCCAGTCCAGAAGAGAGACGGAACTCAGTTGGGAAAGGAAGTGATGAAAGCCCTAAGAATTTCAATGTAGAAGGAATGTTATTTAGTGTTGTGCAAAGGTCAGCCCTTTTGATGAGGAAAGGAGATATAAGTGCAGAGTCCCTCTGCTAACCATCTCTATATCTATTAACCCAGTGGGGCCAATGGATTTATAAATCTAGGAAGCCATAGCATAGCAAAAGTTGGATTCTAACAGCACCACTACAATGAGATGCTCAATCACTCTGCCCCAGAACTAATAAGGAGATAGAATTGCCATTGACTTTGGCATTGTTTTGCTGATACTCCCTTCCAGTGTGTCCGAGTATAACAGCCTGACCATGAAACAAAAAATAATTGTAATTGCCTATCTTATGGCAAAGCATATTAATAATAGCATTGTGGAAGTTAACTTCATCTCCACAGAACTTTTTAAAAATGGATACTAAGCTTTTCTGACAATCTTCACCTCTCTCTGGGACAGACATGTCAAACTCGTGACATCACGTGATGTCGCACAATGTATCAGAGCTTTTTCGCCATTGCCAGCAATGGGGTGGGTGTGGTTTCCGGATGATGTGTCCGGCCCACAGGCCGGCAGTTTGACATCCCTGCTCTAGGATATCAAAAAATGACATGCAAAGAATAAAGAATCTCTGCACTTTCCATTCTTCCATATTCTTGGATATTGGTTTCTTCCTATTTCCTCTTCTAAGAAGGGGTGAGAAAGTCTGTGATCTACTGTTAACAAAAAACAAAACAAATATATATATCGCCTATAGCATTGTGTTTTACCATGGGCAAAAATAAATCAGTTAATCTGCAAAAAGCTGACCAGGAATACAAAAGGCACTGTTTTGCATGTGTGATTTTTTTTTAATACAGCGTGATTGATCTCTTTAGTATAATGAGTGACCCTTTGCACCAGCAATTTCTATATGTGTTGCTGAAGAATTACTGCTTTCCTTCTCCCACCATACAGTATTCTGTGCCTGTCTCTGGAGTCTAACTATATCTAATGTAGGACAAGCCAAGAAGGACAAAGAAGGCCTAAAACCTTTTCACAATCCCCCAAACTGATGGAAAAAGCAGTAAAAAAGCCGGGACCTGAAGACCTGGCTCTTTGAGCTCTCCAGCCCAGGCTGAGAATTTTTAACTGGGTTTTTTTAATTTTAGGGATAATTTAATCTTTTTTAATTTGTTTTTAACTTTTGTACTGGTTGTTTTAAATACCCTGTAAACCGCCCTGAGTCCTTCGGGAAAGGGCGGTATATAAATCTAATAAAATAAATAAATAAAATAAATATACTTGGTAAGAATTTAAAGATAATATTTGAATAAGCAAGCAAATCAATTCCCTTTTTCCTTTTCTATCCATACCAATGCAGAAAACCTGTAATTTAAATATGATTGTAGCAACTGCCACCTGAAGAAAGAGAAATCTATGTAAATTTTAACGTACACACACAAACACAGATTCAAAACTGGAGATGAAGTCTTTTATGAAGACAAACCAAGAGGTGTTGTTTTTATTAATATCATTGTATAGTTCTTCTAAAGAAAATTCAGCAGATGTCGGTAATTTAGGGTCAATTCAAGTTTTAATCCAAAGAATTGTCCCACTACCGCTGTAATATATCTATATTTCCAAACAAAGCTGTTTTTTATAAACTGTTATGAGGTCAAATAATTCTAAATTAGTCATCTGTTTTGATAATTACAATTTCTAATGCTCCAATAATTATGAAGAAAATGCTTGCCAATTTATTCCACATTCTCTGTATTTCATTTGTTAAATCATGATACGGTCTAATATTCCCAGGCTCCTTTTGAGCTATTAAAGTGTCATTTGATATTCCACATCTATATGTCTGTAAGTAAAACGTGCATTTCTTCAATAATTGTGGCATGTGGCATGTTGTCTTCTAGTCTCAGTCTATGAATTTGTGAATTTCATAATTGTCACCTTTTCAATTTTATGAATATAAAAGTACTTTGGGCATCAGATCTATACCTTCTCCATAAATTCCAATTTATTCTTTTTACTGTCTAATGGTGCCTTTTCTTATAACTTTCCTGGGCAATAATGCTATAGTTGCTTTTACAGGATTTGTTCCTAGTGCTTGTCCTGTGCTGAAAATATTAAGCTTTCTGTTTCCTTTTTGGTGGATCCAATATGAAGCCATTGCCATGTATTGTTACCAACCACCTAGGCTTCAATTTCATTCAGATTTTGGCCATGTAGATGTTAATCTTTTCCATTTTCCATTTGTTGTTGTAACTAGATCTAAGATGGCAGCGCCTGGAATGGCTGCAGCTGCATTGGCTCTTGAAGGCAAATAGTTTTGGGAGGGATAGTAAGGGCTATAGGCCACATGATCAGGAAGATTTTAATGTGTTTGAGCAACATGGTGGAACTAAGGTAACATACGACATACGACCGACAATCTTTGCTGGCATGGCAAGTTTCTAGTTATTTTGGAACTGTTGGTGAGACCGTTAAAAGTCGTTGGCACTATTTGAATTTGTTCTACCAGCAGCAAGATCTGACTGCTGGCCCAGTAATGGATTGTATTGCAAATCAGGGCTGTTTCCAGAGGAGGCAGAGGGGGAGAGGACCTGGAGCTTATGGAGCAAAGGAACTGGATGAGGCTGTCAGCAGGCCCAGAGGAAGAGAGAGAGGCTTTTGGAGGAGTTGGTGGCGGCGGCAGCAGCGTGCTCCAGGGGCAAAAAGAAGCAAGGCCTCTTTAAGGAAAAGGTGGAAGAGTCAGGATCAGAAAAAGGAAAGAAGGCGAGGTTGTCAGAGCCCCATTTCCATCTGTCCTGTGTGCCATCGTTCACTCCCTAGAGACTAAAATGGACAATGTGAAATTTGAGCGGGCCACGAACAAGGAGTATATATCGGAGGTGGTGATCCTTTGAGAGCTGTATGCAACAAAATTTCATTTTAATGTATGCCGATTGGTGTACATTCAAAGTGACAATAAAGTTATCATTATCATTATTCATTTTTATGTGCCACCTTTGATTCTATCATATTCAGAATGCTTTCCTTATAGACATTATCAATAACAATGCTTTGCATCTTTTTATGTAAACATTTAAACCTCTGCTTTCATATTCCACTGTCTGCTTCACTTGCAATTCAACCACCATTTTTCCTTGGTAAATGCAAACAAAGTGAGTTACTTTTGAGGGCTGTAGTGCATGATGCATTATCATAGATTTCTGGGTCTTGCAGTCTAAACCATCTACTTCTACTTATATCCGTCTATACAGTAGATGCTTAATATATATCCTGTTACAAAGAGCCTATGTATTAGTGACATTGATTATATAACCACTTTTTAATTTTTGTTTTAACACATTTCTACCTTATTTTATATATTCAGCACTATTTTTTACATGGACATGCAAAACATAGTTTGTTCTTAAAATACCCAAATATTTATAACTTTAATACTTTGGTTTTAGTGCCATTCCATAATTCAGTTTTACCTAAGTATTCAGTTTCTCATTTTCATTTTTTATTGCCAGTGTTGCACACTTATCTAATCCAGATTCCATTTTTATGTCATCACTAAAGTTTTGTGTTGTATCTGTTTCTCTATATGACTTTGGATGAGATTTCAAATCACCATGTAGAGCAAATGTGAAACTTTTGTTTGGAAAAGTCAGAGCTTGATGACACTTTACTGAAAATTATCATCAGTAGAATCAGAGCTATATTAAACAAGCAACAGAGACACACGAAAATACAATAATTGATTTTGCAACCATATTTGTGTTATGCTAATGTTTAGTAGCTTTCAAAGGAACTAATCTTTATCTCACTATTCCTTCTCTGCATTCCAAAAACTTTTCTTCAGGTCTCTGTCGATATTTGGACATTTGTGGTTGTCATTCATTATTTTGCACTGGCAATTCAAATTTTTAAATGAGTGTTTTCAGATGTATCTTTATCTTGGTTTGTTCTTTTCAATTTCATATGTTTTGTTTTCAATTTTTTTATGGCTGCTCCAATTAATTTAGCTCAGGGTCTGTAAACATCTTTTTTCTGAATATGAAATTTGTCTGATCAGTAAGACCCTCAGTCATATTTCATTCTGAAAATTTTGTTTTCCAAACTTTATACACAGAGTTCTAGAAACCACAAGTCCATGGATTTGACCCATAATAATAGTTCATAATTTCTTGATTTTCACTGAGCAAAAGGACTTTTTAAGCAAACAAAGGCCCTTAAAATAACTCACAATTCAAACTGCTGATCTGGTTCTCCAACCCTAAATAATATGTCATTTAGCAAGTAAGTAGGATTCAAAAACACTTGACGATTACCTAAGTTCCCAGTCTAACAACACAGTCTGACAAGGAGTGTGGCAAGGCATGGGAGATATCAACAAGCAGTAATTACATAAATTGCATAACAGTATTATATAAATGTTTTCTCTTTCATTTCATTCAAATGGTATAAAATTCCCCTTTCCTCCCATCATCCTGGAAAATAACAACCTTTTATTTATAGTCAAAGAAAACTGCATAGGAACAACCCTCATCAGAATGGCAAATAAACACAAGGGCTTATATTTAAAAAGTGCAAACTGCTCAGATTATGGCTCTCAATTCTGTAGGAACACATAAAAAGTTATATGTAAGTGCTGTCTTCCACAATGAAGCATGGGAGGATTAAATGTAACTCTAAAAGACTTATGGAATCAAAATTAAATCAGTTGTTTTCATAGCAGGCAAAACTCTACATTGCAAGTTTAAAAAAAAACATACTATTTGCACAAGACAAATGAGGGCTGCATTATTTGTCTTTCAGGGAAGATCAAACAGGAGCCCAAGATAAAATGTTCAAACTGTAATTGGATTGAATTAAAAGCAAAATAATACACAAAGTAAGACAGCCTAGTAAAGAGCAAGGGGACAAGGTAATTATTTCTCTGGTTTGTCCTTCCCTGCATTCTACACTGTAATATTCATTCAATCAATCAATCAATCAGAATAGAGATGGAAGGGACCTTGGAGGTCTTCTAGTCCAGCCCCATGCTCAAGCAGGGGACCCTATATTGTTTCAGACAAGTGGCTAACCAGTCTCTTCTTAAAAACCTCTAGTGATGAAGCACCCACAATGTCTGAAGGCAAGCTGTTCCACTGGTTAATTGTTCTCACTGTTAGGTTTCTCCTTAATTCCAGGTTGCTTCTCTTCTTGATTAGTTTCCATCCATTGTTTCTTGTGTTGCCTTCTAGTTATTTGGGGGAAAAATTGACCCCCTCCTCCTTGTGGCAGCCTCTCAAATACTGGAATACTGCTATCACGGTCCCCCCCTACCTGTCATGATGACACCTTTAAGAGTGATTCACACTTCTTTTTCTACATTCTTTTGCCAGTATTCAAAAAGATGGCATATAGATCTTCCAGCATAACATTTCCCATTGTTGGAATATGTCATATATCATCTTGGCATTGAGACGCTGGGTTGGAAGTCCTCATTGCTGACGTCAGCCTGGATCACATGAATGTCACATTCTAGCACACAAATTGTAACAAACATGACAGGTCAGAAGATGGCATTTGATTAGCTTTCATCCAAAGTTCAGCCACAGAGAAAGGACTAAAAGAGTGTTCCTAATATCTACAGCACAAACATCGGATGCTGTAACCCAATCAGTGCCAAGTATCTGTTGAATAAATCCAGTCTGTTACTGCAAGATATTCTGCCCTGTGAACCGCCCTGAGTCCTCAGGGAGAAGGGCGGTATATAAATGTTATTAAATTAAAATTAAATTAAATTAATTAAAATATAAGCAACAAGGATAACTAAGTGCCCAGTGTTCATGCATCAAAGAAAGGTATACAAATCTTTACCAAAGCTGGACATTGTTCTTCTTTTTACATGTAACCAGCACAAAGTCTCTATCATGACTACAATTTCTGTGACAATATGATATCAAGTAGGCATTATGTAGCAAACAATTACCTTGTCTGATGCTGGACTCCTTCTGACCTGGTAAAAAAATAAAGCTGTTCATTTATTGGTTTGATCGATGATATGATGTGATGACG
This sequence comes from Vipera ursinii, assembly GCF_947247035.1. Classification (NCBI taxonomy): domain Eukaryota; kingdom Metazoa; phylum Chordata; class Lepidosauria; order Squamata; family Viperidae; genus Vipera; species Vipera ursinii. Next base: position 150,959,297 of record NC_139516.1, read on the forward strand.
TTCTATGATGATAAGTAACCATTTAATGGAACTGGGTCAAGGAAAAGATTTTTTTATTTCTTCTGGGGACTTGGAAAACATTTCAGCTACTGCAAAATGGTCTCCTTCTGAGGGAGAATAGTATTGGCACACTCAGGCTCTGTCAGATCAAAACAGTTCAGTTTCCCCCAGGGTGATGCTTTACATATGGACTGCAACTCTCATCAGTTCTGTTCAATATTCCCATATATGTATGGAAATAAACAACAACAAAAAATCAGGCAATTCCTCTAAACGTTTTACTTATCATAGTATTCATTTTTCTCGTGCAACTGATTGGTATGCCTTTTAGTCTATGTTTCTTTGAAACCATCTCTGTTCCTTGATAAACCCTGGTGTAGACTAGCTATAAAAATGTTATAGTTAACAGTTGGTCTGTCTCACACCATCTCTTACACATGAATCATGCCTCTAGGTAACAGAACTGCTGAAACAAAACGCAGTCCATCTTCTTCCACCTATTAAACAGGCTGTTTCCTGTTCTTTGCCTTTTAAAGGCAGGAGGAGGTAACAGATTTACCTGAAAAGATAGACAACAAGGATTATTTTTTAACATCAGTTTTTCTGATTGTTCCAATTCAGCATTGGGAATATTGGCAACTATATTTTATATCTGGGTTTAAATCATATTTCTTCAAGAATTTGTTCATTAACCTACATAGATTTATTTGCTTTAACAGATTAACATATCAGAGGTTATGGTGGAACAAATGTATCAATCAAACAGATCATTCAACAGCATTATATGTTACCATATCACAAGGATTGTACCATCAGACAAGATATTTCCAATTGTTTGCAACATAAGGCTTACCTGATTTTGAATAACAATAGAGTAGATATGGAAGCATAGTTGACAGATGCGTAATTACCTAATTCCATCACATTTTATCAGTACTATACAGCTATATCAAGGAACAATTTACTATACTCAAGCATTCAATAGAGGGCTGATTTCATAGCATTCACTTACACACACACATACAATCACACACAAACACACACACCCTATGACAATAGAGTTATTGGCCAAGAAAGCAAGAATAACTATTCTCATGTCTAGAAATCCAAAGATACTCAATAATGATCTGTGACATTACCAGATGGAAAATATATCTAAATTTTACTAAGTAAATGGACATTAAATTTATATTCAAGAAGAGCATACAAAACATTATTCTAGGAAATGCTCTGTATCCTATTCATTTGTTAATACAGGTTAATGCTGTATTAAAGAAATATAAAAGCATTTTCATGGGTTAAACAATGAATCACAAATGCACCATATCTGGGAAGGGGGGGAAATCCAAAGTAAGAGAAATAATTATATGTTAATAATATAAAATGATCCCTGGTGAATTAAGATGCAAATGTAGTATGCATTTGTTCTCATCTCTCTGAAATAAAACCGTATTTTACTAGCAATGGAAGGATTCTAAATAAGCTGGGTGTCGAGTTTCGAAGCACGGTTTTGCTGGTGCAACAAATATTGCTTCTCAGCTTGCCAACAAACTTGTGGGGAAGAGAGAGGTTTGGAATGCAGACTTCAAGGATTAAGAAGCCAGACCATGAAACTCGAGGACATTACACCAGGTGTTTCGCCAGACCTAGAGATGCTTTCTCATAACAATATTTTTCCACTTGATTGGGCAACATGACCTGACCTAGAGGGAGGAGGGAGAATTCAATGCTTTTACTATACGGGTTTGGAAGGGTCTTGCCAGAACTGGTTTTGCTTTCATTAGTGCCAAAATTAGTGTACTCAATAAAGTTTTACATTAAGAGATCGAAATATCTTAAAGGTGTTTGCTTGGTTGGGTTCATCAGTCAGAACCTTGACACTGGGTTAGGCTGAACAGTCAAGCAGTATAGGTAATGGTACATAAAATAATTTAATTCACTTATTACATATATATATATAACTGCCTACCTCACAAAGTGACTCAAGCATGCAGCTAAGCCTTGAAATCTAGTCTATATCTTCTCTATCTTATTGAAAACCATACGAGAAAGGCATGCGGGAAGCTGAGGCTATGATTATTATTTTTTTCATTCCTCTTTTGTAACTAGAAATGTAAGAGGAAGAAATGATAATGCACATCAGCTAATAAATAAAAAGAAGGAAAATAAAATATATGTTTGTGAAACTAAGGGGAACAATAAATATGCAATGACATTCTAAATAAAGACAACCTGTTCTTCTGGAGGAAAGTTGATGAATATATGAAAAGAAGTAGAGGTGTAGCTTTAATTATGAATGGGGGGAAAAGTAAAATGTACAGGTAGTCCTCAACCTACAACCACAATGGAGCTCCAAATTTCTGTTGCTAAGAAAGACAATTGTTAAGTGACTTGTGCCCCATTTTACAACCTTTTGTGCCATTGTTGTTAAGCAACTCACTACAATTGTTAAGTGAATCATACAGTCATTAAGTAAATCTGGCTTCTCCCATTGACTTTGCTGGTCAGAAGCTGGCTGGGAAGGTGGCAAATAACCCTGGGACAGTGCAACTGTCATAAATACATACCAAGCCCCCAAATTTTGATCACGTGACCATGGTGATGCTGTGACAGTTGTAAGTGTGAAAAATGGTCATCAGTCACTTTTTCAGTGCCTTTGTAACTTCAGACCATCACCAACTGAATGTTTGTAAGTCAAGAACTACTCATATGTTAGAAAGTATAAATTAGCATCATCAAGGCTATTATGGGTGTATAAAAAAGTAGGAATCCATATATGCTGGTGATAGTAACATACTTCATGAAAGGTTCACAAGATATGGCCTGGGGACACTTGGGGTTCCCTAAGCACCTTTCAGAGGTTTCATAAATTCAAATAAATATTTTAAATTCCTCTGTTTCAATTTCTAATACAGCATATAGATATAACCCACATAGACTAAACTTCTTTGAGGCACTTAATCATTTGTTAAAATGTAAAGAAAAAAAATCCATGCATTTTGATATCTTTAGGGGATTTTTTGTTTTTTTTAAAGATTTATAAATGTGGTTAGAAAGATCGTGGCTAAGAAGAGATCTGTCGTGGAGAGTGAATTTTTGACAGAAGGGGCAACAATGAAAGTGTATAAAAGAGCGGGTCTTGCATAATTCATTATATTGAAGTGATGAAAGACGTGAAATTTCCGTACAGTGTGAATAGTGTATTTACAAAGTATATGTGATAAAACAAGAAAAGAGACGGTCAGAAATGAATGGATGCTAGAGTGGACTGTACAAAAGCTGGGGGCTGGTACATAACAAATACATTGAGGTAGTTGGTTTATATAGAACGAATGAGAGGTCCTTGGTGCTCTCTGAGCTTGGTTGGGTTTTTTTTGCAGAAGTTTCATTACCAAATTTGGTAACAACATCAGTGCTACTCAGGAGTGAGGTTTGGTCTCATTTTATATTCTGGTAGCTTGCCCTGTCGGTATGTGTGGAAGCAGTCTTGGTGGTTCCTTGTTTACTGTCAGTTTGACTGGGACATTGTTTGCCGAATGAAGTGAGGGGCACAGTGTCTCTAACAACTGAGGTTCAAGACTCAAGTGTCATGGAATGGGGTGAGCTCCTGCCCATCTAGCAGTTTGAAAGTATGAATGGATGGATGGATGGATGGATGGATGGATGGATGGATGGGTGGGTGGATGGATGGATGGATGGATGAATGAATGAATGAATGAATGAATGAATGAATGAATGAATGAATGAATGAATGAATGAATATCAAATTTCAAAACAAATATCTGAAGGAAAAATGAATGAGGGGAGAGGAAGAGGAAAACCCGGAAAATCCACATTGCATGGAATTGATGAGAGAAGGAGAAAAAGGCAAAAATGTTAATGAACCAAAGATGAGGAAAACTAGGAGGTTTACAAGGATAAAGAGGGATTCAGTAAGCAATACTGAGATGCACTGAAGAAACTAGATTGAATTTCTTTTCTTTTATATTTCTTCCTTTCGTTCTTTTGTTTCTATTTTGTATTTAGTTTTCTGCATTATGCTGAAAAGGAAACACATGATAATATGTAGATACAGATATTTCCAGAATTTTTGTCAATTCTATCAGAATTAGCCCTAGTTTCTATACACAAAGATAACCTTATTTTCAAGTATTAATGCATATTTTCATATTCTTTGTCTATTCTTTTTCAATGTTGGATATTCAGTAAATATTAGGTAGCATATACACTGTCTATATGGTATCTATGATTGTGAGGGTCTATGAATTAAGCTTCAGTGGGTCATCCTGCGTTGCCTGATCTCCCTCGTTATTCACAGCTGTCATTGTTTCATTTCCAAATGTGTCATAAGCACCCATCTTTATAACTATATGCGTCACCAAATGTTTTTATTATTTTCCTAAATGGAGACTGAATCCAGAAATGAAAAAGTCCCGTTGTGCATGTCTTAGAAAAACACTCTACTGAAAAATGTACATAGCTATAGGCAAAAGTGTTTCCATTTTTCCATTTAGATTATTAGGTGCAAGTTTGAACTATGATCCTGCAGGGTCTATTCTTAGTATAATGCAGAGAGGAACTTTAAACATTCCCTACCTTCACACCCAATCACAAAACCTGTGGTCCTGATCTAGATTGATTATCTAAAACCTGAAAGCTCTATCTCATTTCAGATGAAGATTTGTTCTTCCACATTTACAGCTCTGGTTTCTTTCTGGACAATAATGGGGGGGTTAAGCAGAAAATGAAAAGCCCATACTTCTCACATTTAAGTGACAACCAGGTTGGACGTTTCACCTGTACCATTTGCATTGGACGGGGGGGAGCACCACAACTTATGTGTTTTCATGCAATTGCTAGTGCTAGTAGAGGAAAGAGGTAATCCATTCCATTGCACATTGACTCTTGTATAAATCTAATTCAGATCATGCCTTATGTCCATGTGATTCCATAATGGATAAGTAGAAGCCCAGGTTTGTATGGAAATCCACCCGCAGCTATTTAAGGACAATAGGTCAAAGGTTCCTAATCCCTCACTGAAGCCACATGGACTTCCTTCTAAGTAATTAGTTTGAATATAAACAAATTAGAAAAAAACATGTGTTATCAAAGAGATTCCACATGTACATCATCAAATGTTTTGTGCCCCGTATATGTTTTTTGCTATAACAAGATAATTCTAATCTAAAATGGAATCATTTTTCATCAAAATTCATGTTGGACAGTTATCAGATCATGATCCTTAGCTACCAAAGTGAATTTAGGGCCCATTATGGGAGGGGCACATACGCCTCAATCACAATAGGATTTATTCTAGGGCACTATTTTTCATCATGTGATTCTGCTGCACTAATAGCAGTAGCACGTAGACTTACATACCACTTCAGAGTGCTTTACAGTCATCTCTGAGTGGTTTACAGAATCAGCATATTGCCTCCAACAATCTAGCCCTCATTTTACCGAACTCAGAAGGGTGGAAGGCTGAGTCAACCTTGAGCCAGTGTGCTGCCCCACTCACTCACACATGTACATAACTGTGATGTAATAAGTTTATTAATATTCCCCAGCAATTCCCTTCACCAAAACTCAGAACTGTCCCAATTAAGTCCAGCCATTAGCAGGCCAAGATTAGTCCACAGGGTAATGGCCTAATAGCCTGCATATCAATTGAAAATTGCTCAAACAAAATAACTCTACCAGGCAAAACTTAAATCCACACACAAGAGAGCTCACATGGCAAGAAAAGTTCAGAGTCTCCAAGGCACAATTCCAAACAAGGTGTCAATCCAGAGTGAAGCAGGAATCACGACAATCAAGCAAACAACTAGAAAACCAACATGTTGTTCCCAGCAACACGTCCATCTGTTTCCTGTGATAAATAGCCAGCTTTCCAGGGTTTTCTTCACTCGAGTAGTCTCGCTGACCTCCACTGCTCCTGCCTTTTCTCTGCCCTGAGTATTCCCGGATCAGGTGCAGAAGGCAGTTTGCTGGCTATCTGCCACTGCAAACTTTCCCCAGCTGAAGCCTCCTCCAAATCTCTTTCAGACAGCCATTCAGAGCCATCAATCAACCCAGTTCCTGATGTGCCAGGAATAGGCTCAACCTCCCCTGAGCTGACATCTGAGGAGGAATCTGGGGAGTCACCAAAGGGAGACATCACAGCCGGTGAGAATCAAACTGCTGGCAGTCAGCAGAATTAGCATGCAATACTACATTCTAACCACTGTGCCACCATGGCTCAGTGGTGAATAACTAATGTTCAAGTAGCAAAATCATGAACTTAAAAGAGCCTTGGTGGAGCAGTGGGCTAATGCCTCCTTAAGTAACACCAGCTGCCTGCAATTATTGCAGGTTCGCATCCCTCCAGGTTCAAGGTTGACTCAGCCTTCCATCCTTCTGAGGTAGGTAAAATGAGGACCCAGATTGTTGGGGGCAATAAGCTGACTTTGTAATAATGCCCCTTGGGGGGGCCTGAAAGCCCTAATAAGCAGGCATATACATAGAATGAAGGCTATTGCTAAGCACATTTGATTTGTGCTTAGATTGTAAGCCGCCCTGAGTCTTCGGAGAAGGGCGGGATATAAATGGGATTAAAATAAATAAAAATAAATAAACTCCACCTCCAATTGATTTTATTTAGTGTATCCTTTCAAGTTAGTATTAATTCTTAATGACCATATACATAGATTTTTATTATGACAATCTTTCCTTAACTTGGTGCTTCAGGTTTTCCAATGGTGGACTCATCTGAGTCCATCCACCTTGCTGCTGGCTGTCTTCTTCTCTTTCCTTCCACCATTCCCAGCACTGTAATCTTTTCCAGTGACCTAAGTCTTCACATACTGTAACATGTCCAAAGAAGGATAATTTGAGCCTGCTCATTTGTGTCTGGGTTGATTTGCTCAATTATTCATTTGTTTATTTTCTCATGGTATTCTTAGGAGTCTTCTCCAACCCTATGGTTCCAAAGCATCGATACACTTTCTATCCTGCAACTTCCAAAAAAACATATATAAAGAGCAATTCTCATCTGGAATTTAACCGTTTCCCATGGATCCTGCTAGTAACGGATTTCTCAGTGGACCCATGGCTGGACAAATGTCTTAGGAGCAAAATCCAGATACTGCTGGTCTTTTTTTTTTTCCTTTTAACTTGTTTTCAGAATACATGAAGTAGATGGAATTTGATTTTTATTTACTTTAACAGTAAAAATGCTCATAGCAGTGCAGAGTTTTTCTTTACTGTGCTGGCTGGAGTGACTCCATGTCTAATAGCAATAGCACTTAGACTGACATACTGCTTCACAGTGCTTTACAGCCCTCTCTAAGCAGTTTACAGAGTCAGCATATTGCCTCCAACAATCTAGGTCTTCATTTTACCGACCTCAGAAGGGTGGAATGATGAGTCAACCTTGAGATGGTGAGAATCAAACCACCAAACTGCTGGCAACCAGCAGTCAGCAGAAGAAGCCTGCAGTACTGCATTCTAACCACTGTGCTACCATGTCTAAGCAAGGTTGATCCTGATGAAAACAGAAAATAATCTCATATGGACGTTTTTTTCTACTGTGGTTTGTCACTGCTCTGTTCCGTCGTACCTCTGCTACAAAATCATTCCACAAACAGGGAGCCATCCCTGTGTGCCTGCCTATCTGTTCTTGTTCCTGCTAGGCATGCTGGCAAGTTGGTACAAGAGAAGTAGGCTCTTCAGTCACTTCAACTCAACTTGTTTGCCTTTTAAAGATTAGGCATGCTATTCCTGTGTGCAAAAGCTCTAGAATATCCTCAGAGGACAGCAAAACACTGCAGCTTTCTATATCTGTTTGCTTCCACCTAGGTGTAATCAGGATTTTTGCATGGCAGTTATTGTAGTCATTTAATGTCAGCGATTTAAACTGAGCCTGCAAATGTTCCAGCAATGTAACTGGGACAGGTAGATGTGATACAATCCAACTACCTCTCTCCTGTGTCAATTAAGAGTTTCTAAATGTCTTTAAAAACAGACCAATGAAAAGCCCAGCCTGGATATAATTAGGGCTTGTATAAAATCTCTTTTTGCTAGCAGCTGTATCATTGCATCTCTTGTCTGCAAGTCCCAAGCCCTTGTTTATTTTATACTTGCCACATATTAGTTTTATAACAGACTTTCCAAAGTATGCATTATTTAAGCACATAATCAGTGAACAAAGCAGGCATTTTTCCCCCATAACATTCTTATATTGGCTTATATTTTTACATTACTACGGAAAAAAGCTTTTAAAAATATTATTATTGTCATGATAGTGGGAAATAAAAGTAGACATAGTGTTTTTAAAAAATGACATTGTTATTTTTGCCCTTATCATTTTGTTCATGATTTTGAGTTATGTACATTTGGTACAGGAAAGAGTATCCAGATGACAAATTTAAAAGATCTAATTTTTAATATAGCGTATAGATCTTGTTATGTACTGGGCTTTTTAAAGGAATACCACGTGGGTTGCTGGAGCAGCTAACGGCTCTCCAGCAACCCAGACTACAAGTCTCCTGTGCTGCAATTGGCTATCTCCAGGCAGCAATGGTTGATTGAAACCTATGGGCTGCTGCCTAGGGGCTAGACTATATATTGCAGCTAGTTACAGCCATTTCCCCAGTACAGTTTCTGCACGAATAAAACTATGAGTTACCCTGTACTCCGTTCTGCATCTTTATTCCTGCACCAAAGAACCCACTGTTTAACAGATCTCAAATGAGTTTTGTGCGAAATCTTGCTTATTGATTCAAAGTCAAATCACAGAGGGGCATGCAATATTAATATAAAATTCCCAACATTTTAATATAATTTAGTAGCTTCTATATACTCTCAGACTGCATGATTCATGAGCATTTTCTACAGCTGCAGCTGCTGCAGTTTATATGCATACAAACTTTTATTGTCTACCAGATGTCTAAGTTTGTAGTATTTGCTGGTGAATTTCAGGTCACTAAAAGTTCAGACAGATTTCCAAAACATGTTTGCTGAGTGGATCAGATAGAAATACTCTATTAAATGTGAGTAGGGTACCTTAGAACAAAGAAACATCTTTCTTTATTTCAGAGCAAATGCAAGGAAGAAAACAACAGTGCTACAAGCATTATCCTAGAGTTTAATTTTAGATTTCTCTAAGAATTTTATTAGCAAATATGGTTTCTAATTCATGCTATTTAAAACAGCCCAATTTTCCTTACAGGGAGTTCTCAACTTATGACCACAATTGAGCCCCAAATTTCTATTGTTAAGCAAGACATTTTGTTAAGTGAGTTTTGACCCATTTTACGACCTTTCTTGCCACAGTTGTTAAGTGAATCACTACAGGGGTTAAGTTGATAGCATGGTTGTTAAGTGAATTTGTCTTCCTCATTGACTTTGTTTGTCAGAAGGTCGCCAAAGGTGAACACATGACCTCGGGACACTGCAACCATCATACATACGAGCCAGTTGCCAAGAGTCCATATTTTGATCACAGGACCGTCGGGATGCTGCAATGGCCGTAAGCACGAAAAACAGTCATAAGTCACTTTTTTCAGTGCTGTTGTAATTTCAAATGGTCACTAAATGAATGGTTGTAATACGAGGACTACCTGTATGAATAAGAAGAAATCTCCTGCTATGGCAAATAAAATACAGGGACAAACCTATGCCCTGATGTCCAAAAAGCAGAGCATCTTCACAAGGATAGATGGGCATGGCCACCAGATCCAAAATTAAGACCCCCAATTTAATTCAAAGAATTATTATTTTTTTTTACCAAAGTTCATTCTCCTTATGTTCTGGCTAGCTACTTAGTTGGGGTGTGGGGCTGAAAGACCTGCTGCTTGAAATCTAAATTCATTTCAGAGAAGTGACTCTTAGAGATACAATCTTTGTATTTTCAGATACGATTATCTGTATGCTGAATAGGGGTCATGCTGGACACTGGACCCACATGGAGAACTGAACACCTGCCGCTACTACATCTACTCTTTCTGTTTAATTACCCAAAGCCTGTTTATCTTTTGTTAGTTTTTTGATACATATAGAAAGAGGTCTTTTCATCCCTCTTTATCAGTGCTGCCTAAAAGCCTAGCCAGGTGCCTGTGGATTAAATCTTGTTTTTCTTCCTTCTCAAAAAAAAAAAAGCAAACTCAGAGCAGTATCAGTCCTCAATGGAGCTAACATCTGAGACCAGAGAGCAGGTGCAGTGCCTTTTTTATCCATTGATCCCACCATCTTCTGAAGAGGTCCAAATATTAGTCTTTTTTACTTCACAGTTACATTGGCAGCACAAACCACTCTTTGCTAAGCACAAAAAGCATCCAATCTGTTTAATGCCAGGATGGCTGGTTCAGTATCATGGCTACCGTGGCAACCAAGGCCTACTTTTGTCATGGCTGCCTTTGTTGGCTGTTAGCAACCTAAAATCAAGAGCCACTTGCTGTTCTACTGACTCATGCAGAGGAGAATTCTGCCAAAACAGATTGTTTTATTGCTCCATCCATGAAGCGAGCTCTGCAGCTGACACCAGAAGCCATCTTCTCCTTCTGTTTGCTTTTCTCTTTTTCCTTCTAGACCAGTGGTCTCCAAAACTTGGAAACTTTAAGACTCATGAATTGGCTGGGGAATTCTGAGAGTTGAAATCCACAAGTCTTAAAGTTGCCACATTTGGAGACCCCTGCTCTAGACAAACTGCCCTGGAGAGGGTAAGGGGGAAGAAATTTTGGTCACAATTTTAACTCCAGTAAAGAAGATAAGAGATTTGCACATCATTTCGCCGGGACCTGAAAAACTGGCTTTTCGATCTATCAGGCCTGGACTGAAAGGGTTTTAGCTTTTTAATATTGTTTTAATTGTTGGGCTTTAATTAATTTAATTCATTTTAATTTTATATTATCTTTTTATATTGTCTTTTATATGCTGCCCTGTAAACCGCCCTGAGTCCTTCGGGAATAGGGCAGTATAGAAAACTAAATAAATAAATAAATAAAATAAATTTCACCCCACTATTATTTGTATATGCACATGAGACACACACAAGGAGAGAAAGATTGCATGAAAGACATAAATTTATTTTGAGTTATTTTATTAAAGTTCTGCTTTTCTTTTGCCAAGAAACTCAATGGATAATTTTTCCCCATTCATAGAATAATTGACTTCCTAGCTCAGGGGTAGGCAACCTCGGCTCTTTTATGACTCATGCACTTCAACTCCCAGAATTCCTCAGACAACTATGCTGACTTAGGAATTTTGGGAGTTGAAGTCCATGAGTCATAAAAGAGCCGAGGTTGCCTACCCCTGTCCTAGCTCACGTTTGCCCATAAAATTCATTATATTTAGGGGGGGGGGTTTCCCCCTCTAGGGTTTTTTTGAGAGAAAAGCAGTTCAGAATCAACAATATTCTCATGTATTCCTTCTCCACTCTTCCTTGCATTAGCCCCATAAGCCAGTTCTCAACCTTTTCTTCACCACATACTCCCTTTAAACACCTTTTGTAGCCATGGACCATGGCAACAGACCCTCAAGACCTAACTCAAAATTTAAATCACAACATTTCTTCAACACTCTATGGACCCCCTGTGATGACATCACAGTCCCCCAGGGGTCTGCAAAGCAAGGGTTGAGAACCACTGCTAGAACCACAGATAGAAAAATCAATCGGTGGAATGACTTGCCTCCAGAAGTTGTGGGTGCTCCAACACTGGAGGTTATTAAGAAGAGTTTGGACAGCCATTTGTCTGGAGCCTTGGTGGAGCAGTGGGCTAATGCCTCCTTAAGTAACACCAGCTGCCTGAAATTAGTGCAGGTTCGCACTCCACCAGGCTCAAGGTTGACTCAGCCTTCCATCCTTCGGAGGTAGGTAAAATGAGGACCCAGATTGTTGGGGGCAATTAAGCTGACTTTGTAATAATGCCGCTTGGGGGGGGTGTGTGTGAAAGCCCTAATAAGCAGGCATATACATAGAATGAAGGCTACTGCTAAGCTTGTAAGCCACCCTGAGTCTTCGGAGAAGGGCGGGAAATAAATGGATTTTTTTAAAAAATGATATAGGATTTCCTGCTTGAGCAGGGGATTGGACTAGAAGGCCTCCAAGGTCCCTTCCAACTCTGTTCTTCTGTTAACAAACTGCTTGAACTAAATCAGCACTGAGGTACATTGTTTTTCTGTACTTATAATAAACAATTTGCTAGAGCTTTTAAAATTTACTCTGAAGATCTCTGAATGTTGAATGAGGAATCTCACCAATTGAGGATGTGAGCTGGCTTGGTGAATCACTGTGGATCAAGAATCCGCAGGCTTCTTCTTCAAACTACCCTATTGTCTAATTTAGGTTTCAGAGGCTACTTAAAGAACCTATTTTCCAAATTCAGCTTTAGGCATAGCTGTCCTTAGCTCCACTCTGGCACTGGAATTCTTCAGACCAGATGAAATACAGAAATCATGCTATGACTATTTTAGAGGAAACAAAGGCCGTTCTTATTCTGCTCCAAAACAAGTATTCAGAAAATGTCAATAGCCACAATACGATTGCAACCTGGTAGCATTTCACACCGACCGCATGGCTTTTTCAAATGTGAATTAAAAAATAATAATAATCTGAGCCACCAGAATTTTGTGCAAGTTGCTCTAGAGCTCTGAACATGCAATTCAGTGCTTGCTCATTACGGTTTCACAGAGCATCTAGCATAAAACTTCTTTATTTTCCCTTGTGTGTACTTAGAATACTGTAATTTCAAGGCTTTAATAGACTTTATGATTATTCCCTAATGCACCATTACCTTACTATTCACAATAGATAGCAATGCTCCCCATCATTACCCATGTAACAGTAGTAATACATTCTACAAATGTATCTATTGAAGAGATTATGGCTTTGCTAAAGCTAGTATAATCAAACCCCAGTGCAAATTAGCATGTATTTCCAACCAGGCATCAGTTAGACCAACTTTCATCAATAGATCAGCTTTGTTTCACTCATTTTCATGAAGGAAGACTATTCCTTTTCTACTTGAGATCTGGCCAGATATACTATAGCTGATTATCATAAGCCAAGCCCTTAATGTGATACACATGCTGAAATGTATGAGATGATTATCCGTTGATCCTTGAGCTACCTTTCTTGGTGATGCGTTTCCTTCCATCCATAATACCTGAAGTAAATAACCATATGGTTTCCAGTAATTACCAGATTCATTAAAAAAAACTTATTTGTCTTGGAAGGTATATCCAATTTTTTCTGAAGTAGTTATTATTATCATTATTATTTGCAGATAAGAGACCGGTTCACAATATATTCACTTTCTTGGGAATACATCTGGAAGGAGTAGATAACTATCACTACCTCCAAAGTCCATTTTGGCTAGGACAGGGGGTTGTGGTAATTATGAAAGTAAATGTGAGTAGTGAGGACATTGTTTGTTAAACTACAGAGAAGGAAACTTTGCTTCCTTCATCCTTTTTGTAACAAACACTTCCATAAAAAAAGAATTGTTGCTTATACATCTTTTTGCCTTCCAAAAATAGGTTTATTTATCACTTAAAATAAAAAAAATGTGGCAAATCATTCATTTTTCACTTTTTATTTTGACTCAAAGACACATTTGATCATGGGAAAATATGGCTGATGTTTTGCAGCCAATTACACCTTGTTCTTTGCACAGTATCCTTATTCTGTACACAACATATAACATGGAACCTGGATGACTTGAAGAGATACTGAATCCACCTAATCTATTTTATTTCCTGCTGACTTTGATCCCAACAGTGTACAAACCCCAGATATTTTGGGACTTTCACCTATATTAGTTCAATCATTTCCCCCTACTTATTCATTGCCCCATTATTGCTAATGCAATTAAGTTACTTTTCCAGAGCAATCAAAACAACTCCCAATGAAGTCCTGAAATTGCCTAACAGTACTTCTCATAAGGGACAAAATATTGCCAACAAAGCAGTATTTTGTTGCCATAACAAAATTAATCAGGTAAGGAACATGGTAAAAAGTAGTGACCCTAGGTGAAAGAAACTTCGATTTTTCAGTAGAATGACTGAGAGTTCCATTAAGCTCCAGTACACATTTTCTGGGCTTAAAATTCTTTAATTCTAAAATTCTGATATGCAGATTTCCATAAGTTAGAATTGCAAGCTCTCCACAACAGAGCCTTCTGTGGTTGAATAAATTCCCAATGCAATTATTCTGTACAATGTTTCCTGATGCCACAGAAGACATAGAAAACAACAGCAAAAATTCTTCCATCGTTTAGTATGTGGTCAATAAATTGTCCCTTGATCTGCACAAGAGACTAGCTTTACATTTAGTTCCAATTGAAGTTTACAAAGTTAAATGAAAAAGTAACTCCCACCTCCAGGAGCCTGTTCATCTATATTCTTAACATGTTATATTTCTCCTGTATTCAAATACATGGAAATAACTTTTATTCAAAAAAAATTAAGGCTGCCAGATACAGCTAGTGAAAAAACTGTCATTTTAATTTCTGCAGTTTGTTCATTTCTTCTGTTGTTCTATCCAACACAAAGATCAACACGATTAATTGAACTAAAGTAAAACAATTAAAACATATTCAAATACACAGAAAATATAATTACATTCCCTCGCTCCCTCCTCACTCTCTCAACTCTACTAATTTTAAGGAGGATGGTATGCGAAATGATTTTCATTTGCAATAATGCAGTAATGTATGAAAACTTCATTGACTTACAGGAATATCTCATTTTGTTTTTTCCCAGGGAGAATTAATATTTTTCCTTAGTGCAGCATTATATGGTCCCATGGCTATGACCTTAGGTCTACTAATATCCTTCCATCCACACAGCAATGACTATTTGTGGACTTAGCATCTGCTGATGCCTGCTTTTTCTCAGGGCTTGAGTTTGATTTGTAGACTTTACACTCAGGGCCATTTGCCTTTTGTGATGGCAACTATTGTGTAGTGGGTTCTGGAACGCATGAACGTATTCAGTTGATGCCACTCCAATGCTACATTTGTCCCATTTCAATTTGAGCCCTGCAGAGCGGAACCTGCTTAATACACTCTGCAGTCTCTCAGCCAGCACCTCTTCAGAATCCCCTGCGATGAGGATATCATCAAAGTAAGGGCATACCCCAGGAATGCCCTTCAGTGTCTTCTCCATCACCTCCTGAAAAATCCCTGGAGCTACAGAGACACCGAACTGTAAACAGTTAACTCTGAAAGCTCCTCTGTGCGTTACTATGGTTTGGGCGTCTGCCATCTCCCTGGTAACCGGGAGCTGCTGGTACGCCTGCATGAGATCCAGCTTCACAAAGATGGCGCCGCCCTGGAGAGCAGTAAGAATGTGGCTGACCGTTGGAACTGGGTAAGCATGCAGATTAAGGGCCCGATTCACTGAGCACTTATAGTCGGTGCAAATTCTAACCTCCCCGTTAGCTTTAAGAGGGGTAACTATGGGGATTTCCCACTCTTCCCCTTCTACTGGCTCTAAAACCCCTTGTTCAAATAACTTATCCAGTTCGCTCTCAATCTTGTCCTTGAGAGCGAAGAGAACTCTCCGGGGTTTAATTCTTATGGGCAGGACGTTGGGGTTTAGTTTAAATGTGATAGGTGGCCAGGTGTACCTGCCTAACTTGCCATCGAATACATCTGCAAACGTTTTGCAGACGGACTCGATGCTCTTGGCCTGGGTGTGGTGGATACCTGAGATCCCTATGCCCAGGGCCTCAAACCAGTCCAACCCCACTAGACTAGTCTTCAAGCCCTTGACCACAAGGACATCCAAGTGCCCATGGAAGTCTCTGAACCCCACCGACAGGGTTGCCTCCCCCTTAATTTTGACTGGGGTGTGTTGCAAGTCGGTTAGTTTTAGGTTGGTAGGCCTCAATTGAGGCTGCTGCTTGCTCCAGCCGCACACAAATTTAAATGTCTCATGCAAGATTATGGAGACTGCAGAGCCGGAGTCAAGCTCCATCTTGCAAGGAATGCCCTTGCAAGTGGACCTCTAATTTGATTTTGGGGTTGAGCAGCCGGTGGACCCCGGTGTGGGCCACGGCCCACCGGCTTTCAATGAAGTTAGTAGTGGTGTGTTGTTGGGCCCTGGTACCTTTCGGCAATGCGTCCTCGAGCTGTAGTTCATGCAGGCCATCTCAGGAACAGTTCTGGCAGATGGAGGTGATATGGCCTGTTTTTCTGCAGGCCCGACACTTGGCCATCCAGAATTTGCAGGCCGCCCTTGCATGGTTTCCACTGCAACCATCACACTTGGGATTTGTCATGCCACAGCCACAGCCGGTACACTTGTTAGATGTTGTTGGCTTCCACTGGGCTCCCTGTTTTCTGCGCCAAAATTGGGGTTGTTCAGGCCTCCATTGCACCACATCGATCTCGGCCTCTTCATCCACTCTGCTGCTCCTGCCGTGCACAGCGATCGCCTGATGGATGGATCATCCAGGGCTGCTGGGTCGGGGGGTGGTCTGGTCTGCGCTGTCATCCATGTCGTGGGCCAAAACCTCGTCTTGGACCTCCTGGAGGGTCAGGTTGGGTCTTGCGAACAACTTTTGCTGCAGCCGCTTGTCACGTAGGCCAAAGATGATCCAGTTGTGTAGACTCTCGTCCAGGTCTGTGAATTTGCAGGTGCGGGTGGCCTGCCGTATGCCCGTAATGAAATCCACCACTGACTCACCCTGCAGTTGGGCCCTTTGTTCGAACTGGAACCGCCAGGCCAGTTCAGACATTCGTGGGTTGAAGTGTTTATTAAGCTTCTCTGTGAGGTCTCTGTAGGAGACGCTGCCGATGGCGTCTGGCAAGCACAGGCCTATGGCCAAATCGTACACGGCGGACCCGCTGAGACAGAGCAGGGCTGCCACCTTCATGCTGTCCTCCGTGATCCGTGATCCGGTTTACCCGCAGGTAAAATTCGACCTGTCCCAGGTGCGATTCCCAATGTTCCGGGTGGCGGATATCGAATGCCTGGATCTGTCCTATCTGCACCATGCTGCTGCGTCCGGTTCAGGAGTCCCACTTCGGGGGTGACCACTAGCGTGGTGACTAGCCAGCCATTGATGGGGGGGTGGAAAGATGCCTCTTCCCTCCTGCAAGCGATGCCGTCCCCGAGTGAGTTCAGCTCTTAGATGAAGCTGGATCCCACCCTCGTTGCCACTATTGTGTAGTGGTTTCTGGAACGCATGAATGATGCCAGGCACCGGAGTACAGCATAACCATCTTTATTAGGTGGTAGATCGTACTGCCCAAATGGGGCTTACCTGTGCTCTTTTATACCTGGCCAGGTGTGCTCCCAGCCAATCAATTCAAACCTGGTTTTCCTGCATTATCCCCCATTCCCACTCCAGCAGCCCACCAGCTACATACAGAAGCCAAGAAGGAAGGTTATTAATGGTGGGAGGATAAATGAGAGGATCAAGGAAAAGCAAGTCCGTCAATACTTTCCAAGCAGTTATGTGGACCAAATCTTACTTAGGTCAGCTTGATTTCTCATCACTACACTGTCCCATGGTTTGTATTCTTTCTCAATATCCAATTATCTATCCAAATAAATATTCCAAAGACTTATCTGTTGCTAAAAGCTGATTGCCTCCAGTAACACATTCCTCATTCCATAGCTCCAAGCCCTGTTTTAATAGTAAACGTATGCTTATTTCCTAAAGAAACAAACCACATCTAGGTTTCTTTGCAACTTTTTGTTACTATGCATGTGTGTCTCTAAACTATTTTGTTAAAATCTTTGTCTCAGGATCAATTCTGCAATGTAGTATCGATTCTAATGCTTCAGTCCAGAGTTGGATGGAGAGTTGAGCCCAGTCATTTTGTAATTTTGATAGGTGCCTTGGTGAAGATTCTACCATGCATTGATGGTTGGCTGAAGGCACCTGTTCCACTGGCACCACTGTCATCACCCTGATCCAGGAAAACGCAGGCAATCCATTAGCAAGAATATAATGTAACATAACCATTTAACTAGTGGTTAACTTCAACAGACTCAACCTTGTCCTTCAGTTTGGTAACTGGGAAGAGACAGATGACAGGTGGTGCTTTATTTCAACTCAGCAAAAGCCAGTATTTGTCCATAGAAGACTGAATCTACCAGGATCATCTCCTGTACAAGCCCATATGACATGAAGGAGAGCAATGCAATAGCGTGAGAGCAATCTGGTGCAGATCCCAATTCTGTTAATGAACTTTGTGTCAAATGAGTCAGTGATTTACTTCAAAAGTTAGATCAGGGGTCTTCAAACTTGGCCCTTTTATGACTTGTGGACTTCAACTCCCAGAATTCCTCAGCCAACATGCCTGGCTCAGGAATTCTGGGAGTTGAAGTCCACAAGTCATAAAAGGGCCATGTTTGAAGACCCCTGGGTTACATCAACACTCTCAAACTTTTCTTCAGTGCTATTATGCCCTCTTATTGTTCATTTCAACAGATTTTATACTCATGTTCATAGAAAAGAATACTTCGGTCACACTAGCTCATTGGTCCACTAACTCATGGCCAACCAGAACTGTAGATACCACAAACTGAACTTTGGATCTCTTGAAGACAAAGTCAAGATCTACTACCAAGCTTCCAGAGAGTTCTTTAATAAGTATTTTATTTTTCAGCCTTTGAGCTAACAAAAATGGAAATAAGTTTCCAGGATTTTCTAAGGAGTAATAATCATGTCAATTTAGCAAGAAGGAAATAAGTTTTCTTTTCTATGATGTTCTTTGCAGAAAGCACAATCCCAGCAAAATCTTATTCTTTGGCTCAAATTACTGAGGAAAAGTATATATAAGTAACCAGCAGAAGAAGATTAACAGTATACTCTAGCTGATTGTACTGAACAGTAATAAAGGATGACCTTCCATTACCACACTGAAATTGTATGTGCTCACCATACTCTGCCTGGCAGAAGTCAGGAGGATAATCAAGGCCTTGGAAAGGATTACTGGCTAGGAAGTTACAGCCAGTTAGGCAGAAGCCCTATAAAAAGAGGGAGAGACATCCCATTTGGCAGCCCTCAGAGTCCTAAAGCGTAAATGTCTAAACAGAATTTTTTCTCTCTCTCCTATTTCTTTGCGGCAAATAACAGAGTTATGATTATTTAAGCCATGACCTGGGTAGTTTCAAACAGAGAAGCAAAATTCAATAAATGTCTCTGCAGATTGCTCTTTCCTAGAAATGCACAATGAATTAAAATGAAGGCAGGTGCTGAATGTCAGATGTTCACCGGCATCAGACTGTTTGACTCTCTTCGACCCAGCAGCTGGTCATATACAAATGACTATTGCTATCTCTAAGGATAGTTTCCCTCTCTGCTTATTGGCTATGCCTGCCAGCCAACTTCCAGAGGTAATTCATCATTGTTATATGCATAGTAACCATGTGGTTATCTGAATAATATATTAGCTATGCCTATAATTTTGTATTTTTTTAACTTCACAACCATTAATTTTTCTGTTCATGGCCAATTTTTAATACTTTCAGCCCATTTTAAATGTAATTTTAAATAGAGAAAGGCTACTAGGCTTGCTACTGTTTTCATGTCTACCTATACAGCAGCCAGTCACAAGTCCTCTTCTCATGAAAAGGCCCCCAGATTTCACTAGCATTATTCTAATCTATTGAATCATTGTTGCACTTATGGATGATTGCAATCAGATTCATGCCTCTGATCAAAATTAATGTAGATCATTTCAATCTGTCTCTCAAGTTTTTTAACAAAAGGTACACAAATGCTTCAGGAATCTTACTTTGTGGTTTGTAATGAAAAGTAATCCCAAGAAACAATGGGTTTTGTTGGCTTTGTGCACACAGTCTTTTGTTCTCATGGTTTCCACAGAAGATTTCACTTTTCAATCTGTCATTAAAGGACACACTGCATTTCTTATGCATCTCTTATATATTTATCCATAAAGAATCTTCCTTGCATATCACTTGCAGTAATTAACTCAATTAAATTGTTTAACTCAACTGTCAAACCCAAGTATCTTGATATCTGAAATATTAATTTTCAGATTCATGATCCTCACTCATGATTTATCCAGTGGTGGGATTCAGCCGGTTCACACCACTTCAGCAGAACCGGTAGCTAATTTTTTGTTGCCCAGGCTCAGAATGGACTTCCAGAAGCAGCATCCACATGGAGAACCGATTGTTCACATATCTGAATCCCACTACTGGATTTATCTAATCTTCACTGCAAATTATTTTCTTTCTCTGTCGACAACATGGTACTGTCTGCATAGAAAACTGCATCTCCCTGAATCATTCATTCATTTCCCTGAGCAGTCAAAATCATTCATCTGCCTGAGCAATGAGAACAGAACAGAACAGAACAGAACAGAACAGAACAGAACAGAACAGAACAGAACAGAACAGAACAGAACAGAATAGAATAGAATAGAATAGAATAGAATAGAATAGAATAGAATAGAATAGAATAGAATTTTCTTTATTGGCCAAGTGTGATTGGACACACAAGGAATTTGTCTCTGGTGCATAAGTTCTCAGTACACATACAAGCAACAAAATGATAAATCATAAATCATAAGATACAATCAACAATGTGATAGTCATAAGATACAAATAGGAGTATATAATAGGAAAGATGAGAAGGATAATAGTAACACAGTCCTGCTACATGATTAGATATTCTTAGGCATAGGCAGTGCTGTGGGAATTTTGTGTTTAGCAGAGTGATGGAAGCATTCCTTATATAATTATTGACAACTGTATTGAAGTACAGAGGGAATATTGCAGATCTTTCTCTTATACCTTACTCAGTGTTAAATCATCCACTATACATTCCATTTAGTCTCATATATGTTTTACTTCCATCATACTAAAGGATAATGCATACAGAACAGAAAAAATGGGAAACTCTAGGTAAATCCCTACCTTAACATACAGAATGCTCCTGCTATAGTTAAGAGACTCAATATCCTATGGCCCAATATCCAATATGGATAAGCAGGACCTTACAGAGTTTACCTCCTGTGTTACCTTCAGGAGCATCCCACTAAATATTTCAGGTTCAGCTACATTTTAGCTGAACAGAACATTACAGTGCCAGAGTTTACAATCTAAAAGTTTTGTTGAACCTGATGGCATGGCAATCATAGCTAAACATTTCAGTCTGAAAACTAAAAATGCCTGAAAGTCTTCCTTCCACAGGCCTACTGCAGTCTTACACTTCCTAATGAATACTTCTTAGCTCTGTTCGATTGGGCTGAAATGCTGGAGGGATTTCAGTTGTTGAGCTGAAAATCTGCAATATTTTTTTTTCCTTGTGTGTGATAAATTGGCTTTTTTTTTTGCCCACATGCCAGTGTCTGTCTTCCTGTAGAGAGTATCAGACCTTTTCAATTATTTACACATTAGGCCCCTCTAGGTTTTGACTGGCTGCAATTGTGCATCTGCTTGAACATTTCTTTTAAAAGAGATCTTTGTAGCCAAAGGTTATAAATTCTGGGGTTTTTTCCGACTAAGAAAGATAGTGAATGGCTGGAGTATTTCTATGCTACAGATAACAAAACACTGCATTCTCATTTGAAATTTCCAGCTAAGTATTTTATTTTCTTAGGAGAAGAAAGCAAGCATTAAAATGCCTCATTCCCAGCTTCTACAATGCAGGCATATTTCTTGACACCAAGTGGTATCATTGGAAGAAGGAATAAGGGGTTCTCTAGTCAAAAAAGAGTGTCATCTTCCATAAGCACTTCAGGATGTAATTGAAAACCAAGGTACAATCCCAGTGCATCAATGAAGGCTACAGTAGAATAGAATAGAATAGAATAGAATAGAATAGAATAGAATAGAATAGAATAGAATAGAATAGAATAGAATAGAATAGAATAGAATAGAATAGAATAGAATAGAATAGAATAGAATAGAATAGAATAGAGCTGGAAGGGACCTTGAAGGTCTTCTAGTCCAGCCCCTGCTTAAGCAGGAGAACCTATACTGTCTCAGACAGGTGAATGCCCAATCTCTTCTTAAAAACTTCCAGTGATGAAGTGCCAATGATTTCTGGGGGTAAGTTGTTCCACTGGTTAATTGTCCTCACTGTCAGGAAGTTTCTCCTTAATTCCAGGTTGCTTCTCTCTTTGGTCAGTTTCCAACCATTGTTTCTCATCCTTCCCTCTGGTGCTTTGGTGATCAACCTGGCCCCCTCTGCCTTCTGGCAGCCCCTCAGATACTGGAACACTGCTATCATGTCTCCCCTATTTCTTCTTTTCTTTGGACTAGCCAAACCTAAGTCCAGTAACCGTTTTTCATATGTTTTAGTCTCCAGGCCTTTGATCATCTTTGTTGCTCTTCTCTGATTTTTTCCCAAACACTCAACATCTTTTTTGTGATATGGTGACCAAAATTGGCTGCAGTATTCCAGGTGTGGTCTTACTAGGGTTTTATAAACCGGTAATAATACTTTGTGTGATCTTGATTCTATGCCTCTGTTTATACAACCCAGGATTGTATTAGCTTTTTTTGGTTGCTGCTGCACACTGCTGGCTCATAGTCAAGTGATCATCCACTAGGACTCCAAGGTCCCTTTCACAGTTACTGTTTTTAAGCCAGGTCTCACCCAATCTGTATTTGTACCTTAGGTTTTTTCTGCCTAAATGTAAGACTTTGCTTTTCTCCACATTGAAGCTTATTTTGTTGGATAGGACCCATTCAAGTTTGTCAAGATCTTTTTGGATCCTGAGTTTGTCTTCTGGCTGTTGGCTACTCCTATCAGTTTGGTGTCATCTGCACATTTGATGAGTTCCCCTTCAATTCCCTCATCTAAGTCATTTATGAAGATATTGAAGAGTACTGGGCCTAAGCCAGAACCTTGTGGTACCCCACTGCTTACTTCATGTGGATGTAGTGCCATTGAGGACTACTCGCTGAGTACGGTTTGTCAGCCAACTACAGATCCATCTAGAGGTGATGTTGTCTATTCCACCTTTTCCTAGCTTACCAAGGAGTAGGTTGTGGTCTACTTTGTCAAATGCCTTACTGAAATCTAAGTACACTGTGTCCACTGCATTTTGCTGGTCTACTAGATTAGTCCCTTTATCAAAGAATGACATAAGATAGGTTTGGCATGATCTGTTTTTAACAAACCCGTGCTGGCTACTAGTTATGACTTTGTTTGCTTCTAGTTGTTCGCAGAACTGTGGTTTTTTTTATTATTATCTTTTCTAGGTATTGATGTTAAACTGATTGGTCTATAGTTTCCGTTTTTGTTTTTGTTTTTCCTTTCTTGAAGATGGGGACCACATCAGCCCTTTTCCAATCCTCAGGTACCTCCCCGGTGCTCCAGGATTTATGAAAGATGTGGTGCAATGATTCTGAGATAACATCTGCCAGCTCTTTCAGAACTCTGGGATGTAATCTGTTGGGTCCCAGTGATTTATATTCATCAAGGTTGGATAGGTGTTCTCTTAACATTTTCTTGTTTATTTTAATCTTTGTTTCTAGTATGTCTTTTGCAGTGGGTTTGTTTTTGGGTTGTTGTTTTTTTTTGGGGTATATTGGGCTATAGGGGTTTTTTTGTGTGAAGACTGACACAAAATATGAGTTAAGCAGCTCTGCTTTCTCCCTGTTGTCTGTAATTTCCTTGCCCTCTTTCCTCTTTAGTGGCCCTACAGTTTCTTTGACTTTTTTTTGTTGTTGTTAATATGTTGGAAGAAACTTATTTTATTGTCCTTGATTACTGTTGCAAGTCTTTGTTCATTCTGAGCCTTTGCTTCATCTTTGCATGTTCTGACTGTCTGCTGATAATCGGCCTTAGTTATGTGCCCCTCTTTCCATTTTTTTATTTGTCTTTTTTGTCTTTCAGTTTGTTAGAGAGATCTTTGTGCAGCCATGCTGGTTTCTTTTTGGATTTCTTGTTTTTCTTTTCTGTACCCTGAGTACATTCTCCTGGTAAAGTATTAGTGCCCCAGGACATAAGATACACAAACAGTTCTTGAGTAGAATTATAGAGAGTCCATATTGGATTTGCACAGAAGATGGTGTTAACAAGAGTGACCAGCATGGTTCTTCTTACACTGTCTCCATAGACTTTTAGAAAAATATTTCCAATGAATTTGAATTAGTAAAATTATTTGTTTGTTGGTTTATCAAATTTGTTTGGCTGCCCACCTTACAGAAAGTGATTCTGGCCAGCATACATCAATCTAGTAAAAACAGTTTATAAATCACACATTCACTAGTTAAAACCCTTATGTAATAATTTTGAATAACAAACATTAAGTAACTATGTAAAGGAATTGAAAATTATAAAAGCAAAGTTAAAGCAGGAAAAGGGAATAATAGATGGAAGGTTGTTAATAATAAGGGAACCAGCTCACATTCATTCATCCTGGAGTATAATCAGGTCTTGAGGAATGTGTGGAAGCTCAGGAGTGATGGGGCCAATCTGGGGAGAGAAGAATCCCCAAAATGGGAACCACAGCAGAAATGGTCCGCTGCTAAGGCCTGCTGAATGTAGCTCTCTAGACATCAGAACCAGTAACATACTCATTCTGTGAGACCAATGCAGCTCAGACAGCAGAGGTATAATGTACACTTTATCACAAATACACATAACTGCTCATGCTGCTGCATTTTATACCAGTTGAAGTTTCTGGATACTCTTCAGTACATTCCCATTTGGACTACATTGCAATAGTCCAGGGGTAGGCAACCTCGGCTCTTTTATGACTCATGGACTTCAACTCCCAGAATTCCAGAGCTCAGCTTGGAAACCTCTCCATTTCTCCTCAGCATGGCTGGCCCAGGAATTCTGGGAGTTGAAGTCCACGAGTCATAAAAGAGCCAAGATTGCCTACCCTTGCAATATTCCAACTGGAGGTGATCAGGGCATGAGTGAGCATGAGTAGGGCTAGTTGATCAAGGAATATGAATATGAATATGAAGTTGTGCAAAGGCCCTTCTAGCCACAGCCCCCACCAGCTCCTTGGGCAGGAGTCACGAGTCCAAGGAGGAACCTCAGCTTGTCCACTGGATCTGTTTGGGACAGTGAAACCCAATCCTGCACCAAAGATGTATGTATCCTAGAAAGCCACCATTTCCCCCCTCCTCCACCCCAAAGCCATACTTAGCAATCAACGCAATAATTGGAAACAGGTTTATGTATGATGGCTTGTTTAATATGGAAATTAAGAAGTCACATTGTGAAACTAGGTTCAGAAAGACAGAAAATATTCCAATGCTGCATCTCATTTCTTCATATTGTTTTGGATAATATAGGTTGATCCATACTAGATCCTGGAAACTAAGATAGATTTGGAGTCTAAAAATACTAAAAGCAACTGGGCTAAATTACATTGACTTTACTCCTGAGTCTCTTAATAATACTGTTTCTTGAAATAAAATCTAGCCTCAGTTAACTCTGTAACTATCACATATGTACTGTAGATACTGTTATTGAGCATTTTACACTGAGCGTGCCTGCATCGTATTTCAAGCCTCCCATTCAAATGTGGTATCTTGATTCCTTAGTATCTAACTACTGAGAATTAATAATAAGGTGATAATTATAGTCAAAGTGGGCAATGGCTGGATTAAATTCCTGCTATAACTTTAAATTATTTATTTATTCAAGATGTTGATATGCACAACTTCATGCAAAAGTCCCTTACGACATCTCTGAAAAGATTCCCCCAATTTTATTATATGGTACTACACAAGCCTACAAACTAGCACACATCCCTGGCCAGTTCAACTTTCTGAATTTTTAAGAGAGAAGGGGGGAAAGAACACACAGATCGCTGGAAGCATCAATTCTCAAAGCCACTGTGTTAAAAATGCCAAAATAAGTCTTTTGCCAGTGGCATAAACATTCTCAAGAAGCTACAGGGATATACATTAGGTGGGCATGTGAGAGTTTCGGCAATCTAAAACAGACAATCTTGTCACAAGAGTTGTGAAGCTGAGACTGTTGTTAAGTTATCCAGATTTTTTCAGCAAAGAAGCACAAATTCATGGCAGGCATTTTTTCCCATCCATTTCCGACAATAAAAGAAAGTTTATCATTAATTGAAGGCTTATTATTTATTAAAGAATAGAATAGAATAGAATAGAATAGAATAGAATAGAATAGAATAGAATAGAATAGAATAGAATAGAATAGAATAGAATAGAATAGAATAGAATAGAATAGAATATCTTTCTTGTCACTGTGTAACTCAGAATGAAATTAAGTGCTGTCCACAGTGCACACTACACACAAGTAAAAACCACAAATAAGAACATACATTATATACACACATCCTTCACATTCTAGTTACCATTGCGCTGCCCCTAATACTGTACTTCAATGTCACATTATACTGTAGTATTTAATATGGTTACAGCTCTGGGATAAAATCTATTTTTCAGCCTATTTATCTTTGTTTTTATTATTCTGTACCATCTGCCAGATGGTAATAGTTCAAAAAAAAAAGAGAATTAGATGAGGTGAGTCTTTAAGAATATTTTGAGCTTTCCTAAGACAATGGGAACTGTACAGTTTGTCCGGGGGAGAAGAGGGCAGCCAATAATCCTCTGGGCGATGGTAATGACTCTCTGGAGCGCTTTTCTATCTGCTACTGTGCAGCAAGCAAACCACACACAAATGCAATAGGTTAGAATCAGGGCTTTCTTTTGTCATAGAACGCTCAGAACGGAGTTCTGGATGGAACCTTGCAGGGTAGGCAAGGTGGGTTGTATGACATGTGTGAGTTCCAGCACATTTTTCTTTTACAAAAAAGCACTGGTTAGAATGCTCTCTATGGAGCAATAGCAGCAGTTTTTCATTCAGTTGTTGTTTCCTGAGAAGTCTCAAGAAATATAATCTCTGCTGGGCCTTCTTAACCAATGCTATAACATGAGCACTCCAGGTCAGGTTCTCCTTTATGGTTACACCCAGAAACCTAAAGCTTGCCACCTGCTCCACACAGTCTCCGCTGATGATCAGGGGCTGAAGGAAAGTGAGTTTCATTTTTGTGTGAATCCCAAACCAGTGATGATCTTTGCCCCTCCCTCCCCACCTTTCTTCATCATTTTCTGTATAAACTGTAACATTTGCCCATGGATAACGATCCTGACAGCTGGACACAAAAAGATGTGACACTTCACAATGAATACCTGGAACAATTAAAGGTTTGAGTCATTTTAATAAAAGGACGTCACTGGGACTTGTTTGTGCTATGTGAAATTACATGAGTGAAATTGTGGCAATTACAAGTAGTCCACAACTTACAACCGTTCATTTAGTGACTGAAGTTACAACAGCACTGAAAAAGGTGACTTCTGACCATTTTTCACACTTACAACCATTGCAGCATCCCCATGCTCATGTGGTTTACATTCAGATGCTTGACAACTAGTTATACTAATAAAATACTAATATAACAGCTGCAGTGATTCACTTAACAAATGTGGCAAGAAAAGTTGTAAGAGGGGGCAAAACTCACTTAACAAATTTTTCACTTAGCAACATAAATTTTGGGCTCAGTTGTGGTTGTAAGTCAAGGACTACCTGTATATTACTGTATACAGAATATTAAGTCAAGAAAACTCTGAGTCCCTGTCCTTGATTCTTACTCGTATATGCAGTAATTCAGAAAATTACAGTTTTAGGGGACTCAAGTATCCCCTGATATTAAGGGCTAGGGTAATCAAATCTGGACTGCAAACCAGATTAGATAACAGCAAAGAATAGCCTAAGTAAAGAGTTTTAAAAGATTCTTGCGTTCCTACCTATATAGACATAAGTCCAACTGACAACAATGAGAGTTGCTCCTCAATAAGTATGCTGGGCTAGCAATCTGTAATTATTTTTACTCATGTCTTCATGATTTATGAACAAAATGATATGTTGTTTTGATCAGGACATAGCATTATCTATGTCTCTTTAAAGGAATTAAAGAGAATTACACATTAAGTTTTCTACTGTTTAACATCAAAATGGGGAAATTATAATCCTCTCCTTATTTGGCTCCATGCTGTGAGCTATATCAACAAAGGTGTCTTTTTATATTTGTGTTCTTTATCACCTATATAGACACTGCTAGACAAATCCTAGACAGAAATAATTAAAATGCTGGCATGTGCAAATATCATTCCTCCATCAGCATTCTCACTTTTTGCTGGAGCCTAAACAAATCAAACTCAACAACCCAGCAAATCTTCTACATCAAAGCTTTACTTAATAAACAAGACCATGCCAAGTTTTAAAAATTCAACAGGGGCAATAATGCTGTCCTTTGAGTGACCAACAGAACATTAGCAAGAATCATCACCTATCAAATGAATCTATGTATAGGGAGAAAATAAAATGTTTTGCTACTACTTTAGAGAGCTGATCAATAATTGTATAATAATAATAATTGATTTCCCTATAGCACTAGAGCAGGGTTGGGCAGCTATGGCAACTTTATGACCTTGGACTTCAACTCCCAGAATTGGCTCAGGAATTCTGGGAGTTGAAGACCACAGGTCGCAAAGTTGTCAGAATTGCCCATCCCTGCACTAAAGGATGGTACTTATTCATTATTAACCTCTCTCTCCTTTACCACTTGATCTTCCTCCACACCTGCATCCTGTCAAGCTATTTTCTGTTATGGGTATAGCACCCTTCTAGAAGAGCACTTAACTCATGTTTAAAAATAGCCCCAGTAATAAAGCTGGTCACTTTCCATGCCTTTAGATCAGGGGTTGGGAACTGTGGCCCTTTTATGAGTTGTGGACTTCAATTCCCAGAATTGCTGAGCCAGCTGGTTCAGGAATTCTGGGAGTTGAAGTCCACAAGTCATAATGGGGCCATAGTTATCCTCCACTTTAGATAAATGACTTGAGTAGTAGCTAAACATGCCATTCTTGACATCCATTTCCATTCACCCAACTCTGGCCAGCCCAATTAGAGGGGGTGGTTGTTTTTCCAGAGCAAGCAATGAGACTGCAAACAAAGCTTTCCTGCCTTGTCCTTCATTAAAGCATTAAGGACATCAACGGTGACTGCTCTCATTAATGTGACAGAAAGGGGCCCACCAATCAGAGCAGCACATTTTATGCTGGCATGTTTTTCTGCCAACCAATGAATGGCTAGATAGAACTTCAGTGAGGGTCTGGCTGTACCTATTACTGCTTCAAGGTTTTGTGTAGCTATTTCAACTTTTCTTATTAATTCAAATATGCAGAGCACTATGTAAGTGACCCAATGAAAAAATATTTTCATATCATGCTATCTCTCTCCTTACCCTCTGGGTATATGTATAGATATTTACATTTCATAATCATTATGTATTAGTTAATATTTTTCTAGTAAGATTGTCTAAACAAATCTATTGATCCTCAAAATTATATTTATTCAGGGTAACTAATTAATAGAAAAATAATATAAAGAACAGAAAGCAATAATATAAGGAATGCAATCAATATCCAATTTCTCAAGGGCCTTTTCTCATTTTTTTTAAGATTATAAGGAACTTGCAATAAAAATAAAACTCAGAGTGGATTTTTCAAAAAAGTATTTTTTATTATGTAAATTAAACACATTAAAATTTAAAGTACATTTGTGCAGAGTGTATACAGTATATTCTACACTTCTCTTAAACAACAAAGTTAATATCAAATAATCTGGATACTAGTCTTAAAGTTCATCTCTCACCCAAATCTTTCTTTTGGTGGATTTATATTTTTTTTAAAAAAAAAAGTTTCGGTGTGAATGAAAAACTAATCCAGCCACATTTCTCATACATGATTTCATTCATAGATTGTGTTTGTATGAGAATGTTTTAAAATAATGAAAAATAATCACATCAATGATGTAAAATCTCATTCTAAGGAGAGAGAAAAAATCAGTAATAATAATTCTACTTAACTATAAATTGTTAAACATTTCTCCACTATTGAATTAAAGCGCTATCCACTCATTCTTCTATTGACAGAAGACAATGACATCATAAATCTGCTGACTCCTTTGGCAGTTCAAATGCTTTGTTTTGTCTATTAATAATTTTATATTGAATTATGTCATCAGATTAGACTTCTTGTTACAGGCACGGTGACTTGCTTTGCTGCCTTCTCCCTCCAGCATCTGGTCAGCCAATAGCAGGGCTCTTCAAACATGGCCCTTTTATGACTTGTGGAGTTCAATTCCCAGAATTCCTCAGCCAGCGTGCCTGACTGAGGAATTCTGGGAGTTGAAGTCCACAAGTCATAAAAGGGCCAGGTTTGATGACCCCTGGCCAATAGAGTAAAATATCCACCAGTGCAACAGTGTAGAAAAAAAAGGAATTGTCAGTTATTATTGTGTAATTCTGCAATTTAGGAACTCCAACTGCCTTTGCACATCTAGGGCGGTTTGTCTCGCTCTTCTTCTACACTCCATCTGGAAACTCAAAAGTTTAAAAATATTACAAGAAAGAAAGAAAGAAAGAAAGAAAGAAAGAAAGAAAGAAAGAAAGAAAGAAAGAAAGAAAGAAAGAAAGAAAGAAAGAAAGAAAGAAAGAAAAAGAAAGAAAGAAAGAAAGAAAGAAAGAAAGAAAGAAAGAAAGAAAGAAAGAAAGAAAGAAAGAAAGAGAAGATGACAGGACAGAAATAGCTCCAGAAATTTGGGAGACAGACCCTGCTATGATTATGTAATTAGCTATGTCCTCTAAAATGGAATAATTAAACTGACTGCCTGTTAGGGGATCATGTGTTTTATTTCATGGGGATTGGCGGGGGTGGGGGGAGAATAACTGAAACAGAGAAAGAGGAAAGTGGCACAAATAAGTAGGCAAAGAAGCAACAAAAGCCCAGTTTAAGGTCCGTCAGTATTAATCAGGAAAAGCAGGTCAGCTGTATCTAAAAGAAAAGCTCTTCTCTAATGACCAAAAAGTCAAAAAGTCTTAAACCATCCTTCTGTATGGTAAATTGGGAGAAGCAAGGCAAGCAGGGCAAGGCCTAGATGAAGGGTCTTCAAAGTTGGCAACTTTAAAACTTGTGGACTTCAACTCCCAGAATTCCCCAGCCAGCATGGGTTAGGATTAGAGTTAGTATGGCTAGCTGAGGAATTCTGGGAGTTGAAGTCCACAAGTCTTAAAGTTGCCAACTTTGGAGAGCCCCGGATTCGACCCATTGCTAAGCACCTTGCCCATGGAAATGTAGTGCTTGCTGGTTGCGCTATTTTGTAGTTAACATGCAGCCATTGATTTTGTTGCTGCTATTAAGTACATAACCATTATCTAAACTAACCTGAACAGCTTAGATTTTGTTTTGTTCTATTTTTCTCCCTCATTGCAAGAGTTTGATGAGAAACCACTGCAATCAGAAAAGCAAACACAGCTATCTGATTAATTGACTCTGACCTCCCAGATATTATACTTTGGGGGACTCTAATGGAAGTTCCTGAGGGTAAATTGTACAATTTGCCTCATTCATTTCTATCTCTGGCTGACAGATGTACATTATGAAATGTCACTGAATATGCTTGGCAATAAATGAGGTATAACATTAGCATCTTGATTCTGTTTTCCGGAAGGGACATTTTTGTGTGTGTGAAATGGCTCCAGCCTACTAAAAACATTATTCCTCACCACATACTCGTGCTCCTTTCCTCATCCGTCTCTGAGAAATACACAGTAGCCTTCCCAAAGGAGCTGGGAGGGAGAACTTGGCAAATTAATAAAACAGGCTGTTCTTTTGTTGCACACACTTCCATTGTATCTTGCTGGTGAATATGAGTCAACCCCTGGCATTTGACAGTGCAGCCCTTGTGTTACCACTAGGCTTATTATCTCTACCACCGTATGTGAAATGAAGTTAATTAAATCACCATGGAGAAACATTGCCCCATGCTACAAAATAAGCAGAGAGGGGAAAGGAGACAGAAGTTATAAATTGATTACCATAGCCAACATGCAATATTTCCATGATCCTTGCTCTTTATTTTAAATGGGGGGGAATTGTACTGCTTTTGGGAAATATAACATTATATGCGGTAACATGGTGATATACTTTAATGAAAATGTGCATTTTTATGCATTTTAACAGCTAAGGATGGAGTCTAACAGCACTTTTATTCTATTCATGTACAGAGAAGAAATTTTCCCTTCTTGAAAACATAATAGTGATTTTATTTATCCTCAATGCAATGATGCTGTATTAAATTCAAGCTAGAAAAGCTCTAGATCACGGGTGTCTAACTTGCCGCGTCACGTGACATGTCGCGATGTATCACAACTTTTTTTTTTGCATTGCCGGAGCTGGTGTGGACGTGGCCTCCATATGATGAAACCGGCCCACAGGCCAGCAGTTTGACAGCTCTGCTCTAGATAAAAACAAAGAAGTAAATATGGTGTGCCTGCAAGATTGGGTACCAAAATAATTAGCCTTTGGATATTGATAACAGCCCAGTCTCTATCTTCCTTCAGAAGGCCTTTTTTTCCCCCAACTACCCAATTAAACAGGTAGTCCTAATGTACAACCACAATTAAGCCCAAAATTTCTGTTGCTAAGCAAGACAAGTGAATTTTGCCTCATTTCACGATCTTCCTTAACATGTTTGTTAAGTGAATCACTGCAGTTGTTAAGTTCGTAACATGACTGTTAAGTGAATCTGGCTTCCCCATTGACTTTGCTTGTCAGAAAGTCAAGAAAGGTGATCACATGACCCCAGGACACTGCAGCCATCATAAATATGAGTCAGCTGCCAAGCAGCTGAATTACGTGACCATGGAGATGCTGCAAACGTCATAAGTGTGAAAAACAGTCATAAGTCATCCAAAATGACTGAGGGATGGGCAGATGTTGGAACTTCAAAACTGGGTTGTAAGTCCCATTTTCAGAGTCTGTTGTAACTTTGGACAATCACTAAGTCATAAATGGGAGACTACCTATAAATGGCCCTGAAAGTTTTGAAGACATGGAAATGAGAAAGTGTGTTATTATATTTTTCTAACAAGAACTCTGCTCTAATACAAGTCCATCCTTCTAACTGAATTATACATGCAGATGTAGGTGTAAATATAGCTACAGATACAAATAAATGCATAAATATATAAATATAGAAACATATGTACATGTCTGTAGAGTACAGATCTTCACAATAGGCTTTGTTGAGAAAAAAATAAGGAATTATTTGAAGAGAACAGGAATATTGCTTGCTAAATTAAAAACTCAAGAGTATGACCTTCCATTTAGACCAGATTGAAGATCCCTCTAGTCCAGCATTGTTTCCACAGTGAGCAATCAGATGCCCAAAAGGAGCCAAAAGAAGGATATAACACAACACTCTCACTCACTATCCTGCAACTGGCATTCAGCCGCCTGTTCCTCCTGCCATTTAAAGCAATACATAGCTATCACTAATAATAGCCATCTCAAAGATGGTTTTTCATGAGGCAACTGGACTTTCTTGTTTTTCTTTGAAGATGTTTCGCTTCGCATCCAATAGGGTTCTTCAGCTTCTTGGATGAGAAGCGAAACATCTTCAAAGAAAAACAAGAAAGTCCAGAAGTCTCGTGAAAAAAGCATCTTTGGGATAACTATGACCTGGATGACTGAGAATCTCCATAGACCCATGGTGGCGAACCTATGGCATGCATGCCACAGGCGTCACGCAGAGCCATCCCTGTGGGCACGCATGCCATTGCCACAGACAGAGGGACACAGGGCCGGGCTCCTCCCCTCACCCTCTCCATGCATGCAGAGTCCAGGAATAGCTGCAAGAGCTGGGTGGGGTGAGGGAACCTATAAAAGGAGCGTTTTTGGCGGGAGAGTGAGTGAACAGCCTTCGGAAGCAACCAGTGGTGGGTTTCAAATCATTTAACAACCAGTTCTCTGCCTCACCTTCCCTCCATGTTGGTCGGGCTGGGCTGCTTGGGGGAGGTCAGCTGGGGTGGGTGCAGGAAAGTGGAGGATCATCAGGTCCCAGCTGGGAGAAGGCGAGGGGGTCTGGCTAGGGGGGGCAGGAGGGCCAGGAGTCTTCCGTGGAAGAAAGCCACCCCCCCAGTGGCCGAGCCTCTCAGCCACACTGAGGTCACATAGGCTTGCATAGAAAGGACACTGGGCAGGGGGCTGGCAGGGCGGCTGGCAGGGGGAATCAGAGCCACCATCTCCCTTCCTCAGTACAGCCCCATCAGCATGGGTGGAGACGGCCCCGGGATGGCCGGAAAGGAGCCCTCACCTGTGCAGGCCCTGCCTACACAGTGGCTCTGATGGGGGCTCCTCCTGCTGCTCTGAGCCCCTTGACCGGCCAACCACACAGGGAAGCAGGAAGCAGTGGCAATGATCCCTGCATCGCCAAGCCCTGCTGTCAGCATATCCGGAAGCAAAGCTGTGCCACCCATCCTCACGCTGGTAGAGGCAGAGGCAGGGGAAGGTGAGCCATGGCACACACCCATCCCTCCCCACTGCCACCCACATCATCCCACACACACATCCCAGAGGTGCACGCAGGATGATGCGGGGCAGCAGCGGCAAAGGGTGGGCACATGCCAGATCCCACCTTCTCCTGCCACTGCCACCCCCACCAGGGCAAGGATGGTTGGCACAGCTTTGCTTCTGGATCTGCTGCCTGACACCATTAGCCCCCACACACAGAGGCCAACGAGTGCATGGGGGGCAACGGTGTCCATCAGCAGCCACAGCATGCTGGCTGTTCTGCATAATGGCAAACTGGCCACAAAGCCCCATTGGCACAGGCAGAAATGGCCCCGGGATGGCCAGAAGGAAGTCCTTGCCCAGTCTGGGCTCATCCACTTGAGACTCTGATGGGAGTGGCTTCTGCTGCTGCTCTGACTGGTCAGGCATGCAGGGAAGCAGGAGGGGCAGCTGGTGCGTGAGATCTGCTGCCTCGTCAGGCTGCCAGCGAGCAGCCAAGGCGGCTCCAGACCCCCGGCTGCCCATCCACCTCCTACTGCTTCCCTGCATGGTTGACTGGTCAGAGGAGCAGCAGAAGCCACCCCCATCAGAGCCGTTGAGTGGATGGACCCAGGCTGGGCAAGGGCTTCCTACTGACCATCAGCTTCTTCAGTTCTGAATGAATGGTAAGGAATGGAAGGATTTATATTCATTACAGTAAATGCTTCCATTCCCCACTATTCAGTCAGAACTGAAGAAGCATCTTGAATGAAAAGCGAAATGTTTCAAGGGGGGGGAAAACAGTCCAATTGCCTTTTGAAAAAGCACCTTTTGGACAACCATGACCCGGGTGATTGAGAATCTCCCTAGATATCTAATAATTTTGAATTCCACAAGCTGATTGTGCACAGTGCACAATGCTCCTTTTCCTGAATCTTCACCATTTAGTGTCATTAATCTTAGCCTCCACTATTATTACAAATCTGAATGATATTAACAAGAAGAGAGGACATTAAATATGATATTGGAGGGTTGTCTTCAAACATTTTGATAAAATTTACTGTAGTTAGCAAAACAAAGTTAGTAGAGCTTAGAGGTTAAGACTTCCTGTTTGGCAACCATCAGGACAACTGGGAAAAGCCGGTGCTCGGCTTTCCAGCTTGGTTTTTCTTCGTCTAGCAACCCTTAAAGGGTCGTAAAGTTGCCTTGCAGGGGCAATGAAGGAGGAGGGATACTTCAGGAGCTCAGATCAGGGGGCACCCAATTGGAACGAACTGTAGGACCCTGTTGGAAATGTAAACATAATTTAGGTACATATGATCATATTTGGTGGACATGTGACAAAGTAAAGGCTTATTGGAAAAAAATACATGGTTGGTTAGAAAAAATATTAGGAGAACATGTAGTATTTAATCCTGAATTTTTTTATTAGGTATAGTACCAGAAAAGATTAATAAGCAAAACTTATATTTGGTTCTACATATTACAACCGCAGCAAGAATAAGCTACGTGCAATGTTGGAGGAATGAACGAATACCTTCAGAGGAAGAAGTAATAAAAAAAAATACTGGAATGCGTTGAGATGGACAGATTAACTATGAGGCTGAAAGACAAAGAAGAAACAGAATATTACCAAAGCTGGAATTTATTCTACAAATGGCTAGAGGAGAACCAGAGAGTAGGACTTGATTGTGTATTAGCGTTTTACGAACCCAGACCACATGCTGATTGAAAAATTAACATATGTATGTAGAGGAAGAAAAAAAACAATAAAAAGCTTATTGTAAAAAAAGAGCTTAGAGGTTATCTTTAATCACTTGAATATCAAATGAATAGTGTGCATTCATCTAAACATGGACAAAGTGGTCCAAGAAGTCCCAAGCCAAAAAATTAGAAATTAGAACAGAAACTGCTTTGTCTGAAATGAATGGGGTATAATAGTTCCCTGCATCACCAATTTCATCATTATGATTAGCCTTAAATTTATACAATATGAACCTATCTTTTGATTTCACATTAAAATATGTGAGTTTAGGCTCAGCAGTGTTGACTGATTAGCATTAAGCAGAGCCCTCCAGTTATATTTTCTTACAGAAGATGACAACAGGAAAATCAAGAGCAGAAACATATTTAAAAATCAGGGCAACAGTAAGCTTCCCCCCCCCCTATGGATCAATACTGACAACGATAAATGTTTCCAATAGCTAAATTATCACACAGCTAATCTCACCATTTCTACAAAGCATGTGATGAGATGTTGAAACAATCTGGCTGTTTTAGAACCGGAGTGAGCATCTTCACTTTTTAGGCTGCCAACGACAACTAAAAATTCACGTTCAGCCATCCCTGATCATATCTCAGGGCTCTTTTGCAGAGGGTATTGGCACTAACAGAATAGCAGAGTTGGAAGGGACCTTGGAGGTCTTCTAGTCCAACCCCCTGCTCAGACAAGTTTCACATCTCGTGATTCCGTGCAATCGTCAGCACAAGACAGATGATCATTGATGTGCTTTCAGTTCTGTTATAGCTCCACTAAATTACAAAAACTGTGGTTTTTGGAAGCCTCAGTGCTGGATATTTGCAGAGGTTGGAAGTTGGCTAGTCTCCCTTTGATAACTGCCAGCTCCTTGATTTCTGCAGACTCTCTACAACTGTTAAACTGCCCTGCCACCACAGTGTCCTTCAACACACCCAGATCCCTTTGGTCATTTGGATAGACTGCTGGTCTCTCATCCAAAGCTCCTGGCAGCTGCGCTGAGAACTATCAACTATTCTGAGAACAGTTCTGAGGAGGTCAGGAGAGTTTGCAAGCCGGCTGAAATTCCTGGAGGCAGGTTAAAAATGCAATAATTTTCTTCAAAACATAAACACATTCAAGAAAAAGGTACTGAGTACATGAATGTAGGAGAACATGTATGCATTTTCCATTCGGAGAGGGATTAACCAAGAAGAGAAAAATCTTAGCCCCCTCTTTATTTTAAAATACATCGTTGATTTTTTTCTGAAACACATAATAAAAAGCTATTTTAAGCACTGGATGATCGTTAGAACTCGTCTTTGGATGTTTTATGTCTCAGGCTATAAAGCCGTGTTTCTCTCCTAATTATTTATTTGCATAGTAAGAAAGAAAGTTTGCATGTACTGGTTTCAGTCCCTTCCTGTAGCATAGATTGGACAAGGCTGCCCTCCTGTGGAATTCTGAATGATAAATTCAGAAGGACGGTTTCCAAAACTAAGCCACAAAGAGGCAGCAAACAGAAAAAAAAATCTATGCTTCACTATAATGCAACAAAGTGCTCCTGATGGTTTAGTAAGGTTTTTGACAAAGGAAAAATATAGCTAACCTCAAATGTAACTGACATCCATCAGAGCAAATAAAATAGAAATGGAGAAAATAAGAGAACCACCATAAAAAAAGATGCCCCTATCCCCCAGCTCATGGAGCCAGCCTAGAAGGATATTGTAGTCAACAGTACTGAATACCATTTGGAGATCAAGGCTTTCCCTCCAAAGGGCAGAAGGATGGATATAGCATCTCCATCCCCAGTTCCACCAGAGGTCATAATTTGAAAGTTAGCTAAATCTCCATCCCAGGATTTGCACCCAAACCTGCCCCACATATGAAGGACAATAATTGGTTGGTTGTGTCACACTGGTAGACGATGCTTGGTGGGAAGGGGAAATGCAGTTGGGGAATCTGCCAATTGTTTTCTTTAACTTATCCAACAAAATAGTAAGGGTGATAGAGACAGAATAGGTTTGGATTTATGCCATCATATTTTTCTGCCAACCAAGGGACTTGATGATAGCACATTAAGTTGGCCATAAGGAAGCATCTTCTGAAGATGAAGGTTCTCCGAGCTTGTGGATTGGTTTCCGAACATTTCATTACCAGGCTAGGTGACATCTTTGGTGGAATTTAGGGGATGTCAGTGTCTGTGTTCTTCTGTTTATAAGGGCTTTGTGTTGTCAGTAGGTCTTGTGATGGCCAGGTCATGTCAGCTGTGGGTTCTGTCAGGTCAGGGTCTTGTAATGGGTCTTGTAATGGCTCAGGTGTGGGTGTGTCAAGTGAGGATCTTGTGGTCGGTCTTTTGATGAGTCAGGTGTGAGTCACCATTGAGAGTCCTATGATGGGTCTTGTGATGGGGAAGTTAGCATCTTCTGCTAGAATTCTGCCTCCTGAACTTTTGCAACAAGCAGAATTGAATATCCCAATGTCTCAGCTCCACACGAAAAGGGGCAAAATCAAATTACCAGCCTTCTCTTTTCCACTCCCCTTCCCCCCACACACACCCCATCATTTTCAGTGGGTACTTTTATGAAACTTGGCCATTTGCAGTCTCAGTGTTTGGTATGATGGGGAAACTGGCATGATATGTTAACATCAAAGAGATACATAGGCAAAGGTAAAGGTTCCCCCGCACATGTGTGCTAGTCATTTCCGACTCTAGGGGCCGGTGCTCATCTCCGTTTCAAAGCCTAAGAGCCAGCGCTTGTCTGAGGACGTCTCCGTGGTCATGTGGCCGGCATGACTAGATGCCAAAGGCGCACGGCACGCTGTTACCTTCCCACTGTAGTGGTCCCTATTTTTCTACTTGCATTTTTATGTGCTTTCGAACTGCTAGGTTGGCAGAAGCTGGGACAAGTAACAGGCGCTCACTCTGCTACGCGGCACTCAGGATTCGACCCGCCAAACTGTCGACCTTCTGATCGACAAGCTCAGCGTCCCAACCCACTGAGCCACTGTGTCCCTTTCAAAAGAGATACATACACACACACAAATTTCCATTGAATGTAGTAATGATGGCATTAAACCATTATTTATGTAGCAGCCAAATTCTTTTTCCAATGGTTGCCACCAAGATAGTGGGCAAGAATTTTTTTCCCCACTGCTTATACAGTGAGCAAAAAAAATAAATAAAGAGCTTTTACAGGATTGTTAAGCTGGCAGTCCAGCAACTGATTATGATCAGGTAGTTGATAGCAGTTGCCTCCATCATGAAAATCAACATTTTTATACACATTGTGAAAAGTACCTGGACATTGATTAGAAAAAATAAGACTAGATCGATTAATAAAGTTGCTCTGAAATCAACTAGAGAGCTCTAAACCCAAGAATCAGGAAGCGTGAGCAGGCAAGAACTTCCTCAAATGGTAAAACAATCTGCAAGTTTTCTTAAGCCATAGCTAAGTTAGCAGCAAGTTGGTCCAGGTGTCTAAGCCACAGAGAGTTGGGGAAACAGTTCTGGAGGAGCTTTAAAGTGCTGCAGAACCTCATACAGAAGAGCAAAACAGGCTATTCTAAATATATTCATGTCTTTAGGGCTTGAATAACTGCATCCTTGAGTATTAAAGGTGGACTACAAGATCATCTCAGTGCTATCTGGAATGGTACATTTGATAATAAAGAATTTGTAATGGGCTGGTGCTATCTAAAGAAAAGTAAATGGGATCCAGTAAAGATGCAAGGTGGCTCAGTGGGTTAGGACGCTGAACTTGTCGATCAGAAGGTCGGCAGTTTGGCGGGTCGAATCCCGAGTGCCGTGTAACAGAGTGAGTGCCTGTTACTCGTCCCAGCTTCTGCCAACCTAGCAGTTCGAAAGCACGTAAAAATGCA
Source organism: Vipera ursinii (assembly GCF_947247035.1). Classification (NCBI taxonomy): domain Eukaryota; kingdom Metazoa; phylum Chordata; class Lepidosauria; order Squamata; family Viperidae; genus Vipera; species Vipera ursinii. Next base: position 150,999,222 of record NC_139516.1, read on the forward strand.
AGTAGAAAAATAGGGACCACTACGGTGGGAAGGTAACAGCGTTCCGTGCGCCTTTGGCATCTAGTCATGCCGGCCACATGACCACGGAGATGTCCTCGGACAAGCGCTGGCTCTTGGGCTTTGAAATGGAGATGAGCACCGGCCCCTAGAGTCGGAAACGACTAGCACACATGTGCGGGGGAACCTTTACCTTTACCTTTAAAGATGCAAGAGAATAATCCTGCTTTTCACTAATGCAGTCACCAGAACATTAGATTGAATTGTCCCTCAGTAGATTGATGCCCATCTGATTGTACTATTTTGCTTCTTCCTATGCAGCTGCTATTCAGATATTACTGGCAATGTATGAAATTGTATAGAATGCCTAGGAAATCTATAGAATGGGTGATTTTTTTAGGCAAAGTATGAAATCTCTGTGTTATTTTAATATACTATATACTTTCCCTAGCAGTCTATATCATACCTAGACATTATGAAGAATGACAAGAACTATTTGGGCAAAGTATGAAAGTCACGAAAAGGATTAGGTTAGGGTTGGGGTTGGGGTTAGGGTTGGGGTTAGGGCCACGGGCGGGGCTGGAGTCGGGGTCAGGGTCAGAGTAAGGGTTAGGGTTAGGGTTAAGCTAACCCTAACCCTAATTCTTTATTGAAAATACGTAAATGAAAATGAAAGAAGGCATGCAAAATAAGGCACAGGACTTTCTTACTGGGAAAAAAAACATACATTTCCTGAGCATTCTAGATTTCACATATTGATAGTAACATATATACATACAAAGGAGATAGTACACTTGGAGACACTGTTGGTTTGGGAGAAAAATAAGCTTTTTTGCACCCTGGGGACCAGTAATTTATGAATTACCAAATCAATCAATTCATATTATGAAAATACAATTCAGATACATGTTTTCCTTTCCCAGAGAGTTACCATGGTTTTGACATCCGTGGTGTGCAAAACCCCACAGTATCCTATATATTTAAAAATGTGGAGAGGGAATTTTCATCATTTCTTCTTTTGCACAAAAGAACAGTTGAGTATAGTATATGGCAGGGCTGTCCTGTCTTGGCAACTTTAAGGCTTGTGGACTTCAACTCCCAGAATTCCCAGACAGACATGCTGACTGGGGAACTCTGGAAGTTGAAGGAAACAAGTCTTAAAGTTGCCAAGGTTGGGCACCCGGTATTCAGGAGTACACCCCGGATTCTGAAGTACAGTAAAGATAGAACATAGTCTACTGCAACCTGAACCTCCCCCCCATATCCTCTGACCCAGCCGTAAAAAGAGTTATTTTCAACAACTTGAAAGCTTGTTTTACCTGAATTATGAAAATTGTGTGTTTTAAACTATGACCTGTTAAAACTAGCTGATTTAAAACTGAGGTCATTTTCTGTCTTGCCTCGATGAACAGGTAACATTCACAATACTTCTGTATTTGGATGAAATAACACATTGGATTTAGCTCAAAATGGGAATGAAAGGCAATAAATGGGGATATAATGTATAATGAGGCCTGGTGGTACAGTGGTTAGAGTGCAGTACTGCAGGTTACTTCTGCTGACTGCTGGCTGCCAGCTGTTTGGTGGTTCGATTTTCACCATCTCAAGGTTGACTCAGCCTTCCATCTTTCTGAGGTTGGTAAAATGAGGACCCAGATTGTTGGGTGCAATAGGCTGACTCTGTAAACCATTTAAAGAGGACCGTAAAGCACTATAAAGCGGTATATAAATGTAAGTGCTATTGCTATTGCTATTCCATTGGTTAACATTTTGTCATCACTACAACTTAAAAGTGTAGTTTATTTGGTTAGGTCCAAATGTAGCTTGCTGCACCTGCTTACTTTCACACCCTTTTTATAAATTGGGCTATGGTTCCCATCATCCTTAGCCACCATAGAGTTTGAGATCCTGCCTGTATGCAAAAACCACCAGTCCTAAGATGAGCATTTTAAGATTAACACTTTGCTAAAACATTTTGTTGGTAGAACTAGTGCCATTGTTCTTTGGAGAGATATTTCGCTGCTGATTAAAAGCTTTGAAAGAGAGCACAAAAGGGCAAGATCATTGAAATGCTTCTGGCTGAGTATGTTAGCTTCTTATGTCAGTTTGACCTGTTTATCAATATCTGTGTCTAGACAGCAGAGGCTGCAGGTACAAATCTCACTCTCAAATAGAAGGGCACAAAAGATCATCAGTCAAAAGATCTGATTATGTGATACATCATATTGAGAGAGAGCAAAAATACCCATCAAAACTATCACCACTACACACCAAATATGAAACTCTGAATGCATCTTTAATTTATTATCAACCTAAACATGTACAGTATAATTTTAGTACATGTTTATTACTGTTGCAACTTCTAATGCCTGGTCACTGTTAGCGTTACTAGTGTCATTTGAATAATATTTTAGAAGCAACTACTATACATATGCAAGGGACGTAGTGGCTCAGTGGGTTAGGACGTTGAGCTTGTCGATCAGATGGTCGGCAGTTTGGCAGGTCGAATCCCGTGTGCTGCGTAACAGAGTGAGCACCTGTTACTCGTCCCAGCTTCTGCCAACCTAGCAGTTCAAAAGCACGTAAAAAATGCAAGTAGAAAAATAGGGACCACTACGGTGGGAAGGTAACAGTGTTCGGTGTGCCTTTGGCATCTAGTCATGCTGGCCACATGACCACAGAGACGTCCTTGGACAAACGCTGGCTCTTCGGCTTTGAAACGGAGATGAGCACCGGCCCCTAGAGTTGGAAACAACTAGCACGCATGTGCGGGGGAACCTTTACCTTTACTATATATATGATTTATATACATACATATATACATATACACATCCACACATACACAAGATATATATATATATATATATTTGGTTCTGAATTGAGGGCTCTCTGAGGTTTATTGTTTTTAAGTAGACATTTCATAACCTGAACTAGATACATCATCAGTACTAGTTTGATAATGTTATCTAGTTTGGCTAATGAAACATCTGCATAAAAACAACCAGACTCACAGAGCATCAAGGACCCCCTCCCCTTTCAACCCTGAGCTACAAATATTCTCCTTTATCACTTCTGAATTTGCCAGAAGGAGCTGGATGTGAACAATATACATCAGGAATATTTATCACAGAAATTATTTAGATTATCAGGATCAGATATATATATATATACGCTGTCTTTAAGCTGGGCTGGTGGTAAATGCCAGTGTTATGAGACTGTGAAGATGAGCCCTAAGCAAAGGGTATTATAACACAGAATAATCACAAAGAAAGTTGAGGATAATTCTTCTACCTATCAGTAGAAATCTAATATGCTGTTTTCACATTAACTTAAAATAAAAAGGGATGTAGTTATAATGTTTTTTCAAAAATAATGGCAAAACATACACGGATGGATGGATGGATGGATTAAATGCAACTCCATGTTTGATGCATGCATGCACACACACACAAAAACAACACTATGGAACTCAAAAATAATCTGAATCTGGAATGCAAATATTATTTCAAATTCTTCAGACACTTCATTTTCTTTCAAAATGAAAAGAAAACAATGGGTTATATAGAGATGTCAATGATTTGACAACAAGTCATATCTGTGAATTAGAAAGTCATAATTGCCTTTCCTCTGAGCAAAAGCTTAAATCATGCACATAGGCAGTGTTTTTGAGCTCCTGCTTTCTATGGGAGTTTGACAATAGCCCAGGAAAGCAATGCCGAAGATTTAAGGAGCAAATCAAAGAAAACCTTCATAACTTTTGATTAACCACATGCAGGTACAGCTTGGTATCTATTTCTACATAGATTTCCTTAATTTTGTAAATATAATCTAATACCAGCCCAGTCCTTTGTAAACTTTTATTGTTATTGCTACAAAAGCCTAGAAGATTATTTCTTACACTTCCAGATGTTATTCTTATGTGTTGGTCTTTTCATCAAAGTCTATTCTCCTATATTCGTTCCATGTTTGCCCATAACTTCTTAATTTAGGCCCTACAATTCTCTGTATCTTAATTTCATGGAATAGAGGATTTAATTGATATATCATTTTCACAGCTACCCTGTATTCTGCCTTAGTTTGTTTGCCCTATTTTGTGAAAAGCCATCTTTTCCTTTTTTTTTTCCTTTTCTTTTCTTTTTGATGGGCTGCAAAGGTTATTCTGATGGACTAGATAAAACAACATTTCATCCAAAATCTTAAGGAAGCCGGAGAGACTAAAGTCTAATTTAGATTCCATTAATTTTCCCCAGAGAACTAATTTGCAGACTCTACCAGAGAAAAACATTAAAGGCCAGCGCACCTCAATTGCTTTGTAATTGCTATCTAATGCACTCTTCAGTTGCATTTGACAATTTGTGTCCTTATTTTTCTGCCTGTTTGCATCCTTCTAGGAAAATAGAACCTAAATAGCAGAGTCCCTGATGCTTTCTTAAATGTCTGGACCAAGTACAGCCACTTTTAGCAAAATATGTGTGTCCAAGGTATTCTGCTGGAATAGGGTCCAATCATTTTAAATCAGAGCGCATCACAGACAACATGTATAAAAGTAAATAAACTGTTTGACAGAATAAGCCCAAACAAGCTACAGTCAAACCAGACCCTGATGAAACTTGAACTAATTTGTATAACCATGATTTACTGATTTGTTGGACTGAACTTGCTAAATAATAAACTGCATTAAATTAAGCAGCAGAGAAATATAATGAATAACCAAATGTATAACCTGAAGAAAGCGTGATCTTGAATCCTGCAAATAGATGTGTGAATCCTTCACACATCTGAAGTTAAATCTTCAAAGCCCCACATTATGGCTTAGGCAAGTACAAACCCAGCCATTCATAAACTATCATAGAATCTCCTTAAGCCGCATTTAGTTTTAGCAGAACTCTGCATCTGTATGTATCACTGTATCTCCCTTGATACTCAAAGGAGTAAAAGAGGAGGAGGAGGAAGAAGAGGAGGAGGAGAAGGAGAAGGAGAAGAAGGATAGAGAGAGAGAGAGAGAGAGAGAGAGAGAAAGAAAGAAAGAAAGAAAGAAAGAAAGAAAGAAAGAAAGAAAGGAAGGAAGGAAGGAAGGAAGGAAGGAAGGAAGGAAGGAAGGAAGAAAGAAAGAAAGAAAGAAAGAAAGAAAGAAAGAAAGAAAGAAAGAAAGAAAGAAAGAAAGAAAGAAAGAAAGAAAGAAAGAAAGAAAGAAAGCTCTGGAACAGAGGTATCCAGTCTTACTGGCATCCAACAAAGCTGGATTCTCACAAAGTCTCATTTGTTTAATTTATTGCAAAGGGGAAAGAGTTGGGTTGCCTATCTTGGAAACCTGCTATGTAACTTTTGCTCTTATTTATTTATCAGTGAGTACGTTAAGAAAGGGCCTCCTTGATGCTTTTTGGATGAGTAACAATCAGCCTTGCCATTATAATGCCTAAAAGTGTCAGATAATTATCAGCATTTAGCTAGATAGCAATGTATTTTTTATATAAAACTTATATAGCACTTCTTAGAAGCACGTCAAAGCAGTCTACCTTAGAGCAGCAATAAAATACTTATAAAATGCTTTCAACATGCATACTAGGAAAGCCTGCATGAAGAGATGAATTTTCACTGGATGCTTAAAAGATGTTACGAAAGATGCCTTCCAAATTTCAGGGGTGAGAGCAATTCAGAATGCAGGCATTACCATAAAAAAGGTATTTTGTGGCTTTTGACCACATAGCAGGATTTCTCCTGCTTTTCTTGGTGAGCAACCAGATATATAATGGCAAAGACGATCTAACAGCTGTCCTTATCCTATGTTGTTTAAGGTTTTATATATCATAACCCGAACCTCCAACCCAATTTGCAACCAATGCAGTTGTTTCAACAATGGTGTAACATGTGCATGGCCAAGTCCCACCCACAGCAAGCTGGCTATCGCTTTCTGCTGCACCCTCTGATGCAAGTTCAAGAATAGCCTCACCGAGAGTGATTTTTTAAAAATATAAATGTGAGGTCACCAGTACATGAACAATTGTATGTAGCTTGTCCCTGACTAAGAATTGGTAGATTTACTATAACAGCTGAAGCTGGCAGTAAACTGATTTTTGCAGTGCAGAAATAATATGCCTACCAAAATATTTTGGCAAAAGGCCTGTTCCACTACAAAGTACATTTCCAGATGGTAGAAACATTAAAAATAATGGTCAGAATTATATATGGCCCTTGCATCATTCAAAGGATTTCCAATCCCATTGTGAGATACATGTGGCATACATAGTATTTATTTTATTCATTCAAGGAATTGATATTGTAGCCTAGATCTATCACTTCTTGTGTTCCCCTTTCTTTATCCCTGATATATATCTTAAAGAAATAAGATTGTATCTCACTTTTCTCTGCTACAGGCAGTATACATAGTTGTCTCTATCCAGCATTTTACCATCATGATGATATTATAAAGTAGATAAGACTCAGAGTTACTGGCTGAAGATCACCTATGGCTGCGTATGGTCTTGAAATTGTATCTTCTCTAGACTACTTGAGTGCTCTAATAACTATATATAATGCTTTCTCAAGAAATACAGATCAACGGTGGAGATGTCTCTATGTAAATGAATGCATCCTTCTCTCCTCCTCCTCCTCCTCCTCCTCCTCCTCCTCCTCCTCCTCCTCCTCCTTCTGCTTTTCTGAATTCAAAGGTGAAAATATCAGCCTCATTTAAGACCTAATGCAGTTCTTCCAGGAAGTCAATGTTCCTGTGGCACACTTAATTATAATCTCTGAAGTTTTTAATCAATATAGCATAAAACTTAACATACAGGTTCTTGCCATTCCTATTACTGTTTATTACTAAGAACAATAGTCATGTTCCTAGAAATAATTAATTGTAGCATATGAATCAGCTGTGAATGAACCTGATACACTTTTTGATGGATCCATTGCAGGCTATAGTAGTCATTTTTTAATGACTACTATAGTGGCACTTTTCTTTAACTCGGATATGGTAGCACTTTACTTTAACTCGGAAATCTTGCAATCATTTTAAAAATTCTAGCCTTAGAAATCAACAGTGATTTTTAACTCCCAAAAGAAGAGAAATGCAAAGTTAGATTAAAACAGCTATAAATATTCTTGCCCCGAGTTTCACACTGATCTGACTAGGACAAATGGAATGGATATTTTTGCCCTCAAATGAAATATCAATAATTCTGATTACCTCCACTCATCATTAGTCTTCCTTTGAGTACAGTAATTCCCATCTTCTCACAAATACATTCAGAGGAGTGATTCCTTTTCCTGTGGTTAGAAGCTGTTGTTGGAAGTGGTGGGGGGGGGGACTGCCAAACCAACTCATGTTACAGTGTGTTCAGGCATCAGCGGTGACTGAACTTGTAGCTAAACCACAATATAGACAGGATGTGGGGACAGCACTTTTAATATCAATGTACTTTCTTCCTGAGTGAAGGATGAAAGAAAAACACACTATCACAAACATGTGGCTAAACGCAAAAAGTTAATAGAGGTCACTATTCCAATGAAGAATTGAGAAGTATCTTTGTTAATTACCGTGAAGGCCCCCCCCCCATGCTTTTGAAAATCTGCTACCTTTGGGATGCTGCAACTGTCATAAGTGTGAAAAATGATCATAAGTCACTTTTTTTCAGTGCCGTTGTAACTTCAAACCGTCACTAAACAAATGGCTGTAAGTCGAGGGCAACCTGTATGTGGGAGTGCTACTACTGGCAGATACCAAATTTAAAAGGGTGGTTGCATCCTTTTATACTTTGGAATTATTAAAAATATATATCAGTTCACTGCCCTGCACACTGACATTTTCATTTGTTTGGGGGCCTTAAGTCCAGGATCTTGGATGCACTGATTGGAAAAAAAAAATAGATTTTGTATTGTTGACATTCTGAGATTATAGTATAGCATCCATTGCTGACCACATCTTTTGTTGATAGTAACAGCTATTGCATGCCAAAACTGGATAAAAGATAGACTCAAGAACAAACACACACACAAATGTGCACAGAAACACACACACACACAAACCTACACTAAGCCTGGAGATTTCTGATAAATAGACATCCACATGTGTTGTTTTCTGTGTTTCAGCTTTGGTACTGGTTCTCCCAGACAGTTAATCAAAAACTGGTGCCTTTGTATATCGGGGTTTTTTTTTCTTTCTACTCCCTAGCTCTTTATCACAGCCCATAATATATTCCTGTCAAGCTAACACAGCAGCAGATAGTTTCTCTTTGAAATGTTATTTTGCTTCCAAGGAACTGGCAGCATTCCCTGATTAATTTTCATCCTGATTCAATTGATGCCCTTATGCGAACCTTTCCGCATGTCCTTTGTTTGTGCCATTATTTTTCCAAAGGCACAACTTAGTATGTCCACATCAACATATGTCCATATTCTAGTTATTGCCTCTTCCCAAATTCTAAGGGGGGAAAAATGACTTAAATTTCCTATGGTAATTTTTCCAGACAAAAAAAGCCTACTAAATGCTTTCTTTTTTTTTTCCTCAGACCTAAGCCGTATCAGAATTACTGACAGCAGCTGAAAACTGGCATTTCCATTGTTCAGTGTTCCAGATAAATATTAATCTGTGTCCCTTAGCGAAGCCAAAGCTGTCACCAGGACAAGAAAGCTGCTGTCACAGGCAGCTGATTCTGGAAGTCATAAAACAGCTTTCAGTTATTAGTTATTTCTCTCCCCTTTTTTGTCATTCTTATTATTTTTACTTCGAGAAAATGACATGGCTGGATTTTCTCTCTTGGGTGCCAAAAGGATGGGCCTAAAACCAGTCTAAGATACTAGACTCCTAAAATCTAGGTGCAAATTTCTGTTCTTTCTTAGGCAATAAAATATTGTGAATTAGCATGTTTAAAAATTTAAAATCTGATATCCCAGATAACCTAGATAACCAGTGAAGCCCAACCCTACCACTGCACAAAAAGGTCTGGTGTTAATAATGTGCCGAATTACAAAGCTGATTTTCTCATGCAGCCCTAAATTATCTTGTTAGTTTAAGGTGCAGTAGAACTTTACTGAATATGATTCCACTGTTAGCCCAATATGCTTCTACACATAGTATAGAACAGTGGCTCTCAACTTGTGGTCCACAAACCCTGGGGGGGCACAGTGTCATCACAGGGGGTCCATGAAGGCTTGAAGAAATGTTATAATTTAAATCTTGACTTAAATCTTGGGGCTCCATGGCCATGGTCCTTGGCCACTAAAGATATTTAAAAGGGGCCCTTGGTGAAGGAAAAGGTTGAGAACTACTGGTATAGGAGATTGGACCAAGCCATCATTATTCATCTTAGGCTGTGAGATGTGTCCAGCAGCCCTAGAATTAGAGTTATCACACATTAGTTGCAAAAGGGATCCAATGTTTTAATGTTTGTGCTGTGTCCCACATGCTCAACACTGAAATGCCATGGAAGAATTAATAGGGCACTGCAAAGATACACACAATATAAGATGTGAGAGTAATTTGGGCACAAAGTAAGCCCAACTCCAAGAGACCCACTCATTTTTCTTGTATGTACGGTAATTGATTTTAACATGCTATTTTTTTTTCATACGTGTCACAGCTTTTTTTTTCACTCATTAAACAAAAGACCAGAGAAAACAGCCCTAATGAAATAAGGCCCTTTTTTATCTGTTTAGCATTATCTGTTATCTCTTTCATGATAGAATCCTGCCTGATTAAATCTAGAACTGACTTCCGGTAGCGCTGCCGCGCCGAATGGCAGCGTTTCTGAAGCCGCCTGATCTTGGGAAACGTTAGAGCGCCCGGAGGCAGCGAAAATCAGCTGTCCCGTGCCACCGAAGTCTCTCCCTCAGGAGAAGAGGGAGAGGCGAGTCTGTTTGGGTAGAGGTAGAGCTCCTCTGTGATTCCCCCAACGCCTGGGGGCTAACGGAGTGAGTTCCCTCAGAGCCCAGGCTTTCTCTGCCCCCAGGATGCTTTCACTCCACAAAGGAGTGAAACAAGACACGACAACTATATCTGCTGCTTAGATGGGATTGTGAGTATTTTTTTCTTTGAGAAGCAGGCAGAGCAAAGCAGGAGGATTTGAATTTTCAAGTTGGATTTTAACTTTAACTCAGATTCATTATCTTCTTCAAGTTTTAAGCTGAAATGGAGTAAAAATGGCGCTGGGACGTTTCTTTCTTGTGTGAATTGACTGTTTTGGAAAATTGTTATATTTTGCAATATAGCAAGAGATACAATTTGCAACTGATTCCATCCAGTACCGGACTTTGTGTATTTGAAAGTTGTTTTTTTTATTGAAGGATAAGGAATTTTCTTTCTTTTTTTTCTTTTTGAACTTTGATTCTGCCGGGTGAAAGAGGAAATCGAAACTTAAGAGATGGCTGCGAGGCGTGGGGGAGGCCCTACAATTTCTAAAAGTGTTATTTCTTCACCTTTACCACAAGCCACAGGGCAGACTTTGACGAAACCTACAGTACAACCACCTTCCCCCCACCTCCTGCATTCACACTGGCAGACATTCAGCAAGTTGTGATGCAGTCAACACAAGCAATAACACAAGTATTACAGCAAGAAATAAAGGAAACAAAGGAAGAATTTGTTAATCAAAACAATCAAATGAGGGAGGATATAGTGCTTGCACTCCAGGGCTTGGCTGCACATATCGAACGCCTGGATGTTCGTGTGGATTCAGTTATGGAGTATGTGGAGAATCTGGAAAATAAAATCATCAGTACTGAACAGAAAATAGACAGAGTAGAGGTTAAAGTTGATGGAACAGAAGATGAACTTACCATATCACAACTTAAAAATATGGAGTTTGCATTGTGCATCAGAGGCCTTAAAGGGAATCCTAAAGAAGATTTGGAATGGGAAGTGGCACAAGCAGTGGCTCCTGTCTTGAAATGTGAACCTGAAGAATTACTTAAAGAAATGGATAAAACATTTAGGGTTAATTCCTGGATTGCTAGGCAGAAAAATTTACCTAGTGATGTAGTGATTTACTTTTCGAAGAGATCAACCAGAAATTCTATTATCCAGGCTTTCTATCAGGAAAGATTTCAAATCACAGGCCAAGATATTATAATTTTAAAGGAGATACCTCCAAAAATTCTTAGAAAAAGGAAAGATTTCGCTTTTCTGTCCGATGAGCTTAAGAAGCGACAAATTCAGTTTAGATGGGAAATACCCAATGGAATTGTGGTGAATTATGCAGGGACGAGGTACAGGTTGGATACAATTTTAAAAGCAAAGGATTTTTATACTAAGGTCCTTAAAGCAGGCTCACCACTGTCTCCCCGAGTTTTATAAAAAAAAATCTAGAACTTATTCCACGCAAACAAAAAGATGCTCTGTCTTGCAGTGAGGAGCAGTTCAAGAGAACAGCAATAGAATCTGGGGAATGTCTAGCAGTTTTGCAGATAAATAAGAAAAAATGATAAACTATTTTTGCTGCAGAGAAAAGCCACAAAGATGATTAGGGGACTGGAGGCTAAAACATATAAGGAACGGCTGCTGGAATTGGGTATGTCTAGTTTAATGAAAAGAAGGACTAAGGTTGACATGATAGCAGTGTTCCTATATCTCAGGGGTTGCCGCAAAGAAGAGGGAGTCAAGCTATTCTCCAAAGCACCCGAAGGCAGGACAAGAAGCAATTGGTGGAAGCTAATCAAGGAGAGAAGCAACGTAGAACTAAGGAGAAATTTCTTGACCGTTAGAACAATTAATCAGTGGAACAACCTGCCTCCAGAAGTTGTGATTGTTCCAACAGTGGAAGTTTTAAGAGATTGGACAACCATTTGTCTGAAATGGTATAGGATTTCCTGCCTGAGCAAGGGGTTGGACTAGACGACCTCTAAGGTCCCTTCCAACTCTGTTGTTCTGTTCTGTTCTGTTCTACTCTACTCTACTCTAATTCTATTCTATTCTATTCTATTCTATTCTATTCTATTCTATTCTATTCTATTCTATTCTATTCTATTCTATTCTCTGTTTTTCAGAAAATATGTTTCTACTTGTGGTGAAAATGTTCCTGGGTTGAAAGCATGCACAATGTTCAAGTTCTGAAAGGGTGCTTGATATCAGACATGGAATAAGTTAGCAAAAGCAAACTGATGCTTAACACAGGTAAGATGTCAGTCAGTTAAAAGCAGATCAAGGAACTGTGGGTACCATGTTAAAAGAAAGGCTAAAACTAATACAAAACTAATATAACCATGCCAACTTCCTCTAGATTCTTTCAGCTAAGCAATGTCTTTCGACATAACAGAAGGAACTTAAATATCTTCATAAGAATGTTCTTTACGATGCATGAAAGTATACTAATTTCTAAGGTGTTAAATGCCAATCAACCTCAGCACCAACATCTGTCCTAAGAGAGAAGGGAAAACCTGATGCAAGACATAATAGAAATCAAAACTTACAAATACATGCATACAACAATAATTACCTCAGCCCTTAATAATTTTACTATAATCACCTTTAGCCTACATTTCCCTAAAAAGAACAAGCCAATATTGAAAAAAATCTGCAGAACTGTTGCATTCCTCTCCTTTTAATGGAAATATAAATAGTGGGCCATCTTTCAGGCTCACCTAACCTAGCCCTAGTACGGATCTATAATTCTACTTTATTTGTAGGACCTGGCACTGAAATCAACATCATTTGATTCCTAGAATCAGAATATCAAACACAGGGTTTGCACTGAAACATATCTCAGGATTAGCTGCCTATCTCAACAAAGTAAATTTTTATCCTATTTATTCTGCTCTCATGGAAGCAATAGACTGGAAAAAAATAAAGTCAAAAATGAAAATAATTCAAATTGCACACTTCATCTCATTATTATTTCTCAGTTTAACACGCAATGCTTTTAAAAGCATCTGCAAAGTTACACTTACAAGTTGTGAAACAAGTACTAGGAGGCTTAAAAAATAGATCTTGTGTTATTCAGTTCTATAAATAAAAAACTCGAGTAAAGTAACTGAATATTTGCAGATAGGAAAGACGAGTTCTGGCATTAGATTAGATCTCACGGTATTATCTTTTCATTTCTTTCTCCATCTCATCATTGTATGGTTATTTTCACTGCTGAGCTCTTCTTAAACAAGCTCATTTTTCTACACTTCAGTCTTAGAATCTTGTAATATACACAGATAATGTATACCAGGCAGCAGGTAAAGAGCATGGCGTGCTTGTGTACATTCCCAAATTCAATTCTTGGCATTTCTTGACAGGATTGGAAATTTTTAGTTTGAACCTACCAAAGCACTAATCAGTGTCAATTAAACTAAATAAACCAAAATTCTGGTTCAGTGTGGCAGCTTCCCATGTGTTAAAAGCTAATATTAGTTTGCAAACATTCTTCTCCCTCGCGCATTGATGCTTAGAAGGGCTTTACAAAGCTTTGGTAGAGACATTCATTTCAAAGAAGATTTGATCAAATCTTTGAATCTAATCCAAGTTCTGAATTGGTGTTCTAAAGCAATTCAATACTTCATACTGAATCAGGTGGCTTAGTATAGCTTTAGAAAAAGTGGGAGATGATCCAAAAATGTAATGAACCTCTGCCCAAATTCAGGTACATTTTTATTAAATCCAACCAGATTTTCAAATTAAACAGGATTACAGATCTGATCTGGATCGTAACTCCAGATGAATCACAAATCCAAATTTGTCTTCTTGTATTTTTCCCCCAGAAAAACAACAAGACCCTGCCAAATCATTGCAAAGCTATTAATGAATTCATCACCACTTTTGCTTTATAAAACTAATTCCCAGATGTTTTTGAATAATGACTGGAAACATTGATTCTTCCACATTTGAAGCCTATTTTATTTTCCTTCAGCAAAGGCATCATCAAAAAATTACAGTCTGTCTATTGAGGGATGCTTTACTTTTTTTAAAAAAAAAAGAGGACTAATACAAAGAATTCTGAGATATATGTTAATTGGTTTTTGGGAAAACCAATTTTGCTTTGATTCACAAAACTTTAATTCTGGAAAATGAGTATTGACCTCCTTAATTCTTTGGTTCAACATTTTATTAATTTTAAGAAAGCATAAAATACAAAAGTACAAAAGCAGATGAAGGTAAAATAGGGGACGAAAGGGGGTAGAGAGAAAAGTGCAGGGTAGAGGCAAAAAAGTGGGGGGAGCATTGACTTCCAACTCCTTTTGGTGCAGTAGAATAAGATAACAACATGAAACATCTCCTTTTTACTTTTATATAATAGCATATGTACTAGCCATTTCTATAACACCAAACCTATCTAATCAACAAAACCCAACATCAAAGTTTCATTTTTTTTTTCAAGCACGAAGTCCAAAAGCAATTTCCAAGTTGAAACAAAATTGTGTTATTTTCTTTAATCAAGGCATTCCATTTAGCCATCTCTGCTAACTCCATTAACTTTTGCAGCCTTTTGTGTGTAGGTGAAAGAGAGAGAGAGAGAGTCCTCAGATTGGTAAGTAAGTAGTCTAGTAACAATTTCCAAATTTCCAATTTCACAGGCACAGTCTGCTCCTCCTGAACAAAAACAGATAGCCTTCCTTCCCCCAATACTGAAAAACCATTAGAAAAAGAGCACATTACTAAAGCTCTTCCCACTCTAACTTGGCTAATGGTTAGGTTTCTCCCTTGAAAATAAAGTGCTCACCAGAATTCTGGTGCATTACTTTAATCTCCTCCTTAATAATCTTGCTAACTAGCTGGACTGGTAGTGGTATTTTTTTTTCTCAACAGTCCCAATGGGGCAGACTCCCTAAGATCAATAAAATATTTTAAGAGGCAGGATGGGCTGTATTTCATACATTGCTCTGCCTTCCTTTCTCTTCAAGGAATGTGCACAAAAAGGTAATGAGCCTTCCCTGCTGCTTCAACATTTGCTACTTGAGGAGACTTGCTTTGCTCTGCTTAATGAAGACCAGTTCCAATTCTCTTGCTTGCATTACAAGTCATTGTCAGGAAAGTTGTGCATCTCTGAGCCATTATTGGGAGCTTAACAAATATGGTTCTGGGATCACTGCCGAAGTTCAGGGCAGTACAGCTGGCAGGACCACTAGGTTGCCTACTAGTTTATTTTGACAATAAACACAGAGAGATATGGCGAAGACTACAACGAGCAGCATTAAGAAGCCCCTAGATAATTGCATACTTCTGCATCACAATATCTGCTCTTTCACGCTCCTCCAAGAAGCTTCATTATCCCAGTATTATTCTGCCGAAAGAAAATAATTTCCTGAAGATGACCTTTTTATAGGCAGTATCCATAGCAACCTATTTCTCCCTTGTTAGGGTGTGAGATGGCTTGCACACAGGGGGGAAAAAAGTGGTACAAGGGGATGTTGAGAGCTGATGTTTTGGCTTGCTCACCAATCCCAGCCGCATCAGAAAAGCTCGCAATCAGCATAGAACAAAAGAAAAGTGCACTTTTTTCTCTGGCTAATTAAGATCACATGTAATTGACATGATGTTCATAGGACTGTTGAACCTGAAGTGTTGCTGTTATGTTCTATGTCCCACTACTTCAGTTTAAAGAAAAGATTTGTGGCATTATGCAAAAAAACAACCAAACAGCTTCATTGTTTAAGCCATCAGGTGGGTATTTTAAGGGGGAAAGATGATGTATAAAAATTAAAAAATATCTACTCCCAAGTTCAATGGATTTGATAGTACATTTGAGATTTTGCAAGGTTTTGGAAATTTTTTTTGGGGGGGGGGAGAGTTAGATATTTTTCATTGATTTTTTTAAAAAAATTATAAAAGAAAGACAAACTCAGAGAGGAAAAAGATAAAGACAGAATAGAAAGTATGAGAGAAAAACAGGGAAAAGGAGAAAGAGAAAAAAATAAGAAAAAGAGAAAATGAACATTTTCCAATCTTCATCACAATAAGTAAAAACAGATTTAATATCTTTTTTTATAACATTTATTTTTTAAAATGATTTTATACATTATATATTTTTGTTTTGATACATAGTTTTATCCATTGCTATCCCCAGAGTTGCCTTTTGTGAGATGGGCAACTATATAAATTTGATTAATAAATAAATAAATTCTTCATCCACTGCAAGTATCTCTTCTTTCCCTTATCATACACAAATCCATAAATCATTAATATTTCAGTGTTGATGTCAATAAAACCTATAAGGATTCCAAGAACTTTATAGAAACAGTTTAACTTTGGTCAAAAAAAACCAACTTTGTGCTTTTTCCTTTCTAATAATCTTGATCTTTAATTTATTCAGATGTTGTCATAGGATTTGGTCTGTATTTAATTTTTATTTTTTTTAGTTTTAATTAATTACAGATCAATATTTAAATCATTCATTTTGATTGTTTATTAAATTGTACATTAAATTGTACATAATAACTGAATCATAATCAGAACTGCACAATCTAAAGGATAACTGAATTACTGTTCCTATATTTATCCAAGACGTTTGCAATATTTTTTTGAATGTTGAAATACATAATTATTAAAAAATCCTTTTCTAGAGGTCTTTTTTATTAAAGAGTTTTACAAAAACAAAATTTTACAATATATCCCCAAATCCCTCCCACCCCAAACCCACCCACTTCCCCCCCCCACTTCCCAGAGCTAAATACAGGATTATAGTTACAATAATCATATTTTAAATAAAAATTATGCATAATATACAATTAACCAAATTCATAATGTGCTTTAACTCCCCTTTAACATAACTACAAACAAAGTACCAATAACAATATCCCACTAAAATCTACTCATAAGCTAAATGGAAATTTTAGTCCCATATTTGTTCTGAATATAATTTATCCATCTCCTCCAAACTGAAATATATCTTTCCTGTGAATGATCTTTCAAATAAGCAAAAATCTTAGACATTTCTGCAAGATTCGAAACTTTAAACACCCATTCTTCTATAGTGGGCAAACTATCCTTCTTCCAATATTGTCCCACGGAGTAACCGTGCTGCTGTTATCATGTTCAACATCAAGTTAGTTTCTTTAACATCACAATCTACAACAATACCCAATAAAAACAATTGCGGAGAAAACTTTATCTTTCTCTTAAAAATCTTTTGAATGTTCCACCAAATTTTGATCCAAAAAGCTTTTATATTTCTACAAGTCCACCACATGTGAAAATAGGTAGCTTCTAAACTACCACATCTCCAACATTTAGACTGTAAATTAGGATGTTTGTTAAATTGTACATTAAATTGTGCATAATAACTAAATCATAATCAGAACTGCACAATCTAAAAGATAACTGAATTACTGTTCCTATATTTATCCAAGACGTTTGCAATATTTTTTTGAATGTTGAAATACATAATTATTAAAAAATCCTTTTCTAGAGGTCTTTGAAAATAAAACATGCACAAATAAACTATGTTTCAAACATGGCAAATAAATTTCATCTAACAAAATTAAATTCAATGGTGAAAAAAGTAAGGTTCTACATTTAGGCAAGAAAAACCAAATGCACAGGTATAGTTTAAGAGGTACCTTGCTCAATAGTAGTAACTGTGAAAGGGATCTCGGAGTCCTGGTGGACAATCACCTAAATATGAGCCAGCAGTGTGTTGCAGCTACCAAAAAGCCAACAGAGTGGTAGGCTGCATTAACAGAGGGATAGAATCAAGATCACATGAAGTGTTAATATAACTTTACAATGCCTTACTAAGGCCACACTTGGAATACTGCATCCAGGTTTGGTCACCACGATGTAAAAAAGATTTGAGACTCTAGAAAGAGTACAGAAAGAGCAACAAAGATGATTAGGGGACTGCAGGCTAAAACTTTCAAGGAACTGGAATTGGGTATGTTTAGTTTAATGAAGAGAAGGACGAGGGGGGACATGATAGCAGTGTTCCAATATCTCAGGGGTTGCCACAAAGAAGAGGGAGTCAAGTTATTCTCCAAAGCAACTGAAGGCAGGACAAGAAGCAATGGATGGAAACTAACCAAAGAGAGAAGCAACCTATAACTAAGGAGAAACTTCCTGACAGTTAGAATAATTAGTCAGTGGAACAACCTGCCTCCTGAAGCTGTGAACGCTCCAACACTGGAAGTCTTTAAGAGGAGATTGGATAGCCATTTGTCTGAAATGGTATAGGGTTTCCTGCCTGAGCAGGGGATTGGACTAGATGACCTCCAAGGTCCCTTCCAACTTTATTGTTGTTGTTGTTGTTGTTGTTGTTGTTGTTGTTGTTGTTGTTAAAAGACACAATCCTGCACAGCTAATGAAAAGAATGTCTTTACACATCATATAAAAATGCAAACTCAGAACATTTTACTATATCTTATTCAAAGATTTTCTAAAGCAAATCGCATTGTGAGTAATCATATAATATGAATATAAGGCAAAAACATACATACAGTATATTAGTACTACATTATCCCCCCCCCACAGCACCACCAAAAGATCAGTGACGGGATCCTTACAAAGCATGAGTTAGTCTAGTAAGTGAAACAAGGTTAACTTGTTTAAAAAGGCAGAGCAGGTGAAATTTTTCAAACCTTACGCATATGTTCTTGTTCAAAGTAATTCTATACCGTATTGCTCATTTTCATCTCATTTTGCTCATAAATGGACAGAATTAAAGAAAAGCAACTGTAATGAGGCACTTTTTCTGAAGTTTCACGATGATGATATCTGGAAGGGAAAGTATCAAGTTGATTGGTGAATAAGTGACAAAGAGTGAAGAAAACATTTAAAAGGATGAGGCAAGGAGAGAAAATCTTTTGTTTCCTTGCACATCTTTCCAGAGTTCACTTCCTTTTCCTTCCTCCAGGCACAGAAACATTATATTTCCAGCTTGAACACAAGCTGTGTGTACAATCACAGCAGGACTGTTTGAGGCATAAGGCAATGCAAAAGATGTGGAATCAGGTTAATTATATCCCCTGGTAGTCATGACAGAAGAGATAAGAACAGAACAGGGGTCCCTAAGGAATTCTGTCTTTTCTAATAAAAAAGGACATCAAAATAGTCTTCCTTTCTGTAAGCTTTTCAATAACTTATTTTTCCCTCTGTCTTCTTTAGCAATCTTAAAATGGGTTTTTTTCCTCAGTCCCTGGTGAAGATGTTTTAGTCCATGCGGCTAGAAGAGTGAGACACCTAAATTGCTTCCTTTTACCATTATAGACTAAGCACAGATCTTTGTTAGTTCTCCAAATGTTGCTGGCCCTCTAGCTTTTATTAAATTATAATTACCAACAACTATTCACAAAGGCAGACACAAGATGGTCAATGATGTCAAAATGGCTAGTGTGACCAGTGATCAAAACTCTGACCATTTTTGTAAAATAGAATAGAATAGAATAGAATAGAATAGAATAGAATAGAATAGAATAGAATAGAATAGAATAGAATAGAATAGAATAGAATGGAATGGAATGGAATGGAATGGAATGGAATGGAATGGAATGGAATGGAATGGAATGGAATGGAATGGAATGGAACGGAACGGAACGGAACGGAACGGAACAGAATAGAATAGAATAGAAATCTTTATTGAGCAAGCATGATTGAAACACACAAAGAATTTGTCTCCGATGTATAAGCTCTCAGTGTTATGTCTGTGATGCATTTTAATGCACATTTAAAAAGAGGAGGAACTTCAATTGGTGGATCACTTCTACATTTTAGCATCATTCAACACCTTCCACAGATATTCCTGATCCTTTAGCACTGGGAAATGTAATTCAGCTACATCTAACATTAGGTACTGTATAACCCTGCATACTATATCAGTTGATATTCCCATCTTTTAAAAATCTTGGTATGGCTTTAAAGGATACATTCGTTGTTGATTCTGCTTTTTAAAAGAAGAAATATTTGCATTCGACAGTAGAAGTCACTCAATCCATCATATTAAATTAAGCAATATGAGAGTAAAACTATATGTATTAAAAATTTCTCAATTAATTAATTTTGCTGCAAATATAAGCACTATGCAAACTCCCACAATCAAGCCTTTTATCCAGTGGATAATATTATACAATAGCCTTTTATTTTCAGTTGCCTGGTCCAGTCTAGTCATAAATAAACAGTTTGTCGTCCATTCATTTATGTATTACTGAAGCCTGATTGAATTAAAGCAGAGATGTTGCCCGCTAACAGATCTCCTCTTCTGGGTTTCAGATCCTTCATCAGTCTCAGCACTGAGGCTGGTGAAAGCTGAGGAGGAGAAAGAGCTGCTGGTGCTGACCTTCACAGCCACCTTCCTTGTGATCGTACTCCTAGGTTAGCCGGGTGTGAATGCATTAAGTTGGGGGACAGGATAATCCTCTTGGTGTACAGACCTCCCCGTTATCTAGCAAGAACTTTCCTTAAACTATTTGATCTGGCTGCAAGACTGATATTAGACTTCCTTTTCTTTTTGATATTGGATGACTTCAGCTTCTATGCACTTGGTTACTTGGTGACCATGAACTTTTCCAAGTATATTCAATTGTGAAACATCTATTTCAGTTCAGCCTGTACTGTGCTGCAACAAATCTGTCCCATTAAATTGCTACTATCACACTTTTATGTTTCTTTTCCAAGACTTATTGGCCTGAACATGAAGAATATATATATATATTATATTAGAAAGACCACCAGAGCAAAATTAGGCACTACAAAATAAAAGTTGTTGTTGTTGTTAGTTGCAAAGTCGTGTCCGACCCATCGCGACCCTATGGACAATGTTCCTCCAGGCTTTCCTGTCCTCTACCATCTTCTGGAGTCCATTTAAGCTCACGCCTACTGCTTCAGTGACTCCATCCAGCCACTTCATTCTCTGTCGTCCCCTTCTTCTCTTGCCCTCAATCTTTCCCAGCATTAGGCTCTTCTCCAGTGAGTCCTTCCTTCTCATTAGGTGGCCAAAGTATTTGAGTTTTAGCTTCAGGATCTGGCCTTCTAAAGAGCAGTCAGGGTTGATCTCCTCTAGGACTGACCGGTTTGATCGCCTTGCAGTCCAAGGGACTCGCAGGAGTCTTCTCCAGCACCAGAGTTCAAAGGCCTCAATTCTTTGGCGCTCAGCCTTTTTTATGGTCCAACTTTCACTGCCATACATTGCAACTGGGAAGACCATAGCCTTGACTATACGCACTTTTGTTGACAGGGTGATGTCTCTGCTTTTTAGTGTGCTGTCTAGATTTGCCATGGCTTTCCTCCCCAGGAGCAAGCGTCTTTTAATTTCTTGGCTACAGTCCCCATCTGCAGTGATCTTGGAGCCCAAGAAAATAAAATCTGTCACTACCTCCATTTCTTCCCCATCTATTTGCCAGGAATTGAGAGGGCCAGATGCCATGATCTTGGTTTTCTTAATGTTTAGTTTCAACCCAACTTTTGCACTCTCCTCCTTCACTTGCAACAAGAGGCTCTTCAGTTCCTCTTCACTTTCTGCCATTAGAGTGGTATCATCTGCTTAGAGTGGTATCATCTGCACAAAATAAATAGAATATCATCTGCACAAAATAAATAGAAGAAATTAATTGTTTGTATATTTACTTACTTACTTACTTACTCACTCACTCACTCACTTTTTAATTTGATTTTATTTTTCAAAACTTTATTTTAGACCACATAATGAAACTCCTCACAGCAGACATGTCAAACACAAGGCCCGGGGGCCAGATCCGGCCCGCAAACTGGTTTCATGCGGCCCGTGAAGCCATCCTGAAAACAGTGAGGGAACGGCCCCCACTGCCTTGGCCCTGGCCCAGAGACCCTCCTCCTGCCAGAGACCCTCAGATCTGTCCCACTCCTGCCCAGGCCCTCATAGGCACCCTTGATGCGAATGATGTAGAGCTGGCCATGCCCACCCAGTAGGCCCTGCCCACCCAGTAGGCCACACCCACCCAGGCCACACCCACCCGGTCCCCTGAGGGCAACCACAATGCTGATGTGGCCCTCAATGAAATTGAGTTTGACACCCCTGACTTACCGGATTTTTTTTCACTGTAAAAAAAGTAAAGGAAACTTCACTATAATACCAGCTGGGATATAGCTTGTCAAGGTCATGAAAGGACATTCAGGATTCAGCGGTTTTGTTTTCTCCTGTTTTTTATAACACTGTTGCTAAGCATTTGAGAACCACGGATATTTTATACCTCTCAGTAACCTTAGTTAATTGAATCAGTAATATGGAAATTTGAACTCCATGCAGCTGATGTTTGCAGCAGTTGAATTTCACTAAGAGAGACAATATTTACAAACTTCAGCTAGCCTGTTCTATACTACAGCTGAGATGGCTGATGGGTTAATCTTTTCAAGTGCCAGGAAAATCAGGAGATTCAGGCAGCTGAAATAAGTATAAAGATTTATTGCAAGCTTAAGCTCTCTATAAGAATCTGAACTATTAGAGGTCAAAGGAAATTAGTGGGAGTTAAGAAGCAATTCTTGTGGGTGTGGAGGGACTCATGACTGATTATATGTTTGACCCCTCCCTCGGGCTCAGCCTGGTCATCTTATACAAATCCCTCATTTTTTTCTCAAGTACACATTCTACTTTCACCAAAAATTGTGAATTTTTAAAATCTATATTAAAAGGCCTATGCTTTCTGCCCACTTTTGTTCAGATGAAACTTTGTGTGTGTGTGTGTGTGTGTGTGTGTGTGTTATACATAACACAACACCATATGATCTATTATTTGGGAGAATTTTTGAAAGGCTTTCCCTACATTTACTATTATAATATATGAAATATATACAGTATCCTTTCTGTCCAGCACTGTGACAGGTTTGCAGCCTAGTCTTGCTATTGTTATCATTACAACTAATTATCAAGGTTGTTAGTATTGACACACACTCTCTCTTGTTCTGCAATTCCTGAGATCAGTCCAACTTTTCTCAGATTTGAGTTACATTATCCATAATCAGTGCATTTCTTAAAGCAATGGCTTCTGGTTTTCAGGTTTGCACAAAAGTGTAAAAGAAATTGGGCTACTTTAATGAGTAGCAGAAAGGTGCTGCTTGTCTTCTTATACAAACTGGTTTTTTTTCCCTCAGTATTGAAGTGTGCACATCCCTGTTGCTTATTAGCTGTGAAGCTAATACCATAAAGCAAAAAGAAGTAATATTTGTCACAGAAAAAGATGCACAGAGTTGATGCACTGATTTGCTGGTTAGCTATAAAGCAAGTTATAGTCCGACTCATCTAGAGAGAACCAAGCTGCAAAACCTGCATTAGAACTATTTTTAGAATTTAATTCATAATCCCTTCAGTAATTGGAGATTACTTTAAAAGAGAGTAAAACATGCCAGAATTAACGCATACATCCTATTACATCAGGAAAAATAAGTGACAGTATAAAAATCTAGTTTTCTTGGATAGGAATAACAGCTATGGGTACAAAGACATGATCTGCATTAAGCCTTCAAGAGAAGTAAATTTATGTAGTTTAGCAATTTCATGCTGGAGAGTTCTTTTGAAGATATTTAGTTGAAGAATGTTATTTTGCAGGGTAGTAGCAAAATCTTTTGAGAGATCACAATGATCACTCCTAGTTTTGAAAATTCTCATTAATGGGAAATATTTCTTCTTTGTTTTGTGCAGAGTGAGTTGTTTTGCCTGAGCATGACACTGCCTGAGTAGTCACTGCTAGACCCGTATCATACTGGAAAACAAGCAAATGAATAAACTTCTGAGAACCAGCATTTCCTCAAATAATATGTTTTGTATCTAGTTGAGCTCCCCTGTTTACAGATTGTATGTGTGTTTGTTTACAAATAGTAGCATTTCATATGCCTGAAGAGGCAGCTTATTCATGCTGCAATAAATCTGTACGGTGCCTTTGAAAACTGCTACACATTTTGTAATATTAATGCTTTCACGTTCACTTTGCAAAGTAACAAGAGACATACATCCATACACAAAACTGCATCTAAGGCATACAACTGTGTGCATCTAGAGCAGAGGTGTCAAACTCAATTTCACTGAGGGCCGCATCAGCATTGCGGTTGCCCTCAGGGGGCTGGGTGGGTGTGGCCTGGGTGGGTGTGGCCTACTGGGTGGGCATGGCTAAAGTGCGTATGGCCTACGGGGTGGGCATGGCCAGCTCTATATCATTCGCATTTAGGGTGCCTATGGGGGCCTGGGCAGGAGTGGGACAGATCTGAGGGTCTCTGGCAGGAGGAGGGTCTCTGGGCCAGGGCCAAGGCAGTGGGGGCCATTCCCTCACTGTTTCCAGGATGGCTTCGAGGGGCTGCATGAAACCACTTCACGGGCCAGATCTGGCCCCTGGGCCTTGTGTTTGACATGTCTGATCTAGAGTAGCTGTTGAAACTCGAAATAGTCCTATTCTCTGTATCATAAAAGGTTAAATCATGGCAAATGGACCAAGGTTAAAAGGTTAAAAGATTACCCTTTTTAACCTTTTAAGATACTTTGGGCCTGGATGATTGAATCTTCATTTACATGTTGCTTTTCATTTTGGGGAGAAACCCCTGCAGTCTGTATGGCAAGAGTTGGTTCTTTCCAACAACTCCTCGACTCTCAGCCTATCCAAATTCTCATTTTGACTGAAGAGGTTACTTGGATATAAGTAACAAAATGTCTCCGTTTTAATAAACTTTGGTTCAGTTGCCATGATTTAACATTTTAAGAAACTTTTGGCCTGGATGCTTGAGTCTTCATTTACCTGTCCTACTCTCTGGTAACAGCTACTGAAATCTGTAACAATCCCTTGAGGAAGAAGATAAAATGTTGCCTTGTTGAGCCTTCCATCTGACAAAACAGCCCCATGCACAATACAGGCAGTCCTTGACGTGCGACTGTTCATTTAGTGATGGTATCAAGTTACAACAGCATTGGAAAAAAGTGACTTGCGATCATTTTTCACTCATACGACTGTTGCGGCATCCCAATGGTCAGCTGATTGAAATTCAGATGCTTGGCAGCTGACTCATATTTATGACGGTTGCAGTGTCCCAGTCATATCTAATCACTTTTTTGACCTTCTGAGAAGCAAAGTCAGTGGGGAAGCCAAATTCACTTAACAACCGTGCTTCAGGTGTATGAAATGCAGCAATTCACTTAGCAGCCATGGCAAGCAAAGTCACAAAATGGGACAAAACTCACTTAACAGCTGTCTTGCTTAACAAAAAAAAAATTTGGGGCTCAACTGTGGTCGTAAATTGAGGATTACCTGTAATTTCTGCTTGCAAGGGAAAATAAATTTTCATCTTTTTCTCTTGTCTAGAAGCCCCATCTAAAGAATCGCTCCGCCCCCTGTAGCAGATTTTCAGAAGCTTGAGGGGGGGGGGAACTTCATGGTAATTAACAAAGAAACTCCTCCATTCTGGTAGGATCCTTCACTGGACAATGTTTGTGATAATGTGTTTTTCTTTCATCCTTGAGTCAGGAAGAAAATACATTGGTATTAAAAGTGCTGTTCCCCAGCATCCTATCTATATTGTGACTTAGTTACAAGCCCAGTCAGCACTGATGCCTGCACACCTTGTAAACGCAAGTTACAACTGCAAGGATTCCCTTAACAACTGTGGCAATAAAGGTGGTAAAATGGGGCAAAACTCGCTTAACAAATGTCTCGCTTAGCAACATAAATTTTGGGCTCAGTCATGGTTGTAAATAGAGGACTAGCTGTACTGGCATGCTTATATTTGAATAATGTACAATGAACTCATTCGTCTTCCTGTTACAGCAGCAGAAAATGATTTAAAATAATCACAGATATAAATAGTTGTGGTGGGCCTTAATCAAACCTGCCAGCATCTGGCACACATCAGGAAAGTTTCTTTGGGCAAACAATGAAATAAGAGATGAATCATTCCTCACTCTTATCAAGACCATAACTAGCCTTTACTAAAAATGGTTGTATACACATTTGCTAAACTTCTCCAAAAATACATATTTGTGGGGAAAAACCCTGCAAAATAAAACGAGATCTGTTCTCCAGATCTCTCAAAGTTTCTTAATTTACTATTAAATGGAGGTCTCTTCCTTTGGGATGTGCGTTCAATTTTTATTTTTTATTTTTTTAGGATTTGAACCTAAGCATTTATCTTTATCTGTCATGCTGGCCTTCAAAACAATTTTGGCTTAGCACAGAAAGTATATGTCTTTCCTAACAAGAAAAAATGTATATTTGAGTGTCTTACATCCTAGCTTCCAAAATAAAATGATGGCATCCTCTGAATTATTTCAAACTTTATATGAGCAGTTGAATACAGGTAGTCCTTGATTTACAACAGCAGCTGTTAAGTTAGTAACCCGGTTGTTAAGTGAATCGGGCTTCTCCACTGACTTTGCCTCTCAAGAGATCACAAAAGCTAATAACGTGACCTCATAAATATGAGCCAGTTGCCAAGCATCTGAATTTTGATGACATGACCATAGGGATGCTGCAATAAGTGCGAAAAATGGTCAAAAGTCACTTTTTTCAGTTCCTTAGTAACTTCAAACAGTCACTAAACAAATGGTTAGAACTTGAGAAGTATCTGTACACAATAGCATATCAATAATTGTCTAAAGCAGAGGTCATAACCTATGAGCCGCGGCCCACTACTGGGTGTGCGCACGCTCACCTCATCCTTGCACCAGCACTAGCCAAGCCACAAGCCTCTTGCTGACACTAGAAGAGCTGCAAGCCTCTTTCTGGTGTTAGGAGAGTTGTGAGCCATGCACCAGTGGTAGAAGAACTGCAAGTCATATGCTGGTGCTAGGACAGCTGCGAGCTGCACACTAGTGCTAGGAGAGCCGCAAGCCTCTCGCCAGTGCTAGGAGAGCCGCAAGCCATGCACTGGTGCTAGGAGAGCCACGCTCCAGCGCTAGAAGAGCTGCACACTGGTGCTAGAAGAGCCACGAGCTGTGCACCAGTGCTAGTAGACCCACACACTGGTGCTAGTAGTCCCATTTATGGAGTGCATATTCTCACAGCCCCATTCACATGCATGCAGCCACATTTGTGTGTGTGCGCATACACACATAAAGGTGCCTGTCCCTCCCTTTCCCAATGGGCTGCCAACCCAGAAAGGTTGTAGACACCTGGTTTAAAGGACTACTGGCAAGAGTATTATGGTCTCCCCACCATAAAAATAGCCAGATAATATCAGTGATCTGCAGCAAGTGTCTTTTTGAAGATCTATCCATCAGAAAACTAAAATAATACATTACGTTTGACAGAAATATTTGGCAGACTCTTTCTTGCACTGCCTTCTTTAGATTAAAATGGTACAAAATAAATATATTTATATATTATTGGCTATAGCATCAGCAAGCCAAGTCATGCTGCTCTCTTAGTTTAAAGTTGTTCATCTGTTTCCAGAGTTTTCATTTGGCAGCTTTATTACCAACATGGCCTGGGATGCAATGTAAGTAATAAAATTTGATAGTTTCAATAAAGAAAGAAAAATAAAATGAAAATAAATGAAGACTGTACGCTGCGGGTGATGAATGGCTTGTAAACCACACCAGGGTACAGTACTATTTCCATGTAAATGTGAAATCTAACTTCCGGCAGGTCAGTAGCAAAAACCAATCCACTAAAACCTCAAGAAAAGAGCAATTTTTCCTTGCATCCCACTGTTAAAAAAACCCTATGGATACAATTAACCAAGTTTAGTATTTTCAGCCTTCTCATTCATTTAAAATTGATTAAACCGCAGTTGCACAAAAATAAACGTATTTTGAATTGTTGACGTTTTTTTCTTCTTCTGGTAGTTATGCAATTAAACAACAAACACCCATAAAACTTTTTGAGCACTTAAAGCAGAAACTGGATTAGCCTTTCCAGTTCTGTGGACCAGAGGTGGCAGCAAAGGTGGAGGGGTGGGCACGGTTTCGCACAGACGCATTTGCCTACCATTGGCGTGGCCTGGTTCCCAACAGGTCATGAACCAGCACCAAGCCATGGACCAGGGATTGGGCATCCCTGCTCTAGCTTATTTCAGAGCATAAAGGAGATAAAGGAGAAGCAGATTTTCACAGCCTCTTCTTTCTTGAATATCATATGATGAACTTGTTAGGATTATTATTCTGTGCTAGACCATTTTATTTGTTTATTTATTTATCCCACCTTTATAAGTAACTCAAGGTGGTGTGTGTGTGTGTGTGTGTGTGTGTGTGTGTGTGTGTGTATGGATGTATATCTTGATAAGATTAAAAATGCGAAGCTTGGTTTTCAAACCACTCCTCTATCAATCGGCACATAGACCTCCCCCCTGCATACCAGGCACTAAGGAATTGGGAAGAGGAACAACGTGCGCAATATGGAGGCAAACAACGCAAGCACTTACAGAGCACCTCATTGTATCAAAATCAAGATTGCACAAACACACAACCACCCTGCATTGTAGAACACAGGGAAGAAGAGAAACAATTATTTAGAACCTCTGGTATAAGAACACAGGCAATGACTAGAGCAGACATGTCAAACACAAGGCCCGGGGGCCGGATCTGGCCCGCGAAATGGTTTCATGTGGCCCGCGAAGCCATCCTGGAAACAGTGAGGGAACGCCCCCCACTCCCTTGGCCCTGGCCCAGAGACCCTCAGATCTGTCCCACTCCTGCCCAGGCCCCCATAGGCACCCTTGATGTGAATGATGTAGAGCTGGCCATGCCCACCCAGTAGGCCATATGCACTCTAGCCATGCCCACCCAGTAGGCCACGCCCACCCGGCCCCTTGAGGGCAACCACAATGCTGATGCGGCCCTCAATGAAATTGAGTTTGACACCCCTGGACTAGAGCTATGGCTATAACACATGGAACTGTTAGCAATCCACCTTTGACAACAGACACCCAGAGACTACATCCCCCCAAAACGGATGCGTGACAACTCAAAGGAATATGGCCAGCCTCAACAAACAGACCGGTGACACGCTCCATGAGAGGAGTGCAGACACCAACAGTATAAACGCGATCTCCCCACCCCAGTGTTTCCATACTGATGACGTTGGCAGTTAGCCAACGAAAGCTTGATCTTTTAGCAATAAAAACTGTTTTAGTTTTTCTTATTCCATCACAGTGTTCACTTAGTTTGTTTATACATACATACATATATATATATATATATATATATATATATATATATATATATATATATATATATATATACACATATATATCTGTCTCCCTTTATTCTTTGTTAGCAAGCCAAAAAATTTACACAAATATGAGCTGCCACTGCTGTGGCTACTGCCTGTAGATGACCTTGGGTTAGGCTGAAACAGAAAATAAGATTTGTCTCGTATTTGGGACCTAAGCAAGTGCATTCTAAATACTTAACAAACATTTAACATATGTGTGTGTGTGTGTATGTGTGTGTAAATTATTCAAATTGCTAATAAAGAATTATTTTTTTAGGGAGGCTGCAATGATCATTTCATAAGTTGTGACTATATCCTGTGGATAGCCTTGAGTTAGGCCAAACAGGAAAGAAAGAGTTAATTAGCAAGGCATATTCAAATGACTTGACAAATATTTAACACATATATCTCCCTTGCTTCCTAGCTAATAGAGAAAGAACCTGTGGCTCAGGAAGTTAAAGCAACTGCCTAATATATGATCAGCCCAGGTTCGAATCTCAGATAAAAAGGGTATGACTGACTGACGAGAACATAAGACGTTCGAAATGATCATTTCAGCCTCCCTAAAAAAATCTTTATTAGCAATTTGAATAATTTACACAAATAATGAGCTGTCATAAGTTGTGACTATATCCTGTGGATAGCCTTGAGTTAGGCCAAACAGGAAAGAAAGAGTTAATTAGCAAGGCATATTCAAATGACTTGACAAATATTTAACATATATATATGTACGTATGTATGTATTTATAAATACTCCTTCTTCCACCTGTTTTCCTCACGACGACGACAACCTTGTGAGGTGAGTGGAACTGAGAGATAGTGACTGACCCAGCTGATTTTCATGCCTAAGGCTGAACTAGAACACACAGTCTCCAAGTTTTGAGGCCAGCAATTTAACATACTACACCAAGATTACTACTACTGAAAATGGAATAATAATAATAATAATAATAATAATAATAATAATAATAATAATAATAATAATAATAATAATAATAATAATAAGTTGGAAGGGACCTTGGAGGTCATATAGTCCAACCCCCTGCTCAGGCAGGAAACCTATACCATTTCAGACAAATGGCTGTCCAGTCTCTTCTTAAAAACTTCCAGTGTTGGAGCATTCACAGCTTCTGGAGGCAGGTTGTTCCACTGATTAGTTTGTTTCCCATCCCCCATCAAATCCTAAATTCACAGGCAGAATATTGTACATGCCATGTTTAGGAGCAACATGGGAAAGGTGAATGGGATCTCTTTTATCTCTTGGGAGCCTTTGCTAATGGAGCAATAAATGACAAGCCCAAAAGACTGACGAACATATGGCATCAACCTCAAAGCAAGCCATTCTCAATTCAAAGCGTTTGGGGCCTCACATTAAAAGGCTGCTAAACTGGGGAAGTTTATATTGCAGGTTTCATATCCCACTTCCTCCAAATATTTGCTAATAATAATAAATTTAGTGAATGTGGCAAGTACTAATAGTGCCAAGTGTGCACTTGGTGCCACACAGGTAGTGCTTATGTAACAATGCTAACTGGGACAAAACAAAAAACCCTCCATTGTTAAGCAATATGGTCAAAACAATTAACAATGTGACATTGCACTTAATGGTGGCACTTGCAGCCATCATTAAACAAGGACCGTGCTAGTCATTGTGAAAAGCTCCCATGGTTGTGATTTCTGATTTCCTGCTGGCTTCCCACTGTTTGTGGGAGGTTATCAGAGAAGGGCGCAAATCATGTTCATGTGATTGCAGGGTGCTACAACAACTGTAAGTACAAGATCCAGTCATAACTTCCACTCATTCAGGGCCATCATATGTTTAAATGGTCACTGAATGGTTTTTTGTTAAAAAAGAATCATTTGTATCAAAGGATGCAAAAAAAAGCACTTGGACACACAGGATGGAGAGACTCTCAACACATCAGTTATAAAAAATGCATTACTTAGAGCAGTATGTGTATTACAGTGGTATCTTTAGCTAGATGCTTGGGAAGGATTCAAATATAAGAAATACCAAATCCATTTAGGACTATCTGATAGCAGGTGTTGCTGTTGTTATCCCACCTTGATTCTCAACAGAGATCAAGACAGCTTACCTGGTGATCTTCCCTAATTTCTGACCACCATCATTTATAAGATAGGTTGGACTAAGAAGGAGTGACTGATCCAAACTCATCAAGTAAATATCATGCTTTACTGGGGTCTTGAACCCATATTGCCCTAGTCCAAGATGGCACCTTAGCATTTGAAGGCCCCAAGGGGCTTTTACAGTCTATTATATTTGTTTGGGGGATTTGGGGGGACAAAAGTATGCTCCTCTTAGTCTGTTATTACTCAGGTAGATTCAGAAACTAAGTGCAGTTTTACACAAAGTGTCATACTTTTTTCCTCATAAGTTGTTGCAGTGTTATTCCTGATCACCAGATGGCACTAATACAGAAGGTCTGGTTTTTGCCAATGAAACTGGATGGATGGATGGATGGATGGATGGATGGATGGATGGATGGATGGATGGACGGCAGACAAATGAACAAACAGACAGAAAGACCAATGCCATGCTTTTGCATTTATAGCTACTGGGAAAACAGCCAGAGGTTTCCATTAAATTATTGTAACAGAAGGATGCAACTATGGTAAAGAAAGCTTATATGTAAACTACATCTAGTGCTCTAATTACAAACTTCCCTGGAGCAGAAGGCCTTTCTCTCAATCACTCAGATTCTAGTCACCTCTCCTATGGACCACTGTGGGGGAATTTCAGTAATTCTTATCTTGTTCAATTTTAGATAAAAATTGACTTTTTTGGCAGGCCTTAAAGGTAAAGGTAAAGGTTCCCCCACACACGTGTGCTAGTCATTTCCGACTCTAGGGGCCGGTGCTCATCTCCGTTTCAAAGCCGAAGAGCCAGCACTTGTCCAAGGATGTCTCCGTGGTCATGTGGCCAGCATGACTAGACGCCAAAGGCACACGGAACGCTGTTACCTTCCCACCATAGTGGTCCCTATTTTTCTACTTGCATTTTTTACGTGCTTTTGAAAGCTTCATCTAAAATTTAATCAGTTTATTGATCCTCAAAATAAAATTAAGGGTTCTATGGATCATGTTGTGATATTACCGATACTTTATCAGATTTAAGGTGAGGCATGTAATCCACTAACAACCAGTTTACAATTAGCCTACAAATCCAATAAATAAATAACTTTTCCCAAAGTTTTAAAACAAATTACGCGATAAACAGGTTTAAGTAAACTCAACATAACCTAACATGACAAAGATAATGGACTGTTGAGCAACTTTGCTGTAAAGTTGCACAAAGCATTCTTGAACTTATGCAGAGAACATAAACACAACACAGTTGGAATAATGTGATGAAGGCTTCCGGTTTGCGCGCTTGGCGCTTCCGGACACGCAGGAAGGGTCTGCTCCGTGCTGTCCGTTTTTTCTTTTTTGGAGGACCCTGAAAAGGATTGAAAATCACCCTGGAGGGGTGACTACCATGAAGAGGCCTTCCCTGTGATTTCAGAAGGGCAGCAGCCCTATGCTTGAATCAGGGACAACTCCTTTGGCCCGAAGAAGAAGAGACCGGCCATAAAATATGGCCAATCATTAAGCCACTCCCTGCCGAAAGCCAAAAGCACTACTTAGCACTAAGAAGGAACTGGGTGATACTTTACCTTTCTTATTCCCTTAACCATTTTCCTGTGGGACTTTCCTGAAAATTTCCTTCCCCATTTTTTGAAAAAACGGCAAATATTTACTCGGGGAACAAATCTTAAAGCCTTAAGGCCTTAAAAGAAACTCAAGTAATTCAGCAAAGAAATTAAGCAATTTTATCTGTATTTACTAAAAAGCTTCTATTTTTGGTGGGGATCTACTACCCTATTTTCTCTTTAAGCTGTGAATTAAGGGGGGAAAATTGGACTAATGCTACAAAAGTTTTATATTAATCTGGGGGGGAAAAGAAAATTTTTACATTGCATTTTATATGCTATTGATGACCTTGTGGCAAAACTTGGTACAGCAAGTAAAAATTTTTCCTGTTGTGAGAGCTGACTAAATAACAGAGCTGTCCTTGACATTACTTTTAAAGATAAGTGTGGGAACACCTGGCACTGAAAACAACTCTTTTGGAGGTGGATAATCTGTGACTCTTATTAAAATAGCTTCCATGGAAGATTTAGCTGCAAACAACTATGAAATGGGTGAATATATCCCACCACTTGACTATAAACTGATACTAGACACGATTTTGGCAATGACAAAGCAAATTAAAGCCAAACTGCAAGAAAAATCTGACAACTTAAAGCCACCAAATCAAATTCTGATCTTAGATGAGGAAATAATAATCCAAAACCAAATAGAAGAAGTAGAAACTAATACTAAAATAGGAGATTTCAAAGAACAACAAATGCAACCTACACAGAACCTTAAAGTCCAAATCTCAATGGTAACTACAAAACTTACAACTCAAAAAGCAATAGCACTGGAAGAAAGCAATATTAAGAGTGAAGACACTAAAGGCCTTCAAATACACTATATTGAGAATTCAACTAATCAAATGACAACCATAATACCAACTACTACTTTCTACCTAATCCAGATGGAATTGGAAGAAGAAAAAGACTTGACTGATCTAATGACAACTATATTACATCAATCATCAAAAACTGAATTATTAAAGCAAAACTTCAATGGTTACAAAGGGGACACTTTCTCTGCAAAACTGACATTTGAATACTCTCCCTGGATTCAAATAAGAGGTATAGGAAGAAAGGGAGATACATTTGAGAATTTAAAGACACCAAAAGGGAAGCCTGATTGGCACAAAAGGAAGGCAAGAGTTAGATTTTAAAAACTGAACTTGTCTCTTTTTTGGGAATTATAAAGATAGAGTATAAAAATACCTTTTAATGGATTAAGGGGAATCTCTAAAAAATATAACTGACTTTACACTTAGGTCTTAGATCTGTAAGGGAAAACGAAATTAAGCTTTTAGAATATAATTCTGAACTATATTATAGAATTTGGAATGATATATCAAAAGATAGTATTTTAACAATTGATTTACAGTTAAGGTGACATAGAATATATTTGTTGTAATGATATAGATAGAATCTTATCTTGTATTTAAGTTTTAAAAGAAAGTTATTAGAATCGATATATATCATAGAATTTGGAAAGATATAATATAAGATATTTTGATATAAGTGGTGAATTGTTAAGATAATAAATAGAGGATATTGGTAAAAATAAGAATGTTTTGAAATGAATAATGTAAGTTTTGTAGACAGGTTAATTACTTTTTATTGAAAGGGAAATGTGGGTCACCCAAAAGTAAGCTTTCTTTCATTTAGTATAGGCTACTTTAGATTATTTAATTGCAATTAGATAAAACCTAAAAACAGGATATTGATATGCATTAATGAAAATATATTGTATTATGTCGTGGGCTCTGATGAGCAGGAATGAAGACACACAGTTGAGTACAGAGAAACTCATTCTTTTATTAAGCTGGAACTGTACTGAGAACTTGGGTGCACCTTGCCACAATATATAGCCAGACCCTCTGGTAGCAACCAATCAGATTGAACCCATGCTTGCCGCCCAAAGCTGACCAATTGCAGGACTGGAGACGTCCTGTCTGGGTTGCTGGAGAACCGTTAGTTCTCCAGCAACACACATGGTGATGTACCAAAAGCCCAGTACATAACATATTGAAAACTCTTTTAATTGACTAGGTCACAATTAGAAATGTATTAATTTGATTTAAGTTGACTATGTTATAACTAAGGGAAGCGGAGAGGGAATTTTTGTTGATGTAACCTGAGCTATGTACAAATAACCTGTTATTTGATATTGTTTCCTTTTGATTACCCAACCACCGTATTGCTTCACAAATATTTGAATATAAATAGTATAAAATTAATAAAACTTATAATTAAAAAAAGAATAATGTGATGAAGTGTCTGTAGCTCACGAAGGTATTTTAATAAATTTCAATAAAATGTGTTAGTCTGAAAAGATGCTTCTAGACTCCCTTTATTTCAAATTGAAAACTAATCTTAGTATTAGCTAAAAGATTAATGATCCTTTCTGGTACTTCTGAAAGATTTCCTTGAGTATCAGCTTTCCCTCTGGATCTTTGTAGATTCCGTCAGTTATTTCTGCTGGAGTTCCATTTCTCAGCTTTAATTTCCAGCTTCTGCCTTTGTTGGGAAAAAAAACAAACATAGGAAAGAAAGGATTTCGGGGTAATTTTTTTGCATAACATATGCTTCTTCAGTCATGTCTCAAATGGAAATATCCTGCTTGAAGTATGTGTTGAAATTCAGATGCTTCTTGGTTAATGAATGTGAAGCAAGGATTTGCCTGCCCATTCACTATGTATGTCTGGGAGATGTATTGAGGAGCTTCATGCTGGTTATGTTTCTAGCTGACAGACTTATTTTTCCTTGACGCATATGAGGATCTCTTTTTAGAGGAAATGTGGCTACCTCCTCAAAAACCAAACAAAAAATATTAAAAAGAGGCAAACCAATTATGTTTAAGAAAGATTAACCTTGTCAAGGAAGAATTATGACTGCCCCTTCACAAACAAAACAGAAGCGATAAAAAAACACCTTAATGTTGAAGAAAGAATTGTTTAGTCAAAGCTCCTGGTGATTTGCTGTTCAGGAGCAAGGTAATCAACTGTCTTAGCTATTTATGATCCAAATACAGAGCAACTGTACCTTTACTTAATATTGCAAGGCAATATTAATGTTCTGTACACTGACGCTTAGAGAATCAAAAATATTCCAGTGAGAATTAATGATGATTTAGATGCCTCTAGAGAAGCAAAGATGGCATTGCAGTGAATATTGGCATTCAGGGCTAACACACTGGACACTGAAATCTCTCCAGATTAAGAAGAGTTGTTGAAATAACCCATGTATTCTCCAGATAGCTACTCCATGCAGGTAAACTATGTACCATAAGAGGTTTATTATTATTTAGCATATGATGGGAATATGACAGAAGAGAAAGAGAAGAGAAAATAAGAAAGTAAAAGAAAAAGAAGAGACAGTGAGAGGTAAATGTATAATTTATAAATGCTGCAAAGAAAATCAGAAGCTACTTCTTTATTTTTTTTTTATTTTTTGGCTTCATTTTGTGGGAAGACCACACATACACACACACACACACAGAGAAAGAAATATTTTAGGGATATTGAAAAAGACAGAATATTATATTTTCCCAAAGGAATAATGGAGAAGATCTTAAAAAGCTAGAAAGTTCTCCCCCCTCCCCCCCACCAGAAACCCAGGCAGAGACCAGCTCTGTAGATAATTTTTTCAGGAAAGTTGGAACCAGGAAGCTGGAGCTCATAGCAGTAAAAAGACAAAGATCCCTAGAATCAACAACCCCTCACCCCCAAAAAATCCAACACAGGATATAGCCATTAGCCACATCTCCAGAAAGCCTTTAGGACATAACAGGATTAACCTACCACCAGCAGATGGTCGATCAGATGGTCGGCAGTTTGGTGGGTCAAATCCCGAGTGCCGCGTAACAGAGTAAGTGCCTGTTACTCGTCCCAGCTTCTGCCAACCTAGCAGTTTGAAAGCACGTAAAAATGCAAGTAGAAAAATAGGGACCACTACGGTGGGAAGGTAACAGCATTCTGTGCGCCTTTAGCATCTAGTCATGCCGGCCACATGACCACGGAGACGTCCTCAGACAAACGCTGGCTCTTTGGCTTTGAAACGGAGATGAGCACTGGCCCCTAGAGTCGGAAACGACTAGCATGCATGTGCGGGGGAACCTTTACCTTTTACCTTACCACCAGCAGAATAACAGAAAGGTACACTCAGATTCAGATCAAAGTTCATGACACAGGAAATACAAAGCCTCAAACAGGAACAACTCCAACAGAAAAACCCAGGAAGGTATAAAAATAACCCACCACTCCCAGCAACATGTGGTCAGTTTTCCCAGACCCATGCTACTGTCTGGCTTTGCTCCTCAATAACCACAACCTTCTTTCTATAGCAGTCTCCATTTTGTTTATTCCCGACTTGGACTGGACCCTGATGAAGATTTTTCAACAATTCCTTTTTTTTCTTTATAAAAATGTTAATTAAGCTATATTAAAAAATCAAAATATTTTTATACCTATGCCCTAGGGATGATTTATTCAAAACATATACCCTCCAACTCTATCTTTTTTTTTCCTTGGGATCACTTTAGACTTTTTAAAAGATTTTTTTAAAATCTCACCCGTTTTGTTTTTATAAACAGTTCAAGGTAATGAACACATCTAATATTCCTTCCTCCTCTTGTTTTCCCCACAACTCTGTGAAGTGAGTTGGACTGAGAAAGAGTAACTGATCCAAGTCACCCAGTTGGCTTTTATGCCAAATGCAGGCACTCATTCTCTCCTGGTTTTCTCCTGGCCTTAACTGCTAGACCAAACTGGCTCTTTAAAAAAAAAAACTCAAAATCTATTACTGGTGTTAAGCTTCCATTATTGTTTGTGCAACCCCTCTGTTTTTAATAGGTCAGTTTTGTTATAGATAAGTTCCCAGTGTCTAAAGAGCAATCTGAATACATTATATTTCTTCTATCAGGATAGGGCTAAAACCACTTCCTCATTTTCACAATGAAATCTCTCAGTTTTGCATGTCTAGATGGTCATCTATATGGAACAAGCTGCATTTCAGAACAGGCTACTCTGAAAGTGCTAGTACACTAACTGTTACATTATGTATTGATGTTTTAACCCATAAAAGTAAACAATATTTGCAAAACTGACAACTGTATACAATAGGGACCCATATTAATTTGTTTTTTTAGGCTCACAATCTTATGCTCATGATTCGTCTATTCCAGAAGAATTGAATTCAATGTAAAACTAATAATTCTGATAATCACTTCCACCTAATTATGTTCCATATGACAAGACCTTTATACATCAGCCCATGTCTAATTCTAGGGGCAAGGATTGTAACTACTTTTAAATGGTGCATGTGATTCAATCATTTACTAACTCATTAATGCATAAAATGTAAAGGGAATTCCCTCAAAATACAAAACATCCTTAATGCACCTGATTATAATAAGAGGAGGAGGGAAATTCATGCAGAAATACATGCAGAGCCTACCACTTCCCGCTCCACAATTGCTGAGTTATTTTTCACTATTCTGATATTAATATTCTGCTATAGTAGAAAGATCTATATCTTTCACAGTTTAACTTTTTATAAGAAGCAGACTAAAACTTTGAGCTGTCTCCTTATTATCTTTATTATCTTCTGTCTGAGGTAACAATCTCACTCTGGCTGTTTCAAGAATTGGTCCGGCCTCCATTTCCAACTTAATGTTCAATGCTGGAATTTCTCAACTTTACACTGAAAATTGTTTAGAGGGTTTTTGTTTTTAAGTGATTTGTTTGGTTCATTTTCCTCCCTTGAAATCATTTCTGCTTGAAGACTCAAATCTCTAATACTGTAGTGGAAGAGCTCAGTCATCATTAAAAAAAATACAAGTGTATGATAATTTTTTCTTTACAGTAGTAGTAAAAGCATCCACTATGATTCCACCTCTTAGGATACATCATTTTGTTTGTCCTTTTCTGCCACTTAGTAAATGGTTATGAATATGGATGGTTAACATTAAGACAGGCTTTTCTGTTCCTTGATTTTTTTTATGTGTTATTATAGAAATTTATCAAACTCTAAGGCTACTATCTGGTAACAAATATCCCTCTTCCTCTGTGATTTGCCTAATGCACCCACACCCAACTGAAGATGTGCTGTTTTTTATTTATTCATTGATTTATTTCTTTATTTTTTTTAAAAAAATCTATACTATATTTAAAATAATGACAAAGATACAGGGGGGAAAACCCACAAAGATAAAAGCTCTTGGTAACTTTCCTAAACACCAACAGATTGATGATGGTCTGAGCCCAGGTCAAACAAGAGAATTTTAGCCTGCTAAAGTATTTGCTTACTTTAAGTACAGTTTAAACCCCCTTTCTTAATTTTCTGTGAATTTTTCCAGCAATATTTTCCCTCAGAAATAAAACTAATCTAAAATACACAAAAAGTACATAAAGTTTCAGGCCCAGAACTGGATTATACATTTCAGAGAAAAATAATTGCATTAGATGTTAGCAAACAGAGTACAAATTAGTTTTAGCTCACTTTAAATGTAGACCAAGGTCAGATTCAGATAGCCAATTTAATGTGCTTTCCTGCAGTCTGGGAGGCAACAAAAAAGCATAATTCGCTGTATCTACATTAACAGGTAATATTATAACAGTTTAATGCAAGGTAAGTTAAGGTACAGTAATTGGAGAATTTCCTTGCTAATGGGAAGACCATTAATCATTTCTGACTTTGGGTGGAGGGGTGAGACAGAAGTTTTGACATGGCTAGTTTAGCCATCTCTCAGAAATATAAATATAAATACTTTTCTAGTATTCTCTGAGGAGCAGTTCACATCAGAGAGAGCAATTCTTGTCTACGGGTTTAACAATAGCAGATAAACAAGAACTTTGGTGCTGATGCTGCCCCTCTCCTGATGTCATATCAGTCCAGCAGTACAAACCAAAATGGAAGGAAATTGGAAACAATGAGAGAAGGAGGTAGCAACTGAACACAATCAATAGAAGCCAAGTGGATTCCAACCACTCTACATCACTACTACAGTTATACCAAAGCATCACGCATTATGCATAAAATAAAGTTTCTGTCCAGACAAGATGAAAAATACTACATTACTTTTGTAGCAAATGAGAAAAATTCAGTTAGCTCCTAGGTGTGAGTAAGAGGAAGGCTGCATCTTAGTGAGTCATCTTTGAGCCAAAGTTAGAGGAAAGTGTGGATGAGTCTTAAGTTAGTTTCTCCAGCGTCCCTCTGTTAGCTAAGGATCTGTTGAAGACTAATGACTATGATGACTATGAAGGCTGCCCTAACAGAGTTTTTTTCTAGCCACAATTAAGTGATTTAAATAGTGATAAATATCCACTACAGAGTCTTCATATCAAGATTACCCGAAGCAAATATTTGCTATTGTTTCTCTTTTTTCTTCCTTTTTTAATGTTAAAGGCTACTCTATTGCAAACCACCACGTGAAATGTTCCCTGTGCCTCTGTAGTATGAACAATATTTTTCATTAAGACATCTTCTGACATTTGATGATTCATTTAAAGTACTTGATTATGCACATTTTTATGAGCTTAGTCATCGAGCATAGTTTGGGAGAAGAGAAAAGAAAAAAAATGACTGAATGAATAATTCATGTCATGCTTTAGCAATAGTATTATACTATACTGCTTTTAAAGCCTTCTTAAAATATATTTTGGGACTACATATTTAGGATTGTTATTTCTGACATCTCTGGAATTTGAATAATCATGAGTCGACCTGTATTAAAGAACAGACTATATTTTTTAATCATATTGTCATTTAGATATGATTTAAAAGACAATTTTAAAAAAAAATAAATGGTTAGGATGGAGTCAAGAGAAAAGCATTGATTTGATCCTGGGATGAGTCAATGGCAGCTTATTGACTGGATCTGAAATCCTGCCCTAATGTACCTGTACTTACCTTCTAGAAACTGCTTCTAACATTTGACTGAGGTGCAATAGAAATATTAGGACCATGTTTCGTATTGATATGTTTCTCTTATCATTTGTCCTACAACTATCAAGGTTGACTCAGCCTTCCATCCTCCTGAGGTCGGTAAAATGAGGATTGTTGGGGGCAATATGCTGACTCTGTTAGAGAGGGCTGTAAAGCACTGTATATAAGTCTAAGTGCTATTGCTATTGCTATCATGCATGTTTCTGAAATGTCAAAGAAATTCCACTATTCTTCATGATGAGAAGAGCTTTCTTCTCAGCTGAACCTCCTCCATAAGCCATCTTATATAGTGATCCAGATGAAATGCTCCACTAAGGCAGCTTTTTCCAACCTTAGGAACTTGAAGATGCGTGGACTTCAACTCCCAGAATTCCCCAGCCAGCATAGCTGGCTGGGGTATTCTGGGAGTTGAAGTCCACGCATCTTCAAGTTCCTAAGGTTGGGAAACGCTGCACTAAGATACCACTAAGCAGCAAGTGAGAAGAGTTTGGTACTTGTATTAGCAAAGTCCATCGTTGAGCAGAGATAATGCCAAAGAAAATCAAGCAACACCAAATACTGTATACCCGATCAAGTATAGCTATATCATTGCTCCTATTATTTTCACATCATCTTATCCTAATCAGCCAGAGAAGGACTGTCAGTTCTCATTCTAAAAATAATAAGGGGAGACGCATGGGAATCAAATGCAAAACAGCACCAAACCTCTGCCAGTTCATGGGAAATGGGAGTACATGGGAAATGGGACACAGTGTTTTTGTACCTCAGTTTAAGAGCATCCAAAATCAAATCCCTTGCTAAATTTGCAGCAGTTGTGATAAAACAAAATACTGCAAGACTTAGGACTAGACTATTTGAATGATCATGTTCTCCCACTGGAAGCTACATAGGCTTTAAGGCATGGGTGTCCACCTTTTTTTTTCCTCCTTTAGACTTTTGGCTAAAATGGACATTGATATTTATTGCTTTTTATGATGTACTTTAAATTGATAGGCTTTTTTATTTTATTGTTGCTAGCTGCCTCAAGTGCTCCTTATGGTGGGAAAAGGGAAGATAATCTTCAAAAGTAAATGAGAAATGAAATAAAATCATCTTTATTACAGTCACTGACCAGTCCTAAATAAGAATTTAAGACAGCAAAATGAACATAGAGATCAAATTGGCAAATCCATATCAAGTTCAGGGGCTAAGAGCCTTGGTGGAGCAGTGGGCTAATGCCTCCTTAAGTAACACCAGCTGCCTGCAATTATTGCAGGTTCGATTCCCACCAGGCTCAAGGTTGACTCAGCCTTCCATCCTTCCGAGGTAGGTAAAATGAGGACCCAGATTGTTGGGGGCAATTAAGCTGACTTTGTAATAATGCTGCTTGGGGTGTGTGTGTGTGTGTGAAAGCCCTAATAAGCAGGCATATACATAGAATGAAGGCTACTGCTAAGCTTGTAAGCCGCCCTGAGTCTTCGGAGAAGGGCGGGATATAAATGGAATTAAAATAAATAAAAAAAATAAAAAATAACTCAATGTCAATCCAATTTCTCTTGAAGGACTATTTGGTGGCCTCTACAAGCTGCAAGCAAAAGAGAAAATTGCTTGCTGTTGGCCACAAATGAACTATCATCCAAATAACTGAAGAATCATTTTCTAGGTGACTGATTTCTGCAGTCACTAATGAAAAGCACCACACGTGTCCAAAAAGCAACAACATTAAATTAGAAAGATTCATTGTAAATAACTACAGCAGGTTAATCCTCATCATTACCGGTAGTAACTCTGAATGATATTTGTTGTTATTTTTATTAG
The DNA here is from genome assembly GCF_947247035.1 of Vipera ursinii. Classification (NCBI taxonomy): domain Eukaryota; kingdom Metazoa; phylum Chordata; class Lepidosauria; order Squamata; family Viperidae; genus Vipera; species Vipera ursinii. The sequence continues at coordinate 151,041,653 of NC_139516.1, forward strand.
TAGGGACTTTTGGATGTATCCTTGGAGTTCAGAAATCTCTTTTAATTATACCCACATGTTGATTTTATTTACTTTATTTGCCAGTCTTAGAAAGCTTTAAATCTTTGAAATCTGCTGCTTCACAACCAAAATATGCCAGGATGGGGAATACTAGAATTTTAAACCACTAAATAAAACATGGCATATTTCATTAGTATTGGAATGTAAATATAATGCACTAAAATATATATGTGAAATAAATTTTTTACCAAATCAGAAAGCTGGTAAGTTTTCCTTCTAATGCACATCAAAATAACTATTTACAGTGGATTTTTCTCTATTCAAAAACTCTTCAGAGTTTCCATTCTTTCCATTCCTAACCATCCGGTCAGATCTGAAAAAGCTTCTTGGATGAGAAGATAAATGTCTTCAAAGAAGAAGAAAAAAGGTCCAGTTGCCTCGTGAAAAAGCATCTTTGAGATCTTAAGTTCAGAGAGATGTCATCTCTGCAGGAGTATGCTTATTAGGATTACCACCCAAGTCTTGTGTACAAGTAGTTTTACTTGCATTAGGAGGGGAAACTTCAAATGAAGTAATAAGAATTTAAACAAGATAATAATCACAACTTAGGAAACAGTTTTCCATGAAATAGAGAAATAAAACATACAAGACACACAATCATGTCATTATGATACAGATACACACACACACACACACACACCAGGGCAATTTATCATCTCAGCACTTACACATGTTTAAAACTTTTGGAATGTAAGATAGGAACTTCATTATCCAGGCTATAAATTTTACTAAGAAGAAATTCATTCACATTTTGGAAAACATTACTTTGTTAATAACTGTCATGTGCCAGTGACAAAAATCATGAATTCAAGATGATGAAAAACACTAGCAGAAATTCTTACTTTTCAATATATAGACTTTATTCTCATTCCATCTATGTTTTGATTGGCATCAAGATTAAAATGGCCAAATAAGAAATATTTAAATTGAATAAACTGCCAAGAAGCACTTATAGATAAATCAGACACTCTTTTAAATTCTACAATATTTTAGAAACAGTTTCACCAAATATGTTGTGAAGTGCCCAATTTATCCAAAGTACAGATTGATCAGCTACGTTTAAACTGATATTGTCCTGAATTATAAGGTTTTCATAAGTAAAATTAACAAATCTATGCATGTGACTTAAGACCAATAGATTCATTTCTCTAAAACAAATTCTTTGTGCAATTTAAGTAGTGACCATATAAACTCTGTTGGTACAAAAATGTGACAAAAATGTTATGGTAATTTTTAAAAATTACAATAAGAACTAAAACAAATTTTAAAAAGAAAAAAGAAGGTACTGAAAAGAAAAAATAGAAAAAATAAGAAAAAGAAAATCAATATATAAATAAGTTATTCCTCCTTCATCACTCACATATAAAGAATTATCGTAATTTATCATCATCATCAAATTCAAAAATATGATCTCCTACCTATAAACAAATCCATAAAATCTGGTCATTTCAGTCCTGGTGTCAGAAAAAGGCCATTCATTAAAGGTTACCAAGGATAACAACATATCTATTTTATCCTTGATCAAATAAACTAACTTTATATTCCATCTTTTTACTTCTAAGAATCTTGATCTGTGGCTCTTGAAATAATGTCCTACAGCTTGATTTCACTTTTTTTTCCTTGTGCCATCTCCAAAATTCTTTAAAACTTTAAAAAGCTTCCTTTGTAAATTCAGTGTAGGAACATTATCCAGATCACTCTTTGGTTTATACTTTTTTACTTATTAAGATATCAGCTGGCTTCAGATTTTGTAGTAAGAAACAATATTATGGACATTGGAAGAACTTTTATAAAAAGTTCAACAAGGTTCTGAAATTGAATAAATATAAACTATTAGCAGTTGTAAAAGGTGCATCTGCTATTGTTTATACCCACTAATATAAATTGTTATTTAGACAATCTATAGTTTTGGAGGAACAACATGCTCTTACTTTTTTTTATAACTGGTGCAGGGAAATTCTGATTCATCATAATCTGCATTTACCTGCAAGGCATCTGCATGCTGTCTGTAGAATCCCCTTTCCCCCACAAAGTGCTCTCAATTCAAAAGCATCTTCATTTGTGTAGCAGAAGTCAGGGACTATTTGGGTCTCAGGATTTTCTTCATGGAAACATTTGTTCTTTCCAGTTAGGGAACGTAACTGTGGCAGGTTGAGACTATAGGGGTGGATTTCCCTCCCTGAGCCCTGAACTTCTGCCACAATATTATTAAAATCACATGGGATGGAGAGCAGATGGTTTCCTTGAGATCACACATAAAGCATATGTCATATCAGCATATCTAAGGAGTGGTGTTAACTTTTGCACAATTGCTTGAAGTAAATAAAGTGACATGAAAGCACATACATGCCTTGTCATGGATGTGAAGGCTAAGTTTTGATTATCCATTGCGCCCAGATTGAAATACAGTGCATATATCTTCACTAATGTTCTGAGGGAGTTCCTTAAATAATACTCCACTGTGTGGATTCCATATCTGGTTTTATTTTTCCCCAGATATTTTGCTCTTTGAAGCAAAGGGAAGATGGTCCCCATCCCAGGCTACACATAGAAGCTGAATTGTTCAATAGCTGAACATTTCTGGAGGGAATGTTAAATGAAGATAGAGAGCAGGCCATTGTCAGACATAGCTCAGTCCTCCAATAGTTCACCATTCCTCCTTGCTTTCCTCTACTAGAGGTCCTTCAGTGTCCCATCTCCCTCTGCTTAAAAGCAAGGCAAGCCCAGATTCCAATTTTAGTTATCATATTACAGTAGCAACCCTGGAGTAGAGGGGAAAACAAGCAAACAAGTAAATCTAGCTGGAGAAAAGCTGAGTAAAATTATCATTATAGAAAGAGGATGTAACTAAAACATTCTCTTTTGTCATTTGAATAAAATGGAAGATATCGGCTGTAAAAACCAATTCACTGCATAAATAAAAGGAGCACCAACCCAAATAGACCCAGGCTGCTACTGCATTTTCACTCTCCAAAACTGGCAATTGAACGAGCAGAGCCGTAGTTGCTATGGAAACAATTCTAATGGATGCTTCTTGAGATATATCATGAGAAACTGTAGAAAATCAGCAGGCATGGAATCCATCATGAAAAGATACCCTGAATTATATTCTTGAAGTGGTTATCTAGAAAAAAAAATCTTTTCATTCTTGCCCCTGACAATTCTTACATATGGCATTTGTTAGTCCTAGTGTATGCCAGATTCATGATTTCAAGTACTGTGCACCAGTTTAAAAATTATTTCATTGTCTTCTTCTGCTCTCCAAGAAAAATGTTAACTTTTGTGCTATGCTAGAAGAATTTATAAGCAAGAAGTCCTGTACTGTGTAACTTCTTGAGTCTTTATATCAAGGATGAGTGCCTTGCTGATGTTTTGGACTTCAGTTGTCTAAATTGGTGATTAATAATCATGCTGATTGAGGCCAATGGGAACTGTAGTCTAAACATCTGGTCAGCCCCAGTTTGCCAATATTCTTTATTGTCAAACACTATGCAAAAGCAAACAATCCTTTTTTCTCTCCTGTTTTTGTCATTGAAATAATCTAAGAAATGATGTTCAGGGATCCTGTGTCAATATTAAATATTGTTCCTGTTTTGCAGATGAGAAATCAGAAATTGTGACACACCTAGTTTATTCACTCATTTAGCTGCAAATTGAAATGTGAACATACATGCTTAGATAGATAACAGGTTCAGTACTCTAATCCTCTTATGCAACAGTCAAACTTCTGGCAAGGAAGCGTGCATGTATATCGGCTTGCAGTAACCATTGCTTCAGGTCAAGTCTGTGCTGTTCTGTGCATGTAGCAGAATGTGCTGGAAAAAGAGGAGAGAGAGAGATTAGCTCCTCTGTAGGTTTTTCATATGCATGACTTCATGTCTCACTTGATTACTCAGAGTCATGTAGGGGATGAGACATGAAGTCATGAATATGTAAAATTGATGAAATGTTTTGGAAGTGTATAAATATCACCTTTTCCTAGCAATTATTCCCAAGCAAACTTGATTAAAGCCGTAGCTCAGGCTTGTCAATTGTACAGGAACGCAGGAACAAATGACTAGAGTGAGTTCCCAAGGTTTGATTTGTTGCTTGAAGTTCCAGGAAGGTAGAAACAAGCATGCTTATCAAACCTTGGGTTTATGGTGCACCAGTATTGTGCAAATCTGAACAACCATATTAAATATACTGAATGCAATTATCTCTGTTTAATAACAACAACAAACCTAGCCAGATTTATAATAATGGACTAATTGGACATTTATCCTCTGGATTAAATGATGAACAAATGAATCCTTTGCATATTTATTTAGTTCAGTATAATTTCAAGAATACAAGGATTGTAGCCTTCACTGTCTTCACACCACTGTTTCCTAATATAATTTAGAAAAACATGTTCTACTGCAGTAAACTCCAATCATCAATGCTTATATAAGTGTCATTGTCTAAAATAATGGTGGCCAATGGATCTTCAAAAGCACTGGAAGGAGATGTCTATCTGATTGATGTCAGTTGTTCCAGATCCAGAGAATGTTTCCTTATACAGACCATGCTTACTGGATTGGGGCAAAAATGTAAAATCCAAGCAGGAATTCATATTGTTGTCTTGAAATAATTGCCATTTTTTTCCCTTTGTGAGCTTCATGAGCATTGTTTTTAAAATACTTTTGGATTTATGCACGTTTGTGTATTAAAAGATTAGATATGGGCATTAAAATAATGGAAACCTGAATTTTGTCATTTTCTAGAGTAGGGAAGGGACGCAATGGCCTAACAGTTAAAATACTGGGTTGTCAACCTGAAGGTTGGCAGTTTGAGACCCAAGTACCCTGTGATGGGATGAACTCCTTTTTTGCCCCAACTCCTATCAAGCTAGCAGTTTGAAAACATGCAAATGTAAGTAGATAAATAGGCACCACTTTGTTGAGAAGCATTTGGTGTACCTCAGCATATAGTCATGCTGGTCGCATGACCATGGAAGCGTCTTCAGACAATGATGACTCCCTCAGTTGGGAAACAGAGGTGAACACCGCCCCCTAAAATCAGACATGGCTGAACAGGGAAACCTTTACTTTTACCTTTTTTATAGTAGGGAAACTTGGTTGAATGTTTTGCACCTCAACAAGAACAGCTTTCCACATCTATATCCAGATGAGCTGGACTACAAGAACCAACTCACTAGCCACTTCAGCTAATATACATCGTGAAAGTTGTGGCCCAAAATGTCTAAAGAACACTATGACAAGAATGCTCTAAAGCAGACATGTCAAACTCGTGACATCACGTGACGTCGTACAACGTATCGGGACAGTTTTGCCATTGCCAGATGATGTGGCAATGGGCGCAGCTTCTGGATGACGCGTCCGGCCTGTGGGCCGGCAGTTTGACGCCCCTGCTCTAAAGGGAAACCTATGCACATTGATGTGACATTTTATCACTCATAAAACTCACTGTAGTCTTGCTATTAAGCAAAATGTCCTTGTTCATTTAGAACTTCCAATGAAATAATTGTCCTCCAGAGAATAAATTGACATTTTAAATTAAAAACATTTCCATTAACAAGACTGTAAATCTTTCCAATTAACTATTTTTTCACCAGAATAACAGTTTATATTTACTTGGGCAATCCTTATTCAAGGAGGGTGGAGAGAGAGAGATGATGAAACCTTTAGACTTTTTCCCTTCAAATACTTATATGAAAAGGCATATCTTTCAGAGATTAAACAATAGTTGATCTTTCCCAATTGGCCACAATGGAGTTTAGCTGCAATTATGCTATTAGACAAAAATTCTGAATAGTCATGTTTCATGCTTCAGTGGTTAAAGATGATTGTCTCTTTTTTAGGGAGGGATAGAAAAGTAAGATAAAATTCCTAATAGTACCAGAAAGGAACCATCTAAAGAAACTTTTAATATATCCTTGTTAGATGCTTTTGTAAAGCAGAAGAGTTTTATCTTAGGATAAAAAGTAAAGAATCTTTTTGTGCTAGGTTACATTGTGACGTTGGGGTCTTAGCTTTCTATTCTTTCTTTTGGCAGCAGAACCTGGTCCTAGTGAAATCAAAAAACTCTCCAGGAAATCCATGAGAAGTAAAATTAAAGGTTGCAAAAGATAGATTTGATAACCCTAGAAAAAGATCACTATTTATATGGTGCACTTACAGTGGAATGAGCAGTGATGTTACACTTGCTTTGATACCACATTTGCTCCAGATTGAGTCCCGAAGATAAGTCTGTAGTAGCAATATCAGACAGCTCAGGAGATCAGATATGATCTACAAACCCAGATCACACAAATAGCGTTTGGTGCCATGAGATTTATCGCTTAAATAGATTTGATGGGAGCAGAAACATTTGGGGATAATGCATTTACCAATAATTATTGCCAACAATGCCTAGGTAAATCCTTCCTTTCTAGAAGCAATTAATAGTAGTGAGAGATGGGCACCTACAGAACAGACATAGCATGAACAAATCGTAAGATTGGTTCTGTCAAAAAACAGCTATGTGGAAGTTTTATTTCATACACTATGGATCTTGTAGGATCTGTACTGTTGAAAGAAAAATCTTCATCAGGGTCCAGTCCAAGCTAGGAATAAACAAAATGGAGACTGCTTTAGAAAGAAGGTTGTGGTTTATTAAAGAGCAGAGCCAGACAGAAAGATGGCTCTGGGAAAGCTGACCACATGTTGCTGGGAGTGGTGGGTTTTAATACCTTATTGGGCTTTTGAGGTTGTTTCCTGTTCCTGTTTGAGGCTTTGTATTTCCTGTGTCATGTACTTTGACCTAGGTCTGGGTGTGCCCTTTTGGTATTGGTGGGTTAATCCTATTATGTCCCCAAAGATCATGTCTTTTAGAGTTTGGGTGGGATATGTAGATTTCAGAGGTCTTTGTCTTCCTAATCTCATAGCTTCTAGCTTCCTGGCTCCAACCTTCCAGAATGGATTATTGAATTTGCATTTCTAGAAGCTGCCCTCTGCCTAGTTTCTGATTGGGCCTCTTAAGAAAATTGGGCTTGCTTTTCTGCCTTTAAGATTTTCTCCATTATTCCTTTGGATAAATATATTCTGCCTTTTTAATATTTCCCAAAATATTTCTTTCTCTGGATTCTTCCGACAATACCATTAGCAAGGCCTTCAGGGGCAAGGGACTTCCAGTTGTGAGATATATTCTGGTTGACTACACATTGAAGAAAATGTGTCTGAAGCCTCTGAAGGATGGTCAAGAGTGTCAAAATGGCAGGCAAAACAAGGCAATTAAAGCCTTGCCTTTTAAAAAACTTGAGCCATACACTTGTCAAAAGGAAAAGCTGTATCAATTGCCCAAATGAACCTGTCATTTTGACAATATTCGCTGCCTCTGTTTATGCACCTGTTCCTGAGAACAGTTTGAGCTTCCGGTTTTATAGGCAATGATATAAGCTTGCAGCAAGCATTTTGCCTCAGTTATCCTTCTGCTTTTGGACTGCAGAAACTGCTTGTTCTAATTCATCTTTTCAGTGGTCCGATGGCTGGAGTTTACTTGACTCAGTGCAACTATTGCTACCTGGAAAAAAGCAACACAACTAAAGAGAGGCTCTGCAAAATTCTTCTGAATGCAAAAACTTGCCACGTTATATGAAATGGTGGGCCTCAAACAAGCAACATACCATTATTTCTATTTTCTAGTCAGAAGAAGCATGTATATTAATTGAACCAATAAGATCATTTTCAGTAACCACAAGGATCCATTTTACCACCAAGAGGCAGACTTACTGCAGATTTGATAACAATGAGTTGAATAGAGAACAGTATATTTCACAAAACCCATTCTTCTGTTGCATAGCAAGTTCTAGCATTCAGAATACCCCGAAGTAGCTATCTAATACTTGCTTACAACCATCCTGTATATAATTTCATTGGTACTGCCATGAAGAGCCAAAATTCATCTTTTTGGAGCTGACAAGCATTATTCTGAGATAAAAAGAATTTAAGGATCAGGTTTCTGGGACAATTGTATAATCTGAATGCATCTAAAATGTGATGCTGAACTCCAGGTTAAGTAAGTTAAGTAAGAGTTAAGATATTCATAAAGAATTGCTCTAAGTGCTTCCTGATTTTGGTTATACAAATCACCATCATCCTTTTGGGCATGTCTGCTTGGATATATCTGGGATTTTATTCTTGTCTTTCTTGTCATTTCTCCTCAACATGCACAGTATTGTTAATTTTAGGTGAGATTTTAGACATTCCATTTTTACCACTCCTTCAAGAAAACCATGAGCAATGTTCCTAGAACCCACTTTTGACCCAAGGTATTAAAAGACTGATAGATAATTATCTCTCCTAATCCAATTATGTTGAAAAATTTAATTATCAGTTCCCAGCAGTGTACAAATTAGATCATTACAGGAATTCAAGGCTTCTAGGATCTTTTTTTTCTGCAGCTATAGAACTGTCCTTTTTAAATGGAGCTAATGTCTATCTGTGGATAACGGGGCAGCCTCATAGCAGGAAAAGGCTGTCTGTTAGCACAAAAGTGAGCCAACACTGTTCAAACATTTAATCTGTACTACATTTGTTGCAAACTTATGTTCTGATGTATTACTGAGCTGAGATGCCACATGATTATGTATAGTTGTGTGTGCATGTGTGCCCTTAAGTCAGTAGTGATTCCTGGCAACAAGCTAGACAAGACTCTGAAGTTTTCTTGTCAAGGTTTTTCAGGAGTGGCTTGCCATTGTCTTCTTCCTAGGGCTGAGAGTGAGTGAATGGCCCAAAGACATCTATACTGGCAGGACTAGAACTCATGGTTTCACGATTTCTATAGCCTGATGCCTTAACCACTACAGCAAACTGGCTCTCTGTGTATTCTGTTTTTCTAAATGCTTCTTCCATATGATTATTGCTACCATTTTGATAGAGTATAATTTTAAGCACAAAAGGGGCTTGTTATGTAAAATGCTACACATAGCAACTATGTGCCTACATATACATATACATATACATATACATATACATATACATATACATATACATATACATATACATATACATATACATATACATATACACATATACATATACACATATACATATACATATACATGCACTGTGTGTGTGTATCTTAGTACATTCAAAAAATGGCTCAGAGACTTCCGGTGGCGGCGCGGCGCCGAAGACAGCCTTTCCGGGCTGCCCGCGGCTCAGCTGTTTGTTTTTTCGCCCGAAACAGCGCCGATCAGCTGTTCGGGCGAAATTGAAGCCCCCTCCTCGGGAGAAGAGGAGGGGGTGAGGCCCCAGGTAGGGGTAGAGTTCTCCGGGGCCGCCTGAGCTTGGAGCTTGGGCGGCTGAAGGATTGAACTCCCCCGAAGCCTGGGTTGCTCCCAGCTGGCCGGCGTCTCTGCTCCGAACTCCTTGGAGCAGAGCCAGGCGTCTGCGAACCATCCCTGCCTGAAGAAAGGACTATGATTTAAAGGAGCAGGCAGAGCGGTACAAGAGACAAAGGTGAAGAGGTTTATTTTACTATACTCTCTAGCTTGTTGGACTTTTTAAACTTTAAGTGAAAGTGCGTCATAATTGAGGACTAAAAGATGGTGGCGAAACCTCCCCCTAAAACTCTTCGGAGTGGTGGATCCTCGCCAGTGCAACAATCATCATTACAGGCATTGCACCCTCCTGAAGCGCTGACACCGAAGGATTTACGAGATGCTCTGGATAAACTTTTGGAATCAATCAATCAATCAATGGGTGACAAATTTGCGCAGATGGAGGAGAAATTGGAGAAATTGGAGGAGAGAATGGAAGAGAGGATGGAACAGAAGTTCAGCGTGATGAAGGTAGACATTTTGTCTTCAGTGCATAAAGTGGCGGAATGTGTGGAAGAATTAGATGAAAAAATGGATGATCTGGCTCAAAGGAATGCTATATTAGAAGTAAAGGCACGGGAGAATGAAAATGCAAGAGACAAAGTGGAAAAGGAGTTAAGCTTAGCCCAATATTACCAGATGCAGTTTGCTATCAGAATTAGAGGTTTAAAAGAGGATATTAAAGAAGATTTAAAGCAGCTGATCTCTGAGGCTCTTGAAGTGGTATTAAACCAGCCAGCATCTGAAATAAGAGCAGCTATGGATAAAGTGTTCCGGGTGAATTCATGGATTGCCAGACAGAGAAAGTTGCCTAGAGATGTGGTGGTTTATTTTGCAAAAAGAGAAATCAGAGACCAAGTTATACAAGCTGCCTATGATGCTAAAGTGGTGATTGCTGAACAAGAAGTCTTGGTTTTAAAAGAAATTCCTCCAAGGATCTTAAGGGGAAGGAAGGACTATACATTTCTCGTGCATGAGCTTAAGCAAAGAGATATAAGGTTCAGATGGGAGATTCCAGAGGGGCTGATGGTGATGCATGAAGGTAAAAGGTACCGGCTGATTACTGTGAAGCAAGCGCGTGATTTCTACAACAATGTCTTAAAAGCAACCCCATTAACACTTCTGGAAGCTGGAAAGGGATCTGGAGAAGGAGAACATCAAGAGGATGAAACAGAGGAAAGTGGTGTTGGAGGAGATCAAGTTACAACTTCTTTGGATGATCCTAGAGAGCAAAGAGTAACGCGTGCTGCTTTAAAACGAGCAAAGAAAATAAAAGAACAAGATCAGCAAAAGTCTTCAGATTCTTCACAACGTACATATAGTCAAGCTGTGGGAGGAGCACGGCCTAAAGAAGTTAGTCCTATCAAAGCTGTGGTCCAAGAGCTTCTGGAGGATATGCATGGCAACTAAATTTCTAACTTGGAATGTTAATGGACTGAATTCACCGCAGAAGAGGAAGAAAGTTTTTCAATATTTAAAACAATTTAAGATAGATGTTATATGTTTGCAAGAAACGCATATTAGAGTTTTGGATCAAAAGCATTTACTGAACTCGAGACTGGGTACGCATTTTGTTGCCTCTGCAGAGAATAAGAAAAATGGAGTGGTTGTTTATGTTAAAAGTGCCTTAACAGCAGACTTAATTGAAGCAGATAAGCATGGAAGATATGTTATGATTGAGCTGTTGTTAGAAGGTAAAAAGACGCTTCTAGTTGGATTATATGCACCTAACCAACAACAAGCTGATTTTTTTAGCTTACTCCACACAAAGCTTACCCAGTTGGATTATAAATCTTTTATTTTTATGGGAGACTGGAATGGTGTTCTGGATGTACAGTTGGATAAGGCTGGAGCTTTTAAGCGCATTCCAAGTCATGCTAGACTGCCTAAATCTTTTTTTGAAATGAAGGATGACCTGGAATTGCGAGATATCTGGCGTGAGAGACACTTGCAGGAGAAGGATTATACTTTTTATTCTGACAGACACCAATCTTTTTCGAGGATTGATTTTATTTTGTTGACTAATGATTTTTTTTTGAGAACTAAAAAGGTGAAGATATGTGCAAGAACTATCTCTGACCACAGTCCAGTTTGGTTGGAGATTGATAAGGAGAAAAGAGACAGGCGCTCGTGGCGCGTAAATGAGAATTTGTTTAGAAATCAGAGAAATGTGGAAGAATGTAAACAGCGGATGAAGGATTTTTTTGAGATTAATATGAATAAGGGTACCTCTATGGATATGGTTTGGGATGCTAGCAAGGCCTATATGAGAGGAGTGTTGATATATATGAATAATAGACATAGACGTGCAGTGGAAACTAGAAGGAAAGAACTGGAGAATGAAATAAAGGAAAAAGAAAAGGCTTTGATTTTGAATTCAGAGGATGTGAAGATCAAGGAGGCTATTAGACTGTTAAGAGGACAATTTGATAAATTAATGGCAGATCAAGTGGCAACCAATCTGCGGTTTGCTAGGCACAATACTTTTTGCAACGCTAATAAACCAGGCAGATGGTTAGCCTATAGACTGAGGAAAAAACAAAGAGCCTCTAATATAGACAAAATTGAGTATAAAGGAAGGGTTGTGTTTCAACAGAATCTTATTAAGGATGCTTTTGTGGATTTTTATTCGAAATTATATACTAAAGAGGAAATTAATGTAAAAGATATTGATAAATATTTGGAGAATGCTAGCATCCCGGTTCTTACGCAAGCACAAAAAGAGGGGATTAATCAACTGATTACAGAAGAAGAAATTCTTATAGCAATTAAGGAACTGAAGGTCGATAAGGCGCCAGGCACGGATGGCTTGACTGCGGCCTTTTATAAAAATTTACAATTTGAGATGATAAAGCCGTTAAAGGAACTGTTTCAGACAATTCAGAGGGGGGGAAAGGTGCCACCGTCTTGGAGAACAGCTTTTATCTCTTTGATTCCGAAGGAAGACCAGGATGCTACTCAAGTTAAAAATTACAGACCGATATCGCTCTTAAATACAGATTATAAGATATTTGCTAAGGTTTTGGCTAATAGATTGATGAGGGTTCTGCAACAGGTGATTCATGGGGATCAAACGGGGTTTATTAGTGGTAGGCAAATGAAAAATAATGTGAGACATATAGTTGATGTGTTAGAGTTTTTGGAAAGGCACAACCAGATCTCTGCAGCGCTAATCTTTTTAGATGCTGAAAAGGCTTTTGATCAATTGAATTGGCAATTTTTGTTGAAAGTGTTAGATAAAATGGATTTTGGGGAAAAATTTTTACAGCCGATTAGGGCATTATATCAAAAACAAACTGCCCGAATTATAGTTAACAATAGCCTGACAGCAGCATGTAATATTGAGAAGGGCACAAGGCAAGGGTGTCCGTTATCGCCCTTGTTATTTGTGTTAACATTAGAGATACTATTGGTTAAGATTCGGAATTCAGAAAAAATTAAGGGGATACAAGTTGGAGATCAGGACTATAGATTGAGAGCATTTGCAGATGATCTGGTTGTTACAGTGACCCAGCCAGAGAACTCTGTTGTGGACCTGATGGAGATAATAACACAATATGGGAATGTTTCTGGATTTAAAGTAAATATACAGAAAACTAAAATTTTGGCTAGAAATATGACAGTTTCACAGAAGGCTCTCTTAGAGGGATTAACTGGATTTGAGATTGTTAAAAGGGTTAAATATCTGGGGGTGATTTTGTCGCCCTCTAATACAAAGCTATATAAAAATAATTATGAAAAACTATGGGGGAAGATTCAAAAAGAACTGGAGAGTTGGCAAAAATTGCAACTGTCTTTGTTGGGACGGATTGCAGCAGTGAAAATGAATGTCCTGCCCAAATTTTTATTTTTGTTCCAAATGATACCGATTCTTAAGAAAGATTCCAACTTGGAGGAATGGCAGCGTGGTATCAATAAATTTGTGTGGGCAGGGAAAAAGCCACGAGTTAAACTTAAGATTATGCAGGATACTCGTGAGAGAGGTGGCCTTAAACTGCCTAATTTTAAATTATATTATGAAGCTGCTGCATTAGTAGGAATAAGCGATTGGATTAATTTGACGCAATTGAGGTTATTAAATCTTGAGGGCCATGATTTGTTGTTTGGCTGGCATGCATATTTGTTGTATGATAAGAAGGTAGATACTGTGTTTAGGATGCATATTTTAAGACAGGCATTGCTGAGAGTTTGGAAGAAGTATAGACATAAGCTAAGCAGCAAGATACCATTGTGGGCAATTCCAAAACACGCAATAGAAAATATACATGCTGGTTTCAAACATGATGTGACTACGTACAAGGAAATTTTAAGCTTGGAAAGGAACGTGTGGTGTTTGAAATCATATAGCCTCTTGCGAGAAGAGAAGGTTGTTCAAATTTGGTTTCAATATATTCAATTACAGGCCAGGTGGAAAGAAGACCAGAAAAATGGATTTACAATGACTGATGAAAATTTGACAAAGCAGATTAGAAATCAGGGACCAGCACATATTAAACGGATATATCTTGCATTGATAGAGATTGACTCGGAAACAGAGCTTGTTAAGGATTGTATGATTAAATGGGCCCAAAACATCCAGGAAGTTATTACAATGGACACGTGGGAAAAGATTTGGGTGAGAAACGTAAAATTTACTCAAGCTCAAAATCTAAGAGAGAACTTTTACAAAATGTTTTATAGATGGCATCTAGATCCTAAAAAGCTTGCAAGTATGTATCCGAATTATCAGCCTAAATGTTGGAGGTGTGGTGATGAGGATGCAACATATTTTCACATATGGTGGACATGTAAGAAGGTTAAGGCTTTTTGGATAAAAATCTGGTGGAATATGCAGAAGATTTTTAAACAGAGGATAAAGTTTTGTCCGCAACTTTTTTTGCTGGGAATAATTGCAGACGCTACAGTTGTGGACACCAAGCTGATGTTGAACTTAATTACGGCGGCAAGACTTTTGATAGGCCAATATTGGAAGAAAGAGGAGTTGCCGACCATAGAAGAGTGGACTTTAAAGGTTTCCGACCTGGCAGAGATGGCGAAGATTTCGGCCTATTTGAAAGATCATTCGCAAGAACGTTATATTATGGAATGGAGAAAATGGATTGAGTTTATCCAGAACAAGTATAGGGTTAAGAAGTTTTATGTAGCATTCGAATAAGTCTTCTTTCGTTTCTCTTTCTTTTTTTTATTTTAGTTTTTTATATATATTTAATATTGTTAAGGTGTGTTTTATCCTATATAAGCTAGAGAGTGATGGATTTTAGAACTTATAGTTGTTAGTATATGGTTGTTTATGATTGCCTTTTTATATATATATACCTTGTATTTAGCTCTGGGAAGTCGGGGGGGAGGGGGGTGGAGGGAGGGGGGGAGGGAGGGAGGCTGGGGGGAGGTGGGGGGGGTATAGGGAGAGGGAAGGGGGGTTTTTTAAAGGAAAACTGTATTTTAAAACTTTTCAATAAAAAAAAATGGCTCAGAAAAAGGATTTCAAACCTTAAGTAAGTACACATCTTCTCTTTTATACAATACAGGTCCCCCTCAACTTACAATCATACATTTAGCAACTGTTTGAAGTTACAACAGTACTGAAAAAAGTGACTTACAGCCAGTTCTCATGCTTATGACCATTGCAGCATCCCTATAGTCATGTGATCAAACTTTGAGTACTCAGCATATACTTATGAAAGTTGCAGCATCTTGAGGTTATGTGATCACCATTTGTGACATCCCCAGCTGGCTTCCAACAAGCAAAGTCAATGGGGGAAGCCGGAATCGCTTAAGGCAGGGGTGTCAAACTCGCAACATCACGTGATGTGTCACGACATATCACAACATTTTTTTCATTGCCAGCAATGGGGTGGGCACAGCAATGGGGTGGGCACAGTTTCACCATGACGCATCTGGCCCAGTTTGACACTCCTGGCTTAAGGCATGATTTGCTTAACAACTGCAGTGACTCACTTAAAAACTATGGGGAGGAGTCATAAAATTGGGTGCAACTCATTTAAAACTGTCTTGCTTAGCAATGGAAATTCTGATCCTAACTGTGGTCATAAGTTGAGATCTACCTGTATAGTAGATGGATTGGTTTCCAGTTTTGGCATGAGCCAGAAAAAGGGATACTGCTGGGTCAAGAAACCCTATTCCCCACTGATGCCAAGTAGTGGGTTCTTTAAATAAGGTTAAAGTTCAGTTTATTTACAGAATAACTCTATGTATAACAGAAATAAGTCTCATTCAGTTCTAGCTAAGCTGTTTTGGTTTTGGATTTTTTTAAAAAAACTGCAACCAAGCAATGACAGTGTGAATTGAATATAAGAGCATTTACTCTTACATAAACAGGCCTGGGATTTAACTTTATTTTTAAGTTTGCATTGAAACCATTTCTCTGTGTGTGTGTGTGTCATTTTTAGGGCTTGGAATTGAACAGTGTCTGAGAAACATTTTCTAAAGTAAAAGATTTCTTCCTTTCAGCCCTCACTCCTCTCTCCTCCATCCCAATATAATATGTCTAGGTTGTTATTGTTGTTGTTGTTGTTGTTATTATTATTATTATTATTATTATTATTAATAATAATAATAATAATAATAATAATAATAATAATAATAATACATCAAGAAATTGCAGCTTCCTGCAATAACTCCAGCAAAGCTACAAAAAAATGCGCTCCTCGGAACATCTTACATTTTAAGGAGACACATGGTTGATACCTAGGATGCTGGCAGCAACCCGTGTCAACCATTAGTGCCAGTCAATTTGAGTGTTCAGTTGACTGAGTTTCATGTTTTATGAATAAAAGTTTTATATAATAATAATAATGTTGGAAGGGACCTTGGAGGTCATTTAGTCCAACCCCCTGCTCAGGCAGGAAACCCTATACCATTTCAGACAAATGGCCGTCCAGTCTCTTCTTAAAAACTTCCAGTGTTGGAGCATTCACCACTTCTGGAGGCAGGTTGTTCCTCTGGTTAATTGTTCTAACTGTCAGGAAGTTTCTCCTTAGTTCTAGGTTGTTTTTCTCTCCTTGACTAGTTTCCATCCGTTGCTCTGCCTTCAGGCGCTTTGGAGAATAGTTTGACTTCCTCTTCTTTGTGGCAGCCCCTGAGATGTTGGAACAGTGCTATCAGGTCACCCCCAGTCCTTCTCTTCATTAAACTACACATACCCCACAACACTAGACCACCCCGATGCCCTGCCTGGCAGCCCTGTTGGTTCACCCCATGGTCCGGTGTCCCAGACGAGACCGGACGAACCACCAAAGGCCGCTTGCTTGACAGTAGAGAGGCCTGCACAGATGGATTCTTCAGCAGGCCGCACAGGCACCCAGAGGGGCAGGCTGAGCTGCGTTATTGCCTGCTCGTTGGTGGTGGGGACCATGGCAGAAGGGCCAGTATCTGGCTGCATTCTGGCTTTGCTGGCCTCCTCAGATCCGGGTGGTTGCGAGCCGAGCCCAGATGTATTAGTGGCTATGGACACACGGACCAGGGTTGTAGGTGCCTTGCTGGGTTTGGCTAGGGGTGAGCGGGGGTCAGCTGGTTGGGGAGGGGTGGTCTCACAGTGGGGCCTATTCCGCATGGCCGCATGAGGTGGGTCTCCAGGGGGTTGCGCGGGGGTCACCCGGAACACTTACCTCATGGAGGACGGCACACTGGGGAGCACAGTCGCGGGAGCACATGCGGACAGAGCACAGGAGAAGGGGAGTTTATGTGCACATGGCCGGACGCTAGCCTGTGCCGGGAGGGGGTGGGGCCATTGTGTAAATAGGCCATAAAAGAGCGTTGGGAGCGTGTTACTTCCAATGCTGACTTTTTCCTTGTTTCGCGGTGACAATAAAACGTTTCTTCGTTGTTACCCGTTCCTACTGCCTGCTGTCTGTGATTACGTCGAGGACAGAGTTGACAGTATTAATACTTCATGTGATCTTAATTCTAGGTATACTGTAGAATGACAAAGTAATTTTATATACATGCTCATATATATATTTTTCATAAAACTTTTTCTTTTTAAAATGTCAGCATTTTGTTAATCATTGAGAATAAACCCTAGCTGAAATCGCTACTTGGAACTATTTAGGTGCATGTTATGCTTTGTTGAAAAAGCTAGAATTGGCTAACGTTGCACAATCCCTAAGGGTTACCAAATGTTAAAGCAGCACAAGGAAGAATATTTACTTTTCTGTAAACATTACTTAGCGTAGCATTACCGATTTCCAAGTTAATATACTATATACTGTAAATCCTGGGTTATGAAATTCTGAATTGCTTCTTCCAGTCTTTCCAAAAAATGGTTTTGAACTTTTGCTACCTAGATCAATATGCAGTTTCTGAGATGGTGCTTTTTGAAGTGTTGGTGAAAAGTACTGCATACATTTTCACTAGACAAGAAACTAAAGGATAAAAATAAATCCCTTAGACATTTTGGCCTAGAAAAAAAAAGCAATGTTCATTTAATTTTGGGCCTGGATGAGTCAGCAACTAGAAAATAGGTCTCAGTTATAACTGCTGGGATGCAGGCAAAAACGTACATCACGAAGCAAAGTTGAAGGATTACCAGGCTGGAGAAGAGAAAAACTAACTCCTCTTAAGAAATTACCAACAAGGTAATTTAAAAAGTCGAGGACTTTTTAAATATAGTCCTCAATGTACGACCACAATTGTGCCCAACATTTTTGTTGCTAAGTGAGACATTTGTTGAATGAATTTTGCCCCATTTTAAGTTCTTTCTTGCCTCAGTTGTTAAGTGAATCATTGCAGTTGTTAAATTAGTGACATGGTTATTAAGTGAATCTGACTTTCCCATTGACTTTGCTTGTCAGAAGGTCTCAGAAGATGATCACATGACCTGGGACACTGCAACCATGATAAATGTGACTTGGAATTTGGTAATTTCTTTGTCTCTTGACATTTTTATCAATTTTGTAGTGCTATGTACAAAAAAACTCTAGTGTATAAATTACATGGTTAAAATAAAACTTTTTTTTAAAAGATACCATTGTTCTGTCCTTACTACACATTACTAGCCTGACATGCAGCTAGATTTGACTGCTTAATTAAAGGAGCAGGATGAGTGAAACTGGGGAAAAATAGAAATACATATAATAAAAATCCAAATACAAAATAAGCGGTATTGAGTTACTGGTGGACATAACAATTAACAAATATAGATAAATCTAAATCTCAACAGCGATGCTGTATGTATAGGATGTGGGTTTTGTTCTCAGATGACCATGTGCCACAGATTAGGCTGGATTCTTCCTGGTGTTTCTGCTTCCCTCCAAATGCTAAAGGAAATGAAGTCAGGCTTCCCAGCATGCACTTGTTCTGGGAGTGAGAGTTCATCAGTGGTGGGATTCAAATACCTTAACATCCAGTTCTCTGCATGGATGCAGGCCTGGGCCTCCGAGGCCTAGAATGGACTTCTGAAAGTGACATCAATGCACTTCCTGTGGGTTATTCTAGGCCTGGGAGGCCTCCTCTAGGCCTCTGAGGCCTAGAATAGACTTCCGGAAGTGACATCAATGTTGTGTTGTGGGTTCTGAAGAGCAGTGAAGATGCCAGGCAGATGAGTAAAGAAGAAACATAGCTTTATTGTAATGAGACTGGACTGTACTGAGGCTTTGGGGTAACGTTGCACAATATATATAGTCCACATGCTCTGAACAACCAATCAGATTGAACCCATTATTCCTGCCACATTAACTGCTGCCAGGACTGGAGACGTCCTGTCTGGGTTGCCGGAGAACCATTAGTTCTCCAGCAGCACACGTGATTAAACCCCCAAAAGCTCAGTACATAATACCCCTCCCCCTTTTAAGAACAAATAATATAACCCTTACAAGTTTAAACAATTCAATTCAATCCCAACTTGCAATACATAAGTGAATGTTTGACCCCATTCAAGGTAGTAGATTCATAATGTGACCTTCTCGGATGTGTTATGCCCAACTGCATGCAATGAGACTGACAGTTCTGCTGTTCTGCCAGTAGTGTTACAGTACCTAACAGTACCTTATGATAGCTACAAAGAAATTAAAGAACGTCTCGATGAAAAGACTCGCCCTCTGTTAATCCCTTTTCAGTGTGCAGTGCATCACAACTCTTGTGTTGATTAACAAAAGAATCAAAAAAATATCTTAAATGAGCAGGTATGCCTAAGAACTGGTAATCATTTTACACAATACATTGTCCTTTATTTAACAACATAGTCTGTAAGGTTTGCAGGAGGTTTGTGTGGCCATGAGGAATGCCTTGGGGTTCCAACCACTTTGTGGTCTACCCACTTATCTGGTATGCCATGTGCATTCATGTTCTCCTGTGCTGCAGAATCTGAAGATGGAGAACTGCTCTAGCTGGCCTCTCCAGGTTGGCCCACCCCAGAGTCAAGACTTGGAGCAGAGTGAGCACAGCTGTCACTGATGCATGGCTGATCCGACTGATCAGAGGTCCCATGTTACACCTCAGATAAGTTTTGGTCCTCCTCGGACTCGAATTCTGCTGTGTGCTGAAAATACTGGTGGTACGGATGAGAGCTAGCTTGTGTGCCAGCTGGAGAACTACGGGAGGGACTTGTGCCAAAGTTCTCACTCAGTGACCGTTCTGGATATCTTTTCCTTAACTGGTCAACATGCCGTCTGACCAGTCGCCCTCCCTCCACCCCTACTGTGTAATATAGGGGTCCAGTTTTGTCAACCACCTGTCCTGGGACCCACAAGTGTCCAGGCCTCCCACAGGCCCTGCACGTGGCCATACGGAATCTGCAGTTTGCGCAGGAATGGTTGCCTCTGCACCCCATACATCTAGAGAAGAGAACTGCCATGTAAGTGTTTTCTTTTTGTTGATTTCCACGTTCTTGTGTGCCCGGCTGTTTCTGTAGGTTGTCTATCTCCGTCTCTTCTTCCACTGCTGGTTCACTGCCAAATTTAGCGACCTCGTGGTGAATGATTTCTTCAGCCTTGATAGGTTTGGTGGTTTGCACTACTTGCACGGCTCCTCCGGCTGCTTCGTCGGCCATTATTTTGTCTTGTGCCTCCAAGAATGTTAAATTAGGTCTGGCAAATAGTCTCTGTTGGAGGGCTTTGTCTCTGAGGCCACAAACAAGCCGATCCCTCAGGCGTTCTTCAAGGTTTAAGAATTTGCAAAGATGCGCAGCCTGGCGCAGGCCCGCAATGTATTCTGATGCTGATTCTCCTGGATTTTGTACCCTCTGGTCAAACGTGAATCTCCACGCCATTTCTGACACTTTTGGCTTAAAATGTCCATTAAGTTTTTGTTTGAAGTCGGCAAATGATACTGTTTCAATTGGTGTGGGGGCAAACAGGTTTTCTGCGAGGTCGAATGTTGTTGGCCCACAGACGCATAGCAGCTTTGCAGCTTTGAGCCCATCTTCAGCGATCTGATTTGCCCTTAAGTAATTTTGACTTGAGAAAGATACGACGACCATTCTTCTGGGTGGTGAATGTCAAACTCCCTTAATTTGCCGACCTTTGGCATCTTGACTAATTCCTGCGTTTCTGATCCTGCTTCTTGAGCTCAGACGGGTAATTCTGAGCAAATGGCCACTAGCATAGTTTGCTAGCCAGCCGAGGGAGAGGGGGGGAGATGCCTCTTTCCACCAGCACGTAAAGCTGACCCCTCGCGAGTTCAGCTCTTTAAGGTGAAGCAGGATCCCACCTTTGTCGCCACTGTTGTCTTGTGGGTTCTGAAGACCAGGGAAGATGCCAGGCAGATGAGTACAGAAGAAACATAGCTTTATTGTAATGAGACTGTACTGTACTTTGAGGTAACATTGCACAATATATATAGTCCACATGCTCTGAACAACCAATCAGATTGAACCCATTATTCCCGCCACGTTAACTGCTGCCAGGACTGGAGATGTCCTGTCTGGGTTGCTGGAGAACCATTAGTTCTCCAGCAGCACACGTGATTAAACCCCCAAAAGCTCAGTACATAACAATCAACACACTACCAGCAGGCCATTCTAGGCCTGGGAGGCCTCCACCAGGCCTAGAACGGACTTCCAGAGTGACATCAATGCACTTCCTGTGGGCTGTTCTAGGCCTGGGAGGCCTCCTTCAGGCCTCCGGGGCCTAGAACAGACTTCCAGAAGCAGCATCGGTTCAGCCGGTTCTCTGAACTCAACAAAATTTAGCAACCGGTTCTACTGAACCAGTGCGAACCGGATCCCACCACTGGGGTTCATGGGCAAAAGGGTTGGGTTAGATTCAAAACAATAGATTGGTATTTGCTCCCTAGACCACTAGGTGGGGCTAGAGAGCAACAACAATATATACAGTATATACAAATTATATTCTGAGGCATGACAGCCATGCTAGTCCATACTGAAGTTTTTGAATTCAGAGTGTTCACTAAATGATTGTCTGGGTTTTACACATCATTAGATTTTGCAAAAGTTGTCGAGAGTTCAGTGCTTGGAAACATACCTTATGCTGAATATTTGTCCTTTGTAGAACTGGCATTTACCAGATCCATAAAACCACATTAAACGCTGGCCTCTTACCAAGAGCTTACTAAAACAATCACTAATTGGGGGTTATTTCAGGATTTCCTATCTACAAGAACAAACAGTTCTGCAACCTGCTAGCTATACTCTAATTGTACCAACAGTAGTAGATTACACAATGGTTTATATTCTCTTTAGTCCTTTTTGCTGGATCTTTCTGAATGCCCTTTCCTAGAAGTACTTCTTGAATTATCACCAGGAATGAGATGCCTTTTTTCTTTTCACTTGCCATTTTCTCTAGGTGTCCCTGAATTCCTGCCAGGCACCTTTAAGACAAAACACATGGCTTAGTTGTGGAGAGAAAAAAGAGAAAATTTTGGCTCCTTTGGTGTATTACTCACAATATTTTAAAAGTATGCCCTGCGACAACCTAGGAGAGATTTAAGGAATATGGTTTATATCTTCCAAGAAATCCCTGTTAGCAATATATGTGGTAGCTCTTCCTGCAGTTTGTTTTCATAACAGCCCTGTGAGGTTTGTCAAAATAAGTAATTGTAACAAGCTTAAAACCGTATAGTGTACACTGTAATTTTGAATTTGGATTTTTCCAAGTCATCTGACACTCGGATAGCACACTACTTTCCTAATTTTTTTCATAGACAGTTGATTGGTATGTGCACAATTGCAGAAGAACATTTGATTTGATTCACACATAATGCTAACCTGTGAATCATTGTTTAAAAAGCAAAGTGGCTAATTGTATTAATTAGGCACTCTATTGATCCATAATTCAGTTTGTTTAGTTTGGAGTTAGTATAATGTCTAAACTGAGCTATCGTGATTTATTTCACAAGCCTAGATAAAGCAGAGCTTAGAGTGATGGGAAAACAGTGTATGGTGGGCACTTCATAGATGTTGCCATACAGTTTATATAAAGTAGGGTGATGCTTCAGTAGTGCTTTGGTGATGCCAATTCTATTTTAGTATCCTATAACCAAAGAATAAATTACAATATTAAGGAACAAATCACATTTTTTTAAATATGTACTGTGTACATAGTGCACTGAGATTGCATATTTCTCTGACAGCATCTCAAAGAAGAGGTGTCATCTAAGTGAATGGGACCAGCAAATAAATGAATATTGTTATGTTCAAGATGTAGCTCTTTAATTCAATGACAGTTACCAAAATTATCAAATTATATTGGCTAACTCACACAAACACCAGCCTTCCTGGGTGTTTTGCACTCAGTTCATCCCAAATGAATGTACAGGTGGTCCTTGACTTACAACCATTCATTTAGTGACATTTAGAAGTTACAATGGCACTGAAAAAAGTGACTTGTAATCAGTTTCCACACTTCCACTGTTACAGCATTCCCCATGATCATGTGAACAACATTCAGATGCTTGGCAACTGGTTCTTATTTATAACCGTTGCCGTGTCCTGGTGTCATGTGATCCCCTTTTGTGTTCTTCTGACAAGCAAAGTCAATGGGGAAGCCAGATTTTCTTTGCAACTTAACAACTGCACTGAATCATTTAACCACTTTGAGAAGAAAGGATATAAAGTGGGGCAAAGCTCACTTAACATCTGTCTCACTTAGCAATAGAAATTTGGGGTTCAGTTGTGGACAAAAGTCCAGGGCTACCTGTGTAACAATCAGTGCTACTAACACTGTATATATTGTTCTGCCTTCTGTCAGTGGAAGGATGGGAGGAGGAACAAGAACAAAAAAGGATCTGTGTCTAGAGGTTGTTTAATAATAATAATAATAATAATAATAATAATAATAATAATAATAATAATAATAATAATAATAATAATAATAATAATAATAATAAAGTTGGAAGGGACCTTGGAGGTCATCTAGTCCAACCCCCTGCTCAGGCAGGAAACCTTATACCATTTCAGACAAATGGCTGTCCAGTCTCTTCTTAAAAACCTCCAGTGTTGGAGCATTCACCGCCTCTGGAGGCAGGTTGTTCCACTGGTTAGTTGTTCCAACTGTCAGGAAGTTTCTCCTTAGTTCTAGGTTGCTTCTCTCCTTGACTAGTTTCCATCCGTTGCTTCTTGTCCTGCCTTTGGGCGCTTTGGAGAATAGCTTGACTCCCTCTTCTTTGTGGCAGCCCCTGAGATATTGGAACACTGCTATCATGTCACCCCTCACCCTTCTCTTCGTTAAACTACACATACCCAATTCCAGCAACCGTTCCCTATATGTTTTAGCCTCCAGCCCCCTAATCATCTTTGCTGCTCTTCTCTGTAACCTTTCTAGAGTCTCGACATCTTTTTTACATCGTGGTGACCAAAACTGGATGCTGTTGTGACTCAGGGCCAGCCTGTGGGTCCGACAGCCGGGTCCGATGTATCGGAGGACTCAGATGTGGGGGAGGAGGGAAACGAACCGGCTGATGATGATTTGGAGGCTTTGCAGAGTCCTCAGCCGGGAACCTCTTCTCAGCTGTGTGAGCCCGAGAGTGCGGAGGATGATGACCCACAGCTGGCCCTGTTCAAGGACGCCCGACGCAGGAGGCAGACGAGCAGGGACAAACAAAGAAAGGCTATGGGACTCCTCGGGAGGAGGCACAGGGAGACCACGCCCTGAGCTCTCTATAAAAGAAGTGTTTGGGGAGGGGCTGGTTGCTGAAAGCAACTTTTCCGTTTGAGAAGTCAAGCTCTTGTATTTTTGTAACAGTGTAATTAAAACTTGGCAGAAGCCTTTTGGTCTTGGACGCTTTCCAGACTCTTCTTTTGATTAGGGGTGCGAGAAGAGGGCTGGTTCAGAACAGTTTGCTTTCAGCCACCCACCCCTTAATACTACGATGGAGCAGCTTCTTGCCGAGCATGCCCAGCTCAACCAGCAACTCACCTTGCTGGCCACTCAGGTGGCACAACTGCAGGCTCAGGTACATGCTGCCCCCCCACCCAGGAGGAAATGTCAGATAGCTATGCCGGATAAATTTGCTGGTAAACCAGAACTGTTTCCTGCCTTCCTGGGACAATGCCAGCTTTATATCAGCGTGAGAGCAGCTGATTTCCCCACTGACCGAGATAAGGTGGGATTCGTGTTGAGCCTTCTGTCGGGAGATGCAGCTCGTTGGGGCACGCCTCTGTTGGCACAGCCTAGCCCTTTGTTGGATAACTTTGGGGGGTTTTGTGACCATATGCGCCTCATGTACGAGGACCCAATTAAGGCGCAGACGGCCACCCGACGCCTGAAAGCTTTGAGGCAGGGTCAGCGCCCTCTACAGGCCTATATCAGCGATTTCCGGCTGCTTAGCCAGGATTCCGCCTGGAATGAGGCTGCGCTCGTGGATGCCTTTCAGGATGGCTTGTCAGAGGAGATGTTGGATGAGCTGGCCCGCGTGGACATTCCCTCAGACCTGAATGGGCTGATCCATCTTTGTCTGCGGATCGATGCCCGGCTGCAGCAGCGTAAGAGTCGCCGTGCCACCCCACAGACCCCTGCCGCCCCTGTTGTGCGTGAGCCCCCAGTCCAGAGGGAGGAGCCAATGGAGCTGGGTGCCGCCAGGTCCCGTCTATCGGTGACGGAAATGGACAGACGACGATCGGAGGGGTTGTGTTTTTACTGTGGGGACCCTGGACATTTGGCTGCTTCTTGCCCGAAGAAGCGTCAGCGGGCGTCAGTGACCAAGCCTGCCCCGAGAAAGTCCCCTGCTTTGCTATCGGGAAACGGCCCGAGCCCGATCTAGACGGTGTGAAAGATCGGGCGACCCACAACATCCACACCGAGCGACGTTGTTCCGACGGTGCCTGTGAACCTCCACGGCATTTGATTTTGGAGGCACGTCTGATCCTTCCTGGCAAGCCAGAGGGGATTCCGGTCCATGCCTTAATTGACTCTGGGGCTACCACTAACTTTATGGATTCGGCCTTTGTGGCCAAATGGGCTGTTCCCCAGTGTCCAGTGGATCCGCCCATGCTTGTGGAGACCATCGATGGTCGAGTGCTCCTGTCCGGGCCTATCACGGCCGCCACGCAACCCGTGTGTATGGCCATCAGTACCCATGTGGAGGCCATTCAGTTCTACGTCACTTCGGATCTGCACTTCCCCGTGGTCTTGGGACTGGCGTGGCTCCGGGCGCATGATCCACAGATCTATTGGTCTCAGAACTTGGTCACCTTCCCAAGTTTGCAGTGCGTGGACCACACCCGCCATATCTGTGCCGGCCAGGTGGAGGGTTCCCCAGGGGTTTCCTTGCCTCCCGAACTGTCCGACTTTGCTGACGTGTTCAGCGAGTCAGAGGCGGACCAATTACCCCCGCACAGGCCCTACGACTGCTCCATTGACCTAGTCCCTGATGCGCCTCTCCCAGTGGGGCGTTTGTACTCCATGTCGGAGCCCGAGTTGGCTGCATTGCGGGACTTCCTGATGAAGAACTTGGCTCGTGGTTTCATCCGGCCCTCGTCCTCGCCAGTGTCTGCGCCCGTGCTCTTCGTCAAAAAGAAGTCGGGCGAGTTACGGCTTTGCTGTGACTACCGGAAACTCAACGCTATCACGGTGCGTAACCGCTACCCGCTGCCCCTCATCCCCGAGCTCTTGGACCGACTCCGGGAGGCTAAGATCTTCACGAAACTGGACCTGCGTGGAGCTTACAACCTCGTCAGGGTTCGGCCGGGTGATGAGTGGAAGACGGCGTTTGGTACTCGCTATGGACATTTCGAGTACACGGTGATGCCGTTTGGCCTGACCAACGCCCCCGCTGTGTTTCAGCATTTTATGAATGACATCTTTCGGGATCTGTTGGACCAGTTTGTTGTGATTTACCTGGACGACATCCTGATTTACTCCCCGTCGTGTGAAGCGCATCATCAGCATCTCCGTCAGGTCCTGCAGCGCCTCCGGAAACATCGGCTGTTTGCCAAGTTGGAGAAGTGCCAGTTCTACCAGGTAACCATTGATTTCTTGGGTCACCGCATTTCTCCTGAGGGCATCGCCATGGAACCGAGTAAAGTTGAGTCGTTGCAGAGTTGGCAACCCCCGCGTCGCGTGAAGGATATTCAGCGACTTCTTGGATTTGCCAACTACTATCGGACATTCATCCCTGGCTTTGCTGCCTTGACAGCCCCCCTCACCCGGCTCCTGCAGAAGAAGACTCGGTTCCAGTGGAACGCCCCCGAACAACAGGCGTTCCAAGCTTTGAAGGACGCCTTCATGAAGGAGCCCATCTTGAAGCATCCTGACCCGCAACGGCCGTTTGTCGTGGAGGCGGACGCCTCCGACATTGCCATTGGGGCCGTGTTACTCCAGGCAGCGACGCCCAACGGTACCCTTTTCCCTTGCGCGTATCACTCACGGAAATTGAATCCCTCGGAGCGCAACTATACCATCTGGGAGAAGGAGCTGCTGGCCATCAAGGCGGCGTTCGAGGCTTGGAGGCATCATCTGGAGGGGGCGCGGCATCAAATCGAGGTCCGGACGGACCACAAGAATCTGGAAAGCCTGCAGACCGCTCGGAATTTGAACCAACGCCAGATCCGGTGGTCCCTCTTCTTTGCGAGGTTTGACTTCCGGGTGCGGTACATACCAAGCGGGCACAACCAGAGAGCGGATGCTCTGTCCAGGAAGCCCGAGTACACCCGAGTGGAAGACAAGCTTCCGCCCAGGACCGTGATCCCCGTCGAGTCTTTTGCTGCGGTGCGGGAGCCGGTGGATATACGGGCTCGGATCCGGGAGGCGCAGCAGCAGGAGGCGTGGGTGGCTCAGCGGAAGGAAGAGGTGGGGCCAGATTCGCCTTGGTCGGTCACGGATGGACTCCTGTATTATCGTGACCGGCTCTATGTTCCAGGAGGGCCACTCAGGGGACTCGTCCTCAGCCAATGTCATGATAACCCGGCTGCGGGGCATTTTGGCCTGTTCAAGACTCTGAACCTGGTCTCCCGTACATTCTGGTGGCCCCGAGTCCGACACGATGTCCAGTCTTATGTCACCTCCTGCGTCCCATGCAGGCAGGCCAAGTCAGCGACAGGGGCCCCGCCTGGTTTACTGCAGCCTTTGCCAACGCCCAAGAGACCCTGGGGGGCTGTGTCCATGGACTTTCTGACGGATCTACCCCCATCCTCCGGCTTCACGACAGTGTTTGTGGTGGTGGACATGTTGACCAAGATGGCGCACTTCATCCCCTGTCGCGGCTTACCGTCAGCTCGCGCCACTAGTCGCATGTTCATCCAACAGGTGTTCCGGCTGCACGGCCTTCCCGATAGAGTCGTCTCCGATAGGGGGGCCCAGTTTACAGCCCGCTTCTGGCAGGAGTTGATGCGGGCGTTGGACATTAAGGTTTGCCTCTCGTCCGCGCATCATCCTCAGACCGACGGGGGTACCGAGAAGGTCATCGGCATTTTGGAGCAGTATCTGCGCTGCTACGTTAACCTGCAGCAGGACAATTGGGTGGACTATTTGGCCATAGCCGAGTTTGCCTTTAACAACTCGCAGCACACCTCCACGCAGATGACACCGTTCTTGGCCAATGTGGGTTATCACCCTCGGTTTTTCCCCCTTTCTCCCGTGGACTCACCGGAGCCGGCAGCGAACGAATTCATGGCGGAGTTACAGGCGATCCATCGGTTGGTGCGACGGCAGCTGGAGAAGGCCAAGGCCGACTACAAGAGGTTCGCCGATCGGTCGAGAAGGGATACGCCTCCATTATCGGTGGGGGATCGGGTCTGGTTGTCCACCAGGAACCTACCATCCACTCGGCCGGCGAGGAAGCTGGACCACCGTTACCTTGGACCGTTCCCAGTCGAGGCCGTCATCAACCCGGTCGCCTATCGTTTAACTCTGCCACGTTCCCTGCGCGTACACCCCGTCTTCCATCGGTCCTTGTTGGTCCCCGAACAACCGGCTTGTCCACTTCGCCAAGCGGAACCTCCCCCATCAGGACCTCGTGATGGCGACAGCCCCCCCGAGTACGAGGTCGCCAGCATCAGGGATTCCCGCTGGCTGAAAGGTCGCTTCCAGTACCTGATCGAGTGGAAAGGGTACGGGCCGGAGGACTTCACATGGGAAGACGCGACCGCCGTTCATGCCCCTGCGTTGGTGACTGCTTTTCACGAACAGTTCCCATCCCGACCGCATCCGGATCGGCAGACCCGGGGGAAGGGCCCTGCGGTGCGGGATAGTGTTGTGACTCAGGGCCAGCCTGTGGGTCCGACAGCCGGGTCCGATGTATCGGAGGACTCAGATGTGGGGGAGGAGGGAAACGAACCGGCTGATGATGATTTGGAGGCTTTGCAGAGTCCTCAGCCGGGAACCTCTTCTCAGCTGTGTGAGCCCGAGAGTGCGGAGGATGATGACCCACAGCTGGCCCTGTTCAAGGACGCCCGACGCAGGAGGCAGACGAGCAGGGACAAACAAAGAAAGGCTATGGGACTCCTCGGGAGGAGGCACAGGGAGACCACGCCCTGAGCTCTCTATAAAAGAAGTGTTTGGGGAGGGGCTGGTTGCTGAAAGCAACTTTTCCGTTTGAGAAGTCAAGCTCTTGTATTTTTGTAACAGTGTAATTAAAACTTGGCAGAAGCCTTTTGGTCTTGGACGCTTTCCAGACTCTTCTTTTGATTAGGGGTGCGAGAAGAGGGCTGGTTCAGAACAGATGCAGTATTCCAGGTGTGGCCTTACCAAAGCAGATGCTGGAGCACAAAAGAAAACATTACTCATTTGACCAAAGTGTTCCTGAATATCGGTCATCAAAAGCCCATGATCTTCAGTCTGCCTGAGGCAGTACAATAAAAATTCACAGAGCAGCTCCTTTGTTATAGTTTCGCACTCTAAAATTACAACGTAGTGTTGCCAGTATGAGTAAGCTTTAAAAGGTAGGAGGTTGGAAAATAACCTGTGAAACCATTAAGTTCCTTCCTGAAAACTCTGAACAAGTTGAAGCCCACAACATTTTAGGCTGTATACTGATAGTTCCAGCACAGCCCCATTTCTAAGCAACCATGCAAGTTTTGAATCCATTTACTTTGCCCTGACAGAAGGAACAAAGTGAATACAGGTACTTCTCATTTAGCAACCACAATTGGGACTAGTAACTTAGTTGTATATAGTATGGTTAGGTGTGTGTCATGTATGTGTTCCACTTTGAGATCGGGCAACTAAATTTCATTTTTGATGTGTGCCGTTGTGCCCACGGTAAAAAAAAATGACAATAAAGGTTATCTTATCTTATGTGAAACTGCAGCTGTGCTTACAATCTTGCTTCAGCTTACTTTTGTTTTGCAGACCTGCAAAGGTGGTAAATGCAAGGATTAGTTGCAAAGTTACTTTTTAATCCCTGTTGTAATTGCGAATCATCACTCTACAAAGCAGTTGCTAAATCAGGACTCCCTGTGCAAAATTAATTACCACAACAGGACAATAATATAGAACAGATTCTTCCTACAAATGTTTAATATATTATTTTATAGATTCTTCACATATCTATTTTGGTGCTAAAGTATTACATGTCAACATATCTGCCTAGAAAATACTCTAAAATTGTGAGGATTCCTCCAATTTTAAAGCTGCATGACCACCAGGAATTCAACAGCTGAAGTTTTTCTCAACAAAAAGGTTTTGCCAATAAAGGTTTTACCTGTTAAATTTCTTCTGTTTTTTGTTTTTGTTTTGTTTTGTTGTTTTGCTCTATAACTAAAAGTAAGGGTAACGCCTGGGAGAAAATGGAATATTAAAGATGAGTATGTTGTGGGTTACAAGAAAGAATTATAGGAGCAGAAAACATCCCTTGAAAATTAAAGGATCAGTGTCACTCCCAGAAAAATAGTTCCACCTATGTCACAAAGCCACATGATCACCTTGGGCCAGTCACTCTCCCTCAGCCCTAGGAAAGAGGCAATGGTAAACCATTTTGAAAAACCTTGCCAAGAATACTGCAGGTATTAGTCCAGGCAGCTGCCAGGAACCAACATTGACTCAAAGGTACAAAATAAATGAAGTTACTTTGACACATAGGACAGTGAAATATAAATGCTCAAATAAGCGAAAGATAGGGCTGGCCAGCCGGAATACCACAGAAATGCAACCTCAATAAATTCAAGCATCACCTTGGAAATATTAAAACTCCCCTGTCACTGCCAAAAGTACACTGTGCGCTATCAGCTGGCTCCATCTGTATTCCCTTGGTGTGCAGATCTGAAAGAAAATATTTTTATGTATTCATACTTAACTGGACATTCTCTGTCTACTCTGTACCTTATTTCATGTTCTTAAATTTCCATACTGCTTCCCAACAGGACATCAGCCGCAATCATCTGAATACTTTATCACATTTTAATTAACCTCATGAGTATTTTAACTAGAGACAAAATGAAACTCTGGACATACTTCATTTAGCATCACACTACAGTTACTGATGCATCAGTGCTACAGTCTTTGACTATAATGTGTGAACTCAGCTACTGTCATTAAAGAGGCAACAAAAAAAGCTACTTCAGACATTTCAATGTGGCTAATCCACTGAAACAGATTCCCAATCAGTTTAAAATTAAAGTAACATTAAGTTTGCCTAGAAGTCCCATTGAGTTCAAGGGATATTTTTTGCCATATGCACAAATATGGCATCAGTGACATCAAAAGGATTTATTTTTAAATAGGCATTAAAGTATGGGATTAATGTATTAGAAAAGGCTATATTCCTGGAGGTTATTAATTACTATAAATTTGGAGATGTCCTGAAGTTCCTCTATGAGAAGAGTTTTATAAGGCTCTTATTGGGAAAAAAAAACCCCTCAGATCCATGATCCTATATCTGAGCATCATTAGTGTTTGGATACTTAAAGCAAAGTAAGAGGCCTTTGATTTTACTCTTTTTACTGGTTTATTAACCCAATAGTCTGAGATTCTAGCTCCATTTACCTAATACCACTAATGTGAGAGCTAGTTTGGTCTAGTAGTTAAGGCACCAGATTAGAAAGCAGGAGACTGTGAATTCAAGTCCTGCCTTAGCCATGGAAGCCAGCTGGATGACTTTGGGCCAGTCATTCTCTCTCAGCCCAATCCACCTCACAGGGTTGTTGTGTAGAAAATAGAAGGAGGGAGACATATTGGATATGCCTTCAGTTATTTGTAAAATAAATAAATAAATGATGATTGACAAACTTCTACCCATGAAGCAGCCTAATCCCCATTTAATATTACCCCAATATTTATTCTCTTTTTTAACTTAATGGTGCAGATTTGATCTCTGCTAATGCATGTTTCTTGTTGCTCTTCTTCGCCGTTTAAAGTGTTGTAATATTGATCAAGGACACTGTAATTTTATGCTTATAGCATAATTTAAGGTTTCTAATATTATTTTGTATTCTTCTATGATAGGTAAGAGATTGTTATTTTTTTAAAAAAAACATCCTGGTAATAAATACACATAGTAAGCATATAACTACAGAATGACTGTAAGAGAAGAGCAGGCAGAGCTGGGAGGTGGAGTTAAACGTGCTATCAGCTTAGAGTCCTTACATTACCACAAACCCATTTTGAATTCATTGATTCTTACCTAGCAGGATTTTAGCTGACGAGATTGTTGTATATAGGCTTGAATAATTTTTTGTGCTGAAACTTAATGTATGGTCCTGATCCTTTGCACCTGACAATGACATAATTACTGAACAAAGAGTTGACTGTATAAGAGGGTGAGAGACAGGTATCTTGGTCTATATACCAAATGAATGACCCATTGGGATCCCCATATCAAAACAACTTACCTTATGTCTGGCCAGAACTTGAAAATAACATTTAACGCAGCACAGTACTTAAACAAAATGGTTCGGTTGAGATCTGCATATGTGGGACTGATTGGGGGTAGATTGCAAGGGTGACTCCAAAATATAATTTTAACATATTTTATCTATATCTTAAATTATTGTACAAAATTACAATTTCATTTTAGATTGTATTTTATTCCCATTTCCTTTTAAATCGTATTTTATTCTAATTCCATTTTATATTGTATTTTATCAATTCCATTTTAAATTGCTTTTATCAAATTTTAGTAACATTTTGTTGCTGGAACTTTGCACTTTGATATGGCCCAAGGGCTAATCAATAAAGCCTTATTATTACTGAACTCAGAAACCCAGCCATTTATCCAGGGAACAGCATGCTCATTTTATCAGATGTTTAGATGTACATTTACACAGATGTTTGAATTTCTCTCATAAACATACTTCTAATTCAGCTTTCCCAACCAGTCCTCTCTCTCTAGATCTATTGGACTATGGTTTCCATCATGTCACAAGTCAGTGTGATGATTTGTAATCCAATACATAATAGGGGGTTTAGAAAAAAGGCTGGTTTAAATAGATTAGCTACAAGAAGTCTCTGTATATTAAAGTTGTTGGTCAAAAGTATCTGTGTCCTTTGGTGAACACCTGATGTAATCCAAAACTGTCTAACCCTAAAATCTTATAATGTCATTTGAATAGAATCTTACCAAGTAGATATTTACAAGGAAAACTGAGTATTGCAATAGTAAGATAGTGGTGAGGAAGCCAAATTAGGACTAGAAAGACTATGGTTTGAATCCCCATTGACCCTGTCACTCACAGAGTATTTTGGAGGCGCTACTTCTTTATCAGTCTCACTGATTTGTGAGGATATCATTATTGTGAGAATACAATTAATTGAGGGACAAGAATCATACATATTATCCTGAATTCCTTTAGGAAGGAAACATGTTAAAAAAACAATATAAACCAGGGGTGTCAAACTCAATTTCATTGAGGGCCACATCAGCATTGCGGTTGCCCTCAAGGGGCCAGGTGGGTATGGCCAGGGTGGGCGTGGCCTACTGGGTGGGCATGGCTAGAGTGCGTATGGCCTACTGGGTGGGCATGGCCAGCTCTACAACGTTCACATCAAGGGTGCCTATGGGGGCCTGGGCAGGAGTGGGACAGATCTGAGGGTCTCTGGTAGAAGGAGGGTCTCTGGGCCAGGGCCAAGGCAGCGGGGGCCGTTCCCTCACTGTTTCCAGGATGGCTTCGTGGGCCACATGGGACCACTTTGTGGGCTGGATCCGGCCCCTGGGCCTTGTGTTTGACATGTCTGATATAAACAAAGAAGTCTAACTAAGGCTAAGGCATGGCAAATCTGAGTGCAAAAATCCATGTAACTACTATATGGCAACAGGAACTTAGAGAAAACTGTGATTATCCTTAGTGTTCCTGCCCTGATACAGTACTCCTAACAACCCCATTCCAATCAGCTCAGAAACTTTAACATGGTAGTATTAGGTCTTTATAGCACTTAAATGAATGAAATTAATTTGCATTACTAGATTTCATGGGTGAACATCTAAAAAGCAAAGTGGAATGCGATTTTATCCAGACGTTAATATGCTTTTCATCAACCAAGTCATCTTCTCTGCTCAAAGAAATCAGGTATATTGCATGCATAAACTTGACAAATGAACCTTTGGCCATCTCAAATCATGATCCCCTTTTATAAACAAGTAAATATCTTATAAAGAACAAAACAGAAGTCTTGACCAATTTCAGATCAGAAAGGAATGTCTGCGCAGATGTGTTTTTAAAAATATTAACGTACAACACAACCATCTGTCTATCCCCAGGAAGTACTCAATAGGCAGACAAAAAAGCCAAATCCAGTGTTGAACATCTGGCTGACTTTGAGACGAACCACCATAATAAATTATTAAATATTTCAGTAGTTGGAAACCAACCAAGAGGCAACTGTGGACTGTTGGATGAAAAGGAAAAGAAAAGCAAACTAAACCTGGCTAAAGATGTGTAGAAACTGAATGAATATGCTCCAGATTGCATTAAAAAGCAAATTAATTCACTTAAATATGAAATGAATGATCTTCAAAGACCTTAACAGTGATCTCTAGATCAAAGGATTGGAAAGTAGCCAATGTAATAGCCATTTTTTTAAAAAAATGGATTAGGGACAAATGCAGGAAATTACAGTCTAATCAGTTTTTTGTATGTGCTGGAGAACTTAGTGCTAAACAAATCAAGTGTTCTCCTTCTAAACAAATTTGGTTCCTACAAAGTCAAATCCGATCTCACCAATCCATTAGGATGTTTTGAGAGTCATAAGTAGCACATGGGTAAAGGGAGCCAGCAAATATGGGCAGGGTTCACTAATCACATTGTCACTGTGCAATTTGGGGGCTTTGGCTTAATATAATATGTAATCCCAGCCAATAATGACTCATTTGTTAAATCATTATTGAGCCAAACCTTGTACTAATAGGGGTTAAATAAATATTGCTACTTTATTAAAGTCTGCTGGTTAATTCAGTTGCATATTAACGTTTAGGTATCTCTGGTCAGATTTTAATGAATCTATAAGCAAACAGAAGTTAACAGTTTAGCCTAAATGGTAAAAAGTTAAATCGGATGCTTTTCTGTAAATTTGGATGGTTATTTACTATACAGGTGCAGTTTACAGTTGCAAAATAACAAAATAGTAAGGCGAATGCAAAAGTTTGGACTTCTTTCCAGCCACTGCTTTGTAACACTTCCTTTGGCAGAAATAGCACTTCCCAAATGATTTCTGCAGACAGCTAAGAGTTTTTCTAATTTGCTTTGGAATGTTTTTTCCCCACTCTTCCTTAAAGAATTCTTTTTTTTAAAAAATTCCATTTATATCCTGCCCTTCTCCGAAGACTCAGGGCGGCTTACAAGCTTAGCAGTAGCCTTCATTCTATGTATATGCCTGCTTATTAGGGCTTTCACACAAACCCCCAGCAGCATTATTACAAAGTCAGTTTATTGCCCCCAACAATCTGGGTCCTTTTATTTCAGAAACATTTGGTCTTCTTGTATGTACTACATGACTGAGATCACCCTACAGATTTTCAATATGTGTTGTTATGAATAATATTCTGGTGATTTGCAAAGGCCATTCCAAAACATTTATTTATTTTTTTCTGCAATTGGTCACTGACACAACGAACATGAATTTGGGCAAACTGCAGGAGACAGTGGAGGACAGGGGGCCTACTGTGCTATGGTCCATGAGGCCATAAAGAGTCGGACAAGGCTTAACAACTCAACAACGGCAGTACAATTCTCATATTATGCCATCCAAAAGATAGCATGTAATTGCATTCCTTCTTCTTTTGTTGCTTAGGTGCAAGCATTGTAGAGCGTGAAGGCCACAGAACTGGTCATGGGAACATATCAATATATCAATTTGGTTTTGTTTTAAACTTTTGGAGAGGAATAAAATGCTCTGAACTAATAACCTTCTTCAGACTTATAGGCAGAAAAGCCCTACAGTTCCTTTCAAGCCAAAGGTAACATCGTAAGATCTAAAAGTAGAATAGTTCTCATGCACAAAATTGATTCTGAAATTGCTTATTGGCAGTTCTATGCATGTGTATAAAAGGGGAAAACATTTCAAAATGAAAAACCTAGAGAAATAAAACATAGCCAAAATCTTATTCTAACCACATAACAAAACCCAGAACACATTTTTTTAATTGTTTTCACATAGGAGCATTCTAACACACGGGTGTCAAACTGCCGGCCCGCGGGCCAGATACATCATAGGGAAACTGTACCCACCCCATTGCCGGCAATAGCAAAAAAGTTGTGATATGTCGTGACGCGTCACGTGACGTTGCAAGTTTGACACCCCTGCTCTAACATATACTTTTGGTATTTAAACAGCCTCTTTATGATGTTGTTCTCTATGCCTGGAGTATTGTTGCTACATAAAATATAATACTGAAAGCATGTGTTTTGCATGTTCATTATTGAGTTCCAAATAGGGTGAAGTAGGTTGCACCTATAAGACACTGTTTCCCAATCATTATTATGACTTTCTCTTAAAATCCCGCAGTTATAACTTAGTGAATGTGTAGAATTCATATTTGTATACCCACTTTTGTCAACTGTCCTTCAGATTCCCTAAGATAGCAGGAAAAGTAAAAGGTAAAGGTAAAGGTTCCCCCACACATGCATGCTAGTCATTTCAAACTCTAGGGGCCGGTGCTCATCTCCGTTTCAAAGCCAAAGAGCCAGCGCTTGTCCAAGGACGTCTCCGTAGTCATGTGGCCTGCATGACTAGATGCCAAAGGCGCACGGAACACTGTTACCTTCCCACCGTAGTGGTCCCTATTTTTCTACTTGCATTTTTACGTGCTTTTGAACTGCTAGGTTGGCAGAAGCTGGGACAAGTAACAGGCACTCAACTCTGTTACGTGGCACTCGGGATTCGACCCACCAAACTGCCAACCTTCTGACTGACAAGCTCAGCGTCCTAACCCACTGAGCTCATTGGAATAATTATTCCAGAGAATATCAGAACAGCAGCTGAGATGAACAGAAAAGAGCAGGTGCAAAGACCAAGGAGTCTCAGAAGCCCACTTCTGAATTTCTCCTGGGCCCAAGAAGATGCACATCAGAGCTAATATCTTCCCTTTGTATACAAAGGGCAGATGTCACAGAGCAACCTCTTCTTGCAGGCCTTTGAAAAAAAGGCAAGTTAGGAGATGTGCAAATATTTACTCCGGTTTCCAAATAGTTGTTTATCCTCCAGGATGAATGGGTCACCTATGGGAAGAGGGCAAAAGGACCATCCACTTTCCCTTCATGCCCCTTCCCCACTTCCCTTTGAATGGCAACAAGGAGAAATTATAAGAAATAATTATGTAACGCTTGAACACACTTTTCCTTCAGGAGGTTGTATCTCCCTACTTTCCTTTGTATTGGATAGTGCAGCTGGAAAGATTGGACCCAGCTGGATTGCACTGAGTCAGTGAGAAAGCAAAAGCTTCTTTCTCCAGTCTCTTTGTTTTGGAATGCCCTGGGCTCTTTGTACCACTTTACACTATTGGATATTTGGAGGGAGGAAGCAAATGAGCTATCTGTCAGTTCTACCCAATTGCACTTTTACACCCTTTCTCTGTGAATCATAGTAATGTGGGTGAGACCAGGGTGCCACATGGTTCCAAGATGTCTTCAGTTGTACAACAGACTAAGCCTCTAGTTACATAACCTTGCTTTATTGGATATCCCAGTGGTGTGGATTTGTACTGGACAATGAACTAGAAATTAGCCAACCAAACTGAGATTGCTAGATCTTTCAGTCTGTTCCTAGTTGAGTAGCAGGAGTTTACTGCTACCATTGGAGGAGCCGAAAGAGACTTTCTGGACTGTAGGCAAGCTTGGCTCATGTGCCTTTCCACATCTACAATTCTAGTGAGATGTGTATGCGTGGTAGAAAGAAAAAGGAGTGTGTGATGGTCCTGCCCACTGAAGCTTTGGCCCCAATGCATTTTCCATCTTCTTTTCCTTGAGCCAGAAGGAACCCCACCATGCCTCACAGTGAGAACAATCAGTGGAACAGCCTGACTTCAGAAGTTGTGGGGGGAGGGGCTCCATCACTGGAGTTTTTTTAAGAAGAGATTGGACAGCCACCTGTCTGAAATGATATAGGGCAGGCGTAGGCAACCTTGGCTCTTTTATGACTCGTGGACTTCAACTCCCAGAATTCCTGAGCCAGCCATGCTGAGGGGAAAGGGAGAGGTTTCCAAGCTGAGCCATGCTGGCTCAGGAATTCTGGGAGTTGAAGTCCATGAGTCATAAAAGAGCCAAGGTTGCCTACCCCTGCTATAGGGTCTCCTGCTTTTGCTGGAGATTGGACTAGAAGACCTCCAAGTCCCTTTCAACTCTGTTATTCTGTTATACTCCTCAAGTAAATAGCATGTATGACCCACTACTTCTTTGCTACCTCTGACAGGGGCGATGGGCAATATTTTGTTGGCTGTGGGGACCTGGGCTGATGAGATCAATGGAGGCAGAGTGACCAAGATGCATACAGCCAAACGCTGGAGACAACAGCTCGTCATCTATCAGTCGTGTGCCCTAAAAAGAGCTAAGACCGGGCGCTAAGACGATGGAACGCCTTCGTCTCGCCCGTTAAGCGAGGCCTGCGGAACGAGCGAGAGCCACTGAGGCCGGCCGAGCGGTCTTCGGAAACGGCGGCGGCAGCGGCAGCTCCTCCTCCTCCTCCTCCTGCAGAGCCTAACGGCGGCGTGACTCTCAATGCGCAGGCACCGGGGTGTAAATAATACGTGGCTTCTGAGGCTGGAGCAGCTCAGAAGAGAGATGGCAACCGAGCGAGAGATCTGCAGCTAACCCGGCTGCATTTGCTCGCCCGGTAGGAAAGACGGAGAAAGAAGAGGCGGATCAGGTAACCAGTCGCTTTGTACACTGCAGTCCGCTCACACCCGGGCTCCGATTGATGGTTTTTTTGCGTTGTGCCATTTCCTGATCCGTACCTCCGAAGCAAGCCGGGCTACAGAGCACAGAGAGGAGAGCCGGGAGAGGGAGAAATAATCTCTGCTATGCAAAGTGCGGGGCTCGAGTTTGTGCGGGCAACTCCATCCTGCCGTTTTAGGAAAAAGTAGCGAGGGAAAGAGACAAAATGCAAAACAAAAAAGAGCAGTAATCATGAATTCATGACCATTTTTTAAAAAAAGAAAAAAGAAAGACAGTTGTTTGCAGCCCGGGTGGGATTTGGGGAGTGGGGGGGGGCGTTTCT
Organism: Vipera ursinii; assembly: GCF_947247035.1. NCBI lineage: Eukaryota > Metazoa > Chordata > Lepidosauria > Squamata > Viperidae > Vipera > Vipera ursinii. The sequence goes on from NC_139516.1 coordinate 151,081,049, forward strand.
GGAGCGCTATACTGTCTTTGTTTGAGTGGTATTTTATTTTCCAGACTCCGGGGTTTTCAAAAATATAATCAGGTCGACCGGGGCGGGGAAGAGAATGGACTAAATGGAAGTGAAGGGTTTAGAAGGCGAACCATTCGTTTGGAGCGTCGAAGAGCCAGACTCTTCAAAGGTTTTATGGAAACAAATATCAGAGAGAGGAAAAGAAGTTTGACGTTGAAGAATAAATGAGAGCCTAGGGCGCCATTGAAACCATTTGCAGAGCTCGTTGCTGGCCTTTAGCACCTTGGACAGCTCCCACTTGTGAGCGACAGGACAGAATGAAGGACATGGCGGGAGAAAAATTCACACTCTAAAAAAGACAGCAAAAGCTACCAGTTGTGGATTTCTTTCCTAATTGCTTCTTTTCTTCCTTTCAGGAAGGCAATGCTTCATTTATTTAGACCTCCCATGTCTAAATTCATTTATTATAAATTCATTTAGCCCTCCCATGTCTTCTAAAACTATCAGATTACTCCACCCCTTGAGTTTAGTGGAGGAGACTTAGAAGAATATATTCTGCCATTTTTGAAGAGTGCCCATCAAATATCTGATCATACAGATAATAACCATTACTTCTGTTATTATTTACAAAAATGAAATTCATATCACATTTTTAAAATGGCTTCTGCATAAAATGTATTGGCTGTCATGTTAGATTTTGTTTGATGTTATATTCACGTATTACAGTCTATTGTAAACATTATTATTATTTTGCTAAGGTAATGTCATGCATAGTATAATAACTCATGTCTTACTGTTGGATAACACAATTTCTCTAGCAGGCTTTGTGATTTGTTCACAGGCAATTCAGTATGTGATTCTAAGCTTAAAAAATAATCGTTCGGTGAATATGTGCTTTATGTGTCATTGATTTGTTCACAGGCAATTCAGTATGTGATTCTAAGCTTAAAAATAATCATTCGGTGAATATGTGCTTTATGTGTCATTGGCTAAAAATAAGAAAGTGTTTTCTTGATCAAACTTTTGGGGAAATGTAACAGAAATTTTCTTTTTTTTCCAGCTATAAAATAATAGTTTTAGAAGCATTTTCCTTGTGATGATGATTGCTCTGTAGAACATGAAAATATAACTAGCCAGTGGTATTATAAGTAAAACGCTATCTGCCCCTCCTAACTGGACCTCAAGGTTCATTTTTAAGTACGTTTTGCATTATTGGTAAGTGTTTTCACTGCCATATTAGTAAAATGTTACTGAAGTGTAGAGGTACTTAAATTTGTGCCCATCACTAAGGCGTCTATGTCCTTCTCAATGACAATAATAGTGTCCTTTGGAACTCCTTGCCTCTTTTCCATGCTGTGTATCTCATCTCCATTGCTAAAAGAAAAAACATTTTTTTAAATATAAAAAAATATTTCTTGCAGTTCCTCTGACTATATACATTGCTTCTTTGTATGGAAGGGGGCAGAAATGCAGAATCCATGAGCATAATGGACAGAGAATACCATTTGATAAAGAAATTAAAAATGTCTAAAGTTGTGGTATTAAGGTCATAGTTTTAGTCAAAGAAGTCATCTAGCTTAAGGAATTTGTTTTAGCTGTTTTTAACTTTAAAAAAATAGAAACATGGCATGACAGATTAGTATATAACAGTGATAATCAAGCAAAATTAATTAATTGTTCAATATCAATATATGGAAAATATTATCTGTATTTTTTTTCTCAGAACATATATTAATCATAATCTGAGCACACATGCATGTATGTATATAGATTGGTTTTACTTGAAAAATAAAACTTGGTATTTTAAATCAACTTGAATATCAATTATCAATTGGAAATAAAAATGATACTTTGGAAAATAGACACATGCATATAAGCTCTCATCCCAAAGTTATTAAAATTGCTTGCTTGAATAGAGAATGAGATCATTTGCACTGAGATCATTTGCACTGAGTTTTTATTTAGGCATTTTTTTAATGAACTGTTCTTTCTTGTTAGTGGTATTTACACTAAAACACAGTTTTTGGAATTTTTTTCTTAATATAAAAAGTATTATAGATCAGAAAGAGCAGTGTGCATAACATTAAAAGAAGCTCTATTTTCTTTATTTGTCCATACATTGATTGTGACAAGTTTTATTAATTTTTCTGTTAGTTTAGTGTTTAAATTAAGAATTATTTCTGGTTATTCATAAAAATGTCACAAATTGGGTTAGAAGAATTCATTTTAGTCTTTCTTCTTTCTCCAACTCTGTCCTGTACACTGCATATAGTTGATTTATTCACAAATTTGATTATGCCTACAACGTATCTCTGTAGTAAAATCATATTGGAAAATCATTCAAGACAGCTTTTACCATGGTAACTGAAGATGCTGTAGGATTACCTAATATGAAACTACATGTCCTAAAAAACTGATTGCATTTTTTGTCAATTTTTGGTGATCTTACTGATACTATTGTTTAGCCATAGTTATAAATGCTTGTACAAATTAAATTTAAAAATTGTTTTTCCTTTGGAAAACTGTTTTTTTCCCTTTGGACAGGCAAATGGTTTGTCATATTTTACCATTCATGTTTATCTGTGAAAACAGGCATCTGTTGTTACAGTTTCTTCCTCTGTAGTTATGGCAGCTTATTTTTCCTCTGCTTTGCTGATCAATTTACTTTCTTCCTCCTGCTAAAATTACTACTGTAATTTGTTGCTGGCTGTCCCTATTAGATTTGCTCAAGCATAAGACAAATAGCTGCCTTTATAAGATGGTATTATGAAATGGATTCACTGAATATGAATATTTACAGTTGATTTGAGAGCTTACTTAGGAAATTCCTTTAGCAACTCCTTTTATTTTCCTAATCCACAGTGTATCATTTTCAGAGAAAATCCAGATACCATTCTTGAATGCAATCACTCTCTTGCTGTGTTTTGCCTTTCCATTTTCTGTGATTGGCTTGTCCACACGTGGAGCAGGACACTATGGCTGCAAATGAACTTTGCACAGCTCCAAGCATTCTCTTCTCAGTTGAGAGGATTGCTTGCACTGCCAAGCTGATAGCAGAGAGTATTAAGTCCTTGATGTCAAGAGAGAAATGGATCCTCAGAAGAATCTGTCTCTATGACTCCGTTTGGCAGTCTATAACTTAAAACATTCTTTCTAACAAATTTTTATAAAAGTTCTACCTTGGATTCAACATCATGGATGTATATAGTCTGAAAGCTAGATACTTACCTGAACCCTTAATGTTCCAGAAATCTTTCTGGGTATTCTCCCTAAAGCTATTAAAGGGTGGTCATTTTTTAATAATGACACTTCAGTAGTGGATTATTATCCCAAGAGGGTTCATCATGTACCATATTATTTTTTCATTCCAGACAAAGGTCTTTTGTTTTTTTTCCCATGCATTTTATAGCCTGTGCCAGAGGTCTCCAAATTTGACAACTTTAAAACTTGTGGGCTTCAACTCACAGAATTCCTCAGCTGGGAGTTCTAAGAGTTGAAGTCATTTCATTTCATTTCATTTATTGGATTTCTATACCGCCCTTCTCCCTAGGGACTCAGGGCGGTTCACAGGGCATATATAAATAGGTATACAAACATTAAAAGAAAATTAAACCATGCCCAATTAAAATACAACAATAGTAAAATAATAAAACCAATTAAAAAACCCATATTCCCCTTCAGGCCAGACCAGCTAACTCAAACAAGTGGGTCTTCAACCCGCGACGGAAGGATCGGAGGTCCGATGCCATCCGGAGCTCAACCGGCAGTTGGTTCCATAGTGCCGGGGCACCCACAGAGAAGGCCCTCCCCCTGGGGGCCACCAGTCGACATTCCCTGACTGGAGGCACCCTGAGGAGGCCCTCTCTGTGGGCACGCACAGGGCGGAGGGGAGTTGACGCCGGCAGCAGGTGGTCCTCGAGGTATCCCGGACCCATGCCATGTAAGGACTTAAAGATCATAACCAAGACCTTGAACCTCACCCGGAAGACAACTGGTAACCAATGCAGCTCGCGGAGCAAAGGTGTAACATGGGAATACCGGGAAACTCCCAAGACAACTCTCGCGGCCGCATTCCACAAAAAGTTGCCAAGTTTGGAGAGCCCTGTGCCTATTGATTTATAATTTTATAATGTTGGAAGAGCTGCTTTTATTCAATATCCCTCCAGTGTTTACTGCAAGTGTTGCATTCATTGTCTACCATTTTAATTTTTAGTCTTATGTAATTTCTGTAATTTTAGATGAACTAAAATTAAAATACCTGTATGATTTCCCCAATACAATTACTCAATATATATTTTTACTTATTTAGATTTTTTTAATCCACCCTTTATTATTTTTACAATATACATACCTAATACTCCTTCCTCCTCCTATTTTTCCCACAACAATAATCCTGTGAAGTAAATTTGACTGAGAGAGAATCCAAAGTTCCTCAGCAATGAATTATGAAGCATACCAAGTTGAACTTTGCTTTACATGAAATACCAATTGGACCAATAGATCACATCAAAAATTGAATACATTCAACATCTGTGAGAGTTGGTAGTAGATGGATGCTATTGCTTAGCCAAAATCCAAGTGGGAAATGAGTTTCCACATCATTTTTAATAAGCAAGTTTTGACAGAATACCTCACTGAATCTGTCACTGATAAATGAGCCATGAATTGCTTCCTTCCCAAAGTTACATACTGGATGGACTGGAATACACCTATTGTTAAGGATGATTTATATCGCCAGTAGTGCATATAAATAATGCTATATGAGTTTGACTGCCTCCAAGAAATGTCCACCAGATAAATATGGGACATTGTTCAGTGGCCATGATCACTGACTTTGATTCAGAATGAATTAGATTGATAATGTGTGCAGTATTATAAAGAGATATATTATTGTTCTCATTGATATTTCTTTCTCATTGGTGGAGGGAGAAAAGGAAATCGAAGATTAGCGAGAGATAGGATGCTACATTAGAACGATTGTGCGATCTTTTGAATTAACTGCTTTCTCTCCAATTAGGAAGTCTAGAGTCTAAAGAAATTCCAACTGTCCTATAGACAGCAAAATTAACACTAACAAAAGATGATGTTACCAACCACAGCCGTAGTAGTGTGTGAACTTTGTCAGACTGAATAGACTGTTGCTAAAGTGTGCACAAATGGGTTAAATACACAGCAAGGGCTTCATCAGCCTATGGATGAAGTTGATAACATTTGTGTGGGTTATTGATTGCTTTATCACATTTGCCAGAGCAGATTGCAGTGAGCCCAGTTGCCAGTGGAAAGGTTTTGATATATCACTACTTCAAGTGTAATTCTATGATAGCTAAATCAACTTTCAATGAACTGCAAATATCATTTCCTAAAGGGTAGCCAGGTTATCTGTTGCGATAAAAGCAGGGTCATAGGTCAGTGCTTTAAATTTAACATCACTGAGATATTATCTTCCGCAGTAGATAATTGTGCAAATAATAAAGTTTATGCCACATGGTAAGTTTTAAGATTAGTCTTTGTTATTATTAGCCTTATTAACCTAACAGTATTAACAGTATTTATAGGCTGACAGTACAATTATTAACAGTATTTAGAGGCCAACTTATTACAGAATGGATGTCTCACAAGAAGAAATAATTGAATTAAGAAGAAGAAGAAATAATTGAATTATTTAAAGTACAACAATAACAAATGTTAAACACCATGTGGTTGCTAAAACCAGCTAAAAAGTAAAGCAGAGAAAGTGGTGTGGGAAAATTTAAAAGGAAAATGCAGTTGTCAGGCAATTAACTCTCTTGCCCCCAAAATCATCATTCAGTCCAATCTTTTGTGAAGAACCAAGTGCTATAAAGACAGACGGCTTATGCATATTCAAAGGACTTGTTGGCTGTAATTCAATTGGGTAGAACTAAAGTTGGACAAGCAATTGTATCTCTCTGTCCAAGTTTCTGGTTTGAGTTCAATATATTTCAGAATTCTTTGCCAATGCAGTAATTTCTTCACATGTGATACAGCTTTTCTATTGCTATTGCTACTCCAAAAAAGAAGCCACAAACATATTATTCCCCCCACAACTACAAGAGTTTGTCTCTACAATAAATACTGTGGCTACGGACTCATAATTCCAATGCAAGAGTGATTCAAGTTGGCATGTCCATCAAATATATTATACATGCTCTTTCCTTGCCCTGATGCAACAAGCCATCCTCACAAATAACTCCACATACAATATTGAGTCATAAATTGCCCATTCAAAGGACAGTTCATGATAAAAGAAAGTAATAGAACATCAGAGCAAATATTTACCAATACTGTTTTTAAAAGACTTGAATAACATTAACAACCAATATTATGGACTTTGAAATTCTCTGGAGGTTTTAAATTCAAGCTATTGAAAAAAGCGTTTGCACATTAAAAAAAAGGAATCAATCTGTTACAGCCAAAAAAGACAATTTTATACAAAATTGCTGTCCTATGCTCGTTAACAAAACATAACTCATAAGAGGTTGAAACAATACAGTGCACATTTACCCCAAACCTTGATATAATCTGTTGAATTTGAGGATGGTTGTCATAGTGATGAAAATATCAGGATCTATGCAAGGTTTTGTCATTTGAAACTGATTGCCTTCTGATTTTCATATAATTTAAATATGAAGGTTGGTGTTCTTCCCCTTCACAATTTATCTGAGCAGCAAATTGTTTTGCAGCAAATTGTTCTAATTGCCTAATTGAAAAGGGGTGTAATATCTGAACTCATTATAAGAATAAACTTAAAAACAAGAGTAGTGAGACGTTTCAATCAAAATGTTTCAGGGAGTTCTATAAAAGGAAATCACATCCAGTTTTAGGTAGGAAGTGCAGTGATTCACTTCAGATTCTGTTGATCTTCACACTTCACACTTTTTTTTAACATTCTTCCGATTAAACTCATTTTCATGATTCAGTGCTTGACTATATTCACAGCTCCATTAGGCCTGCAATAATCTCAACCATATGACTTTTGGGTTTTGCCTGAAATCATATTCTAGTTATTTATAAATATGAATGGATTTAAAATTTAAGAGTCTTAGATGCTATATTTATTAACAATAAAGAATCTTATGGATTGAGTATACAGTATGACCTGAGAAAAGTTTGCAAGCATTTTTCCTGCACATTGGTTTGGTATGCCAGTACAGAAAAACTATGAATGATACAGACATTTTTTTCAGTGACTATAGCAACATGAAAAGCTTTCTTATATTGAAGAAATATAAGTCAGTAATGGTCAATACTGTCGGATTTACTAAGTGGGTCTAAGATATAGTTTCGTTTTGCTTAATGTGTGGACAAAAGTGAACTATACTGCTCTCTAAGCCACAGTTTATAGCATGTTATGTTAACCATGCCAATTTAACAAACTATACTTTATAGTTTTGGAAATTATGTTTAGGACAATATACCAAGCAAACTATGTCTGCTAAATGGTTTAGCTAATATTGATCACCTGCTCTAAACCCAGAGGACTCTGGGTGGTGTAAAGAAATGCAATAAAATAAAAAATACATAATCATAAAACCCCAATAATAAAAAATGATAAAAATGATAAAATAAAAAATAAAGAACATGAATGTCTCTACTCAGAATCCTTAGGCACTATAATCTTGCTAAAACAATACCACGATTTAATTGATTGGTTTGAGGCTTTGATTGAGGCTGTGCATATTTTATAGGAGAAGGCCTGTCACCCAACCCATAATCCACAAACCTCATAAAGTGTTGATGGGGGAGTGGACTTTTAACAGGTCCTCTCTAAATTATTGACCCAGTCATCTAGAAAATAAGAGGTCTGAAAGAACCCATAAGCATGTGTTGGTGTTATTTTAAGAACCAGCTATTCTAATCTAAATGTTGTTGTTAGCTGCAAAGTCGTGTCCGACTCATTGCGACCCTATGGACAATGTTCCTCCAGGCCTTTCTGTCCTCTACCATCTGCTGGAGTCCATTTAAGCTCACGCCTACTGCTTCAGTGACTCCATCCAGCCACCTCATTCTTTGTCGTCCCCTCAATCTTTCCCAGCATTAGGCTCTTCTCCAGTGAGTCCTTCCTTCTCATTAGGTGGCCAAAGTATTTGAGTTTTAGCTTCAGGATCTGGCCTTCTAAAGAGCAGTCAGGGTTGATCTCCTCTAGGACTGACCGGTTTGATCACCTTGCAGTCCAAGGGACTCGCAGGAGTCTTATCTAAATATCTAACACTAAATATATTTCATTGGAAAATTTCTCTGGTGAGGTTTTTCAACTTTTTAGAGATCATGTTGATGATTAGCCCAACCCGATTCTAGCTCTGTGGGATCCCAGTGTCCATTCTGTCTCATTGCAGGTGGGAAGGATGAGTGCATATGCTGACATTTATGCATCAAAGCAAGGACATCAGGGTTCCACTGAAGGTGGTTACCAGCGCTATGGAGTTCGCTCTTACCTGCACCAGTTTTATGAAGACTGCACAGGATCCATTTGGGAGTATGATGATGATTTTCAGATCCAGAGGTCACCCAACAAGTGGAGCTCTACATTTTGGAAGGTACAGCTCCTACCCAATAATCGTCTTGCAGCAGATCTGTGGAGTCTTGACTCCAAAAACCTCACAACCCATCGTCACTAATGACTGATGAGTTTTTAGCTTTTCTATTATAACTTGGTTGTTAATAACTTCAATGGAAAGGTGGGGTGTTTATTTAATAAATCAGTAAATACACAATGTATTTATTCTCAACTGTCCATCTCCTTCTATTTTGAAAGCAGAAAACTGGAAGGCTTTGATGTGGCATGTTAGGCCAAATGGTAGATACAAGCTATCTTCATTAAACTCACTATATTCTAAACCAGGGGTCCCCAACCCCCGATCTGTGGACCGGTACCGATCCGCGGCATGCCAGCAACCGGTCCGCACAAACAAGCAAAGCCCCATCCCGGGATGCAGGCAGCACATAAAACCACACACTCTCCTGTCCACAGAAAAACCTCTCTCCATGTAACCGGTCCCTGGTGCCCAAAGGTTTGGGGACCTCTGTTCTAAACTATTCCCCCTTCAAGGTACAGGAATCTGTTCTGGAATATAAAAAAGATCAGATGTTCAAAATGAATATTGAACCAAAAAGCAGCCCTTTTTCTTTCAGAATAAATTGTCCCAAATTCCATTATTGGGATAGTAATAAAAGGAAAATACAGCATTCAAATTAGAAATGCAAATGTTTACAGGAAGGATAATTTTTATTAAATCAAAAGCTCATACACACACACACACACACACACATACACATGTGTGTGTGTAAATTACTAACAAAGAATTTAGGGAGGCTGATATGCATTTTGGACTCATTAGTCCTCATCAGTCAGTCATACCCTTCTGAGATTCGGACCTGGGCTGCTTGCACGTTAGGCAGTGTTTTTACTTCTTGAGCCACAGGTTCTCTCTCGCTTTGTTAGCCTTTTTGCAAGGGGAGAAATATGTGTCATATGTTAACTCTTAGATTACCTTGCTAGGCCCCAAACATGGGGCAAATCTTTATTTCCTGTTTTCAGCCTTATCTCAAAGGCCAGCAAAACTCCAAACTTTTCCACAAGAGAACAGATTCATCCGTCAACAGGATGAAAGCCTTAAGCAACTTAAGTTTCATAGAAGTGACTATAAATACCAGTGACACATTAGGTATGTTTAACATCTAAGACTATAGCCACAAAGCAAAAGCCATTAGAATAGAAAATTGCCTTGTTGATTTCTGAACTCTCTCTATTTTTCAGGTTGGACTCATCTCGGGGACAATGTTTATGCTGACAGGGATCATAGTTCTTGTAGTAGGGTTTCTGGTAACCCCCAAAATTGAAGCCCTTGGAGTAGAAGATTTTGTGGTAGTGGATACCCATGCTGTCCAATTTAACAGAGCCCTTGATGTGTGCAAGTTGGCAGGAGCAATATTATTTTGCATTGGAGGGACCACGATGGCAGCCTGTTTACTTATGTCTGCATTTGCAAAAAGCTATTCCAAAGAAGAAAAGTACCTGCAACAGAAATTTAAAGAGAGAATAGCAGATATGAAAGCCCAAACATACCCAGTCACAAAAGCCCCAGCGCCTGGAGAATCCAAGATACCCGTTACGTTGTCTAAAGTTCAAAATATCCAGCCCTTATCTGAGACCTGATTCCTCTTCTCTCTATCCTAACACACCCTTCTTGTGAATTTGAAAAGGTTGCCTTGATTAGCACTTCAACCTGGGTTTGCAGTGCGGCAGTTCTGCACTCAGCAGGAAAAGAGGCAGGCAGGGGGTGAAAAAAAAACCTATTTTGATAGGAACTACAGGAACGATAAGGAAGTGAAGGTTCAGCTATCACTGGTTTCAATACAGCGTTGTTGTGTATGTTGTGAAGGGTTGTTTTTTTTGTTCTCCCCTTCCAGAACATGGTTCATTCTTCTCCACTTATCTCTTCCTTGTTACATATTTTATTCCTTTTAAATAATGAATATGTCTGTCTGTTTAGTGTGAACAATTTGAATCGTGTCCTGTTCAAAAAGAACTGTCAGAGTCCCACAAAAACTCTGTGTGTGTGTGTGTGTACCAGACAGTAGAAAGCAGGCAATTTCTGTTTCTATTAGACATGTTTATTCTCCTGGAGTGCAAGCAGAAGCACACCTTGTGCAAACATTTTTTTTAAAAAAAAGCCATCATATGCATGTGATTCTATTTTTTTTAATACCCAAAGCTTTCTATCCATTCTAAATTTAGAAATTTAAACCCCTTTATCTTTGGCCTTCAAAGCCTCTTCCTATTGCAATTGTGGTTTTTCAGCTTGCCACTCTTTTGAGAAGGGAACACAATTTGCTTGTGTTTTGTATCTCAGAGAGGCTTAATACTGTTTTAAAGACATAGAAAAACTCACTCCCCAAACCAGAAAACCACAGTCACTTCCTCTTGCACAGTGCAGCCCGCTCTTTCTTCACCATGCAAATTCATTCCCAACCATTCTATATAACAACAGTAGCAAATGACAGTGCGACTTTTAAGTCAAAATATATAATATTGAAGGCCAGTAATTTTATCATATTTATCAAAAGCTCATCTTTTTAAAGAGATTACAATGTTTTTAATCGTTGAAAGAAAGGCTGCATCAAACCGATTTCTTCTGGGGTCATTCTCAATCCCTCAGCCAACATATATCTTTATTTTTTTAACTCTCCATTTGTATTAACATCCACCAAGGCTATTATGAAAGGTGCCCAGTGTTTAGCATGGAAAAGAATACAGAGTTAATTAACTCAGTGGCAAGTCTGGCCTTGAGCCCTTATGAAGAAAAGAAAAAATGGTCTGGTTATGCTAGACAGGGTGCACAGTTTTACTAGAACAAGGCAAGGGCAATAAAAAAATTTCATCCCAGGCATTTGGATGTGTACATAGAGCTCTTATACTGTACATAGGCATATGGAAATTCTTCCTTTTAATGTCACAGTCATCAAAGACATACTACAACAGCATCAAATAACCAGAGGAGCAAGAACCAGAACTTTGTATCTCCCTCGACATCCAAAGCAGTAAAAGAGGGAGTAAAGAAGAATGTCACATACATACATACATACATACATACATACCTGCATATACAGAGAGAGAAAGCCAGAGCAAGATTGGCCTACTCCATTTGTGAACCACCATCAACCAACAACAACATCCCTATCCGTGATTTGTTATTAATTTCAGCAGGACTGTTGTAGGGAAAATGTCAGGAAGTATCACATTTAGTTTGATGTCTGGGATATTCTTCCATCTTTCCTTGAATCTGTTGGATCTTGAGTTGAAGTACCAGATATTACATTTCTGATTAAGAAAGCAAGCTTTTCCTTAAGCAGAGAACAGTTGTGAAAATGCTTACTTACTGTTTTACCTTGTCATTAAAAATATAAATCGCACCTGTCTCAAGGGACAGTTACTCTCAACACTTTAATCAATGGAACTAAAAAAAAACCTATGTAAAAATGTGAACTTTGTATTATTTGACAACATGTGTTCCCCTACAATTCCGTATATTTTTTCCAATGGACTAATAAAATTATTGAGAACTAGCTTTCTTGATGAGGGATTGATTGATTGATTGATTGATTGATTGATTGATTTATAACTATTCAATGTTCACAGTGTCACCTAGGAGTTACTGACTGGGTTCACACATTGTATGTTTAACCTTAGTTTATTAAGCAAGTTACAGTTGTTTGGATTCACAAAACACATTAAGCTATACATTAAATAAACAATGCTATGATTCAGAGTAATTTGTCAACTTTATTTTATGGAAGTTGGGGAAAGGAAACACACAGTTTTACAGTGATGTCTCAGAAGCAGCTTTGGGGGGAAATGGCAATTGGACTTCAGTTCTACAATAAAATTGAAATAGCTTGTTGGATGAGAAGTGAAAAGTTTTCAAAGAAAAAAACCAAGAAAATCCAGTTGCCTTTTGGAAAAAGCACCTTTGGGACAGCCATGACCTGGCTGCAAAGTTTAACCTAAGAAACCTTTAAGAAGGTTATTGTTGTTGTTTGCAAAACAGCTAGACAAATACACACAGCATATACTGAAAACACAAGCCTGAGAGATTTTGTTATTTTAGGAACTGCCATAGCTCAGACATGGAACCCTAACCATAGGTTTTGTATTCTGTCACCAATTAGCTGAAAGGAGCACTTCATGGAGCTTCATTAGACTGAGGTAGAAAGATAAGAAGCACAATTATGACACTAACTCTTATCTTTAATGTAGGGTTACATAAACACTTGCAAGACTGTATTTTTTTTCCTTCCTCTCCTTTTATTCTCTGAAAAACTAGGGAGGATTCTGTTGTAAAGTGTGCGGCCACATGGACACAAGAATGAGACAGGGTACACGAACTGTTCCTTTTATTGATCACATAATGGAAGCACAGTCCTACCCTCGTCAATCCCTTATATACTACTGATGCCCGACGAGCTGACCAACCCGATTGCTCTGTTTTCCCGCCGGCCAGGTAACACCCAACCCAGTGTAGTATATTTCCTGCCAGACAGGTTTACCAATCACATCACCTGAGTGATGCCAGTGATGTTAGGTTGGCTGTGCCAGCCAAGCATCCTACATACACAACAGATTCCTTCTGAAATGCTTCCTATGCCCCCTCCTCCTCCCTGTGGACTGAGATTCCTTTTACAGGACAGTTGTTCAATCTGTGGCTCTTCTCCCTGCCAAGGTCATTCCCAAATAACAGAATAACAGAGTTGGAAGGTACCTTGGAGGTCCTCTAGTCCAACCCCCCCTGCTCAAGCAGTAAACTACACAGTTTCAGACAAATGGTTGTCCAAACTCTTGTAAACCTCCAATGTTGGAGCATTCACAACTTTTGGGGGCAAATCATTCCACTGTCAGAAAAGTTTTCCTTAGTTCTAGTTGGTTCTCTCCTGGATTAGTTTGCATGAGCAGTAGTGATGACAATCGTGCAGCCCACTTCAAAGTATTTAGAGGGGCTGGCAAATAGAAAGGTATCATGGGAAAATGCCCTCAGCTACAAACGTCATGGGAAATGTTACGCACTCCACTGCCCCACAACATCCTTTTCTGCATTAAAAAGTTAATCACAGCAGTCAATCTTATGGGAGGAGAGACTGCAGCTATTATTAAGACAAGGTATCTGAAATATGTGAGACAGAAAAATAACTGGGTAAGAATTTTGGTAATTTTTGAAATACTTCAAGAAGTAATTCAGTAATTCCTCAAGAGGTAATTCTATAAAATGATTCTATCACTCTTTTCTTAGGATGTACTTTAGAGCCATTATAGCAAACCTTAACTGTAAGTCTGATCTTGCTGTTTTCATGGATGTCTTATTCACTGTAGTTTTTCCTCACTTCTGTCAAGAAGGCAACATAAGGGCAATAGGAAGATAGGGCTCTGTGGCCTTTCCAATGGAACTTTGATTAAAGACTGGGAAGAACAGAAATGTGACATTTTGAGTCTCCCGGTGGAGTTCCATGAAGGACATTCATAGTGACATCTGAGATAGTCACCATATTTTTCAGTTGCATTTTGATAGCATAGTGTCTTGAAGTTAGATTGAAAAAATAATTTACATGAATTTCTAGGAGAAAAAAACCCTAAAGCTGTCAAGAAGAGTATTGTTCAGAAAAGGGCAGATGTGTTATCAAACAGCAAAGTTGACATGAATGAAAAGCCCTCTAGAATTTCAATGTTTTGGCATATTTGGTCAATACAAATTCTAAAACTTGGGCAATCAGCTTTTGACCTTCTTCAATGTCCATAGCTGTGGGAGCAAGCATAAACCACTTTTATAGATACTTAAGGCACAAAGTTGCCTTTTGGTCACTAGGACTAAATTATTAAGTCTTTTTTAGAAACAAAATAACCTATTTTAACTTGTTTCAGTAGCATAGTTTCAGAAGCAAAGTGTTTTCTCATATTATTACTTTCCTCCCTAACATGAAAATGTTTCACCCTTAATTAGATTACACAGAAATAAAAAATAGTAATGTTAGAATTTTACCCCATAATAGCATTTATCTTGATTCTTTCTATCAAAGGACCAATACAATATTTTGCACTAAAGTCCTTTCCTAGAGAGCTTTGCAAGTCAACGTACATCCGATCTCATCATTATGACTGCAGATGCAGAAATAATAAAAAAAGGAACAACTTGAGGGGAAAGCATGAGTATTGTTGACCCACACAATAAGAGGCAAATAACCTTGAGCAGAACAAGATGGCAAGAAAGAAAATGCTACTACCTCTTAAGGGCAACCTGGCTGAATCACAATCCATATTACCATATAATATAAATTCCCCTTGTTGCACCGTAGCATTCAACCAATCCTATCAGTTCTCTACCAAACAACTCCAACCGTTGTTTCTGGATTTTGAAATCCCACAAACACAGAGAGCAGAAGACAAATAGCTCGTGCAATTTATGCTGAGCTCTAATTTATAGTAGCATAGCTTGATTAGCAATCACTGCTTTTTACTTCATGTTAATGAATGCACTCTCAGTTTAGGCCATTTCTTTCATTTCTTGATGACCAGCCTCTTCTCCTTGTTGTTGTTGTGTTTTTTTCAAAAAAAAAATTATTCCCATAGCATGAGCTGAAGGATGGGAACATCTCTGCTCTCTTCTTCAGGTATGTGGCAATAGAAAAGTTTCCATTATGATTTTGTGCAGTAGCTCCAAATTGGTTTTGATAGCATCACAAACATTATTTGGTAGCCTGATGCATTTCATCTTTACAGTATTTTGTAAAAAAAAAAAAGGGTGGGGAACATAAAAATTTGATTGCCATTTTCTTAATTATCATAACTTATTTTTTGTAATAGCGTCTGTATATATATGGGTAGTCCTTGTTTAGTGACTGCCTTGTTTAGAGACTCTTCACAGTTACTATGGTATGAGAAAATAACTTTATGATCAGTCCTCACATTTTTTACCTTTACAAGCAAAGGGAAGCTGAAATAAGATCATAAACATAATTGCAGCTTCACTTAGCGACTGCTTTCCTTAATGACTGAGTTCCTGGTCCCAATGATGATCACTAAATAAGGGCTATCTGTGGCAATATTAAACAGCATCATAAGTCAAAGCCAAAAAATATATCCCTGTTTATAAATTAAAAGCTGAACTAAACAAAATCGATAATATCGCATTGTTTTATTGTTCCATTTGTCTGATCCATTCATAAAGGCATTTGTTATTTAACAAATTTGCTATCCCGTTTCTGAAAGGCATTGGATATATTTGCATTGAGAGAATTAGTGCATTGAGAGAAACGCATAAAAATACGAATAGGCAAATAGATTAAAACATCATTTAAACCAGATGCAGTAAATACTAGATTCAAATGTATGGCCAAAATAAAAGAAAGAAGTTGGGCCCAAAATGTCATAAGCGAGCCATAGAAAAAACTGACCTCAGCAATTGGCAGATGGTGAAGAAGGACTTCAACTGTCTGACAAGCTGCTTTTAGGAAAATTCATTCTTAGACAACAGAAATAGGACAGAGTTTGCCAACAGATTTAGCTGCCTGAGGTTGTATTTCCCTCAAGTCAAAGAACGTAGTAATCAAGGCCAGCTAATTCATTGCAGCCTCTGAATCCCTTGTCCAAGGGATGTTTATCTATCCTGATATAATACTAATGATACAATTTTAATTTATTAATAATTTGTTCTCCTTCATGACACACTAACTATGATAGGACCAGTCCAGTATGATAGAACTATGATAGAACCAGTATCCAGTATGGATACAATTGATAGAATTACTAGGAAGGTAGTTCAACCCTGTGACTTCTTAGTCCCCTTTAGTCCATCTTTTACAGTGGTCTTCTTCCCAGCTTGACTTACATGAATTATCAACACCCTACTGAGAAGAAAGAGCCTGAGGTAATGTCTCATAGTGAGATAAAATAGAGACGGAGACAGAAAGGCTACCTTAGCTCTTCTTGTCTACATATGCATGACTTACATATCACAGGGAGACAGATGTGAATGTGGATAGCGACCCCATTAGCCAGAGGGTCTCTTAACATCCACACTCTAGTTGATGGGAAATGGAAGGGACAAAAGCAGGCCTTCCTGTCACTTGGGTTAACAATCTGAAAACAGTCACCCAATGTCACATAATATTAGCTGACTCCAGGCAGGAGTTAGCATGGGCAGACCGCATGCAGTATGTTGTCTATCTCTGTACATTGTTCAAAAGTTAAAAAGTCACATTAATTAACAGGTAAATGTAACAGGATCCAATCTGGTTCGGTCACAGGAACCAACAGCTTTGTCTTCCGAGCTTTCGGACTTGTGCTAGAGACACACTCTGCTAGAGAGACGTTCCCTGAGGATGGGCTCCATCACAAGTCCGAAAGCTCAGAAGACAAAGCTTCTGGTCCTGGTGACCGACCCAGATTGGATCCTGCATCATTATCCTGGGACGCATATATTCGCCTTCTTTCATGAGGTAAATGTAAGTAACACAATCAGTGTTACTATTAGCCACAGTAAGTTAAGACATTTCAGACAGCTTATGCTGGGTGATGAAGAACAGAATTCTAATAAAGGAGTATATTTGTTGCTCAGGTTTGAAATGAGGGGTCCTTGGTGTTCTCTGAGCTTGGTAGTTTTCTTGCAGACTTTTCATTACCCAAACTAGGTAACATCATCACTTCAAGAATAAAGCTGTGAGGGGCTGCTGTGCATCACTCATACATGAGGGTTTGCGGGGGGGGAGTTGCCCTCCTGTGCACTGAAGATGTTGTACTATTATCAGAGCTGATGTATCATTCAGTTACCAATTTGAATTGGAAACAGAATAATATCTTGGACTGGTTAGGGTTTATTTAGCAATAAAATAAAATGCAATCAATGACCATCAGGTTAAAAGAGGGAATTAAAAGACAATACAGGTAGACAATACATTTTTGTTGTCAAGTGAGACATTTGTTAAGCGAGTTTTGGGCCATTTTAGACCTTTCTTGCCACAGTTGTTAAGTGAATCATTGCATTTTGATAAGATAGTAACCCAGTTGTTAAGTAAATCTGGCTTTCCCACTGACTTTGCTTGTCAGAAGGTTGCAAAAGGGGATCACATGACTTTGGGACCCTGCAATGGTCATAACTATGAACCAGTTGCCAAGCGTCTGAACTTTGGTAACATGATGATTATGGGTAATAAAAAATATGTCACTTTTTTCAGTGCCGTTGTAACTTTGGACGGACACTGAACAAACTATTATAAGTCTAGGGCTACCTGTAAAGTACAATGAAACTACAATACAGGTAAAGACTAAAACAGAAGAAAAGCCTAAAAAAGAGAAACAGGATATATAAGAACTTAACCAGTTTTTGTAAGTGAGTTTTGATACTGCCAGAGGTTGGTATACAACCTCTACCTGTGAATGAGATAGGAGTTTTATGAATGAGGGATGTTACGAAGGTAGAATGAATGGTGTTATAGAAGACACGAAAAAGGGCAAGGTTTTCAGGTTTATGTAAAATCACAAGCTCAGAGTATCTCTACAAGGATTTTCTGGCATCTATTCTATAGGGAATATGTGGAAATGGACGAGGCAAGATGTTCTGTGATGTGAAACAGATGTAAGACGGAATAAATCCTTAACAGGAGCAAGTGGGTCAGGTGTAGCACTTGCCTGTAAGAATTGCCCATAATCTTTAAATCCATCTGCCATGCTGTACCATAAACATACTGGAGAATTTCTGTATTGGGTTTTCTCTAAACTTAAAGACAACAGAAGCTGGGAGGACAGGGACCACAGAAACACAGAAAAACAAGTTGTTCAAAAGAGTTGTCTTCTGTTATGAAGCAGAGTTGTTAAAATTAAGGGGGTCAGTGAACAGTTAGTAAACTTTTAAGAACTATGACAGGTGACAAATGAGTAGTCTTTCCTCGAGGAGAACCATTCCTGATATCACACAAACCAGAGCATTTAAGTCAGAACATGGGATCTGAAAGCAGTACACAAAAGCTTGTGAGTGGACAATCTCTAGGCATTTAAAGGTACTATAGATGCAGACTTGTAAACTGTAAAGCATCTCCAAACTAGGTTTGGCTTTAAACAGTATCCTTGTTGCCCATAGAGTGAGGAAAAAGCCAGCCGAATATTGCCTTGGTGCTGTTATTAGCTTCGTCAGAGACAACTTTGTTTCCACCAGGCTCCAGAGGCTTGGAATGCAACACCAAGATAATGAAAGGCAGGAACGTGTTGTTATCAGTGTGCCATCAATCTTTTCAGCATCTAAGTCCCCTTGAGAATATCTTGATTTTGGGGTTTTAGGGTAGTTAATTGTGAGCTTTTTCTCCTTACAAAAGTCCACCAAGACCCAGACTTCTAAGGGTAACCTGAGGAAGTGAAAAGATGGCGGCATTGTCTGCATAAAGCAGCAGAGCACGATGTCCATCTTTGAATTGGCAGGTGGAGGTGGGGGAGGAGATGAAATTCTCTTTTAGTTAGGGCTGCTATTATAGAGTTTAGACACTGCAGTTTTTGAAGGGGGAGCCAAGGTCCAGCTCTGTTTCACCCTTCACTTATTGGGATAGCTGCAATGAAGGGCTAGTATTACAATTTTAATCTGCATTCAGAAACTTCAAATGATGCAGATTGCAGTGACCTGTACACTTAGGGCCCAGTTTCCTTACTGTGAGGTAAAACGATTGCTTTGGTAACTGCATAAGATAACAGTTTGTTTCTAAATATAGTTCAATGTACTGTTTATATAAAGGCCCAAATGTCTCAGGCATCTGGGTATCTATGAAACTACCTTCTGTCTTCCCAGCCCTACTGAAACATATGGCAGAAGGGAACCCAAAGACAGGAACTCCAGGTGGAGCTCTCCTTCTGGGGAATAGCTTGCCTTTTAGAAAACTATCGAAAAACATGATTGTTCCAGAAGACCTTTGGGACTGACAGGAATAATTAATGGCAGATATCTTGATTTATAATTATTATATTATTAATGTAATTTTGATATTATTATATCTATTGTTGCGTTGGCTTGTTGCTGTTATTCTTTGTGAACCACCAATTTTAATACTGAGACGGTTTAAAGGCTTTATAAATAAATACAGGTACAGACTCCGGTACCTGTAGATGGTTATTATTCCACGAAAAAGTAGTATTTAATAAGCTAATCTAGTGAAAGGTAAGGGACGCGGTGGCTCAGTGGGTTAGGACGCTGAGCTTGTCGATCAGAAAGTCGGCAGTTTGGCGGGTCGAATCCCAAGTGCCGTGTAACAGAGTGAGTGCCTGTTACTCATCCCAGCTTCTGCCAACCTAGCAGTTCGAAAGCACATTAAAAAATGCAAGTAGAAAAATAGGGACCACTACGGTGGGAAGGTAACAGCGTTCCGTGCACCTCTGGCGTCTAGTCATGCCGGCCACATGACCACGGAGATGTCCTCGGAAAAGCGCTGGCTCTTCGGCTTTGAAATGGAGATGAGCACCAGCCCCTAGAGTCGGAAACGACTAGCACGCATGTGCAGGGGAACCTTTACCTTTACTTTTACAGTGAAAGGTTCACCTTGTTTCTTGTAGCAAATATTTTTCCTTTATTATTTAACTAATTATACCATTTTGCAGGACAAAAATGATTACGGTTACTAAATCTTTCTTTTCAATTAATCATCACATTTGAAATTCCTCTGGAAAAGGAAACTACCAGACATACTAGAAAAAGGCATCAACTAGAATCTGGGCATATAATTTTATTTTTAATGTTTTCATTAAACATGTTTGACAAATCTTACAATATAGTATTTATTTATATAAATATATATATGCTTCCAAAAGTATATTTTCTTTAAAATATATTTTTAAAAATATTGATGTTTTAATAAGTTGCATCCATTTAACCCTCCTATGTACAAACAACCAAAGCAGTTTTAAAATCAGTACCGAAATAAATCCAGAATCTGACAGGAGAAGAATTATTTTCAAAGGTCAATTAACCATGTTTGAAACATCAGTATATAATGAATAAATGTGTTCGGTGGCCACAAAACAATATCTATTACTTCTATCGCTGAAAACAGAGGGTTGAGGATCTACAGACAGCACTTCTTCAGTGTCACATCAGTTTAGAGATACATTAATTTCTAGGAACACTCATTGAACTGGAAGGGACACATTTTGAATTGAGTTACATTCCTTCTGACTAAAATGGCATTAGCTAACTATGCTGTGTGCACAGTTAGCTAATGCCATTGGCTAACTATAGCATAAATATGGATACTGTTATTAGAATAGGCAAGATAGGAAAATGACAAAAAATCAAACTAGTTGTCTGTAGGTCAGTCTCAGGACTACATGTTAAAGCATGTTCAGATATTCATATATAACAATAACAACAAAGTATTAGCAACCCAAGATATTTTAAGCCGGGTCCAACTATTTATAAAGAACAAGCTAAACATATCAACTTAAAATAAAGATTCAACCTATATAATTAAAATGCCTTGAACAAGGGCTATTAGGGAAATTTAGAAGTAGTAGGTTACAAATCTCACATAAAACAAACATATGACCCTAGTGAGCATTAATTCCCATGACAGTTTAATACTAACCCTCTTTCCGGAGTCTGTGAATCCAGCATAAATGGAGCTATATACAAACCATCAATATTTTTTTCAGTATTTGAAAATGTCAGTTTTTCAGGAAACGAACTTTAAGTCAAAGGGAACATGATTTGCAAGTTGGAGTTAATTTTTAAAATAATGGGTTTTTTTAAAAAAAATTACCAAGCCATAATATTGTGATTGGTTATGTGTCCTGGATTTAAAAAAGTGGACATAAATGGTAAGTTTATATAGGAACTTGCCGTGATTATTCAGATTGTTCCTTGTGGGAATGATTGGAGGAATCTTTTGACTTGGAGGAATCTTAAACTTAAACTAGCATAACCTGCACAGAAAAAAATAATGTTGGATGAACTTATGAATCTGTTTACTTGCAAAAAAAAAAACAGTTTGGATCCAACCATCAAAATTCACTGTAATGCAACTGCATATAGGGTATGTCAAATAATGTGCATGGAGTGGGATTTCTATAGTTAATTGACCTAATAAACATTCTCTGTCTTGTGACCACATTCTGTCAATTCAGCAATTCATTCCAGGCATGAGGGTTCCAATCAATATACGATATATCCTATATAGGCAGTGGTTTCCCATTCCTTTCAGTGGGGAGAGAAGATCCACATGTAAATATAAAATGAGTCTAATAGGAAAAGCCCTTAAATGTAGCAGAGTTCGGTTAAGGTTATGGATCAAGTCTAATGTAGTCTTCACTACTGAAATTTCCTACCCACGTTCACCTTATCACAAAGAGTCATACCTCTAATAGTATTGTAAATTATTTAAATACACTGCAGCTTATATAAATAGAGATTAAATCACCTTTAAAATGTTTAGTCTTTTTAAAAAACACAAAAATATGATTTACCTCACTCACCTGTTTTTTTAATCACTTTCTTGTGAACTTACCTAGGGCTAATGTTTCAATATTTCATCTTCCATAATGACCCTATTCATTAATATATTACCTTAAATTTTGTATCCCATGTCAGCATTTACAATTTAAGCTTCCTTTTAATTAACATCCCTTTAACGATGTATGTCTGAATACTATTTTCTTGTCAAGCCTTAGTGGGTAAAAAGTTCCATCATATTATTATATTATAAATTAATCACATGCAGAAGATGATGCCCTGTGTTTCAAACATAAAATTCTTCATTTTCTGAGAACATACATCTTCTAAAATATCCCTATGCTACTGCTGCATAGTCATTGGTTTGTTCATTTTTCTCACTTTCTTGTGGACTGGTGATGGTGACTCTTGGAGCTGGGACTTTTTCATAATTGGAATCAACCTAGAAGAGAGAAAAAAACACATTTGAATTTAACATATTTGTATCATAAAGCAATATTCATAATGATAAAAAGCTCTGAATTCTGCAAGTTGGAAGTCATCACTGAGTATGCCAATTGCTTTTGCTTATCAAAGTTCTAACCCTTCTCTACATGTATGGATTAGCTTAATTAGATCACAGCAAACACAGTGTCTAGTGATAAAGCAACTAATCCACGATATATATATGGATGATCAGAAAAATAATTTTTCTTGCTAGCAAAAATAACAGTAAAAATGAATAGGTTTGCATTCTTAGTTATCTTGCAGAAATAAAAGGAAACGGGACAACTGAGGATTAAGTTAATTATAGGATTAGGGGGGAAAAAACTTCATCCTTCCTTAACAACCTATTTAACATAACTTCCTACAGATTATTCTGGGAAAAACCATCATGGTGACTAAGCAGCATCTGCTTTTGACTGGTATCAGACATTCTGAAAGATGAAGTACATGATGCTTCACAAATATCAATACTTTTGTGGATGCATGTTTCCATGGTTTCGCATAAAGCAAACACACTCAGTTTAGCAAATGCATTAAGTGCATTATTTGAAAGATAGTGTTATCCATTCTAGTGTAAAACTTTGATCAGAATGCATAGAGGTGTTTTGCAGATAATATCCAACATTCTTTTGCTACTGGATTCAGTATCCCCTATGAAAATACCAGTAGAATCATCCACAATGAGAATGTTTTCCCTAAAACTGCAACACCAAGGATAATGTAGATTGATTGCAGACTAACCTATTGCTATAGCAGACCAATGGAAGCATGTTCACACAGGTACATAAAAGACAAAGACATGTTACCTGGATCTGATCATCAATACCTTCTTTTGTTTCTTCTGGATGACTACTGGGATCCATTTCCTCACCATTTTCTTCATTTGTGTTACCATGCATGTGGTCATTAGACTCTTGTCCTGTTTGGTCAAGGTTCTGCCCTTGTAATTCATCTTCGTAATGGTCATTCTGTTTCTCTTTGCCTTCCTCCATTCCATTAATAGCCTCCCCATTTTCTCCATTCATTGTTGCATATTCTCTTTGGTTTAATGCTTTATGTTCTAGTGCTTCATTTTCCTCCTCATCCACAGTTTCTGCTGGTCGCTGATGAATACAGGAAAAAAATTTTAATTGAAATAATCTAGAGAGAATCATCAGAAAATAAAAAGTAAAAACATTACAGTATGCACATTGCAGGATATAGTATTAAATTGCCAAAATTGAATCTGAATTTCCAACATCAAGAAAAAAAATTCAGTCAAAAATGTCAACAAATAGTGGAATATAAAGAAAAGGGAAGCGAGAGGGTTTTTTTAAAAGAAGATTAAAGCAATCAAGGAAAACTAGCACAAAAATACTCAACAGTAATCACAGAAGTATAAAAAAAATCTTAAGAAATGTCAGAAGGACCTTACCAACAGGGTATTAAATAACATAAATATTTGCAGAGAAAGAATATATTCATAAATCAATTCCATTAGAACTGTGAAATGTCAGACAATAGGTCAAATCAATTATCAAGTAAAAGAAAACACCCACTGAATTGTTTAAAGTGGCAAAGGGCCAGTTAAAGTGTTAGAAATTCTATATCAACAAATATGAAACAAGGCTCTGAAGCCTGGAGAAATGGAAAACCTAAGCATGTAAGAAAAAAAAGCAAATTATTGAATCGGCACTAATTCCTCATGTCACAGACATTTGCTTAAATATTTACAAAAAGAATCTACCAAATTTACAAAATGAAATACCAAACAAACAGTGAAGTTTCAGACCAAAGGTGGATAATGAAGAGAACAAAATAAAAAGATGTTATCTTTGTTTTGTCAGCTACACTAGTTTTCTGATTGTGTAGATCAGAGGGTATCAAACTGCTGGCCCGCAGGCTAGATGCGTCAAGCCGGCAATGGGAAAAAAGTCACAATACATCGCAACACGCCACGTGACGTTGCAAGTTTGACACCCCTGGTGTAGTTCATGTTAGAATACAGAATATACAATCCATCTGCTAGAACACCTATTTTTTGAAGAACTTTTACAAAGAACAATATAATATGTACAGTATAAAATGAATTTGGGAATACTGAGTAGTTCAGAATAGGGAAGGGAAATAGTGAACTAGACATATCTGTTTAAAATATATAACAAACATATTATAGATATAGCAAAATTGGAAGATATGTCAGTTGAATCAAAACAGGAAGCAGGGACATATTTTGAGATATGCAGATGACATTTCATTTTCAGCCAAAAGTAAATATATAGGAAAAGTCATAAACAAACAGAAGAAGACAAAATGTATATGTTTAGCAGGAGATTGATTGGGGTAACATATCCACCCCAACAACATGACTCTGATCCTTAGCAAATATGACCATCTTTCAAAACAATAGTGGGCATTATTGCTATCTTATGTCCAGTTGCCCACCGATGCCATAATAAATTGGTATCTGCTTGTCTATCTTTGAAAGTTTACACTGCTAACTAAACATCCTGACTTTTTCAGTAGTGGCTAATTCGTTCTTATATTGAAAAGATATGTAGAGTGCCTTATTACTGATTTAAGAGGGAAAGCTCAGTTTTCAATTCTGCAAACTTGCTGTACCTTAAAAAAAACCACCAAGTAATCAAATTTAAACTGTCCAAAGCTACCCAGAAGAAGGCCTAAGTTACCTTCGGAGGCTGATAAATTGTAGGAGAAGAGCAGGCAGAGCTGGAGGACAGAGTTAAGCACGTCATCAACTTAAATAAATCTTCTATGCTGCAACTTAACATTAATTTAAGTGTAAAGGATCACGAAAATCCATTAAGTTGGAGCCAGATAAGGGTCAACAGAATTCAAAGGTGGGGGGTGGGGGGCTAGGCATGGACCACTTGTGGGAATGTAATAACTCTAAGCTGATGTTGCACTTAACTTTGCCCCTCAGCTCTGCTTGCTCTTCTGCTACATAAATCTGCCAAAAGGGAAAAAAAATCAGATTTCTTCTAATGCTGCATCAAAAAGTGATTCTTTTAAAAGCTATATTTTCTCTTCTGCAATCCCTGCATTAGGGAAGACTAGTTTCATTATCTTTTTCCCAGAACTTCCTAGAATGTCACATCAGTAAACATCCAAAGCATGCAATACCAATGTGAAAGTGCAAACATTTAAACCACTGCCTTTTATCCAAACTTTTGAGATTACCTGGTCAACTGGGACCTCAGTTTGAGTGTCTTCATCTTCCTGGATTTCTGCTGCCCCTCGCATTTCAGATCGCTTTTTTCCAGCTTTGTAAATACTATCATCTGGAGTGGAAGGAAGCAGAGTCAGTTTTGTGATACTGTGTAGGGAAATGATAGCACTGCATCTAAATGATATCTCATTGGTTATCTTTTTTGCATTATAACCATTATTATTAACCATCATTACTAATGAAAAGGTAACTTGAAGCTGTTTCTTCTTCAAAATTATTTTTCCAAACATATACAGTATAACATTCATGAAAATAACACACAGATAAGTATTAACAGTTTTATCAATATAAAGACTTACATGTGGAGAAACTCCGTATCTGTGTCACTTACACACATTAAAAATGCCCCTTGAGGTTTTCCTTAGGTTTGCTTTATTTATTCAATCAATACAGCCTCAGGAAGGCAAAGTGGATAGAATAACATCACTGATGACACAAGCGTTCATTTAGAGGAACTCAAAGGAGCACTTACTGTAAGGTCATCCTAGTGAAAAGATGTCCATTCAGAATGATTAAATGAATGAACAACTGGTACCGCACTATAACCATCCGAATACAATAACTGCCAGCAAATCTACAGTTGAACTACTTGAAAACAATGTTTGGATTTACTAGAAGTAAAAATGGCATTTCATTATGTAATTTATTAATTAAATTATCAATACCACCTGTTCTCTAAAAAATGGAAAAGCTAGAAAAATATTTTAGTATTGATAAGCTTGAGTGAGAAGAACAGAATAACTGATCTAATATACATTTAGAAAGTAGAAGCAAAGATAAATATATTTTGAGCTCCTTAAAAGCTGATAAAATCCATCCCTTGCTTTTGAAACTGAACACGGACACAGGAGAGGCTTTTTTCAGTAGTTGTGTATAAATAGTTCTCTACTTATGATCATTCAAAGTTACAACAACCACAGAAGGGGTGCTACACAACCGTTAAAGTACTCCAACTGTCATAAATGGTCACATCAGCCCCCATGCAGTCACATAACTGAAAATCAGGGGGGGGATCAGCTTTATGACCAGTCACTGCTCTGCAGTTACATGACTGTGGTTCATGGTTTTGGTCAGTTTCTGGCAAAAAAATGGTCATTCAAATGAATGGGTTCAATTAACAACTGTTGTGTTTAATGACCACCAAAAAAAAAGCCAGAATATTACTTTCACTCACATGGTGCCTCAACTTATGACCATAATGAGTTACAATGGGATTGTAACAAATCCAGTCCCAATTACGGTTGTAAGTTGAGGACTACTTGTACAGATTCTAGCACAAAGTGACTGCACAGCTCTCTTTAGAGAAATATTTGGCTACCGGGTGAAAAATTCTGTTAGGCCTCTGCACTACCAAGCTGAAGACATTTCTTTGGTGTTGCTGATGTGTTTTATTTAAGTGGCATGCTATGATATCTCTGCTTATTTATTTGTTTTATTTTATTGTATCATATGTTGATAATTTTTACTTTGCTCCAAAGTATACTTTTAAACCATTATTTCTCAAACTGTGCGTCAAGATAATAGATGGGTGATCACCCGAAAGAGCTTTTTTCACATGTTCTTTCTGAGCATGATGACCTATCAGCTTCAAGAACCCGTATGGAACTTAAATACCATTTATGTTTTTTAACATATGCCATTTTTCAAAGGAATAACACATGGAGGGCACAAAGTTTCTGTGTAAAGCTCTGAACATTGACCTGAAGCTCAATCTACAGAGGAAATTACAACAAAGGGGAACAAGCCGAAGTGAGATTACAGCAAGGAGGAAATTGAAAGAATGGACAGAGAATGTTAGAAGCAGACAGCATGAGGCTGGAAAACAAAGAAAACAGGCTACAACTGGCATCTTACTGTGGCTGCACTGGGAGAAAAGAGTGCAAAAAGCAAGTTACTGTCTAGCAGTTTTTTTCAAGCCACCACATTTAATGTCATTTTTCTCCTGTCACATTTTTCATTTATTGCTAGTGGCAGTTTTATCTTCATGATTTTTAAAGACCAATCACTGTTTAGCTGAATGTATAGATTAAAATCTAATTAATAAAAGTATATTTCTTGATCAATTCTTACCCCAATTAAATCATTACTTTTATTCACAAGGTGGTGTTGCACAAATTCATTCTGTCATTTAGGGGGTCACAGTATTGCAAGATTGAAAAACTTTGATGAAAATAAGTATAGCTAAACATAAACTAAATATAAAGCAATTAAGCAATACATGCCATCTATCAGCAATTCATACAGCTCATATAAGATGCTTCCAATGCAAAGTACACCTTAATGGATACTATCATTCCCAAAATTCCCAGCCTGGCTATGGAAGATTGAAACTAAAGTTTTAAATCTGCATGCTATGTTCATCTATCTTATGAGTGACATTGATGGATATTAAATTTGAAATACGAAGACCAATGAACCGAATCATTACACGTCACACACCCCAAGTTATAATTGCCACTACTTTTTATAATATTAATAAATCTGAGCTGTTAATAGGCATTGAGTCTGCTTAGAAAGACATTTGGAAATGAAGTATCTGTCTACAGCAATGTTTCTCAACCTTGGCAATTTGAAGATATGTAGACTTAGGCTCCCAGAATTCCCCAACTAGCCATACAGTCCGCATGTTTGCAAGTTGCCACAGCTGAGAAATACTGGTCTACACTAATTGATCATTCCCAATAATTTCTTTGTTTAGAGGTAACTGTTTCTGCTTGCAGAGCCAAAATAGTTCTACACAGAAGGCAAACCCATGACGTTTGGGTTCCTAACAAGCAATTTGTGAAAAAATGTTTAGAAAAGGAAATATGCAAACAGTGTCCTTTCAGAGATGCCAACTGCGTTTTGAGCATAATGGTTATTCCCTCATCTCCCAGAGCTCTCGACCCCCCAATAGGGGGTTGCAACTGTTTGCATCACTTAGAGGTAATCTCAAGTCTTCTCCTTGTCTGGTGAGGAATTATTGAGCAGCCAGTCTACTAGCAGGCTCTTCATTCCACCACAATAATCAGTCTACCATTTCTTCCCCAGAAGTCTGATAATTTCTGAAAACACCGTGAATTCTTCTGTCTACTGAAAAATATTTCTTCTTTTATGACACTCAGTTCCTGCATTCAGTTTGAAAGAAACTGATGTATTGTGATAATAGGAAATATTAAATAACACATTAATTAGAGTTTCAAAGAATTAATAAGAAATCAATATACTTTAATTACAACCAGAAAATTAATGTTCCTTGCATAAGCTTATTTCTTAAGCAGGGCTAACAATAAAAAACATATTGCACACAAATGATGTAGATACAACCATTTAATGAATTTCAAATTTGAAGTTCAGCATTAGGGAGAAAATAATCTTGGTAATAATAGCTTGCTTCCCCTGAATATTTTATGTAAATCAATGACATTTACAAAGTAAATGTAAGTAAGCAGGAGAATTAATGTAACTTCAAAAGAAAAAAATCAGTGTAATTTACCACATGCTATCTTATTTTTTTGAAAAAGAACATATTTTTCATTAGCTCTAATAGATATATAAAAGGAATAGAGCAAAGATTCTATCCTACTCTCTAGGATAGAATACAAAGACACAAAGAGAGGTAGAGAAATTGTCATTGCACTATTTTTTTAAAAAAAATATCCCATAGAAATTATAAATTTATCACGAAAATGGGGCAGTTTTCTATAGGAAAAGCAGCTCAAGCCAAGTTTTCTTGGGGTACAAAACTTCTTGCAGAAGAAGATGACACTTATTTTACAAAACGTATGTGAGATGAAAATGGAAGGTATAACACATCCCAGTGCTAATAGTAATAACAGAAAAATATGAGAATACTATTAGAACTTACGTCCTTGCTTAACGATAGTATTTGGGATAGACAACTCTATCACTGAGCAACACTGTCATAAAGTATGATGTCATATGACTGCGCCATCAGACAGCAGTTGCAGCACTCCCAGTTGCTGTCACTATGTGACTCCTTCACGGCTGCAGTATCCCGCAGTCATGTGATTGCTGTTTGCAACATCTTTCCAGCTTCCCCACTGACTTTGCTTGTTGAAAGCTGGCAGCAAATATCACAAATAACATTCCATGTTATTGTGGAATGCTGCAATGTAGTGAATGCAAGCTCATTGCCAAGCACCCAAACTGCAATCATGGGACTGTGGAGATGCTGCAACCGCCATAACTACAAGGATCCACTGTTCAGCACCATCGTAACTTCAAACATTTGCTGAACAAGTGGTCCTTCAACAAGGACTACCAGTCCTGCCACTTCTTCAATCAGGATCTTGTTTGCAATGATGCCACTTTACCCTTGCTTGACAAGTGGTAAAAGTACCCGTGGAAAGAACAAAGTAATGACATCACAGAATCTAGCATGCATACGTGGCACAAAGCAAATTTAATACCCCTTCATGAAAAGCTCTATGAGGGTGGGTAGGATTATAACCACACTTCACCACAAACAGCCAGAACAAGATAGAAAGGAAACTTTGTCAATGTAATACTTTTATTAATCTATTAATTTATGACATGTAGAGTCTAGCTTTCTGCCAACAGGCCAAACCTAATACACTAAGGGTAATTTTATAACACCATCATTGAAACACCCACAAAAATGTAAAAACATTTCTCTTGTGACATTCTTAGTAGTCAGACGATCAAAATGGAGGTAAATTCTCATGCTAAAGAATCTATTTAGAAATATCCGAAATGAGCACCAAGTGGGAGGGACCCATATCTGCTAACAAGTACAAGAACAGAGCCGTAGCTGAAAGAGTCACAACTTTTATTGAAAAATATTAATGACACACAATGCATTCATTCATGGAGGGCCCATGAAAAGATAGCCAAGTAACAGATGCAGATATTTCCATCATATGTTTTTTTCTGACCATAACTGCACCTGTTACATTTCCATTTGTGAAAGGCCCAAGAATCTCAGGACAAAGATAGCAACTTCAGAAAGGAACAGCTGCTAATCCTTTTTTTTCTTTTTTCTTTTTTTTTGCAATCTGTGCAAGTCCTTGTGGGAAATACTTAAGCTTCTGGGAGTGTTGGGTGGCTGCCGTCATCTGTGGAAAGGCAAGAGAAATAGTGCTACATAATGCATAGTACTTATAACGGAATTGCAAATGTGTGATTATTGAGCAAGTGACTGAAAAGGTATACTTATCTGAGTAATTTTTTTTATTTCATCTCTCACAATCAAATTTCCCCACCCTTCCCAGGGATATAGACCTAGGCCATGTAATAATAAATGTAATAAAGTAATACTCACCCATCCATGGGGAATTGAACAAAACTTGATTTGTGGTTTATAATTTGTTCTGCAGCCATGTGCCATGTGCCTTGGCTTTGCCTCTATAAGAAATAATGAGTTAGCAATGTTTGGCTCCATATCTATTTTTCAATAAGAAAAGAAACTGGGTTGCCCACCGACGACCCCATACAGAGCTCTGAGCTTTTGTTAGAACAAGGTCTCTCAGACTGAGACAGCATACCACATAGTATACACGTATTCTGAAGGAGCAGATAAAAGCACACTGTATTCTTGCATTTTGCTTTGTTCTACAAATCTCAGAGATGGTTTTGGGGCCGTAATTTAGAAGACCCAATTTAAAGCCAGAATTCCCCGGACAATGCTCCCTTGCTTACCTTTTTTTTTTCCTCGTTTCCCTGATTGTAGGAAAGAATGGAAGTTCCTTGTGTTTGATTCTGAAGTCTACAGGTAGAATACCTACAATAGTTCTGAAAAAATATATTCTCAATCCAGTCTTTCTAGTTTGTTATTGACCTTAGTTGTTTACTTTAAGCCACGTATCACAAAGTTCTCATCACCAAGTTGTGTACATTCACATTATGGGGAAAATAGAGCTTAAATGATGCAAACCCCTGTCATTAAATGTTGATATACAAACTCGGTTTTCTTACTTCATTTATATAATCCAATATAATTGACTAAATTATGATTGATTAATAAGATGGTCAAAACTCTTTCCACTGTAGTAATGTAATTGAGTAGCATGACTCACAACTAATAAGTAGCAGTCTTGCTAATATCGATGAGTCTTCCTTTATTTACATTTCTTATCTCATTAACTGAATGGATTTGAATAAATAAAGTATACAAATTCAGAAATAGCAAATTGGGATATTGTGTGACAGCTACATTTACATACTTACTTATTTAATTATATTTGTAATGTGCCTGGCAACAAGGTGCGGGAAGAAAAACAAGGTGACTGTGAGTTTTAATCCTCCCTTAGGAGTAGAAACCAGTTGCGTGATTTGGGACCAGTTACTCTCTCTTAACCCTATTCATTTTACTCAGTTGTTCTTGAAGTAAGAAAAAGGAGCCTTTACTGAACAAAATAAAGACCATATATAAAACACATAAATGGTACCCTAATTTTTATGTACTTACCACTAACAGGAAAAATGTAAGATTTGGTTATAATTTTTGCATCTGCTTTTGATTTTGTAGGTTTTTTAGACTCCTGATTGTGTCCAACCTTTTCCTTTCTCTTTGGAGGTTGTGGAGAAGACAATGTGTCCCCTGTGTCGGTAGATTTTGACTAACATAATAGAGGGGGAAACAGATAATTTATTTGCAGAAACCTGAAAAGGTGTTATTAAATATAAACTTATAAAATGTATGCGTATAAAGGTCCTTAATATAAACATTCCTAAACTGCAATATTAACACCATTGTACTTTAGCTTTACTATGAAAAAGGCAACTTATTAACAGCTACAGAAATTCCAAGCAAACAAAAGGTCATGCCTAAGCCCTGTCTATGTGCTTCCTTGCCATGTTTCGCAATATATCTGTGAGTGAATCTATAAAGGAAATATAATTTTTATCTGATCGGATTAAACACAGTAAACCAGGTAACCCGTTATTATAGTTGATACTTACACTCCCCTTTGATTTTCCAGATCCACCAATAGGTGGCAGCGAGGATGCCTTTGAGCTACAAAAACAAATAAATGTTTATTTATTTGCACACTAAAACAGCCCAACTAATTGCTAAAATGTGGATGTTTGGACCTCCTAAGCCTGGAACAGTCCCATCTTTGCTCCTGAATGTGATTGCACTTCCTTCCTCAGGACTGGTACTCAACTGCCATGACTGACAAGTCCTTTGACAAATCCATAGACCCTCAGAACTGATCATTTCATGACTGAACTATGAACTGAACTGAACACGGCCTGCCCGTATGAGATGCTCTTTGAGCTACATTGTTTGCCAGTAAGCTTCCATGTATAATAACCCTCATAGAAAAGGACCTGTTTATCCGTGGACTGCTTGTCTCTTATAGTTTCTATTTATCACACACAATCTGACAGATTCAGCTTACTTTGGGTGAAATTGAGCAAACAACTTCACTTGGAAGCAGGAGTTTTCTGTCATTGTGCTTGTCCTCTGGAACACCATTCCCCCTGAGATTTATTCATCTCTCTCTACCAAGTCCTATTTAAATGAGCCCTTAAAATCTGGCTCTGTTCCCAGACTCTGGGTTAAACTGGGTAATAGACCACTTGTATGAAGTTCTGTTTTTTTCTAAATTATTGTTGTTTTCTGGACTTTTGAAGTTTTTGTGATGTTTTATGTATTGCTACTATAGATTTTATAAGCCATCTAGAGTTGTAATGTGTTGGGGCAACACTTATTTTCATAAATAAAAAATCTTATTAAATATTACAACATTTAATCATTTCACTAATTATAGTTAACTATGCACTGGTAGTATGAGAAACAAACTTTAGAGCCTGCCTGCTTCTCTCTGTGTCTCTCTCTCTGTGTGTTTCTCTCTCTCTCTCTCTCTCTCTCTCTCTCTCTCTCTCTCTCTCTCTCTCTCTCTCTCTCTCTCTCTCTCTCTCTCTCTCTCTCTCTCTCTCTTGTTTGTGTGTGTCTGTATGTAGGGAGGGGAAGAGGGAGAGGGAGAGAGAGAACCTGGTAAAATGCTGTTAGCCTGAGTCAACCTCTTCAAAATGGCTGGAAACAGCATTCACACGTAATTATTCATCCTGTGTAATCTTACATAATCTGCAAAGGAATATTACAAGCTTTTTTGTTTTATACTATGGCTTTAAAGGTTCAGCCTAAAATATGTAGTTGTATGTAATCTCAAACATTGCCAGGTATAAATGCTTCCTTACTACAAATATGACATGAATTAGGCAATCAAGTGAACAAACATTATCAGCCACTATACCCAGCTGCTCCTTCATATATCCATGGAAATCTAGAATCAGCAGAATCTGAGTTATGACCACTCTGGTGATATCTCTTTGTTGTTAAGGACTCAGAATTATTAACACTATGGTAATTAACCATGTTAATATCAAGTACCAATACCAGAATTTTTGTTCACCAATAAAGCGAGGGCAAAAACACATTTACATACCCATAAGATCTCTTCACCGTGGACTTGCTGAACAATAGTTCATTATATGGCAATTTTTTAAACTTATCTCTGCCAACTGCTACATAACACTGTCCATTTTCCAAATCCAGCCCGCTTTCCACAGGTTTTCCACCTAAAGTGTAAAGCCTGTAAAACAGACATACCTAATAGTACCATAATAACCTTTTTAGTAAATGTGTTATCTAACAGTTGAATTGTACTACCAACCAAGAAACACCTAATAAATCTCATAACAGATTATGAACTTTATTTCAGAAAACAAATGTTGAGTCTCATCACAGGAAAAAATATGTTATACATAAATAAATTTGTATAAGAAAAGTTCTCATGAATGTGCTGTACTTTGTAGAAAACTGGCCTTATACGTATATCTCCAAAGCCATGTTTACAAAGCTATGATCATCAGCAGTACTCATTAAAGTTGTCTACTATTGCTCCATAGCAAAAATGAAAAGTAAATTTGTATTCTGCATATAGCCAGTATGAAAGGTTTGCTTGCCTCACAAAGCCAACAACAATGTCAAGAATAAACAACTTAGAATAATGTAGTAACATAAAACAATCTAAAATCAAGCAAATATCACAAAATTACTACAACAGAACAGTAGCCAGGAACATTAAAAACACAAAATCATCTGTTATCGCTGTGAGTAATTAATATATATTTTTAAAGAAAAAACTAAAGAATAAAAATATTTTTTCACAATTTCTTAAATCATGTCAATGTAATGACTGAGCAAATAAACTGGGGGGGGGGATTGGAAATAGAGGAACTGCCACCAACAAAATCCTAGCCCGTGTTGACACTAGGAGGACTTCTTCCCAGGATGCCATTTGCAAGAAACTATAACAGCAGAAGAAGCTTCTTGAATGAGAAGCGAAACATCTTCAAAGAAAAACAAGGAGGTCCAGCTGTCTCTTGAAACAGCACATTTGGGGCAACCATGACCTGGATGTTTAAAAATCTCCATAGACATTTAGCTCTGATGCTCAGAATGTGATGCTCAAGTAGCAGCATACAGAGGAAGATGTTCTATCACGTTGAAGTGGTCTAATCATATAGAGATTTAAATGTAGTAAGAAAAATACTGAATTTAACTTGGGAAGAAACAGGAAAAAGGAAACCTATGCACTTTAATCAAAACAAATAATACATGCTCCTCTGGTTTGCAAATCTTTTTCAAGGCCATTTCTGCAGATAAAAATGGGCACTCCTGACTACCATGCTGAACAAAACATTCAAGGTAAGAATGGGGCCAAGAAGCTTCCTTGAACTGCAGATCTGACCTTCACCCTCTTGTGTGACAGGAAAAGTCCCTTCAGATTGGTTGAGACCTCTCCCAACCCCAAACCTCATACTACTCTAAATTCAGTTTCAATCTATTATCAGAGCCATTATCATAATTCATCCAGTTTGCAAAGGGTAGGAGGGGAGAGGGAGATGGGGATGAGGGGAAAACTCTTCACATAACTGTGGTAGTTACTCCCACCTGTCCTAGTGTTAATTAAATGGCTCTCTATGTTTAAGAGGCAAGAGAATTTACCTGTGCTTCAGACTTAATTGTTGTCTTCTCTCTCTTCTGGATATAGGTTAAATAAAAGCAAGTTTCTACTTTCATGTATTTCTTGATAAATGTTTTACTATAAATACATGAAATATATTCAGCATTTGATTATGTCAGGAACATATCGTCTAAGAAAGATTCCTGCTGAATTCATATCTCCAACATGAGGGCACTAGAGAGGATAGCCTGGCCACTGCAATTTTTAGGAGCACAACTGCATACATGTTACTCCTATCATGCTCTAGCGGGCCAGAAGCATCATGCTGAAACCGCGCCCACCCCATTGCCGGCCATGGAAAAAAAGTCACAATACGCTGTGACACATCACATGACGTTGCAAGTTTGACACCCCTGCTCTGGCAGGTCATCCATCAGAGTGACCAATGCCATATCTGTGCTATGATGCAGACCAAAGCTAGATGTTAATAATCTGTACAATGGAGAAGTATTTAAAACTATTCCTAGCCGTCTCTCAACTACATTGGTCAGGATAACACATTTGAAACTGGCTTGAAGTTACTAATAAGCACTGTTTTTTTATCAAGTTGAAGCACCAGAAAATATGGCTTTTTACTGTACATAAAATACTAGTACACAGGCAGCCTTGATTTTAACACTTTACTATTAATTAAATTGAGAGCAATTTTGGTGCTGTGGTAAAGACATCAGGCTAGAAAACTGGGAGAGTGCAACTTCAAGTCCCACCTTAGGCATGAAGCCAAGTGAGTGGCCTCGGGCCACTCATTCTTTCTCAGCCCTAGAAAGCAGATAATGGAAAACCACTTCTGAAATCTTACCAGGAAAACTGCAGGGATTTGTCACCAGGAGTCAACACTGACTTGAAGGCACCCCCACCACACACACACAGACACACAGAAACACTCAACCTAAATTATAGCTAAAAAAAATACAGATTTAATAGAATGCCTTATATACCAAGGCATCTATAGCTTGAGAAATAGTTTCATATCTGCACCGCTAACAATAACCACTAGATGGGATATTAGGCCAGCTTATTTACCAAATTATTCAAAATGTTGATAGGGTAGTTCAAAATATACACTGAGCTATAAAGATACAAATCAAACCCTTAAAATTTTCTGTGGATGCAAGTAGTATTTAAGGATCAAGCACAGTTTCAGGGTAAGTACACAGAATGGAGTTCCTCCATGGATCTCCATGTTGGTCCTTGAATATTTAAATTTTTCCACATGCTTCTCAGATTGAAAAATGTTTCAGCTTTTCAAAAACATAAAACAAAGCTAAAACTAAAAGCAACATAAATTGCTAGATTTATATTGATTACCTAGTAGCAGATTTGTTAAATGGAACACAAATATTAAATATTTGAGCTTTCCATAATTCTCATAAACTTATTCAGCTATTATGTACTTAGCAGAACTACATTTTGACAGTCAAAACAAATATTCATCGTAGAGGATCTCAGATATAATTGCTGCTTGCTGACTGAAATTCACCATGATATTCTAAAACAAAAATATGTAGAATGGGCAGAATTTATCAAATGGGCTTGATACACCGTACCTCATTTTTTAAAAAACAAAAAACAAATTTAGCTAATTTTCCAGTGCTGTGATTCTAACACATCAATGATGTAGAATTACTCTTCCATGAACTAAAGCTGTACAGCAGAACTATTTAGGATGGGGATTATCACTGGTTTTCAAAATTCATGAAAAAAATAATGACATGAGCCTTAATGTGCTTCTAATCTAAGGCTTTTATTGTCCAACTCATCTAAGCTATTCACAGAATATTATTTGGAGAGGGAAAGCCAAGTATAATTGTATTATATATTTCCCTACTATTGTTTCTATCCTTTTTTCTAATGAGTAAAAAAAAACCATTAAGGAAAGACAGAAGAGGTGAAACATACGCTTGACAGATAGCTCTAGGGCTCTGTATTTAAGAAAAAAACAAAGTATTTTGGCATTACTGTATGTGTCTCTGATAACACTATGGTAGCGTCATTTCGACACCCAGTTCCTAGACCACAGGCAAATGACATTTTTGTAGTCAGGGATCACTTTTTACAAACTCTGTTTTATTTTAGTCTTCTACGGTCACAATGATAGTGATACAATTATGTTGACTGACAGGTCAGAATAGAAATGTCTGTCCTTTTCCGTGGTGGGATTCAGCCAGTTCGCACCACTTCGACAGAACCGGTAGCTAATTTTTTGTTGCCCAAGACCAGAATGGACTTCCGGAAGCGGCATCCACAAAGAGAACCAGTTGTTCACATATTTGAATCCAACCACTGGTCCTTTTTATTGCTTTTGTATTATTTTAGCATTTGGTTTAAGTGCACCCATCATCTTTTAAAATTGAAAAAATCCACGCCAAAAATTGACAATTCTACTACATTTCAGCAAACTGAATCTGTAGGGCTTGACAAGAAACATAAGAGACTATGGGCTGCAAATCGACCGTCCCTTTTTTAGCACCATGCTCCTGCTGTTTTCCTACACCGCCTCATCTGATACCCTAGCTCAGGGGTAGGCAACCTCGGTTCTTTTATGACTCATGGACTTAAACTCAGGAATTCTGGGAGTTGAAGTCCATGAGTCATAAAAGAGCCGAGGTTACCTACCCCTGCCCTAGCTTGTGTAATTTTTATTTGCCAATAAAATAAGTGGGTTTCCGTCTTCATTTTCAAATCTAATATATTTCAATTAGATGGGCTCAATTATTTGTGCTAATCCTATAAATGAAGTGCATAACTGAGAGAAGAAAAGAACCAGTATTGTTGCTGTGCTGTACTGAAAAATTAATTGCCCATTCATTTAACACAGAGTTTTGTCTTTATCAGAATTAACAGTCTTTACTGGAATTTTGACTAACGGAGTTATAATAAATCACAGTAACTAACCTGTTAATTATTAAACAGTAATGAATTTTAGTAGCTTTAGTGTGCTCTCTTAAGATATCAAATACAAAAACTTGATTTATAGAAAACTAGGAAAACCAAATAAATAAGCACAATGCACTGTTGAAATATCTCTTAACTGCACACTACTAAAACTCTTATGTCTGAAACCTTTAACCGGGAAAATGGTGCAGCATAGGACAAAATTTTATCAACCAAGGTACTTCAAATGGGCTAACTTGCAGAATGCTGGGACCCCTTACTCTCATGGAAATGAAATTTTGAAAAGTTCTTGCCGTTTCATGCTGTGTTCAGCACCTCTGCCACGCTGCCATAGTCACGTGATCCTCATTTACAATGTTCCCCTGACACCTTCTCACAAGTCAGTGCCACTGAATGAGAGCTACTAATGACAGATCCTCATAGCTGTGGCCATTGCAGCATTCCTGTGCTCATGCGATTGGAATTCGGGTGCTTGGCAACAAGCTTTGCAATTATAACATCACAGCATCCCGGAATCATGGCATTGTAATTTGCGACAATTTTCCCACAGACAAAGGGAGTGATTTGGATTGAGTTAGCAATTCTAAAAAAAACACAAAAAAACCCAATTGTAATTTGGAAATTAATGTCCTTCAGAGTTACTATCGCTAAAAAAGAATAATAGCAATAGAAGGGACTACCAATTTGGAACTTGTTTTTCATTCTTTGTGTTGAATAGTTGCTTAAGAGTAGCTTACCTAAGAATGGCTTAAAATGCAATAATCCAAAACTAATATACCCTCCAAAGCAGTTTCTAAGGTTAAAGATAAGTAACTGAGAATCACATCATAAATCTTGCAGAAATAAGATAATTTAGCTCTTAAAATTGTAAAATACAAAGGAAAAAGCAGAAAGACTGCAGTGTAATGGAAAGCATTCACAAGGAAAAGCGATCATCAATATTGTCAATTATTAATTAAATGACATAACTTTAAGCTTTGTCAAATATAACTTGTTTGGCTAGAATGGAGAAGAGGATCATAACAGAGGGCTAAACTGTTCTTAACAAATGTTTGGATAAATGGGTTCCCTCAGTTTATTCATGAAAAAATGCTAGCTCAAATCCCCAAAAGAGATATTTTATAATATTTGAGCTACTTCAAACAGAAAAGCAGAAATACAGTAAAATAAACCAAAATAAATAATTTGGGTAATAAGTGCCATCCCAAATGTGATATGAAAAGAGAATGAGATAAACAGGATGTTAAAGAGACCTATTCTATGTGGTACTAAAAAAAAATGCCAAATGAATTGAGGTACCGTACTGATATAAATTTGGAAAATTTGGGTCCATTTCATAAAAATTTTCTCAAACTAAAGGCTATACTGAATCCACAGGTATAATCTATCTGATTTAGTCCAATTCCTGCAAATTGCTCATAAGGGGTTTTTTTTCTTTAAAATGAAAGCATGATATAATGATGAGTATAAAAAAACAATTATGGTAATATACTACTTTTATACCCCAAATAAGTACCTGCACATTCTTATACTGCATACTCTTTGAACAGTTCTAATCATCTTTTCATGCCAAATATGATCATGTTTCATGGGTTTTCCCACTACCTATGAGAGAAACCAGCTCCATATGAAAAGGTAGTTTATACATTCCTGTTCCTACATTTTTAGTATTTGAAATGGAGTGTGTTGTGTAGTGAATGAAGCAAGAAAAAGCTATTTGTATCTAATGTGGAGATGCAGTTCATAGGTTAACAGAAATCATATATTTTAATCTATTTTAAGCACTTTCATGCTGAATCCCTTCATAGTGAAATGACATTACTCAAATTAGAGAAATTTGTCTAGCCTCTCACATAAGCAATAGCCTATAAATATGAGCAGGGAAAGTCTAAGGCAACAGCAGAAACTATAAAAGTAGCTTCACAAATCTAATGTTTGGAGGAAGTGATATAAAGTGTATAGAATAGAGAGTCATTCTGGTTTGAAATCTCTGATATCTTAGAGTTTAGCAAGCTTATTGTTGCTAAAGCATTGAGCTTTAAATATAAGACAATAGACATTTTGCACTGAAGATCTAAAAGTTAGGTTCTTGTATATTATCTCCAGCACCAATGAAACAGCTTTCTGATCAGCATCTGTTGATTCTATGCCTGATCATAACATCCATGAAAGCAATGAATTTTTACTTGACTTTAGAAAAACTCAGTTCTAAAGTAGATGCTCAGAGAATAAGGAAAATCTCTTTTGACTATAACTAAGATTTTGACCCCTGCCCCTTTCAGCCGTAAGGGGATAAACATGTCAAATTATGGTCAAAACCAGTTATTGCTTAATTTAGATAATACCTTTACTGAATCAACGCACATTTCTGAAAATAACAAATAAACAATTAAAGCAAAGAAACTATTGACATATGTGTCTAAATAAAACATTTCCTTTCACTTTCTGGGCCTTTCTTTCTTATATAGATCTTAATAATATGCATGCTATCTGGATTTCTCCCTAACACCATAAAGAAGGGTGTAGGACAACTCGCCACAGCTATCTCGCCATGGTCGACTTGCCCCAGCCAACTCACTGTGGGACAATTCACCACAGCCAACTCACCGCAGGACAATTCAATGGGGGATAACTCAAGAAAGAGACATGTGAATTGCAGCAGGCCTTGTCTTGCTTTAGATCTGAACCTTCTCAAGGCAGAAGACCGCAAGGCTGGGGTGAGCTGAAATTCTACTTGAGTTATCTCATGCTGACCTGTCCCATGGTGAGTAGGCCGGGACAAGTCGGCGGCCATGAGTTGTCCCATTCCAATGCAAAGATGTACCTTCATAATATTATCGCTACCAAAACATACTTCTGCAATATGTTTAGCATCAACCACCCCTTTGTAATCAGAAAATACTTTATGTCCCCAAAGCCTATGGATTTTCTCTAGACAGAAAATCACTTACAGGACTCTACTCACCAGCAGAAATCCAGGCAACAACTGTCAAACAAATGAATACTGAAAATGCACATACAGAAGCTTCATGAACTTCTTACTATCAAGTAACAAAGGTGACAAAGAATCTGTTGGAAATATAAAATTCTACATCACATTCCCATTAGAAGCTGTTCCTGCTGAGTTATAGTGCAAAGGAAGGTATCAGAAAGTACAATAGTATCTGTAATAGACAATTTTATCTTACCTATGTACAGCTCCGCTTCTGAGTGTAACTTTTTCAGTAACCATTTCAAGAACCCGATCCCACTGATTTAGTGCTTTTCTTGGGATGAAAAGGCGCACTGCTGGGCTTACAAGATCACCATTAGCAATCAGGCTAAAAAAATTATAGAAAACTAACAATTAGCTGAATATTCAGCAATAAACATGCTTACTAGAAAACAAGCAAGGCTGGCTTATATGTCAATTTTTTCAGACTTGGTCACACCCCCAGTGGCCATTTCACCAGATGAAGGAAAGAAAAAAGCATTCTACTTACATCTTTATAATGTTAAGAACTTTCACATGAATAATCTCTGTTTTTTATACTCTACTACCTTTTCCTTTTTTATTATGTCTTTTTAGGCTGTAAGCTGCAGGGCAGGAACTCTTTTCATTAATCTGTACATTATACTGAGAGACTCTCTGGCTAAAATAAGAATATAAATGATTTAAATAAATACTTACAATACAGTGCATGGCTCCTGAAGTGGTTTTCGAAAGCGTGCAGAAACATTAATTCTGCTGTGGGTAACTGGCTTCACCTGAAAGACACCCCCACCCAGGAAAGTCAAGTATGTATACCACATTAATTTGTTTTAAAACTATTTTTTAAAAATCTCTTCCATCAGTATTTTAAAAGACTTTGCACATCAAAGAATGGTACAGTGCACACCACTGTGTAATTATAGTTGCCTTTTAGATATGCATTTGCAAGGTTTCTCTTTTGCTTTTCTCATCCAGCCTTTGGTTTTTCTTGTTGCTACGTAATTGACTTGAGCTTCAGAAGTGAATTAGTGCCATTATTAATATGCCAGGGGATGTTGTGGAATGAGCAATCACAGAAATGCTGCCCTCCCACTGTTGTCAGTTCTACTAATTTCTTAGCTGTTTTACATAGTTCATGCCTAGTGGCTCGGAAAGACATCTCTCTCATTTGTCACTATGACCTAGGGCAGGGGTCAGGAACCTGAAACAGTGAAAGAGCCACTCGGAACCGGTTCCCTCACAAAAGGAAAAACTGGGAGCCGCAAAAAATATGTGTGCATGCGCTTACATGCGCGCATGCGCAGAACAGGGTTTGACTGAAGAGTGGAGCCAAGGCGAGATATGCACCTACCCTGCGTATTTGAATTGATTGGTTGAACTTTTTAGTCCCACTTTTTTTTTGACTGCACATGGCAGAAGACCGGGAGCCGCAGGAGACAGCTGAAAGAGCCGCATGCGGCTCCGGAGGCGCGGGTTGCAGACCTGTGACCTAGTGCCACTAACTGGAAAAGGTTATGTTTATCTTTAAAGTTTCTTATATTCAAAAATGTTGAAATATGCTATCTGTTACAAATGCTGCTTAAGAGTAATTTGGATGTAATATGTATTAAATTATTAAACTGCAGTATGCTCTTTCAACACACCATGATTCCTGAGATTAATTCGTCAATTTTCTTTATGCCCCAAATAAGA
Organism: Vipera ursinii; assembly: GCF_947247035.1. NCBI lineage: Eukaryota > Metazoa > Chordata > Lepidosauria > Squamata > Viperidae > Vipera > Vipera ursinii. The sequence continues at coordinate 151,124,306 of NC_139516.1, forward strand.
AATTGGAGTTACTAGATATGCAGCTCAGCAAGATTTGGAAAGAAAACTTCCACCTATGCTTTCAGACTGTGTTTTATTTGAACCCACGAACCATTTTTACATTTTAAACGGAAAAAGGACGCTTCACTAACATTATTGAACTGTAATCACGACAAGCAGACAAAAATATAAGGAAATAGAAAAGATATTGCATGACAATGTTATTTTAGAACTCGATCAGGACACAAAACCAGAAGGAGTAAGAGAAAAGGAACAATCACAAGATTTGTGTTTATGTACTTGTGCGTATGTGTACTTTACATATACTATACAGACACAGGCCCATTTTAAATATGTTATTTTTATATAGTATGATAGTATGATTAAATACTATATATAGTATGATTAAATACTATATATCCTTCCATCCTTCCGAGGTAGGTAAAATGAGGACCCAGATTGTTGGGGGCAATTAAGCTGACTTTGTAATAATGCCGCTTGTGTGTGTGTGTGAAAGCCCTAATAAGCAGGCATATACATAGAATGAAGGCTACTGCTAAGCTTGTAAGCTGCCCTGAGTCTTCGGAGAAGGGCGGGATATAAATGGAATTAAAAAAATAATAATGTTATAGTTACATAGATAAATAGCAATCTCAGACTTTTCATACTGCATTCCAACTGACAAAAAGCAGAATACAGGTAGTCCTCCTGAACATTCATCCATTTGTTCACCAACCACTCAAGGTTCTGGCTGTTGCAGCATGCCTATAGTCACATGAACAAAATTCAAGCCCACTCAGACCCACCTGCAATTAGGACCACCCTTTGGCTGCCTGCCTTCCACTGAGGTCAATTTCCCTTACCACCCAGCCTTGCCCATCACCACTTATGCCCACCACATAGCACACAACTACGGTACTAGACGGGGACTTCTTTCATGATGGTGCAGCTGGGGTTTCTTCTGTGCTCTGCCCAGGAAGTCCTTTGGCATTCCAGCATTCAGTATCTCTGTTGTCACCAGTGCCTTTTTTTCATGCCAGCAGCCTTAAATCTTTCTTTCACATGCCAAGCATTTTTTGTGTGAAAGAAGACCCTGGATGGGACACAAACAGGGGGCCTGAATGATGTCTAAACAGGGCCCCTGGCTGGTTCACAGTAGTGGTACAAAGTGTGGTGGGCAGAGCTGGGTGTTGAGGAAAGTTGTGGACAGCAGGCAGATGGAAGGCCAAAGGGTCAGGTGGTGGGGGAGATAGGCAGTTGAAGGGAGTTCAAGAGCAGGCAGTCCCTTACCTTACCAAGGCTCAGGGCTGGGAGAGACCAAGCCAGCTTGGATAAGGATGGGTCCTACATAACAAGCAATGGGATTCAGTTAACAATGTCAACAAGGATTTGCATCTCGCATCGTATGATTGCCACATCACACTTTATGGCCCCATGACTTAGTGGCAGAAATCTGTGTCCCAGTTTCTATCATTAACCAAGAACTGCCTGTCCATGCTTTTCTTCCTCTATTGTACAGTAATCATTAGAAGAGAACTGCCACAAAACAGTGTTTAACTTCTCCAGAATTCTGAAACCCAGTGGGTTTTGAATCCCTGATTTTTATATTGACATCATAACTTTTTAGCTTCGTTAGTGTTGAAATAAATCAGTTTTTTTCTTCCATGCTGCTTCTTCTTTGAAGCATAGTAATTTCCAATTTGTAGCTGAGATTAATTGGTTGAAATTGATTGGTTTTTGATCTAAGCTCCTTATTTGGAACCAAGATTTTGTGCAGAACATAAACCTGAAAATTATACAAATAATACTATATTATTCAGGATTATATATTTAGATGTCTATATAAATATGAATTGTTTTCATCTTTATTAATTTATAAAATTATGTTCTTTAAACACATACATGAATAAATACCGTAAAATAAGCTTTTGGGAATATATAGGAAATTACATAACATGTTTTCTTTGTTTGAAGATATTCTCCCATTTGATAGCTATCCATAGTTAAAATCTTTTTCGGTACTAATTACTAGAAACAAAAGGTAAAACCCATATAGCATCAGCACTTTTATATATGTATTCTAAAAACAGATTTTTTTCAATAAATATGCTTCCAATTTCAATCCTTTCAAAAATCCAATGCTGAGAGGCCTTTGGAGATATTCAATAACCAATATGTACAATTATAAGAGATTCAAACTGCCCACTTATTCTAAAAACCATTTAAAAACTTGGTTGACAAAGTTGGGATGTACCACTACTTTAAAATCATACTTTTTTGTCAGGCACAAGCAGCCAGAACCACTCATGATTAAGTCTCAAGCAGAAGCTTTATTGTTAGTCACTATGTTACAAGAATCTCATTGGACTAGCTGCATTCCCTTGGGAATGGTCAGATAAGGTTTCAGGGATTCTGGGGAAAGTCAGGCCTGTGCCGCTTCCTGCACTGCAAAGACTCTAAGCTTGGCCCCCTCTTAACACCTCCCTTCAGTCTAGCTGTAGATTTCACCACACTTTTCTATATACTCTGCATTTTTATGACTCTTTCAAAAATCTTTGTCCTATATATTGAAGAGCTATGCTATTAACAAGTCACTCAAAATATTCCCAAGAGTGTGCAATTATATTCTCTCCATGCTGATGAAACCTAACAAATTGTCTCAACAAGGAAACATATTATAGAAGACAGTTGTCTAAGCTACACATACATCAACAGTACCCACAAGAGCCTTGAATGTGAAATTTCCCTAGAGTCCTTTCAAAAACTGCTCTCAATTTATTATTTTAATATAACAGAATAAACATATGATAATAGAATAAGTATGCAAGAAATACTGTACTCATATTAACTGAATTTAATTAATGTAAATAATGTTTAAATTAATTGGGATAAAATCATACTTAGTGTTCGTCCTGTCTCAATATTTTTGCTCCTGATCTACTCACTTTCCCCCAGCCCTAGAAATTAAAAGGCAGCGGCAAACACTTCCAAAACCTAGGGAAGAAAACTGAAAAAAAATGTCCAGGTAGTCGCCAGGAGTCAATACCGATTCAAAAGTGTGTGAGCGAGCACGTGTGCGCGCACACAAACAAACATACACACAAATCAATTTATTGGAGTATGATTCCTAGCTTGCCAGTAAAAGTCCAAGTATAACCCCTTGCTCTTAATTAGTAATAAATTATCTGAACTTATTATTGATGGTGTAGTATTTTTAAATACTTCTGGAAAATTCTGTATCACAAATATAAATATTGCAGAAACCTCTTTTTAGACAAGTCTCTAATAATAAATCATTAATACTTCAGACTGCCTTAGCGTTTCTAGAAAACAACAGGTTCTAAAATAAGGCAATCCTATGGGAGTACATGGTATGACTGGGGCATTTGAGATTTGCAAAGTTATGCTGATTTGTAAAGTGCATTGCATTGGCCTATACCTCATTCCATTCCTCAAAAAACTATCTATTCAACATTTAGATACCAAATGGAATACCTTAAAATGTACTAAAACTCAAAACATGTTTTATAATTCAAGTGTTTGCATTCAAAATGTAGCATGTAGTGTGATGTAAGCCCACACTTGGAATATTTCATTCAGTTTTGGTCACCACGATATAAAAAGAGACTCTAGAAAGAGTGCAGAGAAGAGCAACAAAGATGATTAGGGGACTAGAGGCTAAAACATAAAGAACGGTTGCTGGAATTGGGTATGTTCTAGTCCAGGGGTGTCAAACTCAATTTCATTGAGGGCTGCATCAGCATTGCGGTTGCCCTCAGGGGGCCGGGTGGGTATGGCCAGGGTGGGTGTGGCCTACTGGGTGGACGTGGCTAGAGTGCGTATGGCCTACTGGGTGGGCATGGCCAGCTCTACATTGTTCACATCAAGGGTGCCTATGGGGGCCTGGGCAGGAGTGGGATAGATCTGAGGGTCTCTGGCAGAAGGAGGGTCCCTGGGCCAGGGCCAAGGCAGTGGGGGCCGTTCCCTCACTGTTTCCAGGATGGCTTCGCGGGCCACATGAAACCACTTCGCGGGCCGGATCTGGCCCCCGGGCCTTGTGTTTAACATGTCTGTTCTAGTCTAAAGAGTAAGGACTAGGAGTGGCACGATAGCACAATAGCACAATATTTGAGAGGCTGCCACTAAGAAGAGGGAGTCAACCTATTCTCCAAAGTACCTGAACACAGGGCAAGAAGCAGTGTATGGAAACTTACCAAGAAGAGATCCAATATAGAAATAAAGAGAAATTTTCTGACAGTCAGAACAATTAATAAGTGGAACAGTTGGCCTTCAGAAGTTGTGAGTGCTCCATCACAGGAGGTTTTTAAGAGATTGGACAGCCATGTGTACAGGGTCTCCTGTTTGAAGAAGGGTTTGGAATAAAAGACCTCCAAGATCCCTTCCAACTTTGTCCTTCTGTTATGTTCGCGTATGTGTATGAGACAGGTTATATCTATTTTTTTATTCTAGAATACAAAAAAATGAATTCATCTTCTAGGAATCCCAGCTTTAATTTTGTTTTGAAAGCAAAATGTATGTCAACAAATATATATATTTTTAGAAAGTGGGCAATGTTTGTTCAAAACAGTGTTTTTGAAACATTTGATTTCATACAATTTTCCTCCCATTGCAATTGAAGTAATTATTACTCTTAAAGACAACAGATTTATTTTTACTACAAAGATTATTAAACCAAAGGGCAAGAATATAATAAGGGAGCAAAAATAAATATAATTTACATACAAATCATAGATAAATTGGGAAATTTACTTCAAGGAGCAGACATGAAGGAACATGGGCCTCAAAGCCAGATTTCTCGTTACTATGCATAAAACATTGGATGCTTTTGCTTTGACAGCAGTATTGTGTATCTCTTTACCATTCATACTCTATTGCCATCTTTCCCCAGGATATTTTTGCAATTCACTTTGCTGCCTACCTTACTTTCACTCTTACATGCCATTATATTAACAAATTATCAGATTACAGCAATCTCTCTTTCATTACCATTCCCCACATATCTCAAAATGTTTCAAAAACCTGATATTCTTCAATATAAATGATACTGAATGAAAACACAGCTGCCATGAATTTACAAACACAACCCTCTTCCACATTTTATCACAAAAGGAGGAGAGCTGGATCTCTACAAGGGAGAAATCCTTTTCTGTGATGGTACTCTATATATACAAGGTTCTCCCAGAAAAGGCATGACTTGTGTCTTTTTATATTGATTTCCCAATGATATTAATTCCTATGAAATAATTTCTATAGATTATTTTGAAACAGATACACCTTGAAAAATTATCTCTTTCCCCATTACTGAAGATCATGCCAAGCAGGGTAATAGATTCATGCAAAGGGATAGCTCTTGCAGGTTATATACATGCATGATCTGTTTCAGAAAATCAGTGGAATATACAGAAATCAAGTATAAGGTTATCCCTCACTTCTTCCATTCAATGATTATTTAGAAAAGTTATCTATTGGTACTAAGAATATAATTTCTATAGATCAAAGGGTTATGGATTAATCCTCAAGTACCAACCAAGTAGGTGCAAAAAAAGCTGTAACAAATTCTTGTGCTGAATGCATAAGTGCATACACTCAGACAGAGTAACTACTCATATATCTTGTCTGTCTGTCTGTCTGCCTGCCTGCCTGCCTACATCTATCTTGCCTGAGAATCAGCATTCCTAAGCACAAGAAGGAATCCATATGATAAGTCCAGTGAGCCAATAAGGCATTCTGGTGCTGTTCTCTAGCAAAATTTAATTTTTATATTGTTAGATCATTTACAGTCAGCATAGGTTATTTATGAACCAGCATAGATAGTTACATTTTCTGTGCAATTCTCTCTCCATTAATGAAAAGCTTGCACAAAAGTGAAATATTAAGGGGGAAACTGGTAACATGGGAAAAGAAAGGAATTCTTTAGTCCTGTTAATCATTTGCCTGATCTAAATTTCATTCCTATCCCACACATTTGAGTGTCTTTCCTTCAGTGAGGTTGAAGCAGAAACTATAAGATACTCAGTAGACAAATGGATGATAGGGAGAAGATTAAACAACTCTGACATCTAAGATGACTGTCATTTCTAATTAGGTTTCATAAAAATTAGGAGTGGGGGAAATTACATACCGGTAACTGCAATTAATTGGACTATTAAAGATTGAATAGGGTCAAAAATGAAGCAATATGGTCAACAATGAAGCAGTAGGGTTAAGAATAAATGTGTACTAAATGAATGTTTGACTGAATGGTCATATGACCATTACAAAAAAAGTAAATTGAGTTTGGTTTTACAGAGACAATAAATCAGGATTGCATTTCAATACTTATATCATATCATATTATGTTATGTTATATACTGTACACACAAAATGACTGAATGAATTGAGAGGAAGAGGGGAAAAACCAAGAAAGTTGTGATTGGAGAGAGCTGATGAGCTTCTCAAAGAGACAGATATAAATTCTAAAAAATAAAAGTCATTTTACAAAGTCACAGATGGACATGATGGAAGCAAAGATAGATTCCAAGAATAAGGTATGGATAGAAATGAATAATGGTGTTGCTGTCAATTAGATTTGGCTATGTTTTATTTTTTTATGTGGAATTCTTGATTCTCTCTGAATTGCATTACACAAGTAGATAACATCTTCATTATTGAGTGTGGGGTTTGCTTCCAATTTGTATAGAGTAGCATGCCCTACAAATATGGTCTTCTTCATGGTGACCACATTGCTTAGCAACTGCAATCCCAGCAAACCTTATTGCCATTATTCAGCAAATTTTACCAGTCATTAGCCAAGGACATCCAAGCCATTCCTACCTTTTCCTCATCTTTGCCCTCTGGGCTGCCCTACACCCTACATGCAGGATGGCAAGCAGCCCCAGAACCGGATAGCTCTGGAGCTGCTTTCCATAGTCTGGGAAACCTCAGTCACCACAGCTTAGTCCAAATCACACTTACTACCTGTCGGACCGCCCAAGTAAACCATATAGGAAACACGAATAGATGAACTAATTCTACTTTATTGTGAAGCTACATTAACAGAATCTTGCAAGTCTGAAGGTACAAACCCCTCGCCATTTTACTGTAATTGCCTAAACCAGACATGTCAAACACAAGGCCCGGGGGCCAGATCTGGCCCGCGAAGTGGTTTCATGCGGCCCGCGAAGCCATCCTGGAAACAGTGAGGGAACGGCCCCCACTGCCTTGGCCCTGGCCCAGAGACCCTCCTTCTGCCAGAGACCCTCAGATCTGTCCCACTCCTGCCCAGGCCCCCATAGGCACCCTTGATGCGAACGATGTAGAGCTGGCCACGCCCACCCAGTAGGCCACGCCCACCCTAGCCATACCCACCCGGCCCCCTGAGGGCAACTGCAATGTTGATGTGGCCCTCAATGAAATTGAGTTTGACACCCCTGCCCTAAAGAATTACGGCAGGTCCTTCCTAAGTTTCTCTCTCTCACTGTTAATCTATTGGGGTCCTGCCTCTCTGAGATTGTTTCCTGGGCAGTATCTCTTCCCACCATCCCACAACGTCATGCTCATATTTCATTACATCACCTGGCACTTCAAGACCTCTGGTGCCCTGTCCACTGCTATCCCAGCTGACATTCGCTGCCTTCTTACTATCCCAGAGCTGACAAGGCCTACTGGGCCTGGCTGCGGAGCCAGACTGGGGACAGGCTTCATGCTGTGAAAAAGGGAGGGGGGAACCTGGAAGCAATCCCCGAATGCACCGTGCCAACATGCCCCTTTGCAAAGAGCTGCTGGGTGGGTCTAGTGCAGGCTTTGCATTGTGAAAAAGAGGTGGGGGGAAGCAAAAACAGCTTCTTTTTTCTTCTTTACAATGCAAAGCCAGTCCTGGCATGGCCTAGCAGCCATGCCAGGCATGTCTCATTAGCAATGGGAACAAGAAAACAGTAAAGGTGAGCTGGGGCAACAGAGCATAGGGCAATAGGTGCCACAAAGGACATACAGAAAGGGAGGGTGGAGTTGCAGCACCCCTGTAGTTGTAAGTGTGGGTGATGTCAAGGGCCCATATTTTGATCACATGAGCACATGGATACTGCAAAGGCTATAACTTTAGACACAAGTCCTAAGTCCCTTTGTTCAGTGCCATCATAACTTTGAGTAGTCGCTGAACAAATGGTTGTACGTCGAGGACTACCTGTAGGTATATTAGTTAGTAGTTTAACCCCAAAAGTAACTTGCAGTGTTTTTCCAATATCTGAGATACAAAAGTAAGTTCTCTTTCTAGAGTAGTTCAATTTCTGGTGACTTTATGGACACCTGCAAGCAGTTTACTCAACCACAATGTGGAAATAGTTTGCTAATGGCTTCTGCTTATTTTAGCTCCAAATGTAGCTATAACCATGGTATTTCCTGGTAGATTTCCACCAAGGCACTAATTTATTTATTTATTTTATTTTAATTCCATTTATATCCCGCCCTTCTCCGAAGACTCAGGGCGGCTTTACAAACTTAGCAGTAACCAACTTGGTTTACCAATGTAAATGACCTTTCAAACAATCTGCCATTTTAAAAATGACATATTCATTTAAAAAAGAGTTTGCTTGATTCAATATTTTATTTTAAATTTTGACTTTAACTTCCTTGCCAGAAACAGTAAATAAAGGTACAGGTAATCCTCAATTAGTGACTGTCTCATACTGCAACCATTTGCAGTTATGATTGTGACAGAAAAGAAATGTTGTGAACAATTCTCACATTTACAACCTTCAAAGGTCTGTAAACCAAAGTAAGTACTGTGAAGTAAGATCTTAAACACAGTCATAGTTTCACTTAGTGAGCACTTCACTTAATGACTAAGTTACCAGTTTCAACAATGATCACTAAACGCAGACTACCTGTACAGTTTAAACAATTCATGCCAGGGTTTTTCCTCATTTTTCATGGGCAGAGGTGATTAAGTAAAAAAAAAATTAAATATTTTCACCAGACCTCAGTTTGAAAAGCTACAGTAAAACCAAAAAATCACAGTTTCCCAGTATGAGCCCAGCAGATCCAAAATAAATGCCAACAAATAGAAAAGACTTTTAAAACCCTTCAAATAAAAAGATGTAGGAATATACTGTATTGCACACATCTATATCAACTTGAGTGATATCCTTGGCATGCTGTGGAGTTCTGAAATTCCAGCTGTGATTAATTGTCTACAACTGCAAAGTGAAGTTCTTGAGAGGAGTGCAGGGGAAAAGAAAGGTCTAAAATCAGTTTCCCAGTGAAAAAGCAGTTCCTAGGGACTATGCATACAAAAGCCTACATCACTGATTGGATGTAGGAAAGTCATTAACAATTCTCAACTTATGCACATATAGTCAGACATTACTCATAGTGACATGTGATGACATTCATCCTGATTTTATTTTAGGTGTTTACATTCTACTTTCTGCTTTCAAGAGTTGGATGCTTTACATGCAGCCATATAGACTGTCAAATATTTCGGCAATATTTTAATAATAAACGTATAAATAGCCAGTATAGACACTTACATCTTCCAGAGATAACTGTTGGCAAAAAAAAAAAAACATGTTTAGCAACTAGGTCATAACTTTGCAATACACCGCATATAGTATATAAAGTTTTATGCAGTTCACTCAATATCATGTTTATTAACAATGTTTTCTTGATGCTGTCATTTCAATATTAATGTATAATATTAATTTATAATAATGTATAATATTAATAAAGTATAATATTAATTCAATATTATACATTGCTCAGAAATGAAAATTATTTTTTATTTAAAAACAATTAATAAAATTAAAAAATCATTAATTATTACTCTCACATTCTCAGGCTTCAGCCTTTAGCATTTGGGGGCTTTCATTAAGGCTCTGAGTCAATCAATAAGGTGCAAAAAAGTGTAACTTCTTCAATGATTTTGCTCTGTATAATAAATACCTTCCATAACTATCCAATCAATAGGGTACAAACACAAGTGTAAAGTAAACTCAGTTTATAAAGTATGGCCTGAAAATGTTAAATTAAATGTTAAATTAACAGTATTAATATATTAACATTTTTCAGCTCTTTTGATTATGGTATCATAATGTGATGTTAATTAACCAAGATTGTAAATCATGTTGTGTGTTTTTCAAGATAAAAAACAAAATGATATGTTTAGCACCTTGGTCATAACTTCGCAATATACCACATATAACATATATAGCATATACCTATTCTGAAAGCAGTACAAGATTCAAGCTTCTACCTCAAGAGTTGGATATTTCTATTCTGCATTGGCTGTCAGTTTGCTTCCAGGTTCAATTCAAGGTGTTGGTTGTTATCTTTAAATCCCTGATCTGGAGCCAGGTTATTCAAAGAGACCATCTTTCCCCAGTGATATCTATTCAACCCATCAGAACAAAGATGTAGGGATATATATTGGATCCCTTCTCTTAAATGAGGGTCATCTGATGGGACCAAGAAGAAGGGCCTTCTTCACGTGGCTCCCTTCCTGTGGAACATCACCACTACATAAATAAGATTGGCTCTCTTTCGAAAGGCAACCTGAAGACATGGTTTTGCTAATGGGCCTAAGGATCCCAACATGATATGGAGCTCATTAAGTGGTTGGATTTTTTGTTACCAAAGGGACGGGGGTTTAGAAATAGAAATAGAAAGACTAGACTAGACTAGACTAGACTAGACTAGACTAGACTAGACTAGACTAGACTAGACTAGACTAGACTAGACTAGAATAGAATAGAATAGAATAGAAGAGTTGGAAGGGACCTTGGAGGTCTTCTAGTCCAACCCCCTGCTCAGGCAGGAAATCCTATATCAATTCAGACAAATGATTGTCCAATCTCTTTTTTAAAACTTCCAGTGTTAGAGCACCCACAACTTCTGGAAGCAAGTTGTTCCACTGGTTAATTGTTCTAACTGTCAGGAAAATTCTTCTTAGTTCTAGGTTGCTTTATTGAGTTTTGTATTGGAGTTTTATTTCTGTAAACTACCTAAAGTCACTGTGAGTTAGTTGGACAGCCATATAAATTTTCTAAATAAATAAATATACAGACAAGTCCACTGTAATGAGATGTACTTTACATGTTGAAATTACTATGATTTTCTAAATGTACTGTGTATTAATAAATCAGCATATGCAATTTTACTGAAGGTTGGAATCATCTCTTCAGACACAATTACAATTATCAGTACACATGTAAACTAGAAATAACATTTTTGTTTTCACAGGCATTCTGGTCAGTACTACAGTACATTGAATCCTCAAGGTATTCACTTCAAAAGAATAACAGTGTATGTCTTGCAGTGCTCATTAGGTTACCAAGATACTAACTACCAAACAACTTAACGAGCTACATTTTCAAAAACATGCAGTAGTTAAGAGCTGGATTATTCAAACCATATAAAAATCAAGTGTTTTTTTTCTCTCTCCTGTACAGATTACAATATTTTCTTGTTTATTGTTTACAGTGCTGTTCAAAAAATGCATTTTTTTAAAAAAACACAAAAGGTTCATGAAACAACAACTATTTTGAATGCCATTTTTTTAAAAAAAATTGTCTTACAAAAAGAAAATTGTTGTTCTGGCATCTTACAAAACAAGAGGTTTCTGTAAGATTCGAGGCGGCAACTTTTTTTTGTACTTGTGGAATGACATATATTTACAGTCTTTATATTTATAGTCAGGCTGTTAACAATTATCCTCTGGGAAGATTATAAAATTATAATCCAAAACAAAAACAAAGCAATTGGTACAACAGCAATTATTGCAGATGTTTCCAAGTAGTAGTAATGGGAAGCTTCGTGATAACTACTAGAAGCTAAACTCTGCTAAATATTCTGCAGAATTGCCTACTTTTCTTACTGATGGCTTTTCTTTCAGAGGATGAGGAAGAGCTATTCCTGACTTGATGATAACCCAAAGGGAATGCTTTCACTGTTAAAGAAGAAAGCAAGAATACCTGAAGGCTCAGAGGAAAGCGGTCATATAACAATGGAATTCCTGATTTTAAGGAAACCAAAGCTGAATGTAATTGAACACATAGTTCAGTTTCAAAAAAAACCATATTTCAACAAATTCAAGCAATGATAAATAGGATTCCCTGGCAAGAGCAGCTAATTGGAAAAGGAGCTCAAGATTGGTGAGAGTTTCTAAGGAGATATTAAAAACACAGCTGGAAATATCCTAATGAGGAAAAGAATGTAGGACAGTAGAGGCAGACAAAGTAACTGCACAAAAGATTTATTGGAGCCCTGAAATAATTTTTTAAAAAAGATACCTATAGGAAGATTATGTACAGATCGTTAAAAATTGTAGAAATGTATCAGAAGAGTTACAGCTTCAAATAAACTGAGATTTGCAAAGAATATAAAAGAAATCCAAAAGGATTTCTTTAGATATGTTCAGAGCAAAAGGAAGAGGGGGGAAAATCAGTACGTAGATGCTCAGGGAAAATGAAAAATTGCCAACAGATAAAAAAATAAAGAACTATTCAACATTTATTTTGATTCAGTCTTCTCTAAAAAGAGGGCATGTCTTCCATGAGGCAATTGTGAAGAAAAGGAAGAGGAGGCAGAAAGAAGACGAGACTGATAGAAACCCAGTCAAAGATTACCTACGTATTTACTGCAAATGAGTTTAAATCTACAGGACAAAATGAATTGCCTTATTAGTACTAAAGGAACTAGCTCATAGTTTAGATAAATCTTTTATCTTCTCTATGAGCAAACCTGAAGAACAGTACAACACCAGTGAAAAGATTACAAAGATAGCATAATAATAATAATAATAATAATAATAATAATAATAATAATAATAATAATAATAATAATAATAATAATAATAATAATAATTTAATTTCTATACTGCCCTTCTCCCGAAGGACTCAGGGTGGTGTACAGAGCAATACAATAAAATATAACATATAAAAGTTTTAAAAAAATTAAATATTACAGCCCAATTCAATACGTTAATACAATAACATTAAAATACCCCTAAACCCATCAGACCAGGCCGGCTTGTTCAAATAAATATGTTTTTAGGTCACGTCGGAAGGAGCAAAGGTCGGGAGCCATCCGGAGCTCCACCAGTAAACGGTTCCAAAGGTCTGGTGCGCCCACAGAGAACGCCCTCCCCCTGGGGGCCGCCAGGGCACCGACGGCACCCTAAGGAGGCCCTCTCTGTGGGAGCGCACTGGACGAAGGGAAGTTGATGCCGGCCGCAGGTGCTCCCGTAAGTAACCCGGACCCATGCCATTTAGGGCTTTATAGATCATAACCAGCACCTTGAATCTTACCCGGAGGACAACCAGAAGCCAATGCAGCTCGCGGAGTAGAGGTGTTACCTGGGAGTATCGGGACACCCCCACCACCACTCGCGCGGCCGCATTCTGCACCAGCTTGAGCCTCCAAGTAGCCTTCAAGGGCAGCCCCATGTAGAGAGCGTTGCAGTAGTCCAAACGGGAGGTCACGAGTGCATGAGTGACTGTGCACAAGGCATCCCGGTCCAGATAGGGCCGCAACTGGTGCACCAGGCGAACCTGGGCGAAGGCCCCCCTAGTCACAGCTCCTATATGATCTTCCAAAGAGAGCTGTGAGTCTAGGAGGACACCCAAGTTGCGAGCCCTATCTACGGGGGGTAATATCTCACCCCCCATAGTTAACGATGGAACAATCTGAATTTCCCGAGACGCCGGCACACACAGCCACTCAGTCTTGTCAGGGTTGAGCCTGAGATGTTAATAACATGGAAGTTAATGACCAGAAGACACTAGTCATGGTTATTCTATTTGATACTATCTCCAGAATCAGAACTAGCATGGTTCTGAATAATAATAGAATATCAGTTGCTATTAAGCATACATAGGAGAGTGCTTTGTGTTTATGGCCAGAAACAGAAATCTGGACTGGATGGGCCTTTTCATAATCTACAGCAATTCTAGTGTTGTTAAAATTTGTTCCTCGGCAAAACCTTAACTCAAGGAATAAAACAACTCAGTTCTAGCCTTTCTCATAGTTCTTCCATAGGAATTAAAGCTATTATTCAAAAGAATGAAAGATACGTTCGCAGTCGGTGTTGGCAGGGGGGCAGAGATCGGCCCCTAGGTCTCTCGTTTGTGGAGTTCCTCAGGGGTCGGTTCTCTCGCCTCTCCTGTTCAACATCTACATGAAACCACTGGGTGAGATCATTCGTGGTTTTGGAGTTGGGTATCATCAATATGCTGATGATACCCAACTTTTTATTTCGACCCCAAACCACCCCAGTGATGCCCTCGCTGTGATGTCCCGTTGCCTGGAGGCGGTTCGGGTCTGGATGGGGAGGAACAGACTTCAACTCAACCCTGACAAGACTGAGTGGCTGTACATTCCGGCATCCCGGGACATTCAAAATGTTCCATCTCTCTTTATGGGGGGTGAGTCTTTACCCCCCGTGGATAGGGCGCGCAACTTGGGAGTCCTCCTAGATTCGCGGCTTACCTTAGAAGATCATATAGTAGCCGTGACTAGGGGGGCTTTCGCTCAGGTTCGCCTGGTGCGTCAGTTGCGGCCCTATCTAGACCGGGATGCCCTGTGTACGGTCACTCATGCGCTCGTGACCTCTCGTCTTGACTATTGCAATGCTCTCTACATGGGGCTTCCCTTGAAGACCACTCGGAGGCTCCAACTGGTACAGAATGCGGCCGCGAGAGTTGTCTTGGGAGTTTCCCGGTACTCCCATGTTACACCTTTGCTCCGCGAGCTGCATTGGTTACCAGTTGTCTTCTGGGTGAGGTTCAAGGTCTTAGTGATGGTTTTTAAGTCCTTACATGGCATGGGTCCGGAATACCTCGGGGACCACCTGCTGCCGGCGTCAACTCCCCTCCGCCCTGTGCGATCCCACAGAGAGGGCCTCCTCAGGGTGCCTCCAGTCAGAGAATGCCGGCTGGTGGCCCCCAGGGGGAGGGCCTTCTCTGTGGGCGCCCCGGCTCTGTGGAATCAACTGCCGGTTGAGCTCCGGATGGCACCGGATCTCCGCTCCTTCCGGCACGGGTTAAAGACCCACTTATTCAAACAAGCTGGCCTGGCCTGATGGGGAGTTAATTTAGGGTTTTAAATATTTGTATATTTTATTGTTTTATTTTGGGCATTAATTTAATTCTATTTTAACTTTTGTATTTTTGTATTTTTTATTATATGCCCTGTTCACCGCCCTGAGTCCTTCGGGAGAAGGGTGATATAAAAATTTAATAAAACTAAAACTAAACTAAACTACAGTAATTCTATTTTTTAATCTGTTCACCGACATTGTTGTTGTTAGCTGCGAAGTCGTGTCTGACCCATCGCGACCCTATGGACAACGTTCCTCCAGGCCTTCCTGTCCTCTACCATCTGCTGGAGTCCATTTAAGCTCACGCCTACTGCTTCAGTGACTCCATCCAGCCACCTCATTCTCTGTCATCCAGTTCTTCTATTGCCCTCAATCTTTCCCAGCATTAGGCTCTTCTCCAGTGAGTCCTTCCTTCTCATTAGGTGGCCAAAGTATTTGAGTTTTAGCTTCAGGATCTTGCCTTCTAAAGAGCAGTCAGGGTTGATCTCCTCTAGGACTGACTGGTTTGATCGCCTTGCAGTCCAAGGGACTCGCAGGAGTCTTCTCCAGCACCATAGTTCAAAGGCCTCAATTCTTTGGCGCTCAGCCTTTCTTATGGTCCAGCTTTCACTGCCATACATTGCAACTGGGAAGACCATAGCCTTGACTATACGCACTTTTGTTGACAGAGTGATGTCTCTGCTTTTTAGTGTGCTGTCTAGATTTGCCATGGCTTTCCTCCCGAGGAGCAAGCGTCTTTTAATTTCTTGGCTACAGTCCCCATCTGCAATGATCTTGGAGCCCAGAAAAATAAAATCTGTCACTACTTCCATTTCTTCCCCATCTATTTGCCAGGAATTGAGAGGGCCGGATGCCATGATCTTGGTTTTCTTAATGTTAAGTTTCAACCCAAGTTTTGCACTCTCCTTCTTCACACGTAACACGAGGCTCTTTAGTTCTTCTTCACTTTCTGCCATTAGAGTGGTATCATCTGCATATCTTAGGTTGTTGATATTTCTTCCGGCAATCTTAATTCCAACTTTTGATTCATCTAGTTCTTCAGGCACTCTGTCTAT
Organism: Vipera ursinii; assembly: GCF_947247035.1. Lineage (NCBI taxonomy): Eukaryota > Metazoa > Chordata > Lepidosauria > Squamata > Viperidae > Vipera > Vipera ursinii. Next base: position 151,140,431 of record NC_139516.1, read on the forward strand.
CAGATCTAATTCCTTAAATTTATTTGTCACCTCTACTGTATATTCAACAGGGATATGATTTAATTCATACCTGAGTGGCCTAGTGCTTTTCCCTACTTTCTTCAGTTTAAGCCTAAACTTTGCAATGAGAAGCTCATGGTCTGAGCCACAGTCAGCTCCTGGTCTTGTTTTTACTGACTGTATAGAGCTTCTCCATCTTTGGCTGCAGAGCATATAGTCAATCTGATTTCTGTGTTGACCTTCTGGTGATGTCCATGTGTAGAGCCGTCTCTTGGGTTGTTGGAAAAGAGTGTTTGCTATGACCATCGTATTCACTTGACAAAATTCTATCAGCCTGTGCCCTGCTTCATTCGTACTCCAAGGCCAAACTTGCCTGTTATTCCAGTTATCTTTTGGCTTCCTACTTTAGCATTCCAATCCCCCATAATGATAAGGACATCATTTTTTGGTGTTAGTTCTATAAGGTGCTGTAGAGCTTCATAGAACTGGTCAATTTCATCCTCTTCAGCACCGGTGGTTGGGGCACAGACTTGGACTACTGTGATATTGAATGATTTGCCTTGGATTCGAACTGAGATCATTCTGTCATTTTGGGGATTGTATCCCAGTATTGCTTTTCCTACTCTTTTATTGACTATGAAGGCTACTCCATTTCTTCTGAGGGATTCTTGCCCGCAGTAGTATACCTGATGGTCATCTGAATTAAATTCACCCATTCCTGTCCATTTTAGTTCGCTGATACCTAAGATGTCGATGTTTAGTCTTGTCATCTCTTGTTTGACCACGTCCAGCTTGCCTTGATTCATGGATCTTACATTCCAGGTTCCTATGGAGAAAAAATCTTTACAGCATCGGACTTTCCTTTCACCACCAGACACATCCACAGCTGAGCGTCCTTTCAGCTTTGGCCCAGTCGCTTTATTCTTTCTGGCGCTACTAGTACTAGCCCTCTGCTCTTCCCCAGTAGCATATTGGACGCCTTCCGACCTGAGGGGCTCATCTTCCAGCGTCATATCGTTTTGCCTTTTGGTACTGTCCATATGGTTTTTATGGCAAAAATACTGGAGTGGTTTGCCATTTCCTTCTCCAGTGGATCACGTTTTGTCAGAACTCTCTGCTATGACCTTTCCATCTTGGGTGGCCCTGCACGGCATAGCTCATAGCTTCATTGAATTGCGCAAGCCCCTTTGCCACGACAAGGCAGTAATCCATGAAGGGGGTTCACCGACATACTAAACTCTAATCTAGATTTAAAAATATATTTTACATGTTTCTAATATGCTACAGGCAGTCCTTCACTTATGACCACAATGGAGTCAGACTTTGGGAAGGAAGTCATTGCAATCATAAGTCAAGGCACCATGTGACCATGGTAAGGCAAAAATTACAATTTGATCTGTTTAATTTTGGTTTAGCATCATCTGTAAATCTAGCCACAATGGTTTTAGTAAATCATGAATGCCACAAGCTAAGCCTTAGCGCACTGCTTAAATCCAGTCTTGAGAGAAAAGTTAAGAGATCATTAAAGGTTATGCAAATCTTTAACACATGGCTTTGTTTCCCCAGACGAAATGCAGATTAAGTAATATTAAGTACATTGATAACCTCCAACTTTGGAAAAAATACTATTTCAGGATATATATTGAAAAGATAGGGCTGTTAGTTTACAATGATTTAAAAGTTCCAATTTAAATCTTTTAAAAAATTCATTCAGCACATTGTGAAATATTTTGAATATTTCAGCGTCAGAAAGTTGTTCCAATGGAGAAAAGGTGCACAAAAATAGCAACTGTGATAAACATGGAGCGGGCACCTTAGTTTCCCTAGGAAAGATACATCCTTTGGGAAATGTTAGCTGAGAAAAAGGCAGCTAACATGATATAGCTTTGGAAATGATTAATTATATAAAATACATTATCCAAAATGTATTCAAAATAAAGAAAACAGATTTTTAACACCTGTCACAAAATTAGACAGTTAATAAGCCATTTCTTAGCTTCCATCTAGTGATCGTCTGGATGTTTCCATCTCAGAGATGGATATTCTAGCTTGATACAGAGCAGGGAGCAGGAGCACAGGATACAAAAGCTGTAAAAATAGCATCTATTCATCAGACTGGTTTGACAATGCAGTTTTCTAGATTTTAGCTTTCCAAATCTCTTTAAAAATTAGAGCATATTGCTGAGCTCAGACAGCACACTACTTGTTTAACTATTGCTGCATGGGCAAACAAAAATATCTGTGTTCACAAATCTCAGTAAATCAGAGCAAACAAACCATCTTAAGCTTTAATCTAATATATAAAAGCTGTTTTATAAAACAAAGCTATAGACCAGAGGCCCCCAACCTTTTGGGCACCAGGGACTGGTTCTGTGGAGAAAGGTTCTTCCGTGGACCGGAGGGGGCGTGGTTTTGTGTGTTACCTGCATCCCACAGATGGGGCTTTGCTTGTTTGTGCGGACTGGTTGCTGGCAAGCCGCGGCCCGGTGCCGGTCCGCGGACTGGGGGTTGGGGACCCCTGCTATAGACGTTTGCTCAGAAATGTCCCTTTTATTTCCAAATAAATCAGAGCAGACTGAAATCTAAATCAATAAAATTTTGTTTTGTTTATACTTCAAGTATAATATATTTATATTAATATGTAAAATACACTACCTCATTATTATTTTCCATCGGTCTTTTCTTTGGCTCTCCAATATCCAAATAGCTGAAAAACAAGAAAACAAAAGAGGTTCTATACTAACATAAAATGAAAAAAAAACTTATAAAGTTTCAGCTATTCAATACTATATTTACAAAAATATTCTTTTTCTTCTTGTCTTATATTTTCTTATTTTCATGGTTTTTCCTAATAACCAACCAAAACATTATACCCATGTGACAAACTCAATTCTTAGTAGGCTGTTTAGAAATATTTCCTTATATTTTTTTAATTACTACAAAAGTTTGACAACTTTGGGTGGCTTTGCAGTGCATTCACTAGACAAGTGCTTAACCAATAAGCCACCTTATAGTGATTATAAGCTTAATATGATTTATGATTCCAGCAACTAACACTGACAAGGAAATAATATTATATGATCATGGGGGTACTCTACATTTTAGGATATTTTATTATATATAAACATATACTTGTAATTTGATGAAATGTACTATACTTGCTTAATTTAAAAAATATAATTTTCTGCAGAATTTGGAATTTTTTTCTTAATAATTAACTAGACCAGAATTAATTAGCCATAGGAGAAGGTTATAGGCAATAGTGTTTAAACCAAAGACAATGCAAAGTGCAGGGATGGAACTAACAAAAGGCATGTTTGTGTGTATACAGTACATATGTATTACCTCTGACATTAGTTGTTAAAAACATATTATAAAAACACAAGAACGTCAGCAAGTTTTACTTCTAAAAGCAGGCAACAAAGGGTAAACTTATACTAAAGCATACCTATTTTCTAAACTCATATTGGTTTCCATTATTTTATAGTAAGCCCCATTTCTACTTCCCATGACAAATTATGGGAATTGTAGTTTGGCTTCAGTGCTGTAAATGTTCTGTTAATGATCCATGAACTTTCATCAGGAGTAGCTTGCGTGACAAGCTAAGTCTGTCATACCAGTGTGTTCCACTGCTATCAGTCCTCTACTATTACCAGTCCTCTTTTGTCTTTTAGTCACTCTAGTATGTATACTAAAATAGGTAATGTGGCACCTTTCAGAGATTTAGGACTAGATCTACGAACTCTTTTTTTATTGGTCATAGTAACTGCAAGTGAGGACCCCTGACATTAAAGATATATGGCTTGCTTCTGAACGGTAGCTTTAAATCAAAATTCAGTTAATCAAAATTGTTAATGATGTTGGAAAGGTACTTTTCACATAAATATTCCATCATTTCTGAAAGAAAAAAAATGTATAGGGAGATAAAGATACATACATGGAAAGACAAAGAGAAAGACTGGGGAACTGGGCCTATGAACCATTGTTTAGTTAAAACGTTTAAATCTAAGGGAAAACAATGCTTTTACCCCTCCTTGGAGGACTTGTATATAAAAGATTGCACATTTCAGTTTCTATGTCATGTTGGTTGGAATAAATATATGACTACTTACTTTAGTTTTTTGAAAGCTTCTCTGCCACCAGCAACATAGTGCTCTCCACTTTGAATCTCATCTAGCTGATGAATGCGATGCCCACCACGGGGTGTATAAATATTCCGCACAGCCCCAAAAGGAGCATTCACACCACCTGTCACTTCCTTTAGAAAGACATCAAAACTGGAAATCTTCTTCTCATGGATAACAACACGCCGCCCAGGGAAGAAAGGGTCTCCATTGCGATACATCGTCACACTCTTCACCACAGGCTGTGACAGACATGTTGGCTTGGCACTGGGACTACTCATAGCCGTCTATGCACTCTCCTGTCCTGGGTCCTGTTGGTAATGAACACAGTGGTTTGCAAACCTGTAGGTTTAAGAAGAACAGAATTTATTTTCTTTCACTATTTTTCTCTGACAATTATCTTTGAATTCCAGTTTGCAGTATAGGCACTGCATACACAGCTACAGCCTGACTGGCACGCCAGAGCAACCGCCAATAGTATTTCTATTTCTAAAAAAACAGGGAGGTTCTTAAGTTCTCCCAAAGGTTTCAGTTCCATAACAGTTCGAAGAGTCCTTCTGCTAGGCAACCAATTCTTGCCAGTCTCTTAAGAATAGTAAAGTCATCCTTCTCCCTACATATTCACACAAAGTAAAGATGCAAAGCAGAAATGCTTATTGCATATAATGAAGAAACCACATCCCTCCCCAACTCTGTTGTTATGGAAGCCCCAGAAAACCCATTTTTTAAAAAATTTGCAATTAAGTATCACATCTTCACTTGTCTTTTTATTCATTCTTTTCTGTTTTGCTTATCTTCTTCACTTAAAAATATAAATAGCCATAAAGTGGCTGTCTAAAGAAACCTACCATGAAATTCAGAGATGGAAGAATAAAGGAAGTGTTTATTATCAAATATTAAAACACATGCATAATGTAATTTACAGTGATTTTAATAGCAGCTGGCAGAAGCACAAAAAATGGCAAAGGATAGAAAAATCACATAGGGACAATAGTTGGGAGGTTGCAAAATTTATTTAGAAAATGTTCATATTAAAATGGAAATTTTTCAATGGAATAAAAAGTGAAAAAAATAAGACAGTAGAATGAGATATTAGCATTCTTCACTGCTTCTACTGAAGAGATTAAACAGTAAGCAGAAAGGGACAGTCTTAAAAATGATTTCAATTATACAATTCACTTATACTGAAGTTAAAGGGTACCATGGTTACCAGCATGTTAAAATGCCACTCCCAAAACTGATTATATTGAGAAGAAAAGGTTTTGCTTATACTATTTATCAATTTATATTAACAGAAAGGGGTGCTTTTTTTTACAAAGGGAAACATTAAAAAATTATGAGTTCCCTACAAATAACCCTCCAAATTTATCATACACTGAATCACCTCAAGATCACTACATTTCATTGTAATTTGGTTTCAAGGTATGTGGCTATAGTCTCCATTTTGGCCCATTTCATTCATTCAGATTTTGTTCTCCACCACCTGAGTGAAGGTAAGAAGGAAAACATAGGACGCCAACCTGCTAGTCCAAACTTCTCTCTACTTTTTGCAAAGATGCGTCCTACTACATCAGGGGTCTTCAAACTTGGCCCTTTTATGACTCGTGGACTTCAAGTCCCAGAATTCCTCAGCCAGCAAAGCTGGCTGAGGAATTCTGGGAGTTGAAGTCCACGAGTCATAAAAGGGCCAAGTTTGAAGACCCCTGTACTACATACATCACACAGACACACACCTGAGTGAACACCAGGCCTAAGGCTGCTTTGATGCTACTACAATGTTATTAGATCTTCAGCAGGATCCAACCACCCAAAAAAAAATGAGCTGTTTCCTTTCTTCCTGCAAACGCACTCAGTCTGCTCTCTCTCTCTCTCTCACACACACACACACACACACACACCAAACGCAAAAACACACTTTCCCCCCCTCTTATGTCTCCCAAGAGGGTCTTTGCGTTTCACCACCGCCAATTTCGATCACTTGGAACTTGATTCCCAAAGGAGAGAGGTTTTTGCCAACGGGACCGAAAGCCCCTCTGCCGTTCCCGCCCACGAGCTACCGTAACTGTCAAAGTAGGAGAAAAGAGGCGGCTTCCCATCCACCTTAGACCACGCCGTCGACTTTGCAGAATCAGGCGCTTGCCTGGGTGAGAATGCCCTCCAAAGCCACCAAATGCGGGGACGGGGAAGAGGGGAAGGGAACCGCGCCAAGCCAGGACCGCCGTCCCGGCTCGAGTAAAGAGCGGAGAGGGACAAAGCGAGCGAGGCACCTGAGCGCAGCAAAGTCCCGAAGCCTCTTTTTCAAGCCGGGAGAAATTCGGCCGCCCTCTCTCTCTCTCTCTCTCTCTCTTCCTCTCCGCCTACCAGGGCTTCAGCTTTGGGCACCGTGAGCTCTCCCCAGGGGCGACCGAGGTTTCGGGGTGGTGCCGGAGCCGTGGCGGCCACGGGCAAGAAGCGCCCTCATGTTTCCCCAAGTTGAAAGAGAGGCGGCAAGGAAGGCGTGGCGGTTCCCGGCCGCGGGTTTCTGCTCCCAGAATGCTGGCCTTTTTTTTTTTTTCCTGTCCACCGTTGCCACGGCAACGCACCTGGCTCGGGAGCAAGGGTGGTGGTGGTGGGGGGGTTGTAGTAAACCCGGTGAGGCAACCTGGAAGCCCTGCCAGGGACCTCTCGGGAGAAGATCGTGCGGAGCTGTGGCTTCCCTTAACCCAGACATGTCAAACACAAGGCCCGGGGGCCAGATCCGGCCCGCGAAGTGGTTTCATGTGGCCCGCGAAGCCATCCTGGAAACAGTGAGGGAACGGCCCCCACTGCCATGGCCCTGGCCCAGAGACCCTCCTTCTGCCAGAGACCCTCAGATCTGTCCCACTCCTGCCCAGACCCTCATAGGCACCCTTGATGCGAACATGTACAGCTGGCCACGCCCACCCAGTAGGCCATACGCACTTTAGCCATGCCCACCCAGTAGGCCACGCCTACCCAGGCCACACCCACTCGGCCCCCTGAGGGCAACCACAATGCTGATGTGGCCCTCAATGAAATTGAGTTTGACACCCCTGCCTTAACCTGATCCCCGAGAAAGGAGGGATGGTGGCACCTGCAGGGTTAGGGGCAAGAGGGCCAAACAGCACCACTGATATCCTGGTCTAAGCAGGGTGAACTCCCAAGTACTTGCGAGAGTCGTCTGCGCCAGGGGAGATAATAAGAGTGGAGGAGATTCTTGTAAGCCAGGGGTCTCCAACCTTGGCAACTTGACGGCTTGGCTGGGCTTGACATATTCTGGGAGTTGAAGTCCACAGGTCGTCAAGTTGCCAAGGTTGGAGACCCCTGTTTGTAAAGAAAAATGGCAATCGGGACTCCCTGATTGCTCCCTAGGGCAGGGGTCAGCAACCTGAAACAGTGAAAGAGCCACTTTGAACCGGTTCCCTCACAAAAGGAAAAACTGGGAGCCGCAAAAAATATGTGTACATGCGCGCATGTGCAGAACAGGGTTTGACTGAAGAGTGGAGCCAAGGTGAGATATGCACCTGCCCTGCATATTTGAATTGATTGGTTGAACTTTTTTAATCCCACTTTTTTTTTTTGGACTGCACATGGCAGAGGACTGGGAGCCGCAGGAGACGGCTGAAAGAGCCACGGGTTGCAGACCTGTGCCCTAGGGCATGGGGTTCCAAACTGCTTTTGTCGGCCATGATTCATTTCTCCATTATGTCCTTGAAACACTTGTCCGTCACCCCCCCACCCCCCCCCAAAGATGTTCTAAGTGTCAAGGTTACCATTTCAGTGGAGAGGCATTTGGCATACCTCCCCCCCACACACCTGAATAGGAATTAAAGGAAATGGTAATTTGGCAACCTTTCATGGAACAGTGTTCCTCTGACAGAGAGGTGGTGTGATTTAGTGATAATAGTGGGTTCAAGTCCACCCTGGGGAGTGACTTGAGTCAGTCATTGTCAGCCCAACTTGTAGATGAGCACCAAGATAGCCTTTTTTAAAAGGTTTTAATCCAGTTTATTTATTTTAAGAATTATAAAAGATTTCTTATTACAGAATACTTAAAATCTTTATAATGATTACACTTATAATCTTTAAAATCATTTATTCATAGTCAATTAGCTGTGCCATTAAAAATACATTTATAAGAAGCAAAGCCAAAGGGTTAAGTCATTAAAAAACACCTCGAGATTGGATGAAAAATATATTTGGCACTTGTTTATTTTTTATGTTCTCTGAGTGTTGTTCTTGGGATTTGTTGGAGCCATTCTTCCAGCCTTGAGTATCCAGCCTATCACCACTAGGATTACTTTGGCTTTTACTGTCCACATCCTGTCTAGTTCCTCCTTTAGGTCCTAGTATTTCTGCAGCTTCTCATATGCCTTCTTCCTGATGTTGCTGTCATTTGGTACCAGTACATCTAACACAGTTGCTGTCTTCTGGTCTTGTCTGCTACCATAATGTCTGGCCAATACCTGCCTGTCTGTCTGGATCTGAAAGTCCAACAGAATCTTAGCTCTCTTAGTCTCCACAACCTTCTCTTGGATCTCCCATCTGGCCTTGGGAGGATCTAGCCTGTACACCGTACAGATGTTCTTTTATACAATGTCAGCTGCTTGCTTGTGCCATTCCGTGTATGCTGCTCTTGTCTACATCTTACACTTTGCCATTATATGTTGGACTGTCTCTGAGGCCTTTTTGCATAGTCCTGCTTCTATGGATCTGGTGACTATTTTGTGCTGCAATGATCAACGCTTCAGTGCTGTCTTTTAGTCCAGTCCTTTCCAACTACTGTTAGGTTTTCCCAATGTCTGCCAACTTAACTATCTGTCTTAGTCCGTCAGTGGTATATCCCATGCAAAATCATGTCTTCCCATGGTGCTTTCTTTGCTTGATCTTCCTCCCAAGTCTGCTGCTGCCTCAGTAGTTCATCTTTGGATGCCATGTATTCTTGGATGTTCTTGCTTTCTGCCAGGACATGGCTTTGACTCTTACCAACCAATAAATTTGCATTCTTCTGTGTTGCTCTGGAAGCAGAAAACCGAAGAGAGGCACACTCTGCTCCCATCTCTCAGCTGTGGACTCTGTGTTCTTCTCAGGAAGAACATTACGGAAAGGAGCAAAACAAAGAAGACTCTTACATCAGCCACTGGTAGACGAGCTGCTAGGCAATTGCCCCTTTCATTGGCAACTGCTCCAAGAACAACCTCTTCCTTTTCAGTCAAGCATAGCAAGTGAAAATCATTCGATAAGAATGCCAATATGAAGAACCACCCCCTCCATTATCCTTTTGCTTTTGATTGTTTAGTCTGACAGAAGGGCCTATTTTTCAATTTTAACAGGTTTGGGATACTTTGGGGGACAATAACTTCTAAAAAGTAGGATAAAATTGAATTCCTTCCTATACCCTCTTATATAGTACTTTTACTGAGGACTTTTATCAAGGACTTTGTAGGAAATGACTAGGCTGCACCCGAGGGAGGGGTCAAACATGTCATCAGTTTCGAGTCCCTTTGCACCCACAAGAGATCTATGTCCAGCCCAGTGAATTCCATTGACTCTTTTTTACTGCCGGTTAGTTTTAACTGTTAGTAGTTCAGATTTTTGTAGAGAGCATAAGCTTGCAATAAACCCTTATATTCATCTGAACTGCCTGAACCTCCTCATTTTCCTATGCTTGATAGATTTGTGCCAATTGAGAACCAAATTTGAATTTCTGGGATTTGATTTCACCATATCAGTTTATTTTATTTATTTATTTATTTATTTAATTTGTATACCGCCCTCCTCCCAAAGGACTCAGGGCGGTGAACAGGGCAATAAATATCAAAATACCGAAATACAAAAATTAAGAACAGATTAAACCATAGTGCCCGATACAATAAATAAATTACATTAAAACAATAATTTAAAACCCAAACCCATCAGACCAGGCCGGCTTGTTCAAACAAGTAGGTTTTTAGATCACGCCAGAAGGAGCGAAGGTCGGGAGCCATCCGGAGCTCAACCGGTAAATGGTTCCACAGGTCAGGCGCACCCACAGAGAACGCCCTCCCCCTGGGGGCCACCAGTCGACATTCTCTGACCGGTGGCACCCTGAGGAGGCCCTCTGTGGGAGCGCACTGGGCGGAGGGAAGTTGATGCCGGCCGCAGGTGCTCCCTAAGGTATTCCGGACCCATGCCATGTAGGGCTTTGTAGGTCATTACCAGCACCTTGAATCTCACCCGGAAGGCAACTGGAAGCCAATGCAGCTCACGGAGCAGAGGTGTAACATGGGAGTATCGGGAGACCCCCAACACAACTCTCGCGGCTGCATTCTGCACCAGTTGGAGCCTCCGAGTGGTCCTCAAGGGCAGCCCCATGTAGAGAGCATTGCAGTAGTGTAACCGAGAGGTCCCGAGCACATGAGTGACTGTACGCAAGGCATCCCGGTCTAGATAGGGCCACAACTGGCGCACCAGGCGAACCTGGGCGAAGGCCCCCCTAGTCACAGTTCTCTTCATAATTTTTGCCAATTGATTTGAAGCTCAGCTATAGCATGTTTGAAATTAGCAAGTCTGTTATTGGGGGTGAGGGAGGATAATATTGTGACTCTGGAACCTGGATGTGATCTGTTTCCCCATTTGTTAAGCACTGACTCAGAGCTGCAGGACTTTAGATCTTTTGAGGAAACAAGTGAATTGACCCTTTCCAGTTCCACTTTCCCAAACTCTTGGAATTAGTTTAAATATGACCAACAAATGCATCCAGGAAATAAAAGTGTGGATGAGGGCATGTAAGCAATAACTTTAGTATGGAATTGGAATATCTCCCACTGAACACAGAAGGTTAGTTTTTAATAGGCACACATATGCTTGCACTCCAAAACATAGCAGAAGAGTCTCTCAAATCAAAGTGTGACTCATAATGATTTCATTCAACATGCTCATGCTGTTTTCTTGGCAACAATAGAGAAGTTTGCCATTGCCTTCTTCTGAAATGTTTTCTTCCAAGTTTAGACTACAGTCTTGAGATGTTTAGGAGCCTCCCATCCAAAAACAAATTCTTAACTTCCTCAAGATCTGCTGTGACCAACACACACACACACACACTTTTTTTCAATAGCAGTGTGTTGCACCTAGCAATTCTTTGGAAAGACAGATATTGAAGCTGAAGCTCCAATACTTTTGCCCACCTAATAAGAAGAGAGGACTCACTGGAAAAGACTCTGATGTTGGGAAAGATTTAAGGTAAAAGGAGAAGGGGGTGGCAGAGGATAAGATGGTTAGATAGTGTTGTCAACACGATGAACGTGAATTTGGGCAAACTCTGGGAGACAGTATAGAACAGGAGGGCCAGCATGTTATGGTCCATGGGGTCACAAAGAGTCAGACACAGTGACTGAACAACAACAAGCATCTAACCAGGAGCTGATAATTTTAAAGGTTAATTCAAGTTTGGCTTATGCTTCAAGTTCTTGTCATTATCTAGAATATCTCCATTTGTTTGAATGGAATCACCCCACGCAAAAAATCAGGTAGAGTTAGATGAATTCTACATAATTCTGTGCATGACAGGAAAAAATATGGACCATCGTACAATATCTTCAAATAGTTATGGTAGGAACTTTCATTTTGAAAGATCAGAATTTCTTCTCATGCTCAGTCTTAAGACTTTACCAATACAAATTTTACTGAAAGTTTTTTTTAAGAAATCAAAGGGTTATTGGCAATTTTCCAATGTTCTTGTTCTTTGTAATAAAGATACTATCCTGGTCTAGACATATTTTTCTTGTGGGTGAATAATGTTTTCCTTTCATTTTATGAGAAATGGCTGGATTGCAGAATGAGGAAGTAGGAAAGGAGGAGGTTGAAGTCGTAGGGCATTTTTTTTTTGTTGACATGCAATATACCTGACACACAAAAGATGTGATACACAAACGAGAGGATCTAAATAAATGTGAGACAGCGTTGTGGAATGTTATCTCTGAGAAGTTATTAATGAACCGAATGTGATTTCATAGTTAAATTTTAGCTCAGGAAAGGTCAAGTATAGTTACTGTAGGCAACCTTTCATAACATTGTGACTGCTAAAACGATAGCATTTCCAGCTGTGGAAGTGGACTCTGAGAAAGAGAGTAAAAAAATAGACATTTTCAAATTAAGGATTTGGAGGTAGGGGTCATGGACTATAAGACAACCAATCAATCAACCCTGGATCATTGCTCCTTTGTAGCAGCTATCAGCAAAAAGAATCTCACATATTGTACTTTGGGAAAGATATGAGCAGAACATAGATAATGAAAAAATAATTGCACTTGGCAAGACTAAGAGAACTACTGTACATTGGCTAGCAGATAGATGGAATCAAATAGGAAATATATGAATTTCTGGTTAAAACAGATCAGAATCAGTGGTGGGATTCAAATATGTGAACAAGCTGTTCTCTGTGTGGATGCTACTTCCGGTTGTCCATTCTGGGCCTGGGCAACAAAAAATTAGCGACCAGTTCTGCTGAAGTGGTGCAAACCAGCTGAATCCCACCACTGATCAGAATGATATGTGTGTATAAAATCATGTAAAAACACCATATGTAAAACATGACTCAATGGAACACAGAATTGAAGAATTTTATTTTACTCAGTCTAAGGTTAAATCATGATTTCCTTCTATCTATAATATTTTATAATCATCAAATCCAAAATTCACAAGCTGAGTTTTCCTTTTTTCAGCAAAAAGTTTCAGCAAAAACGTATTTTATTGGTTTGTATGTCAGATTGTCACAGTAGTTGGGTGATCTAGTAAATTAATATATTGTTAATATATTTTATTGCTTTTTAAAAAGACAACAAATGAAAAAATACAAAGATAATTATGATAAAAGTACATACATTGTCAGAGAAAAGAAAAAATGCATACAATGTGCTTTAAAAAAACTGAAAAATACAATAAAGAACAAAAGAAAAAAGTATATCCTTTTAGCAGTATAGTTACAATTCTCTGTGTGTGTGTGTGTGTGTGTGTGTATACACACACATAGAATTGAAACTATACTGCTAAAAGGATATACTTTTTTCTATATATATTGTATGTGTATGTATATGTGTATGTGTATGTGTGTATTGTAATTATTATTCCAGTATATATATATATTCCTAATAATTATATAACTATCAAAACCTACTGTATTTTGTATTAATGAATTCTATATGTTATTATACTTGTCCATATAAATCTATATCTATTGGCAATTCACTCATAGAGGAATATATACTTTTTTTAAAAAAAGGTTGAATTATACTTTTAACCTTTTTTGTAGCTTTCTTATGTATATTTCAAAAGTCCTCACACTGTAGTTCCACACAGCAGTACTGATTATAACACTATGCTAGTAAAATTAAAATAATTCTGAATCAACAAGATTATTTGTGCTTTTAAAAAAGTACAGTTTATGCATTCAAAGCAGGGGTCTTCAAACTTGGCCCTTTTATGTCTTGTGGACTTCAACTCCCAGAATTCCTCAGCCACCATGCCTGGCTGAGGAATTCTGGGAGTTGAAGTCCACAAGTCATAAAAGCGCCAAGTTGTGCTTTAAACACTCAATATTATAAATGAACTTTCTTCCTCCTCTCTGAATAAAGATTGCAATATAATGCACTGTTCAAAATCGACTTAAGATTTTTACTTCAATGGACCTTTCTCATACTCTAAACTGGGTAAGTGGTTAACAAGAAATATGTGATTAACTAGGTTTCAAAATTAATATCAAATCAGCTGAGCTAAAGTAGACTCCAAAGCTAAGAAACATCAGGCCTGGATAATATGATGAAGGAAGACCACCATGGCCCAACAGGGCTCTAGGCTAGATTGGGAAGTTTAGAACACATCCCCAGGGAAGCACATGGCAAACCAATTCCATTTTGCTGCCCAACCCCCACCCAATTCCAAATCTGGATGTGTTGGTTAAGTCACAAGATATGAGCTCAACTCAATAGATGATAAAAGCACTCAGGAATTTTTCCTTTCTTTTTATCTCAGCATTCAGGAAAGAAAATAAACTCTCCCCTGCTGTGAGGTACAAAGAAGATAGTTAACCATTACCAAAAAAGTAATTTGGTGTAACGCAGCTTTTGATGTACTGCAGTTACTGGTTAACACTAGTTGTGTTTTTCAATTTAGTCCTAAATTAATACATATGAAAGTGGACATTATCATTTCATCTACAAATTCCTTACACGTGTGCTTTTAAATTTTTTATTTTTTAGTCAGTGGGAAAAATTGCAATGTTTAAAGGTTTGTGTTGCTGTACTCAGTGTCCCAGCTAGCTCTGCGAAGTATTAGACAAGGATACCATTTGTTCACATTATTCCATAATTAATATCTATAAAAATACTGCTAAGGAACATATGGCCCAGTTTGATCCATGCTTCGTTTCCAATCAACCTATAAGCTGTGGAGAGGAAAGGTTTTGCCACATGGAGAAAAAGTTATTTGGTTTTGATAGTGCTAATCATGAGTGTTCAGTTTTAGTTTTAAAATTGTCTGTACAGTGATATATATAGAATAGAATCTAATACAGTTGAAAACCATGAATTGCTATACTCTCATAGTTGTTTATAAATAAAGCCACTTTCCATTTATATAAATGTTATAATATTTATACACATTTCTTAAATATATAAATATAAAGATTATGTCAATTATAGTTATTGTTCATGCTATTTAACTCAAGTTTGGAAATAGCTTATAATGTAAAACTTGGAAGGCAAGAAATAGTGTTTAAATACTTAAGAATAGTTAATCTATTAAAATCAGTTTTGCCTGATAAACCCAGCATTTCGAGGTTTTACACCTGGAGACACACAGACACACACACAATCACTGCCATGAATATATTGCATTGACAAGTATATCTACATATGTCTGGGTACAACCACTGTAAGTTTCATTTGAATATTATTATTTCTGAATTTAGTGCCACTAGTAATAGCTCCTCAGTGATTTGTATGTTAAGTAATGTTTAAACTGCTGTGCTGCAAACGTGTTCTGAATACGTTTGTAGCGGATTTTGCAAGAAGTTGCCCCAGTACCCCATAAGAAAGAGCTGCAGTATACATAATTGAAAATGACCTTTAGCAAAATAATTATGTGTTTTATTTTTAAATAAACACACTTTTCTAGGGGTATATTTAAGAAGATCAACATTATGAAAAATAGCCCAGATCACAAAACCAATATAATCTAAGACTACGAAAAGAAAGGAGATAACTAGGAAAATGGTATTCCCAGTGCTTTTTTTTTTGTCATAGAATGCACCAGGACAGAGTTCCAGCACCTTTTACAACGGATTTTCCAAGTTTTAAGAGTAACTTTTGAAAATTTGATGTTTGGTCCATGTGGACTTGAATCACCCTGTCAAGCGTAGCAGGTCGGCAGCAAAATCATTAAAATGGTGCATGTGGGCTGCTTGTGTGTCAAGTCCGATGCATACGTACTTCGTGTACGCTGGTTGTGATGACGCTGCTCGGCTTGTGACACTGCTCAACTTGTGATTGTGTGGTCATGTGCTGCGGTTGCGCGCTGTGGCTGGCGATCGTTATGTTTCATTACACAACTGACATGTGGGTGTGTGTACAGTGATTGACTATGCGAATGGTAAATCATTTCTTTATTTTAAAAAATCATTGAATTGAAAATCTTTTTAAAATTTTTAGTGTAAAAGTGTGACCCCAAATTTAAAAATGAAAGAAATAGTAATTATTTCTCAACCACTGATCCTGCTAAGAACTGTATGTATGTATGTATGTATGTATGTATGTATGTATGTATGTATTATATATATATAATAAAAGATTAACAAGATGTGAGTTCCGGCATATATTTGATTTGTGCAACTCTACTGAATGTGCTCAAGAGTGACAGGAATGATTTACAGGCTCAAGATAATACAGAAGATTTGCTGCTTTTATTTTCCAGACAATAGTTTTGTTATGTATTTATTAAAGTTATATGCTGCCCACATCACTGTCCAGAGACTATTAATGGGGGAGGGGGGCTGTTTGAGAAACATGTCCTGACATCTACGGATAGGATACTAACATAAAGCATTTAACATACTGCCACCTGCTGCAGGCACACAAAATGACAGTTCTTTTACAGAAGAATAATATACAAGGTTTTAGAGATCTATTCTAAGTGGATTGTTCTCCATCTATAACACACTTGTGTTTACATCTTATGTCTATTCACACACACACACACACACACACAGAGTAGAAATTAAGAAATAAAATGGAAAAAATGAGCGCATTGTATTGCTCATGAATTTATTATACCGATAACTTGACAGTTCATGGACAATCTAGGTTACAAGTTACAACTGTTTTAAGTGTCAACTAGTTAACAGAAAAGTTCATAATTCCCTTCCCAAATAATAGTAAAATTTTGTTATTTAATCTCTCAACCTTCTCTGCAAACCAAGAGTTAAGACAGATGCTCTCCATGCTCTTATTAGCCTGCCACTTAGTCAGAGCTAAAAGCAGAAAGCAAAAACCCTCATGGCCCCAGAAACATACACCCTATTCCACAGTCACAAAATTATCCAAGTAATTCAAATACTTATGGTGGCAGGATCTCTACTGAGTTATCATTAATTGGCTTTCCCAAATGTAGGAACAACGTTGGGACTTTTTTGAGCCTAATGGTAACACACTGCTTAAGAGAAAAGTAACTATTAAAACAAACTGTTCACTGAACCACAAAGAATGTTACAAAAGCTTCCAGTATTAAATATGCGTACAAGAGTTCTACACAAAGTATTATCGTAGAACATTATAATTTTTTTCGTCTCTTGAGATCGACTTCTTTCCAAATATTACAAAAATGCAAGATACACGTGGCGTGCAAAAGACCCAGCCGTCTTTGATTTTTTTTTTAACTCAGTAGTGCTACGTAACCGTTTATGAATCGAAAATTTAGCATCTTCGAAATTTGCAAGGTATCCTTATGCATTCTCAAGTAATATTTCCAGCGCAAATAGCGTTTTCGAAAGATACCCTGTCTGGGTAGGTTATTAATTAGCAATCGCCAAGTCCTCGTGAAAAAAAGGAAACTTTTATTATGACTTTGTTCATTTATAACGCTGGGAAGGGGGAGGGGGAGGAGGAGGAGGAGGCTCAAAACTCCGCGTAGTTTTAAGGCCTGAATGTATTCAACATCCGGCCCTGCCTCAACTTTTACTACGCGCACAGAGCCCGGGGCTTATCTCGCACTTGTGGGTCGCCCCGTTTGCGGTACTCAAGAACGCAGCCACGCTCGAGCCCCTCCACCCCTCCCAATTCGCCCGCCCTTTTTCCCCCGCCGTCCCGCAGCCGCTCGCCGAAGCGGACGGGCGCCTCCTCCGGAGCGAACTTGGCCGCAACTCCACCTCTTCGACGTCCATCGGTACCGGAAGCTGCGCGTTTTGGAGGCGCAAAGCCCTCGGAGCAGCGGGCAGACATGGAGTGCGTCCGGCTTTTGAGGCAGCGGCTGCGGCCTGGCGTGCACTGTTTGTTGGGCAGGCGGCTCTGCTGTAGCTGCAGCCACCGCTACGGTCTTCTCCAGGGTGGGAGCTCGTGGCGCTTTCCAGGTGCGGCGGGTGGGGCGCCGCTTGGCTGCAAATCCGAAAAATGCCGGTGGCGCCGAAGTGGCGGACAGACCTTTCTACTTTGCGCATGTAAGTCGTGCCTGCTGTGGTCGTCTGGACTGCCCTTGTGAGAAACAGATCACGGGGGGTTTATTCTCTGGAGAACAGGCGCAGAGCCTGTTGCTGCCTGCCTAGATCCTGTAAACTCCACCAGAAATCTTTGCACTTGAGTTATGAATCATGATTGAGCCATTGGGAATCCTGGGCGGATATCCTCAAAAGTGCTCCGAAGTTCCCCAGCGAGGATATAAAGCAGGGGTCTTCAAACTTGGCCCTTTTATGACTTGTGGACTTCAACTCCCAGAATTCCTCAGCCAGCAAAGCTGGCTGAGGAATTCTGGGAGTTGAAGTCCACAAGTCATAAAAGGGCCAAGTTTGAAGACCCCTGATATAAAGCGTCTGCAACTTTGCCTCTTGAGGCGTTGAACTTTTCCGCACAGACCAACTAGCCTGAACTTACCTGTACTCGGGGGGGGGGGGAGTTGATTGAAGTGCGTGTTTGGATTTTCAGTCCAGTCATATTTGTTTGCGAGTTTGGATCAATGTGGGGTTTGAATCCAGTCACTACAGTTCTTGACTGATGGTGTGTGGCAGAACGTGATGAATGAAACTTTAAGTGATGGGGTTTTCAGGCATTGTTAAGCTACCTACTGCATAGTATTGTTCTGTGCTCCTGGCCACTTTCCTTAGTGATCAGAGGCAAGCCCGCCTGACTAATAACCCAGCCAAGACACAGTGAAGGCATTTCGTTTTGTTTATTGCAATAAGCGGGGAGAGAAGCTATCAAAGTTTGGTTCTCTCCAAAGTTTCAACCTAAAATATTCCCTTCTTTCTACAACCATGTTGCGGCCGCCACATCACTCTTCTTTCCCCATTCCCCAGAGGTACTATGAGGTTACACTCTTTCCAACTGCCTCCTACATATTTCCTGCTACATACTAAATCATACATCACATGTGCATTAAAATTAGGAGATAATTTATGCAAGACGTGTTAGTTAATATTAATCAACTAATTGCACATGCTCAGTTGTCTGAGTTCTGGGCCCCCTTTTTTTATGACTTCTTAGAAAAATAGGTTCTTTTCTGTTTTTCTAGTTATCTCCTCTTACGGCTCCTTTTTCCCATTCTGAAGACCCAGATAACATTTTTGCCTACGTGTTTCTCTTGCATCCTCCCTTTATGCCAGGGTTGTCAAACTCTCAATGTCACGTGACGTGTTGCGACGTATTGCAACTTTTTCTCCATTGCTGGAACTGGGGTGGGCGTGGTTTCGGCATGACGCATCTGGCCCACAGGCTGGCAGTTTGACACCCCTGCTCTATGCTATTCTTTCCTGGTTCCCATCCATTGTAGTTTCTTCGGTAAGCTTGTTTCTCCACTCAGTAAGTTTCCACTGCAGCAAATTCAATTTTAAATTTCTCTCTCTTTCAGTGTTAAATTTTGAAGACCATTCACTTATTCCAATCAGTAGGTTGAAAGTATACAGCAGTTCATTTAGTGACTGTTCAAAGTCACAATAGCAGTGAAAAAAGTCACGCCCATTTTTCATAGTTATGACTTGTGCAGCATCTCCATGGTTACGTGATCAAAATTTGGGTGCCTGGCAATTGCTTCATATTTTTGACAGTTGCAGTGTCCCAAGCTCATGTGATCACCTTTTGCAACCTTCTGACAAGCAAAGTGAATGGGCTAGGCAGATTCACTTAACCGTGTTAACTAACTTGTCAACTGCAGTGATTCACTTAACTGAGGCAAGAAAGGTGTTAAAATGGGGCAAAGCACTCTTAACAAATGTCTCACTTAGCAACAGAAATTTTCGGCTCAATTGTGGTCATAAGTCAAGGACTACCTGTATTTGGCTTGATTTATAACGTAATGATAAACATTCTACTGGTTGCAGAATGCTGGCTGATTATGGAACCAATCCTAAGTAGTCTGCAACTAATATCTGGATGATCTTCATTAATGAACAGAGCAGAAAGCACCAAACAGCTACTTTTACCTTGATACATGAAGTGGCCAACAAGTCTCATAGTGCAAGCTCTTCCAATTATTATTTTTTAACTAGCTAAGAAAATTCCATTGAGGAGTTTGCATCATTTTCAAGATATGTCCAGTGCCTTTCCCCCCCAAAGTTATTATTGGCCCTGCTGGAAGCATGGAAGGTAGAGAAACCTGTGTTTTTCCATTGCAGAGTTCATAACAGCCTGGATACAGAAGAGCCGGCAAGATAATTTCTGCCTAATGCTGCTGTCGACTCAGAATGTAACTGGAAAATGCATACTGTGCCCAGCTGTTTCAAACTGAGAAGTTTCAGATTATTTGTGTCTTGTATACATTGCCTAGAAGTATTTCTTTGCAATGCCTTTCTTACCCTTTCTAAATATTTTCCAAGGGATATATTGTAATTATATTTTACTCATATTTTGAGCATTCAGAACATTGTGTAAATTTTAGGAATTTATGAGACTCCTGTAATATAAATGCTACTCATTTGCTTTACAAAAACTGAATAAATGAAACAAGAATAGACAGTTACCAACAACATTCAAAGTAAATAGTTAAATGTTACAATAGAAGAAAATAGATGTTACTCAGGCTTGAACTGTGGACTACATGGTGGTCTCTGAGCTTGGTATTGTACTGATGATGGTATCTAGTTGGGTAATGAATCATTTGCAAGCAAACGGCTAAGCTCAGAGAGCCACCTACTGTTACAATGTTAATTTAAGTCGGGTTGAAACCTTTAGCATATAAATAATGCTGTAATAATATACTAAATTTATATGCCACCTTATTCCCAGCATCTCTAGGTAGTATATGGTGTTGAAAACATGTAAGAACAAAAAGCAACACACAAAAACAGCACATAACCAAAAAAAACAAAACAGAGAGAGGCACACACACACACACACACACACACACAAAAGATGAAAGACATTACTCAGCCTAGCCCAGGGGTAGGCAACCTTGGCTCTTTTATGACTCGTGGACTTCAACTCCCAGAAGTCCACAAGTCATAAAAGAGCCAAGGTTGCCTAGCCAAAAGCCTGGGCAAAGAGCCAGGTTTTCAGTGGTCTTTTGAAATATCAGTAGGGAGCCGTTTGGGTGGAATTTCATTCCAGAGGGCAAATGCTACTACAGAAATGTTTCCAGAGCCTAGACTGATAGTATTGTTTAATCAATGGAATGTGGAGTGCCCCAATCCTACCAGATCAAGCTGGTTGTACAGAAACAGTGGGATACTGTATAACACTGTGCTTTCAACAATTCCAGTTTAAGTCCAGAGGTTTACATGCAGCCAAGTAGAGGTTCTGTTTTGACCTTAAAACAAACATCAAGATCAGGATAAAGGGTGGCAGGCAAAATACCGTTTCTCTCGTCCCACCTTCTGAGGTGAGATTTTGAATTAGAATTGCCATCACAGGCTGAATAAGGTATTGTCCCTCTTCTTCAGCATGCTTTACCATCAAAATGACAGATGCAAATAAAAAGGGGCTTTGCCCCACTTGTAGCCATCCCCAATACAAGCATCTTTTTGGGAAGGGGGGGCTCTGTCCCCATCACCTCATTGCCAGCCAAAAAAATGAAACAGACTCGGAGTTAAAATAGTGTCCCCACCCCAAATACATCCCTTGTTTCAGCATCATCACTGGAAAAACTAAGGCAGACATGTCAAACTCACGATGTCACATGACGTCACGCGATGTATCAGGACAGTTTTGCCATTGCTGGCAATGGGGTGGGCGTGGCTTCCCCATCACGCGTCCGGCCCACGGGCCAGCAGTTTAACACCCCCGAACTAAGGTATGTAAAATCTAGAGTTCATCAGACATTACCTTGGAGGGAGGTAAAGGGTCTACAATGTTTAGAACAGGACAGTAGAGTCAAGATTCAGATTGGCCACAGATCTCATGCCAGTTCATTTTGATGCTGACTTAAAGATGAGTAAACTCTTCAGCTTTTAATGCAGAAAGGCCTATCATCCATGTTCAGTAGAAATTACATATTTGCATGTGTATAAATTATGACTTTCAAAATCATTTCTTTGGCTTAAACACAAGTGTTATAAATTTGCTGTAATATAAGGAGCTCATTTTCTTACCTTGTCTAGATCACCGGACAGTTTGAGGGCAATTTTGAAGATACATACCTTGGGAAAGAAATGTTAAATTAACTAAAGCAGTGGCATATAAAGAAAACTTATATAAAATGTTTTACAGATGGCATATGACACCAGTGAGTTTAGCAAAAATGTTTAAAAATATTTCAAACAACTGTTGGAAATGCAAACAAAAGACCAAGTACTTATCATATCTGGTGGACATGCCCTAAAGCAAAAAGATTTTAGGTTAAAATACATTTATGGTTGGAGAAAATGAATAAAAAACAAATCGACTTTAAGCCAGAATTATTTTTGTTAGGAATAATAGGAGCAAATTATGAGAAAGATTGCATATATTTAATACTACACTTACTAACGGCAGCAAGAATTGTATTTGCCCAACATTGGAAAAATGAAAATTTACCAGCTGAAGTCGTAATTAAGAAAATTTTAGTGTGTGCAGAAATGGATAGATTGACTTTAAAGATAAAAAAGAAGACTCAGTGTATTTTAGAACATGGGATAATTTCTATCAATGGCTAGAAAAATGAGAGAGAGGAATGTGATATGTAACTCTGAATATATATTAGCAAGAAGAAGAATATTGAGCAATTAATTAACATATATTGTTTATGAGAATTAACTATTATCTATTATTGTTTGTTAAACACATGAACCCAGACATTATACTGTTTGCTAAATATTGAGAATGTTCTTTGGAAAAACCCTAACCCCAACCCCACCTGATTCCTAACCCTGTAAAAACTAATAAAATTTATACAAAAAAAAAGATACATACCTTGAAGAGATGCACCTTTCTTTCCAATTTGTTAAGTGAATCACCGTGGTTATTAATAACATGGTTGTTAAGTGAATCTGATTTCCCCATTGATTTTGCTTGTCAGATGATTGCAAAAGGGGATCACGTGGCCTCGGGACACTGCAACCGTCATAAATATGAACCAGTTGCCAAGCATCCAAATCTTGGTCATGTGACCATGGGGATGCTGTAGCGGTCATAAGTGAAAAATGGTCATAAGTCACTTTTTTCAGTGATGTTGTAACTTTGAACAGTCACTAAATGAACTGTTGTAAGTTAAGGACTAGCTGTACTTGGATGGAGATATTCAGGGATTACCAGGGCTATAGACTGAGAATTTGAAAAACATCTCAGAAGACCATGTCCATCGCTTTTATCTTGTTGCCAATAAAACTGCTTTGTGCCTGTAATGTAAGGAGGAATTGAGCTGGGGAAAAATTACCTTTTATTCTATGGCATCTTTTCTCAGGGTGGGTGGTATTTACTATTGAACAACCTTCCTGCTGATTCTTCATATTAGCTACTCTTTATTAATAGTGTTTCTCCTCTGCTTCTCTCTATTCACTTTAGATGCTCTTTCTCGGCACTGCAGTACAGAGGTGACTCAGGCTACTTTAGCCAGTGTGGCACCAGTGTTTTCAGTGGTAAGTGTTCCCCTTCAAGGCCATGAAGTGGAAAGCATAGATCAGGGTAGGCAACCTTGACTCTTTTATGACTCGTGGACTTCAACTCCCAGAATTCCTGAGCCAGCATGGCTCAGCTTGGAAACCTCTCCCTTTCCCCTCAGCGTGGCTGGCTGAGGAATTCTGGGAGTTGAAGTCCACGAGTCATAAAAGAGCCAAGGTTGCCTACCCCTGGCATAGATGACCCATGCTTAACAGAGGGGGGGAAAATGCTGCAGGAATAGAGATGGAATGTAATAGATGAAATGCAGGGTTCATTTACAACATTGGGTTGCAGTCAGGGTAGAAAAGAATAGTTCGTAAAAATTGAAAGGGCTAAAAATAATTCATCCTGCGCTGGGCCACTATCTAGGAGAAAGTATGCATGTCTCAATTGTCAATAAATGAATTGAGAGACAAATCTAAGCACACTTTTTGGGGGCAGCCTTCTCCGGTCATGTGACATTCCAGATAATCTGCTGGCTATGGATTATGGAAGTCCAATCCTTCCAGAGACATCTCGAGGTCTATCATTTTAGAATTAAATGGCAATAAAACTTTTACACAGTTGATTTATTCTCATACTGTTAACCACTATGCTAAGACATTTGGATATCAGGGGTGTCAAACTCAATTTCATTGAGGGCCGCATCAGCATTGCGGTTGCCCTCAGGGGGCCAGATGGGTGTGGCCAGGGTGGGCGTGGCCTACTGGGTGGACGTGGCTAGAGTGCGTGTGGCCTACTGGGTGGGCATGGCCAGCTCTACATCATTCGCATCAAGGGTGCCTATGGGGGCCTGGGCAGGAGTGGGACAGATCTGAGGGTCTCTGGCAGGAGGAGGGTCTCTGGGCCAGGGCCAAGGCAGTGGGGGCCGTTCCCTCACTGTTTCCAGGATGGCTTCGCGGGCCGCATGAAACCACTTCGCGGGCCGGATCCGGCCCCCGGGCCTTGTGTTTGACATGTCTGTCTTAGTTTATAAAACAGTGTCCACATCTACTATTCTAATCCATAGGATTAGAATAGTAAAGCACACTCTATTACGTGAATTGTAAAATTTATTTTACAATTATTGCCCTATTTCTGAATATATAAACTTCAATAGAAATCTGTCTTAATTATATTTGATACTTATGAATAGTAGAAATATCACCCATATTAAATAGGACAAATTTTATTTAATTTCAGTGCTATTGCCTTCTTTTAAAAAAAATCTGTTTCCTTCCTTTTAGATGAAATTTGATACAGAAGGCAATGTTACCTCCTATGGTATGTAGAATTCTTTTTTACTTACGAATTCAAGAAAAATATTTTACAGCCATTTTAGAATTTTTTAAATAAGTAATTGCAACATTAATAGTTTTTGGGTAATTTATCATTTCTGTTAAATTTCAGATATTTGTTGTATTTGTTGAAGTGATAACTTTGAGAAATAATTGCTTGTTTCAAGTGGTGTACGTTTCCATTTCATATTTCTATACAAAATCTTTTTGGGGGCAGAAAGAAAGAAAACAGAACTACATCAGGAACTAGGTCTTCAAGCACGGGATCTACGGTTTCAACATCAAATAAATATAACACCTAGGAACAACAAAATTATTATGAGAATGGAGGTAAGAAAAATATATGACTATACAAATGTTGGCTTAGCAGCTTTTAGTTATTTGGAAAACCTTTGAAATATTTACACATAGCTAATTGAAGCAACGTATTTCTTTTCCTTTATTTACTGATAAGTAAGATATATCTCCTCCTTCTTCCCAAAGATTTCCAAAATGCCTTGTATATCATCAGTAAAACAAAGGAGTTTTGTGCCAGTGTTACAGAAAAGGTTAGAATGGGAAATGAGGTGAGATGAGGTAAACCCGGGAGTCGAATTGTACCATTTAAAATAGCAAAACATGATGGAAATGGGAGAGAAAAAGTACAGCAGAGATGAGCCAATACAAAACGTCTAAATTGCGTCAAAGAGACCTAAGGTCATATTTTTATTTTACCAAGGAGCCTGGTTGAAAATCTTGAGAGTCTTTTTTTCGCCTAATCGACTTCAAAGAGTATGTGATAGGAGAACTCAGGGGAAGGATGGAATCAGAAGGTGTACAGGAAAAAAAAAAGTACAACTAAGGTTAAATGGGCAAAACCATAGAAGCAACAAATAAAAATAGGAGACAGTTTTAAGGTTAGGATCACAGCAATAAAGAAAACAAAACACAAGTCATATAAATCCAAAGCTATTACCAAAGAAACACCATCACTGAAACAGCCAAGAATTTTACACCTATTTGCTTTGGAGGAAATCCTCTTCAAATACCTGAGTCTGAGTAATCACACATAGTGTGATTTAAATATATATATATATGTGTGTGTGTGTGTGTGTGTGTGTTAAATGTTTGTTAAGCATTCAGAATACACTTGCTTGGTCCCAGACACTGGACAAATCTTATTTCCTGTTTCAGCCTAGCCCAAGGCCATCTACAGGCAGTAGCAGGTCATATTTGTGTAAATTTTTTTGGATTGCTAACAAAGAATAAAGGGAGACCGATATGATAATTTCAAACTTATTTGTTCTCATCAGTCAGCCATACCCTTCTGAGATTCGAACCTGGGCTGACTGCGTCTTAAGCCGTTGTTTTAACCCCTAGGCCACAGGCTCGCTCTCTCCCTCTTTGTTAGCTGAGAAGCAAGGGAGATATGTGTTAAATGTTTGTTAAGCATTCAGAATACACTTGCTTAGTCCCAGACACGGGACAAATCTTATTTCCTGTTTCAGCCTAGCCCAAGGCCATCTACAGGCAGTAGCCACAGCAGTAACAGCTCATATTTGTGTAAATTTTTTTTTGGCTTGCTAACAAAGAATAAAGGTAGACTGATATGATCATTTAAAACTTATTTGTTCTCATCAGTCAGCCATACCCTTCTGAGATTCGAACCTGGGCCGACTGCGTCTTAAGCAGTTGTTTTAACCCCTAGGCCACCAGTTCAAAGGGCATATTAGACAAGTCTGGGCTTGTGATTAGCGTTAGTGTAACAACTGAAGAATATGTAACAAGTATTAGGTGTTGGCTAATTTTCTTCTCTGCTTCTTCTAGTTTTTGAAGGCTGTGATAACACCAGAGTATCTTCTGATCCTAGATTATCGCAATTCAAATCTGGAAAAATGGCTGTTCCAAGAACTGGCATCTCAGCTAGCTGGAGAAGGTCAACTAGTTACATATTCTTTGCCTTTTGAATTCAGAGCTATAGAAGCAATACTGCAGTATTGGGTGAGCATGCTTATGGTGTGCTGAGAGTGGTTGTTGTGGCCTTTCCCAAACTGGAGCCATCTGGACATGGTGAACTCCAAATTCCCAAGAGATCTGAGACTTTTAAGTCCAACACATATGGAGGACCTTGGGTTGAGAACATTATAATCATTTGTTGAAGGAGGCAGATAAATATAGATACTCCTCAGCTTATGACCACATAATTGAGGCCAAAGTTTCCATTGCTAAGCAAGAAAGTTAAGTGAATTTCACCCTATTTTATGATCTTTCTCGCCATAGTTGTTAAGTGAATCACTGCAGTGGCTAAGTTAGTAACACGGTTGTTAAGTGACTCTGGCTTCCCCATTGACTTTGCTTGTCAAAAGGCTGCAAAAGATGATTCCATGACACTGCAGCCATCATAAATATGAGTCAGTTGCCAAGCACCCAAATTTTGATCTCGTGACCACAGGGATGCTGCAATGGTTGTAAGTGTAAAAAAACAGTCACTTTTTTCAGTACTGTTGTAATTTCAAATGGTCACTAAATGAATAGTTGTAAGTTGAGGACTACTTGTATGAGAATCATGGCTAAAAGGCAGTCCTTTTCTTATAGGTTACTTCAAATGGCTATCCTTATTAATTTATTCTGTATTTAAAAATTGTGTTTCTGAGCTAGTTTCCTGATAACTCCTGTAATTAGTGTAATGCAAATAATAATAATAATAATAATAATAATAATAATAATAATAATAATAATAATAATAATAATAATAATAAAAATAAAAATATCAAAGGATATTGTGAGATCCCTGCAAGGAAAATGAAAAGGGATGACTTGACCACAAGTGAAGATATTCTGGGTTTTATTTTTTAAAAAACAAATCGCTTATTTTATGCAGTGTAATAACTGGCATGTTTCAGAAGCAGTTTTGAGCGTGAATATTTACTTTTAAATATTTATATGTTGCATGTTATTGCATACATATCCAACTCAATATCATAATAACATTAAATTCATTATTTAAATCAGTGGCAATGAGAAATAAAATACGGTAATAAAATATTTCACCATACATCAGCGTGTACTGATAAAAGTTGGTATATAGGTTTGTGGAAGGATGTTCTGCCTATATTTCAGCCTGCATTATCAATTTTGCTATAACTTCAAGATTATATGTCTGTTTTGCTGAACAAAAGGACTTTTTTAGAAGGCATTCTAAAAAAATTATTTTAATTCTTATAAAGGATCATGTTGTTATCTAGATCAGCTACCTGAATGGCAAACTTAGCCATCTGCAGCCTCAAATTCTTGAAACGCTGAATGCTTTAGTGGATCCTAAGCTTTTGTCCCTGGATAGGAGTAAAGTCCATATCTTACTGCAAAATGGAAAGAGGTAAGCAAATCTGCCTTCAGTCTCTTCAATTACCTTGTTAATGTAAATTGTAGTCAGCCATTTTCTTGAATTATATAACAACTACACTTATTACAGATCGCTTAAACTAAATATTAGGCAGGGATAAAAGCACTGTAGATTGTTGTCTTGAATGCTGAATTGATTTGTTCAATTCTACTTGATGCAGTTAATAATCTTTTTGATGCAACAATTTTAACACCACATGGTTGTGGAAATAAGACAATGTAAACTATTACTGAAACAGATGAATTTTTTGAGCCCGATATAAAAACAAAGTACCTAAATTTCTCTCTTAATTTTATATTACAAATCTATTAGAGTAACAAAGAAAAAATGTTTTAGTGCCTTTGAAATATAAGAATTAACAATAGCGGAAAGTCAAATAATAGTCATTTTTAAAAGTCTTGGTTAAGAGAGCTGTTTGAAACTGGTGCAATAATAATGAAATTTAAAAATATTAGTTCCACTATAGTAGTATTAAAGCTATAGTGTTAAAGCTATCACCACTTAACCTTTTCTGCTACATTAAAGAGGTAACCAGATTCTTACAAATCCCAGCTGATTCATAAAGGCAAAGCTGTCTTTCAGGTAGCAGGTCCCAACTTCATTACATTTTAAATGAAAGATATTTTTGTATCTGTGAAACCAGATAACAGATTCTAATTTCAGTGGCTTCATATAACATCAAGCTGCTTTAAATGTTTATATTTAAGCATAAACAACCCACATTATTGCTCAGCCGTGAAGAGATTTCAAGAATGACTTGCACTTTGGATTTTGACTTGACCCAGAAAGAGGTCTAACAGGAAGCTCATATGTACAAACAACTTCAGCGAAATATTGGTTGATTTTAAAAAACAAAGTATGTTTTGTGATAGGTCTCTTATGCTTTTATTTTTTAGTTTGTCAGAATTAGAAACTGATCTTAAAGTTTTCAAAGAGACAATATTGGAAATCCTAGATGACAAAGAAGTCATGGAAGAACTGTGTCTGACTAAATGGACAGATCCAGAAGTATTGTAAGTATAGGTTGTAAAAGAGTGTTTCTGATGGTCCAAATTATACTTCAAAGTTTTTGAAATGGAGGAAGCATAAGTTCCTTTGTTTGTTTAAACTGGTTACGTTTGTTTAAACTGGTTTGTTTAAACTGGTTCCAAATGTCTTAATTTTCCACTGCACAAACAACTGCAAAGCATAGCTGTACCGAGAATATACACTGCTCCCCTCAAAAGCAGGTCAAATGCTGTTTTATCAGAAACCAATTAACCATTGTCTGACAATTATTATTGCTACTAGTTAATGACTTGTGACCTTTGAAAATTTGTGGTTTCTGTAAAATATGGAGGATGACAAATGCATTTCAGTGGGCCGTCATCAAAATCTGATTATCTACTGATTATCTACTTACTTCTGTTACATGGTATACTTTAGTCAAAACTAGGTTTGGTTTCATTATTTTTAAAAATATTCTAATTGATTTTCTTGAGTACAGATGGAATATAAATAAAAAGCAGAAGCCTGAATACCATTCAGATACTATGTAATAAAAAAAAGTTGAATACTGTAAAACTAGCAAGTCATAAAGCAAAAAGGCAGAAGAAAAATGAAGTAAAAAATTAAAAGATGAGAAAAAATATGAGCAATAAAATCAAATAATATAGTAGTGGCAAATTTTATCTATTTTTCTACAACCTCAAATTGCTGCAACATGGTTTTACATTTTGGTAAATCAAGATCTTCCTTTTCTGTTGTTAAAAAGCTAGTTCATCACTAAGTCAATCTTTAGACCAGGCCCATGGCCCATTGGCCACATGCGGCCCTGAAAAAATGCAGCCCCACAAGATATAATAATTTTTTTTTAAAAAAAGGAAGTTTGTTATTTATATACATCTCTTACATATTTTATGTGTGGCCCAAGACAATTCCTCTTCAATCAGCTCAGCCCAGGCAAGCCAAAAGGTTGGACCCCCACCCTTTAGAATCTGAAACCTGAACTTCCTAAATGGCACAGTTAACCTTTTTTATTCTAATCCAGGCATAATATATCCAAACCTCCCCAGAAGTAGGCAAATTCTATGTTTGGGGGATATACTAAAATAAACGTTAACATCTTTAAACCTTAATTTCCAAAATACTGGTTCCACATTGTATTAATATTTTACTGGAGAACGTGACCAGATAGTGTGTGCTAGAATGGCTTCCAATTTATTTAATCTCTCACGTAAGATGACAGCCAGCCCTTTCTAAATATCTGTTGGGAAGCCCAATAAAGCCCAAAAGATTTTGTTTGTAATTGGCCTAGTTTTCAAATCAAACAAAATATTTGTTGTTCCTTAATTTTATATGTAGACTACTATAAGCTCCATGGATTCAGGGGGAAAAATAAGAATATATAAGATGTGTTACCCAGCCTTTGGTAACTCTAATGTACTGGTCTCCAACCTTTCCAGCTTTGCGAACCGGTGGCGGGGAGGGGATGGTTTCAAGTGAGCAGCGGGCAAGCAAGTGCGTACAGCTCCATTTGTGCAAGCAATGGGCCCATGTTCACCCACCACTTCCATGGCCCAGTTCTGAATGAAGCGTGGCCCACAGGTTGGGTACCCCTACTCTAATGCATGCAACTCCCAGAATTCTGGGACACTGCAGTAAATAAACATGAAAGGTTCAGCAACTAGTGAAAATATAAAATAATAATACTTTAATCCAACCAGAATATAGCCAAATGAAGGTCAAAGCAAAGTCAAAATTAGCTCTGAAGTACTCTTTTCTGAACAGCTTACCAAGTTAGGATAGGAACTAACTGGATGTGTGCTGGTGGCCATTCCAAAGAACTGATGGAGCTGCTGAAAAGCAGTTCTGCTGAGTTTTGGCCACCTCAGCTTGCTAAAGTAAATTCTGCTAATAAATTCTCCCAGTGAAATCAAAATGGCCAGGTCAATTCCAATGGAAAAAATAAGATCCAGCAGATAAATAGAAAGCTAGAAAAGTTGTAGGGCTTAAAGATTGATTCCAGCACTTTAAACACTGCACCAGGAAGCCTGTTGGAAACCAATGCAGGGGCCACAGTACTGGTGTAAAGCACCAATGAATTGCAGTGAGCACCTGAATTGCTGCACTCTGGATCAGCTTCATATTTCAAAATCTTCAAAGGCAGTCCCATGTGGAATATGTTGTAGTAGTCTTTAAGTCGGCAGTGATAAGGATATGAGTCATAGTAACAAAACTTAATGCTTTCATTGCCATTCAGAGCTTTTGTTGCCATTGAAATCACCATTTTCATATAAAAGCTATAGTTTTACAGAAAAATCCTGGGGGTGGTTGCCATCGATTAAAAATTATCATTAACTTGTCAATTCGTTTAAAATATATAAATAGAATTAACACAACAAATATTCCCAAAATGTGTTTAAGCCTTAAAGCTATGCTCATTTCATACATTCTTCTCCACAAACTCAATAGAGTATTTTCACCCTTCTCCTAATATCCTCTTTCATTTGAGCTGTACAACATGTACGTAACAGGATTTTCTCAAGATCAAAGCAATAAAGAAGTCAGGATTTTGTTAGCTGTAGCTATCTTATCACCAATGTACAGGATATTATATTTATTCCAATATAGTACTATATATCTACAACATTTACCACATTGTACCATTTCTACGCTTCTTACTAAAGATATTTTTATCCATTTATTTTCTTTGTCTTCTGGGTAAAGATAATTTATAATCATTAAAAAGGCCCAAGGTAAGTTTGGTTACAAGCTTGTATTTCACATGGATTATTAATAAAGCCATTCTAGTTTTAAAATCTCACTTTAAAAATAGTTTGAAATATAAAACCTGCAGAATAAGAACAGAATATGATCTGTTAGGTAAACAAGTTAATCAGGAGTTTGTTAGATTTTTCTCCAATAAGTACATATACTTCCATTGCCAGGATAGAGAAACATATTTTTTCCTGCCGTAAGTGAAAACCCTAATTTGAACATACTTAGAGGAAGATGAATGATAGTGTTGCTGATCCAATGTACAGTTAAAGATTCTCCCTAATTGCTAAATACTCTTGATACTACATTCATTGTAGATGTCATTCAAGTGATAGCGATCCTCTAATTTTAACACTGCTAGAAAGAACTTTCTTTGGTCGGTAAAAAGTGAATTTCCATTATTGTATAGTATTATTGCCATATACTATCACAGTAGCTTCTATTTGCAATGGGTCTTACCGTTATTGTTCACAGTGAGGCAAGTCTCTCTGGAATTGACCATGTGGAGGAGATGGAACTGCTATTGGAAAATTACTACAGGCAGGCAGAAGATCTTATGAATGAAACCCGGGAACTTAAAATACTGATTGATGATTCTGAAAGTATCATCTTTATCAACTTAGACAGGTTAGCTGTGTGGAACATATTGTTAAAATTTAACATGCACTTTTTAAAACTCATTTGACATTTAGATTAAAAAATAGCTTTGTTTATAAAGCTTTTTCTCAGATAAAACGAATAAATTTATTTTCTATTCCTATAAATAATTTGGTTATTTTAATAAATTATATTGCTATGCTTTGTAGACATTCCATTATCAATGGTAACTTGACAAAGCCTGTTTTCCTTTTGATGAATTAATTTTTTGAATAAAGCTAATGGTTCTAGAGATGGACTGGCAGTCTTCTGTCAATAATGAAATCAACTTAATCACAAGCTGTTACGATTACATAAGCAGTCCCTAAGCTTTGTAACTGTTCCACTGCAGAAAGCCTAGTAAGCAAGTTAACCAACATATATGTCAGTTTGCTATTAGCATTGTGCCCATCTGCCATTTTTGTACATGTTCAAAAAAGTTTCCACAAAGTTAAGCTTGCATTAAGTCAGGCCTTCACACATATCTTAAACAAGTTGGACAACCGCTCCATTCATTCAGTGACTATTTAAAGTTACAACGGCACTAAAGGAATGTTAATTATGGCCAGTCCTCAAAGTTACACCTATGATCACATGATCAAAATTTCAGTGCTTGGCAGCCCGCTTACATTTATAACTGCAGGGTGTGCCACCCACTTATCTCTCCTCCCATTTTGGGTCTCTGCCCTGCACTCAGGCCACCCCTCCCCCTCCCCCCATCTGAATGGGAAGAAGATCAGCTGGAGACAACAGGGACAGCAGAAGCAAGGTGGCCAAACGGGCAAGATAGGGGGAATAGGGGAATAGTATCCTTTTGGGATAGTGTTTTTCAAACTTGGCAATTTTAGGATGTGTGGACTGAGGACTCCTGGGAGTTGAAGTCCACACATTCTTTAAAATGCCAAGCTTGAAAAACTCTGTTCTAGAGCCATTAAATTGATGGTACCATAGGCTGGGCTAAACTATGTGAGTGGTAGTGGCTAGTGGTTTATTTTTAAAAGAAAACTGGTTGTAAACTGGGTTGCTACTCCTGGAAGCAAGTATGAAAGAGCATCTTCTCTAAAGTTGTTTAAATCCCTGAAGCAAGTGTTAACGATCACATTTAATCCTTCAGTTTAACAGAGTTATATTTTACCTTTTTAGCCACCGCAACGTTATGATGAGGTTAAACCTGCAGCTGACCATGGGTACTTTTTCAATCTCGCTTTTTGGATTGATAGGCGTAGCATTTGGTATGAATTTGGAATCATCGTTTGAAGAGGTGAGAAACAATACTGAAAACAACATTTCTAGATATTTTTGTAAAATATTCTGGTAAAGCCACGAAGGCTGCTTTTAATTGCATTGTTGTATTAATTGGCTATTAGAACCTGACAATAGAATATTTGTTGTTTAATGAATATCATAAGAGCATTGCTTCAGACTATTTCTCAAGCTATTTATGTGTTATATTTTTCTTTATGGGATGAATAGCAGACTTACTTGTTTTATGTAAGGTTACATCAAAAGACTTGGCATTTCAACTTGGGGAAATTTGTACTAGTGATCATAACCATATCTGAACGAAAGGACAGAAAACGTTTCTGCAAGGTCCAGTGGAGTAAATGAGGAAAAAAGAGAAAGCTTAAAGCCGTTGTCTTTATTTAATGAACCCCAGTGGAATGGAAAGGATCCATTTTGTATGCTAGGGAACTGTTCACTTTCCATGTCATTCCTACAGGACTGATGTATTAAGTGCTAACTCCTGGGTAAATAAATCTAATATTGCCAGTTAAGAGTCATTTTAAAAAATGCAGTAAGATTTAAAAACTAATGAAGGGTCTGAGGTGAGAATCATTCATTCTGTGCTCTTACCATATTAGAACCATGGAATGTTTTGGCTGGTGACAGGAATTATGTTCCTAGGCAGTGGCTTAATTTGGCGGCGCCTGCTTACATTTCTTGGACGGCATCTAGAACCATCAATGCTTCCACCAGTAAGTATGTTTTCACTATTACTACACTAAGCTACCTCATTCCTCCTCAACATTTTAGCTTAACTCTCATATGCAGGTATATTGGGAATAAAACCATCAACAAAACTCAGTTTGAATCATGAGTAGCGTATATTTTTCTAACATTTGATCAGATTCTTGTCTTCCTATAACTTAAGGGTGTTATTCCTTGTTTTGCATTCTGAGATTATAGAGGACAACTGTGATTTGATTTTTTGTGTTGACCTCGGAAGAGAACCATTCTTCTGTGTCTTTTGTATGGAAGAGGCTTGAGTTTGCCATGTATCTTGCTGGAGTATTAGATTTTTAAGTACATGAGATCCAGTGTTCTGTGGTGGCTAAGATTTTGGACTAGCAACAAGGAGACCCAGATTCAAATCCACCCTTAGCCATAAAAGCCCACTGGGTGATTTTGGCCCAGTCACTCTCTCACAGCTTCATCTACCTCACAGGGTTGTTATGGGGGGAGAAATGAGAGAAAGGAATACTGTACACTATCTTGAGTTCCTGAATAAAAGGTGGGATATCAATAAAACAGGACAATGAATTATTGCGTATTTGTAGTTCTCCTGTGTATTTAGTCCAAGTGATGTTAATTTACAAGCTTTATTCAGATCCTTATTTCTATTGCTTAGCTTTTTTGAAAATGCTTGCAAGGATATTAAGGATTGAAAAAATATTTTGTATATGAGTATTCATTACAGTATGGCTTTGCTGCTGTGTCTGCCTTAAATTGTGTCT
The DNA here is from genome assembly GCF_947247035.1 of Vipera ursinii. Lineage (NCBI taxonomy): Eukaryota > Metazoa > Chordata > Lepidosauria > Squamata > Viperidae > Vipera > Vipera ursinii. Next base: position 151,175,588 of record NC_139516.1, read on the forward strand.
TCCTGCTGTGATCACAGCACCATTTGCCCTCTGAGACAATGCATCCTAATTTCAGGCAGAATTCTTAATAACAGTCAGAATGAACCTCTGCTTTCTGGCAGGCATTTGAAGGGAGGCTTCAATTGTAAAAAGTCAAATGTAGTCTTTTAAGAACTTATTCTGCTTAACACTGGTTGTACATAACTTAGCAGAGATGCACACGATTGATAAACTTCCATTTGAATCTGAGAGCATATTTTAGGTATACGTAGCTGTTGACTAAGGAACAAGCCAGACTTCCCCTTTGTACCTTTATTAGATATGACTTCACACTCTCCAAGGATACTATATTATATTTAGTGTTTGATATATTTTAAGCAAATAAATATGATATGCTGCCATTGTTCATAAACAAGAAATACGGTATAGATCAGGGGTGTCCACCTTGGCAACTTTAAGACCAGCATAGCTGGCTGGAGAATTCTGTGTTTTCAAGTCCACAAGCAACCTTCCTTTTGCTTACTTAAGCACAACACTACCTTCCCCATCAGTTTTCACAATCCTCATTTGGTTATCTTTTCCTTCTTTAGATGCCGACTTTATTGAAAAAAACACAGTCAGCCAATGGAAAAGTAGAGTTTAAGAATGTTTTCAAAACAGATTCCTTTGAGTCAAGCAGAAGTACAATGACCAACCAATGACATGAATACGCCAGGATAACTTAAACTTGAGACTATCATCCTGGATTTTGTTTTTAAAAAAATGTAGCAGCCTTTACCATTTGACTGTGTTATATCCCAAAAATACGAAGTTAAAAATCTTCAGTAATGGAGAGAAGACTTCAGAGTTTTGAATACTTCAGTCAAAAATTTAAATCATGCAAATGTTAAAAAAACAACCTTTTTTCTTTAACTAATGCCTTCTGTGGGAATTCTGATAAAATTTAACCTTTTGCCAATATAAGAAAACCATGTCTACCGTAATAATAGTTTTACATGTATTCCTTCACAGGCATAGTTCATAGAAGGCAAAAGTGTTGTCTAAATTATTTCTAAAGAGTAAGATATATTTATGTAAAAATAGTGTTATCTCTGATAACAAATTCTTTTTTTGAAAATAATATACCAGAATGTTAATTTGATGTTCTATTGTTTAGATTTAGTATTTTATAAAGATATTGTTTTATTGCTAACTCTTCAGTTACTGGATTCCGAAAGGTAAAAAGCTTATTTTACTCAGTTTTATATTTCTGTCGTAGCTACCAAAAATAGAGTTGAAAGCTCCCCCTTTTTAAGGAGGCTTCGTTTGTTTGAGAAGTTTATGGAACCTCCTTAAAAAAACAGCTTTCCAGATTGTTGAGGCACTCCACACTCCTCTTAACAACATGCAAATTCACTTAATGATTGCATTGGTGAGAGCAGGAATAGGGTTCGTTAAGTGAGACACTCAATGGCTGTCATGGCATGACACCATAATGGGCAGGTTCTATTATGGTTGTAAGTCAAGAGTTATCTGTACTTTTATCTCAATGCAGCATCAGTCTCATGACAGCTATTATAATATGACTTAATTCAGAATGGTTCCAAAATGCTACTCAGTCAGAAAAAACAGTACTTAAACTGCTTGCTGTGCATCAAAGGCAAATTAATAAATCAGCCATTGTCTAGATCATTTAACTTAAAATGGTATGTTAATTATTATCCTAAACAGTAAGAAAATCTGATTCACAGTAGGCGAAATTGGGAATGAATTGGTTTGGAGGATAAGCTGCAATAGTATTAAGCTTGGGTTCTTCACTTATTGCAGGATCCAATGTGGGTTGGTCACCAGGACTAGAGGTTTTATCTCCAAGCTTTTGGACTTGTGCTGGACCCTATCCTCGGGAAACTTCTCTCTCACCAGAATGCGTGAATAGGGTCCAGCACAAGTCCAAAAGCTCAGAGGACTAAACCTCTAGTCCTGGTGACCAACCCAGATTGGATCCTGCAACATTACCCTGGGACGTGTATATTGTCTTGACTTATTGTCCATACTGACTAACAACTCCTCTGAATTTTGAGTAGTTTTCTTCTATTGCCATCTGTTACTTGATCCTTTTAACTAGAAGTGTTAGGGATCAAGCCTAGGCCTTTCTATACATGAGCTATAGAAATCATTTTAACGGCGTAGTTGGAATATTGAGCCAGCTTCTGAAATTTACTGAATTTATCAAATATTGGTTCTCTAATGTTGGAAAAGATCATGCTTAGGGGATGTACAAACTCCTATTACTGGACAATTAATTTGGACTGGAAATATTCTAGATAACTATCTGTTCTGAAGGAAAAACATTTTAATACCTTGTATTGTCTCCAGGTTGTCATGTCAATATGATTAGCCATGAATCATGGCTAGGGGGGGGGCAGTCTTCAACAACTGAGCAAGATAGCAAACTTAAGTTTGATGCAATGGAGGTCAAACAAGTTATCAGTAATAAAAAATATTCTTTAAATAGCTGTTAGCCTGAGACAGTTTCTCTTAAAGGTCACAAAGTTCTGGAGTTTCAACTCATTTATTTATAGAAGTATTGTTACACTACTTAATAATGTATAAAGTTATAATAATAGAGATAAAGAGAAAATCTGTTTTATTGATGCTGTTAACTCAACATTTAGGATTCTTCTTGGCTTTGTTCTCCAATATACTAAATCCAAGTCTGTTGGAATATTTTTTTAAAAAAATTAAGACTATATCTGTTGTCATGCAACTGTTAACATAGCTAATGACCAAAAGCTGAAAAAGATTTAGAAAAGCTTCCCCTCATTATTCCATTTAACATGAACATCTTAAAAAAATAAACTAATTTTAAGAGGGATTATTAACTTCTTAAAAGGATTAGTATTGTTCACATACTAAGTCAGGAGCAGATTTGCTATGCTGTCCTGCATTCAGGAATTACTGGCGCACAAAACTCAGGATTACTTCATTGAAGAGGTTCTTTGAAACACAAAATGATAATCAGAAGGTGTAAAGAAAAAGCCTTCCACTAAGTCGGGCTTTAGTTGAACTTCTTTCAGCAGCTACAACAACTTCACTCTGTCAAGGCAGAAAGCAGGTATTAATACTCTGCATCCTAGGGAAAGAATTAAATCCTGAAATTTTTGTGACAAAGTTATTTTGTTGACTGGAAAGTGACAGCCAGAATTTTCAGCTGACAGGGCCTAGGAATTGGGGAAATTATACTTTCTGCACATCTGGAGGGCACTAAATTAGTTTAAAAACCAGTTTGGTCTAGTGATTAAGGCAATGGACTAGAGTTCTAGTCCTGCCTTAGGCACAAAGCCAGCTGAGTGATTTTGGGCCAGTCACTCTCTCTCAGACCTAGGAAACAGGCAATGGGAAATCATTTCTGAACAAGCTTGCCAAGAAAACTGCATGGATTTGTCCATGCAGTCATCCAAGAATCAAGACACCATTGAACGGAAGACCAAAAAGGCAGATTGGAAAGCTTCCATTAAGTGCTAAATGATCAGGGGGGAAAAAGATGTAGCAAGCATGGAGTTTTTTCAACAAATGATTTTGGTTTTCTGTGGGTTAAAACAGTCAATTCAGTACGGTTTTTTTTTACAATACTAGTAATAAACAGCAAATGATTTACAATCTGGCCTTGTTTTCCACTGTGAGAAAAACCAGTACTACTTATTTTAATTACCTTTTCTCCAGTTTTTATTGTAAGAAGAGCACTCCCAAACCTTGATTTTTCCTGCAATGAGAATATATAGCCACCAATGTCATACTCTGTAATTAAGGCGTTCAATGCTGCTCCTGACAACTCCCTACAATGAGGAACAGTAGTACTGGAATACAATATCTATTGAGCAAACAGTTTTAGGTGACCAAATGAATGAAGATACATGTTATAGCATTGAGGTTGGCATCACATAACATTTAAGCAATATCAAATGATGTTAAGATAATTTTTAATCTGTTCTCTTGACAACCTGCTAGGTAAATGGAAAGACATGATTTATTTGGCTATTGGCTGTGCTTAGTTCCAATTCTCCAAAAGCCACTATCCTCGATCAAAATAAGATGAAATTTTTTGTTAAAAATAAAATGTATTGTAAAACTTTTCAATTAAAAAAAAAGATGAAAATGGTGATTGTAAACATTTTTGCTTAGTCAAACATCTGATTGAAATCAATGATTCAATAACAGGAACAAGCTCTAAACGTACTAAACATTGCAGCTGTTAAAGTTATCCTTCTTTAATTACTATATCTTATGCTAATCATGACTGATTAAATATTAATTATTAAATCTATGTTCAATATGGCCCCAAAGTTACATATCCATACTGTTTGAAACCCTTTTTCTACTTGTAATAATTTAATGCTTGGGTCTGGTTGAGTGAAAACAGGAGGATTATTTTCCTGGTTCTAATGGATTATTAGTATGAAGTTAGATTAGAAACAGCAAGACATTTATTATAACTTGAAGCTCAAGTAATTGGGTGTTTTAATATTTTAATCAATTGACAGTTTAATAGTTAGATTCCTTAGTGTTCAGGTTAAATTAAAGCAAAAATCACGTCAAAACATTTTATTATCATACCTCTGGAGAGATGATAACATACTGTGCCTGGGAAAGGTAAAAAGAGAAAAGAATGAAAGGCTACCATTATTTTTACTGGTACAATAATCAATTACAAATATTTCTAAAGGGTTTCTGAGCTGATGAATATGCCTGATTTCTACTATGGAAACTCATTTCAGTGCAGAAACTGATTCTATATAATGGTTCTATCTGCTGAGCAGGAGCAGTATGCAGTCGTAAAATTTTTGGTACACATGCAAATGTTTTAGTCAATTTGTGTCCTTGTGTGTGAAAAAGATAAATGTTTAGGTGTTTTGCTTTTTTTTAGTTAGTATAGTCAGGTGTTTTTTTCCACCTATTTTGAAGCCTTATTTTTGTTAGGTTTTGTTTTGTTCTTTTTAGGTAACTTAGTATAGCTTTTATTCTTCAGCTTCACAACATATATGTAATAGATTAGGTATGTTTCTGAAAGAATTCAGTTTTATTATAAAGCAGTAATATGGTTGCACTATTATACTGCTGCTTAATTTTATGTAATATCAGAGTTTACTTTTAAAAGAAATTTTAATTGTAATGTTTGCCATTTAAATAAATATATAACTTAAAACTAGTTTAACTTTAAACTAGTTTTCTTAAAACTAGTTTAAGTCTAGGTAACAAACAACTTACCCAGTCTTCAGGACAAGGGGAAGTCCATGATTTGCAGTGGTCTGTCACATGACCTGTAGTGGTCTGGTTTCCACTGTATATATAAATATATCCAACTTGTTCTCCAAACAATCCACCCATATTTTTTTCATTTCGAAGAGGCGATGACACAATCATTTCATCTGCCAATATGCACAGCAAAAGATTCACGCTACAAATATGACCAAAATTACACAGGTAGTCGTCAACCTGCAACCACAATTGGGACCCGAATCTCAATCGTTGAGCAAAGCAGTCATTAAGCATGATGCCCACATGACTTCTTGTGGGGGTGTCCTGGAACAACCCAACCTGCATGAAGATATTGAGTAGGGAGAAGCAATTGGAGACAGACAGCCTCTTAGATAACTCGGGCTCTGTGCCATGAAAGGCTTTATAGGTAATACCCAAAACCTTGAGTTGCATCCAGAATCCAACTGGCAGCTATTGCAGCTCACAAAATTGGAAGCAGCCAAAGGGGTCCGGTGGTTTTTTTGAGGCATACCGCCCACCTTTTTCATTGCCAGAAGTACCCTTCACTCCCTCAAAGAGGATGATATACTACATGGACCTGTCCCGTGGTCACCTTCTAGGCTGCTTTGATAGCCCAGAAAGAGCTAGAATTTAACCAACACGTGGCCAAGCTGGCAGATTGGAGGACTTTATTCACCTCTTAGAGTGTTACAGAACTGAATTCAGTCCAGATAAACTCGGAAAGAGTGCACTGGGCAACTCACTTGGATCTGGCCAAAGACCAACTCCAAATGTATAATCTGAGTCACTTTTTTCACCAAATAGCATGAATACTCACTGCAGTTCTGCAGATGGACAGATCACTCCACCCAGAGCTACTGGTTAGCTATCAGCAGAAACAATAAGGGCAGAAAACTAGAAATGCTTCACTGCTCTTATCACCAAATATGGACAAAATATTCATGTTCAGTCAGATTCACTCTTTAGACTTTCTGCAGAAACAGAAGTGTCACTTCTGGCGCGTCATCTCTGGGGCTCATCAAAAAACTAAGGGATACCCTAGGATCAGTGCACACAGAGGTCTCAAAGAAGCAATCCAGTCCAGCCTCAATCATCCACCTGTTCCAGGATGCAACGAAGCTCTCAGCTGTGATCTTAGGATGCAAGTTTGGAAACAGGGATTTGTCTTTGAATTTACTGTTTTAGTTCTCCCGCAGTGACACAGGAGGACAATCCTCAATTTGCTGCTGGAAGAGTTTACTTTCCCGGAAGAAAAAGAGGGTGGTGGAATGCTGAATTCACCCTCAGTAGAATTTACTATGCAATTTTTTAATGTTTCACAATAAAAAATTGTAACTATACCAAGTCCATCATTGTTCAGATCCCGTAAGTGCACCTCTTCTCCAAAACGTGAAAATCTCCTATCTCCACTGAATGTGCTAAGTATAGAAGGCTTGCCATTTTCCATCAAGTCATATATCAAAACACTTCCTGCTTGGTGTAGTGTAGAGGATATAAATAAAATCCTGAAGACACTGTCTGAAGAAAACCAAGATGACAGAATTATGGTTGCTATAAAAAATGTCAAGAAAGCATTGTTGAGTTAAGAATCCACATTTAAATGCAGGAAACACTAGCTCTACTGAATCTCTCTGAAGTAATGATCAAGTAGTTTATCAACAAAGATAACTGCTTTTAGAATAATCATGTGCAGAGCTCCCAGTCTTAATGAAAACTATATTGTAATTTCAGCCAGGAGATATTCTTTCAGCTAGAGGTTGCACTAAATGGTTGCATATTTCCAAGCCACAAAATTCAAAAAGTTGAAATGAACAGAGTATTGGAGAACAGAGATGCAAGTTACGAGTTAGCTGGACTATTGCTCTAATATTAAGCATGGCTCAGTTTAGATTTTAACCTATAATAAAACAGGACACATGTAGTAAAATGCAAAAGCACTAGTTAAAGGGAAGGAATGAAATCAGCAATAAAGGAGTATAAATCTAACACAGTGGGAAACTGTATATTGAGTATATTGCTGCACATGGTCCCATTCATCTTCTGCAATAAGTATTGGGAAGTATTTCAGAGTGTTTTGATCTTTGATTTGGAATCCTTTACAGATTAAAATTGAGATATTTTCATTTTCCAATAGTAATGCCATTGTGATCAACATTTTCATTTACAGCGGAACTTGAAATGGCTAGACTGAGGAATCGAAAAACATCCCAGAAGAACTATTTAATAATACTTCCAACAGATTTGAATGGATGCAGTCACAAGGAGTTGATTCAGCTTCATGTTCCATCAGAAGTAGACAACTCATATTCCCCAACTTTTTTTTATTTTCTGGAGGTACTTGAAATCACATGTCTGAACATCAAGATCTACTTCCTGATATAAAAGACCTAAACAATCCAAAATAGATCCCCTAAGAAATCTAATACAATTATTTCTGCAATATTATGTAAAGCTGCATAGGGATAAGGACTCAAGTGAACCAACGTGTCTGGGAACCAACAATGACAAAATATTACAGCCTCAATTTCTCAACATAAAAGCAACATACCTCGCAACAGGTCTGCAACATTGTATATAAACAATGCATGTATATTACGTTGAATGGATTTTAATGAACTTTCTACATAAGTAAATTTAGATTCTGTATCATGATTCTTTGCCTACTGGAATTTCTTTATCCTCTGTCATAATGCATTACTGAAATAAAAATGCTGCCAAGTCTTGTTCAAAGTTGCATACCTTGTGTCGGTGCACCGACTATCAGTACTTGCTTGGAGATTCCTTCTATGGAAAGGAAACCGGTTGCCAAAGCTGAACCAAATTTCCCATTTTCCTGCATGGTTATAATATGAGCACATATATATAGTTAGTCTCATGAAATCAAAATTTTTCTCATTCTTGTTTTTTATATTATTTCAAAAGGCACCACAAAGACTTACATCATCCCCACTTAAAGTGAACCAGCTTTGGGTGTTTGGTGGGATATAACCATATACCATTCCAACAGCTTGCCTGTTGTATTCGGAGAAATAACAGCCTAGGCTAGAATACAAAATGTTTATAGTAAAAAAACAACAACAGAACAATTAGGATAAACACTGAACAATACTAAAAAAAGATAGTAATTGCAAGACATACCGTAGAATCATCATCATCAATATCAGTTTCATTTCAGAATCTCAATTTCTGGACTAGTGATCCCCAAATATATAGACTACAATTCCCATTATCCTCCAGATTATTGCCCTTTTCTGGACTGGGAGCTCATTATAGTTACTCATGTCTTAGTATCTCACACATGGAGTGCTGGAACATGGTCTACATGGCTCTACCTTTGAAAACCACTTGGAAGCTGTAGCTGATCTAGAATGCAGCAGTGAAGACAGTTAGGAATGTATCTCACTATTCCCACATAACACCTTCATTGTTTGAATTACCTCTATAGTGTTTATCAGTAAACTTCCAGGTGCAATTGAAAGTGTTGGTTGTGACTTATAAAAGCTTTCATGGTGTGAAGTCTAGCCATCAAGAACTACCTCTATCCTTTTGACAGAGTGGATATGCTGCAGTTTCAATCTTTAAAACCTAAAACAGAGACCTAATAAGACATATTCCTTGTCTGTTGCAGTGCCTGCCGCTGTAGTAACGTTTTGCCTAGAGATATGAAGAGCCCCAATCTTATCTGTCCTTTAAACAAGCTTTAAAGATCTGATTCGTTTCAAGTGTTTTCAATCTTCAAGTGTTTCTCAACCTTAGCATCTTTCAGATGTGTGGACTTCAACCCCAGAATTCCCCAGCCAGCTCCCCAGGATATTGAAATACACACATCTGAAAGCTGCCAAGTTTGATAAACACTGTTTTCTGTTGAGAGTATGCGCCTTGTGAGAGGGTTGCATTAATGTGTTGGTTACCTTTGCCCCCAAGTGATTGCCTTCTTTTATCTGTTTTATTGTATGGTTTTTAACTTGTATTCCTCACAAAGACAGGTTATAATTTTGACAGACAAATAAAGCAAACTCACTTTCAAATAAATAAAATACTTAACCTTGGGCTCTACTTGTAACAAGGAAATGACTCGTGGCCTTGATCCCGAATGAGTTGCAAACACTTTTAAAATGATAAACATTTTATTTTAGGAGAAAAATAGTTACTGAACAACTTTAACAGAAAAAAATATTTTGAACCAGATGAATGGATTATATATCCAGTATTTAGAACTGTGGGCAGGTGATTATATAGCAATAGCAATAGCACCTAGACTTATATACCACTTCATAGTGCTTTACAGCACTCTTTAAACAGTTTACGGGGTAAGCATATTGTCCCCAACAATCTGCGTCCTTATTTTACTGACTTCAGAAGGACAGAAAACTGAGTCAACCTTGAGCCAGTCAGGATCGAACTGCCAGCAGTGAGTAGAATCAGTCTGCAATAGTGCATACTAACCACTGCACCACCGCAGCTCTTAATATATACCTGTTAATGCAGGACTATATGCGCTCTACAATACAATCAGTTGTAAAACCTAGTTAGGATAGGCACAGCTTCAGGCTTTGTGGGGTTAGTCTTGCTTTAAATCAAAGGTGGACCTTAGGGAGAAGGGCGGCATATAAATTTAATAAATTCAATCCAATTCTCTTCCAAGGGCTCTGCGTAGCCTTTGAATGGGGAAATACCAGGGTAATATTCCTAAAGGTCATGGGCAGAGCCAGAGTAAAATTGACATTGGTTTTATTTTATATACGTTTATATTTAATTGAAATATGATTATTTTCTGATCATCCATTTAATAATGTTCCCCTTCTGACACATTAAGTTATAATTTGAGGTCATCTTTTGAAATTTCTAGGAATTGTAGCTAAGGCATATAATCCTGCAGCCTTGAATTATATCTCTGATTCAGCTGCAGAAAATAAGGTCATACTTAAAAAAATGTCTATTATTAGAGCATTACTCTGCTTGTATCTAACAGATCAACATTTAGAGAAAATGTAGATCTGCTGCATATATTTGTAGTGAGAAAGTACAGAAGATAGGTTGTGAAGATAGCCTAGAACAGACATGTCAAACTCGCAACATCACATGACGTCGCGCGACGTATCGGAGCTTTTTCCCCATTTCTGGCAATGGGGTGGGTGTGGCTTCCCGAGGACGTGTCTGACCCGTGGGCCAGCATTTTGACGCCCCTGACCTAGAATACAATCACATACATATGTACTTAAAAATAAATGCATACACCTTGTACAATTTCTCCCAAAAGGACTTCCAATAAGCAGCAAGATTTTATTTGGGAGCTGGACACTGCTGAGTGATGAGCCAAACCAAGCATAATCTGTTTCTCCTTTTACCATCCAGTCAGCATCTGATACAAACAGCAGGCCTGAGAAATAAGGAGAAAACTAGTGCTGATCCGAAAGTTCTGTTTTTGAAACAGATTACATACAAGAACATTGCTTTGTTCAATATTTCTGTGTAGCACAAACCATTACTTTAAATACATGTAGATAAATAAATACAGATAGGAGAATTTCCCACCAGAATGAATACAGGTAATCCTCAACATATGATCACAATTGACCCCAAAACTTCTGTTGCTAACGAGACATTTGTTAAGTGAGTTTTGCCCCATCTTACCACCTTTCTTGTCACAGCTGTTAAGTGGATCACTGCAGTTGTTAAGTTAGTGACACGGTTGTTAAGTGAATCTGGCTTCCCCATTGATTTTGCTTGTCAGAAGGTCACAAAAGTTAATTGCATGAACCCGGAACTCTGCAACTGTCATAAATATTAATCAGTTGCCAAGCATCTGAACTTTGATCATGTGACCATGAGGATGCTACCATGGTCCTATGAAAAACAGTGATGTCACTTTTTTTCCAGTGTCATTGTAACTTGAAATGGTCACTAAACAGTTGTAGGTTGAGGACTACCTGTATCCTGAAATTTGAGATAGGAGGAGGTGATTGTGGATGGAGGATCTACAAACCCCTTATAAATATCAGGGTTCAACGCAGCATATCTCTGTTGCTTATATAAACAAATGTCCCATTTCTCTGTCTGTCTGTCTGTCTGTCTCTCTCTCTCTCTTTGTGTGTGTGTGTGTGCGCGCAGGCACGCATGCATCTATTTTGAAGTGCTCCTATAATGGGCTGGGTACAGTGGCTAAGATTTGGATATAAATAATGCTCGGTTTGGGGAGGGACTTAAGATTTTAAAGAATCTCAATATCTTTTTCTGAGCCAGAGTTTCTCAACCTTTCAGCTTTAGAACGTGTGGACTTCCAGAGCTTCTGGCAGTTGAAGCCCACACATCTTAAAGTTGCCAAGGCTGAGAAATACTATTTTAAGCCATGAAGACAACTGCTTCAGGAAGGAATCCAGTACACTCTGTATATGTACAATGGGATGCTATATGAATCTCTTGCATCAATTCAGCCTGGATGAGGGTAAATTAATACAAAATTAGTTAACCAAGTTTAATATGTGAACTAACATTAAATATGTTGCCTAGGAATCATTTCTGTGAGTACTACTTAAAAACTTGAAGAAGGATCTAGACATATTATTCTGACAATGTTTCAGCAAGAATTTGAAAGTACCAATATAGGATACTTTAGGAAACAAACACCTTTTCCAAACAAGCTTACTTTGCCCATTTCTGTAAGAGGAAGAATAAAAAGAAGCCACAAATCCTCTTTGTATTCCACCAGCAGGTGCATATGGGGAACCAAGCACAAGGTCATTATTTCCATTCCTGTCAACATCAGCTGTCAGCAGGGACCAGCCTAGATTACAATATATTTCCTGCAAAAGTAACAGAATAACAGAGTTGGAAGGGCCCCTTGCAGAGCCTCCAGTAGTCCAACCCCCTCCTCAAGCGGGAGACCCTATATCTTTCCAGACAACTGGTTGCCCAATCTCTTCTTAAAAACCTCCGGCGATGAAGCGCCCGCAACTTCTATTGTCAATAATTTGGTGCCCAGATAAAAGAATATACAGCTCAACTGCTGAAATACAGCTTCTTCAGTAAAATTTATTTACAGAATAGGTAATATTACTGAATACTGAAGCGCAACTACCAGGCACATTAGAGGGATAGTTTACCTTTAATTATCAAAAGAATCCCAAAAGTTCCGCCCTGTATTAGCACTATCCATTCCTGAATGGTTGAACATATGTTTTAAAATGTATCCATTAAAGAAGAGTGTGCCCTTCACACGTACTTTGATTGTGTTTGAAGGAAGGACACATAAGAATGGTGCTTTCATCCCGAGTAAAAATTGCACTGAATATCCGGGGAAATTAATTTTCAAGATGCTTGTGACTGAGCAAAAAATAAAGTGGTTTAAATTTGAATTCCATGCTTTGCCTTTTCATCAGCAAACTTACTTGACAAATTATTGTAATATTTGGCAGGCTGTGGAAACCTCCTCCTCTGTTGCCAAGAAATATGTATACAGACCCCTAAATAAGAAAATATAACATTGTAATAGATTCTTTTATTCTTTATTCTTTTCATCTTCACATGAAACTGCATTTCTCATAATTAGCTGAGTTAAAATATGATACAATGTCAAAATGCAGCAAACCACATAAAAGGATTGGACTACAAAAACCACTCAAACCTTTGTAATCCAGATTAACCTAATCAATTCATCTATAAGATATGGGTCAATATAAAATGCAGGTAACCCTCATTCAGTAACCACAATTGGGACCAGCAATTTGATTGCTAAGTGAAGCGGTCACTAAGAGAAACCGCAACTACTTACAATCTTACTTCAGCTTTCCTTTGCTTACAGTCCCACAAAAGTTACAAATTTATTTATTATTTACTCATTACGTTTATTTGCTGCCCATCTCACCACAAAGAGATTCTGGACAACTACGCTATTCAAATGCAAAGACTGGTCACAAAGTTTCTTTTTCTTCACCATTGTAATTGTGAATGGTTGCTAAACAAGGCAGCTGCTAAGTGGGGGACTATATGTAGATGAATTCTAAGATGGTCAATAAATTGTTCCCATTATTTTTTTTTATTTCAGACAATCAAAATATAAGCCTACATTAAATGCAGCCTAATTAGCAAGGTCACTATTATTATTTTTATAACCCACCTTTATTTATACAAAAGCAGCCTACAAAAGGCTCCCACTTCCTCACAATAAAACTTTGAGACTTGGATGGGATTGAAAGCATGCCTAAGGGAAGCCTGGAACTCACAGTCTCCTGCTTTCTAGGCCAACTGCACCAGACTAACTATATTTTATGTTAGCATTTTACAGTTGCCTACCGTGTAACTAAGTTCCTGGGCTCCTACTGATGGGGCTCCTATTACAAGATCCAATATTCCATCCACATTGAAGTCCAAAATTGCTATGGCAGAACCAAATCTTCCTGAAGGCTAGATAGAAGACAGACATATTGATTGCATAGACATACACACATTTACGTGCACGCACGCACTCAAATACATTTCATGAAGCCAAAGCTATTTTAAAAAGAAGACACATTTAGATAATATACATATTGGACATTGTTATTTTTTCAATAGTAACACGTTATGACAAATTATTTAACTCATTAAGTAGGAAGCATTTAAGAGCTAAAATGGATTTGGTTGATGCTGCACTAAACTCTGTAAAATTTTGTTCCTTTAAATATGAGTTCTTTTATTCCTAACTACAAATTTAATTTAAATCACCAGTGAACTCTATTCACAGTTACCAAGAGAACAACATCTTGTTTGTTTGCCGTCTATATAGAATTTATTTAAACTGTCAATCCTTATAAGTATGTTCCTAGCACAATGACCAAATGTAGTATCAGTTGTGAACCTAACTTAGGTCTCCCAATTATTTGATTTCAGTAGCAATTAATGTACAGCTTTCCTCAACCTTGTCCCCTACAAGTGACTTGGATCATACAGAGGTCACAGTGGCTGGAAATCCTGGTTATTAGAGTTTCTACACATCTAGAAGGAAAGGCTTACAATAGCCTAGTTTCAGTTAGTTACAAAAGAAGCCTCACTGATGCAATTACAGTAGGGAAAATAATAACGGAACTAGTGATCCAAAAATAAAAACAAAACATATTTAATTATCCATGTTTGACTTGTTTTGTTACCTTAGTGCCTTCTAGTATTTCATCTGCTTCTTGATCAAGGTCCAGGTTGGAATGAGGCAAACCTGATTCATTGCCATAAACAATATAGACACGTCCCAACTGAATGTGTCCAAGCTGGCTGTAACCTGGTGCCCCAACCACCAAGTCATCGTATCCATCCTGATTTAGGTCAGCTGAAGTCATAGCCCTGCATATGAGAGAATGGTGCCAATGTCCATTTGTATGACATTTCCTGTGCAGATTTTTTTTAAAAAATGGATAGTTTCTAGTGACAGATGTAGTTCCATAGAAATCCTGAAGGAAAAATCAGGGGACTCAACGTAGCACCCAGAAATGCCAACAGACTTGCAGACACCATTCTTGGTAGTTGCCTATTACATTGCCAGATCTATCTCATTTTCAATTTCCTTTTTTAATGTTACTTTTTTTGGGGGGAATGGAACAAAAACTCATCAAGGAAGCCCTCAGAACTTGTAGCTACCCTAACTGAGCCTTCATCAAATCCATAAAAAGATCCAGTTGGAGCACCTTCACAACAGATAGAAAAGAAGAGAACAACAAATGGAACAACGTTGTCATTCTACACATTGCAGGAATATCAGAAAAGCTTAGGAGGATTTTCAACAAACACAACATAAATGCACATTTTAAACCCAGGAATACATTAAGACATAAGTTTGCCCACCCTGAGGACAAAACACCCAGAGACAAATAGAGAGAGCAATGTGGTCTGTCCAGGGCAATGCAGTGAGAAATATGTAGGCCTCTACCACTGGGGAAACTAAACCACCATTTCAAAAATGCATGCCACAACACAGGAGAACAAACTCATTAGGACAAGATTCATCTCCATCTGAAAGACAAGGCTCATTCTTCTGAAGACAGCAAAATTCACATTCTGGATAGAGAAGAGCACTGGTTTGAAAGAGGAGTCAAAGATGCTAGCTATATTAAAACTGAACAGCCCTCCCTCAACACAGGAGGAAGGGTATGACACCACTTATCTCCTATTTACAGCAGTCCCAAGAAGATTCCATACCCATTGGGTATCTGAGGGATACAGATCAACCCCCAAATGGCCTCAGCGACTCTCAGTATGGTAATAGCCAGCCGACTGCAAATAACATAAATCCTCCCATTCCCCACCCAGTTAGCTAGAACTGAAGAAGCTTCTTGGATGAGAAGCGAAAGGGGAAAGGAAAAAGACAACAAAGGCCAGTGGTTGAGAAAGAAAGGAAAGGAAAAAAGAAAGGAGGAAAAAAAGATTGAAAATCTCCATAGATATTCATTCACTGACATTCTGGCAAGGTTATTTCTTTTTTTCAAGATGGCGGACGTGCGGGCGGCCGTGTGAGGTTGAGCTCTGCAGGTCCGAGAAGATAGGCGTCCTAGGAGCCCCTCAGGGCTTTTTTTTTTATGCCCTGGGTTGGGGGAAGGGTGACAGTGATGAATTTGCCATTGGTTAGATTTTATCAGTTTGACCGGCATTTCGCTGGGCTGCCGGCTTGCTATCTGCTCAGCTGTTCGGCTGCTCAGCTGGTTGTCGGGAGTTTCCGGCTATGTCGGGCGGTCTTGGCTTCTTCGGCGGCGGCGTTTGGAGTTCCCGGCGGCTGGCGGCGGCGGTGCTACGGCGGCGGCGACGGAGCTGTTTATGAGTTACGAGCTGTTTGGCCCGCCTTTTCTATTGTTTTCTTTTCGACCGGCCTGCCTCTGCTTTCTGCCTGCTTTTTGCCTGCATCGACGACGACGCTTTGGGTCATCCTAATGGCGACGGCGATGGCGGCGGCGGTGGCGTTGTTCCCGGCCTGTTCCCGGGCCATTTTCGGGCCACTCTACCATCGACTATTGTGGTCTGGCCTGCATTTATCGAACCGTTTGTCCTGCTGCCGCCTGGGCCTTTTTGGCCCGTTTTTTCATCGGCGGTGGCGGTGGCTCTCCCCGGATTGTCTGCGGCCTTGGCGGCGTTACGGTGGCTGCGATGATGGCGGCGGCAGTGTCCATAGCGGCCCAGCGGCAGCGGCTTCGGTGATTCAGCGATGGCGTTATGGCCGGTTTGCCGGCCCCCCGGTTGGTTCTGCATATCCCAGATGGGTTGGCACCCCCATTGTTTCTGATGGCCCTGAAGGTTCCTGGGCTAGCCGGTGGATTCCGGTGGAGCCCAGTGAAGCCTTGTGGACTTGGATCATTTCGAAGGATTTTGGAAGACCGGTGGGGAATTTAATGGACCTGGGGGAGCCAATCTTTGTTGACCACAGTCTGGAAGGCCCTAATAATTATGGAACTGAGGGCCTATGGACTGGTGGTCAGTTACAATCTCTAGGAATGACGGGACAACGGGGGACTTGGCTGTTATTAGAATTGACTATGATGGCTTGTTCTGTTTTCACAATCAATTGCGCATTGCCCTTACACCCCAAAGGACAGAGAACTCTGGGTATTGCCATTGTGAGAGGATGGCCGAATTTACAACTGCTGCCCCTAGAGGTGAGAGCTCTATGGGGCAGGCCATACCCAGTGTGGTTGCTCCAGACTTCCATCCCCCCGAGAATTGGCTCTGTGGCCGTAGTGAGAGGACGGTGGCAGGCCTGCCCGGGGGGTTTATCCAGCTGAGTGGCAGCGGCTGGACGGAGGCCTGGGACTCCCTTTCCGAATAGATCCTCCTCATGGACTATTATCTATGGACTGCCTGCGATCCGGACTGCTATTTATGCCTTCCTTTAAATATTCTTCCACGGACTTGTGCGCCCTCAGGGGTGCTCCCCCCTCCTGGGTGCGACCCGCCTTGCCAGCCGATCATAACCTCGAGGAAGGGCCCATTTATTGGGACCCTGAGAGTTGGCTGGGCACGGGTTGGGGCCTTCGACGTAGACCTAATAAGAGGCCCCTGATTATTTTTCTTTCAAAATTTTTTAGGGGGTTAGGGAGGCGGGAGGGTTCTTTTGGTTGTTTGGATAAGGGGGGCTATCCAACCACCGCTGTTCTGGCTAGGGCCGATGGAGATCGCAGGGGGGAGGAGCGGGGGTCGGTCACCTCCGGGGCTCCAGGGCTGGTCGTGGGGCTACCTATTCCCACGACATCAGGGAATGGCAGCAGATGTAGGAGCAGAGGGCCGTATCGATCTCAGGGAAGGCCTCTCCGCTGCTTACAAGCGGTGGGGCACTCCGACCCTCTGGCTCTACCCCAAGGGCCCGGGAGTGAGGGTGTGCAGCCCCCTGAGCTCCGGCTGGTGTATTTGAACGCCAGGTCTGTCTCTAATAAGGCTCCTCTCGTTCGTGATCTGGTTGAGGGTGAGCAGGCGGACCTGGCTTGCATCACGGAGACTTGGTTGGGCCCAGAGGGCGGGATTCCTCTGGTTGACCTTTGCCCACCAGGTTTCCGGGTGCTGCACCGGCCTCGGGCTCAGGGTAGGGGTGGGGGTGTGGCTGTTGTTATGAGGGAGACCTTGTGTCCGCGGGAGGCCACTGTTCCTCAGATAGTCGGGTGTGAGTCTCTCTTTCTGAGATGCGGCCCTGGGGCGCAGTTGGGCCTGCTGCTGGTGTACCTTTCGCCTAGTCACGCAGCAGCAGCCCTGCCTGAGCTGCTCGATGTCCTCTCTGGGCTGGTGGTTGAGTTCCCGAAACTTATAGTTTTGGGGGACTTCAATCTACCATCGCTGGGAGGTTCATCTGAGTTGGCTCGGGAGTTCATGGCTTCCATGACGGCCATGGACCTGACGCAAGTAATTTCGGGACCGACTCATGAGGGAGGCCACACCCTTGACCTAGTTTTTTTATCTGGACGGTGGTTAGATGATCTTGGTGGGGGCTCTCCAATTATTATGCCCCTGTCATGGACCGATCATCATCTCCTGCGGCTGGTCTTCCGTTTTGCCACCCCCCGCCGTGGGTGTTTGGAACCAATTAAATGGTACCGCCCCAGACGCTTAATGGATCCCCAGAGGTTCCAGGCAGCGCTGGGGTCCCCACCTGCCTCCCTTGCTCACAGCTCGGCAGATGCCTTAGTGGAAGCCTGGGAAAGGACGGCCACTGAGGCTCTTGACCGAGTTGTACCCCTGCGGCCCCTGACCCGATGCAGATCCCGTCGAGCTCCATGGTTCTCTGCGGAGCTTCGGGAGATGAAGCGTCGGAGACGGGGCCTAGAGAGCGGTTGGAGGTCCAGCCGATCCGAATCCGACCGATTGCGACTAAGAACCTACATTAGGTCTTATCTCGCTGCGATAAGGGAGGCGAGGTCTAACCACTTCGCCACCCTTATCGCGTCCGCAGATAATCGCCCAGCCGCCCTGTTTAGGGTGACTCGCTCCCTCCTAAATCAGGAGGTGAGAGAGGATCCCTTGCAGGGTCGTGCTGAGGAGTTTAACCAACATCTGTCGGACAAAATCGCTCGGATTCGGACCGGTCTGGACTCTGACTGGGCAGAGTCTGACGATCAGGACACTGGCGATCTTGTCGATATCACCTGGGAGGAGTTTGATTCTGTGACTCCGGAGGAAGTGGACAGGATCATGGGGAGACTGAGCACCACCACGTGTTTATTGGACCCGTGCCCTTCCTGGCTGGTTTATGCAGCCCGGGAGAGGACACGCAGCTGGTTCCAGGCAGTTATATCGGCTTCTTTGAGTGAGGGTAGCTTCCCCGCCGTCTTGAAAGAGGCGGTGGTAAGGCCTCTCCTCAAGAAGCCTGCCTTGGACCCAGCTGTATTAAACAACTTTCGTCCTGTCTCCAACCTTCGCTTCCTTGCGAAGGTTGTTGAGAGTGTGGTGGCGCATCAGCTCCCTCTGGTCCTGGATGAAGCGGATTATCTAGACCCGTACCAATCGGGTTTCAGGCCCGGGCACAGCACGGAGACGGCATTGGTCGCGCTGGTGAATGATCTCTGGAGGGCTCGGGACAGGGGATATTCCTCTGTTCTAGTCCTATTAGACCTCTCGGCGGCTTTCGATACCATCGACCATGGTATCTTGCTGCGGCGTCTCAGGGGATTGGGAGTGGGAGGCACAGTTTTACAGTGGTTCTCCTCCTATCTCCGGGGACGTTCGCAGTCGGTGTTGGCAGGAGGGCAGAGGTCGACCGCGAGGTCTCTCATTTGTGGAGTTCCTCAGGGGTCGGTCCTCTCGCCTCTCCTGTTCAACATCTACATGAAACCGCTGGGTGAGATCATTCGTGGCTTTGGAGTTGGGTATCATCAGTACGCTGATGATACCCAACTTTTCCTTTCGACCCCAAACCACCCCAGTGATGCCCTCAACGTGATGTCCCGGTGCCTGGAGGCGGTTCGGGTCTGGATGGGGAGGAACAGACTCCAACTCAACCCCGACAAGACTGAGTGGCTGTGCATACCTTCATCCCGGGTTTATTCGGATGTTCCACCTCTGGCTATGGGGGGTGAATTATTACCCCCCGTAGATAGGGCTCGCAACTTGGGAGTCCTCCTAGATTCACGGCTCACTTTGGAAGACCATATAGGAGCTGTGACTAGGGGGGCCTTCGCCCAGGTTCGCCTGGTGCGCCAGTTGCGGCCCTATCTTAGCCGGGATGATTTGTGCACGGTCACTCATGCGCTCGTGTCCTCTCGTCTGGACTACTGCAACGCTCTCTACATGGGGCTGCCCTTGAGGACCACCCGGAAGCTCCAACTGGTACAGAATGCAGCCGCGAGAGTTGTGTTGGGAGTCTCCCGATACGCCCACGTTACACCGCTGCTCCGTGAGCTGCATTGGTTGCCAGTTGTCTTCCGGGTGAGATTCAAGGTACTGGTAACAGTGTTTAAAGCCCTTCATGGCATGGGGCCGGAGTACCTTAGGGAACATCTGCTGCCGGCATCAAGCTCCCTGCGCCCTGTGCGTTCCCACAGAGAGGGCCTCCTCAGGGTGCCACCGATCAGGGAATGTCGATTGGTGGCCCCCAGGGGGAGATCCTTCTCTGTGGGCGCTCCGGAGCTGTGGAACCAGCTACCGGTAGAGCTCCGGATGGCGCCCGATCTTCGCTCCTTTCGCCGCGACCTCAAGACGTTTCTGTTTGTACAAGCCGGCCTAGCCTAATGGGGATTGGTGGGGTTTTTTAATTTTTTGTTTTAATTTTAAATTGTTGTTTTAGAATTTTATTCCAACTGTTTTAATATGGGCAATTATTTAATCTTGTTTTAACGTTTGTATGTAGTATTTTATTCTGCCCTGTGAACCGCCCTGAGTCCTCAGGGAGAAGGGCGGTATATAAATATTATTAAATTAAATTAAATTAAAAATTTCTAAACCAGTGAAGCAATAATCTGTTATAAAGATAGCAGAAACAAATGTATAAATCAGTACTCACGATCCAAGTTTTGCATATGGAGTTTTCAGGAAATATGAAGCACTGGGCTTGGTGATGTATTTAGATGAGTGTTGCTGTGGGACCGCCAGCACTTTCCTCGAACCCCTTGTTGTGTCACTATTTTGGAACTGTAAATAATTTTGGGAAACAAGATGTGTCCAATAAGCAGCGTAACCACTTGCTGGATGCTGGAGTAGCAATTTATATTAGATGTAAATGTCCATTTCTCATTTTGCAGAGACATTATTGCAGCGAAGAAGCCTGGCATGACATTGGCACAGCTAATGATGTATTAGTGTTTGTTTCACTATATAAAAGATATCAATGCAACACATGGCACATGGTTTCTTGAATTGTTTGCTAACTAGAGATGTTTCCCAGGAAGAATTTTTAAAAAAAAAATCTGCTGTCCATTTTGTCAATTAAATACCAGCACAGTGCTCATTCGTGTTGTAGATATTGCTACAATACTTAGTCTGATATACAATGAGGGTAAGAAAAATTAAAAAAAAAGAGAAGAAGTGAAGTGGGTCTTTTTGGCACCAATTTTCCCAGCACCAGAAAGACTTGCTTCCCTACATCCCTACACCCATACATGGCTAAACTATTCACTGACTTTTCACTTAGCTTGTCTGAGCAGCAATGGGAAACTATCACATTTGCACTGGAGCAACAAATTGCAGGCAGAGTCTGCCTTCACAGTGGGTCTGGACAGGCTGAGGAACATGTACATTCCTGTCCTCAAGAAACACCAAGTAGTCCATCCTTGAGTAAAACACTGCTTAGAGTATACTCCTATTAATGGAAGAAAACGTGGCTCTAATCTGATTCTTAGACCTCCTCAGATTCCCAGTTTCATTTTGTAGGCAATAGAGTTGCTGAGAAAAGCCTGGGGGACAACTCAAAAACTGGTGAGGATTACACAAAGCTACCAAATTTCTCAGCAAGGATAAACTGCTTCACTTTCTGCATGGCCCCTTTCTCTTTTCCCCCATCATCAACTTTCATTTCTCTCCCTTTTCTGAATCCATCCAGCAAATCTTGCCCAACTACACTCGAAAGCTGCAATTTTAGAGTCAGAACAAATTCTACATTTACAGAAGAATAAAACTTTACATCAAAATTAAAGTCCAGGCCATTCTGCATGTATGCCAATGCCACACGTACAGTATATGCAATTGTGGAAGGGTTTGATCATTCTGCTACAATCACCACTGTGCCTTTTTTGATCTCCCTTGTACATACCACTGAGCTAGGGTATTATTTAAAGAATCATATTTAAAGAATTAAACAAACAAAAGATGTCCAATCCTGCAGATCTCCAGCAATTAATGTCTAAACTACAATCATATATTTGGTTCTTGCCATTAATGTTTAGACCCAAAAGAAATTACCATTGTCCAATGGGGAACTTTTAAATAAACTCCTCTTTCTGTATAACTGATATTCTTTTCAAGTGATTTGACTACTTCAGAACTTATCTTCCTGTGGTACAGAGTTCTGGATTCTTTAAACCTATTGAAATAAGATACGATAAGTAGAAAGTTTCTGTATAGGAAGATAAATTCACATTGCAGACAGCAAAAATATATGAATGAATGAAAAATTCAAATGTTTTAGTTACAAAATAACAAAAGGTTTTCCTGTTTTTCTGAACTGAGACTGTGATTGCTCTTAAATAATTCTGAATCAAGTTTGTATTTAATTTAAATACTCATTCCCTTGTTGTCTCTGTAGTTTTTCACACGGGGGACTTTAGTATTTTAATGTTTTTTTTAAAATGACAACCATTGTTTATAAAGTTTATACCATCCCTTTATTTAAACCATTTGGAGTGAATGGGCAGCCATATAATTTTTTAATTTGTTTTCAATTTCTGTATTTGTGCATTTTGATATTTATGTCACTGTTCACCGCCCTGAGTCCTTGGGGAGAAGGGCGGTATACAAATCAAATAAATAAATAAATAAATAAATAAATAAATAAATAAATAAATAAATACTGATGACTTTGCATAAGTTATGGAATCACTGGCATCAATATTAGCTTAATGCAAATTTTAATGAAATGCTGTATTTATATTATGTTTATTAAAATACTACTGACATTTTGTCTATTACTAATATTACAAATATTTGTAAACCACCTAGAGACCATTTTGGACTGAGGTGGTGGATAAATTGCATAAATAAAATAATATCTCAGCAACATCTATTTTCTGCTGTGCATTTCCAAGATTGCCTTAAATACATCTTGTTTGAAGGCAGAAAAATACAATAATTTGAAATGAAACCAGGATTGGCATAAATGTATCACATATCCCTAAAGAACAACTGCATTGGAATAGTGATGTTTTGAAAGTAGTTCCAAAAATGAACAGAGAAGTGTTATTGGGTTTTGCATAGCTATGGGTACTTCTCTTTGTTGCCAAGTCATGGCCAGAAAATAAAGCTATGTGGTCTTAATTTCCCACATTAAAAAATAATATAAATCTTGGAGTTAATTCATACCACTAGTTAAATTAGACTAATTAATATACTCACACAGAAAAGTTTCTCTGTTCATCTTCACACCGTATAAACAAAGGATTCTCAGGAATAAAGCAGCCACTGAAGAAAACATTAATAGATTAATTGTATTTAATACATTTCATTTTTTAGCATGCCCACAACTTCCCCTACAGATAGTCCTCATTTAGTGACTGTTTCATTTAGTGATCATTCGGTTACAACAATGATGACGAAGTAACTTTACAACCAATCCATGCATTTATGACCTTCACAGATCTGTAAAGCAAGGGAAAGCTGGAATAAGATCTGTAGTTTTAGCTTATTAATAATGCTCTACAAGTTAAAATTAAAGATAAATCTTAACAAGCAGCAATGAAATACACATTCTATGCTGTCCACATTCTGAATCACAGTTTGGTTGAATCAAGCTTTTGAAGAAAAATGCATTTTTCCAGGTAGAATTTCTTTTTTTGAAACAGTATGTTTTTTTGCAGGATGATCATTTGGAATTATTAACAATTACCTCACCTAGTCCCATAGTTTAACATCCAACTGGTTAACTGTAAAATATTATTTGATGAAAATGCCATATCATCCACTCCACCAAGGAAATAGTCATAGAACTTGTCCACTAAAAATGGGGATTTATTGGCATATATGGGATAAAGCTGTGAAGAATAAGATGCAATTTAATTAGTAAGTTGGATATTTCAACATTCACATCCAACAAATTTCTTAAGTACCGTATATACTTACATTGGCAACAGCGATGATCTCGCCATAGCTATGGAAGCAATTATTTATAATTTACTATCATTATAGAACTTTTCAATGCAGAAAAAAATGCTTCTTGAAGACCAAGTTTTGTATATTGCCTTTAACAATACCAAAAAGACACAATGGATATTTTGAAACTCATAAAATTTATATATTATTTAAATGACTGCTAGTAATGTTTATTATCAGGAACATAATGAGCCAATGCCTATTAAAGTGTTCTGAATGAAGTACAGGTCATTATGAGGTAAATTACAAGTGTCATACTCTTATTTTTTCCTGCCCGCTTTCTTCTCCCTCTTTTCCTTCCTTTGTTCTGATTAGCCACAAATTAGCATTATACCTATATACCAAAAATACTATCGTTACTATTCATTATAGTTTATTGAAGCTAGTGCATTATAAATGTTTACTAGGGAAGCAATGGTTGCTGACAGACCTAGAAATGTTAAAATACTTCCTCATCTCTCTGACACTTGACTTCAAACTCATACTGTGGACTCTCTCGTAAAATGAAGATATTTAAATAAACATAAAGGTAAGGTAAAGGTTCCCCCGCACTTGCGTGCTAGTCGTTTCCAACTCTAGGGGCCGGTGCTCATCTCCGTTTCAAAGCCAAAGAGCCAGCGCTTGTCCGAGGACGTCTCCGTGGTCATGTGGCTGGCATGACTAGATGCCAAAGGCGCACGGAACGCTGTTACCTTCCCACCGTAGTGGTCCCTATTTTTATACTTGCATTTTTACATGCTTTCGAACTGCTAGGTTGGCAGAAGCTGGGACGAGTAACAGGCACTCAACTCTGTTACGCGGCACTCGGGATTCGACCCACCAAACTGCCAGCCATCTGATCAACAAGCTCAGCATCCTAACCCACTGAGCCACCGCGTCCCTATATAGTCCACCCTATTTAACAGGAACAATATACAGTTGGCAACTTTAAAGGCATTTTCTGTACAGTGGCTGTCATATACAATATATATTGTATGTATATTGTTTGCGTTCGACTACAACCAATAATCACAGTTGCCTGGTTATGCATTATTTTAAAGATTAAATAACCAGCAAAACTACTGAAACAATAAAAGCAATAAAACACCTTAATGAATAGCCCAGGAAAGAGATAATGAAAAGATACAACAGCCATTATCCTAAGACAATTTATGTTCTTAAACTGAAACAAAAAAATCAAACTATAAGCTGAATTTCTCTGGGGAAGAGACTCCCCCTTTGTTCTAGCCACTTATCTTTATATGAACATATTTTATTTCACTACCAATAATCCCCAACTTACGACTATTCATTTAATGACAGTTTGGAAATATAATGATGCTGAAAAAACAACAACCAATGACAGTCCTCAAAGTTACGACTGCTGGTCCACTCTCAAGGTCACATATTCACAATTTGGGTGCTTGCCAACCAGGTCACATTTATAATGGTTGCATTGTCCCAGGTTCATGATCGTGATTTGCAACCAGCTGGCTTCCAACAAGCAAAGTTTATGAGGGATGTTGGATTTGATTGATTGCATGATTGACTTAATAACTGCATGATTCGCTTAACAACTGGAGGAAAAATGGTCATAAAATAGAGGTTGGTCAGGTGATGACTCACTTATGACCACATAGTTTAGCAACCAAAATTTCAGTCCCAATTGTGGTCGTAAATCAAAGACGCCTGTACACGTTTCATAGTTTATTTAAGCTCTTAGATGTATTTTATCAGATAAAATTACCAAACTATTTATCATCCTACTAGTCCATCTACCGTACTGAAGACCCGCTCTCAAAATATAAAAACATGCCCATGGTAAGATTTCCCATTTTTTATACCTGATCTTCTCCAACTTTCACCATATACAAGTGTTTCTTCAACCCCTACTTGACAACCCATCAGTAATTAACAAACTCTCCTCATTTGTTTTAAAATGTGTTAACTTTTACTCTGACTTACAGATCAAGGAGTTGCAGATATGTGCAGTCAACAATTGTATTTTGAGTTATTACCTCCTTTCCATAATAATCCTCATAGATTGACAGTAAATCTTTAACAGGTACATACCTAAAAGTATTAATATCAGAACTTTGATTGAAGCCACAAAAATGCACTGGTAAAAATGGTATTATAAATTATCTAAACACATTCTTTCCCTCCTTTTCTAGATTCCTTTTTAAATATTGGTAATATTATATAAATCAAACACTAATCAAACCATATGTATTATGTAACTGGTAAAATGATGCAGCTTAGATATACTATAGAACGGTGTTTCTCAACTGTGGCCATGTGAAGAGGTGTGGACTTCAACTCCCAGTATTCTCTAGCCAGCAAACGGGTTGGAGAATTCTGGGAGTTGAAGTCTGCACTTCTTCAAGTGGCCAAGGTTGAGAAACACTGCTGTAGAGAACAGGTTTTGTATTCCAAAAATCTCAGACTAAATTCTTGATTTCTCCAGGACTAGGAATTTAAGATCAAGGAGGAAAGGTTGAATAGAAATCTAACAAACAAATATAAATCAAAAAGAACTAATATAGGCAATAACTCCACTCTATAGTGCAGTACTCAGAGTTAAACTAGACACTTAAACTGCACATCACTATGCCCAATTTATTGGCTTTATTTTTTTGGATGTAAATACAGTATGGTCTGATCTCTTAAACTGTTCAAATTCTTCCCCTGCTCTCCCATTTTTTTAAAATAGAAACATTCAACAACCTATGATTATGGCTTCAAAAATTAGTAAAAGTAAAACTGAATTGAAATAAGCAATTGGCAAACGGTGTAAGAATTCTCAGAAATACAAGTTTCATATGTTCTTTGTGTATCCGACAATGGTTAGTAGCCTAGTTGCCACAATCTGTACCAACTGCATCTTTGTAAAGGCAATCCTATACAGAGTGAATTGAAGTAATCAGGGCAGAACGTAATTGAAGTATGGATACCATTACTAGAAATGAGGGTTATATTAAGTGAACCCTCTTACTTAGATGCTAGTAAGATCCATCTATCATTATATAAGGTTGTAGACCTCTACCAAACTAAACAAGTTACCCTTGATCTCCTTCATCCAGTACAACATTAGAGTCTAATTCACAATGGTTCTTGAGGACCTGACTAGCTGAGAGGAAAAAAATAATAGATTTCAGTAACTGTTTCTCATCCTCCCTCTGCAATTTGCAACACTATATGAGTGTGTATATCAATGTCCATATGCATCAAACATCAATGATCGCATTTGTGGCTCTTACCAGCTTGCTTTCAAATAATCAAAATCAAGTTCATATTGGCTTAACACATCTCCCCCTAAAATTAGAATGAAAGGAGTGTATGTCATCAATTTATTTAACAACAACAAAAGATGTAGCTTCATGTTGAAGTTTTATGATGAATATAATCCCTTATATGAGTGACGGTGAACCTTTTAGAGACTGAGTGCCCAAAAACTGCCCCCCATTCCACCCCCCACCCACCCACAGGGTCACCCAGCGCCTCCACGGCCCGCCGCAGATTGCCGAGGCAGCCCAGCAGCGCCCTCTGCCCACACCCCACAGCATCATCTGCACGTGACGGGGCACGAGTGCAGTGTCTTTTCCCCGATGCCCGGCTACCATGTCCTTGGCTGCTTGGGGCAATTCTTCTCGGGGGGGGGCTGCTGGGGAGGTGGGGCTGGGGTGATGGCGTGTGTGTCCACAGAGAGGGCTCTGAGTGCCGCCTCTGGCACGCATGCCATAGGTTCGCCACCACTGCCTTATATCCTGTGATTTAGCCTAACAAAATCTTCACAGGACAACCATTCATGTCTGAATGAAGCCCAAACAGATATGACATATTGTGAGCACTGCAGTAATATTGGATAGGTCGCATGGGCTTTTCCTGTAAGATTGGTAGCCCTTCTATATGGGTTGGGGTTTTTTCCCCTCTCTCTTACACATTGCAACACATGCTTTATAGCCATAATGGGACAATATCAAAGCAACTGGAATGCCAGTGATAGTTTTTGAAATGTCAGCCCTTGGGCAACAAGGATCAGATGGCTCATGAAACTCAAAGAAACTTCATAAAAACCTTGTGATATATCATGGGAATCTACAATTTTAGAAAATCACACTGGTTATAAGCAGACTTGTGGATAATATAAAGTTCTACCTATAATATAATATAATATAATATAATATAATATAATATAATATATATAATATAATATAATATAATATAATATAATATAATATAATATAATATAATATAATATAATATAATATAATATAATATAATATAATATAATATATAATATAATATAATGTAATAGACCATAATTTATAGTCCATTAAAATATATCTAGTGTGAATATATCACAAATGGAAAACAGCAGCTGATATATATATATTAAATATCAAGTTGTTCTAGAGACAGTGGAAACCAAAATGGAGAATGCCTATGATTCATATGTACTGTAACAACGACACTCACATACACATACTTTTCAAATAAAATTAGAGAATGCCATCTCCAGAGTCTCATAACCTTGAGACATTCAAAGGAAATTTGGGGAGAGTTTTCTAGGATTTATAAGTACATAAATTACCAAAATCACCAGTAGAATGAGCTTGTGAATATGAACCATGAAAATCAATCTAAATAAAAAGAAGGAACAATATTATTTATAATTCGTTATCTCTTTAACAAATAAACAAATATGAAGTACTTTTAAAAATTTCTTCTTTTTTTAAACTTATCCAGATTGTAGAGATAAAACACTCCCTTGTGGCTTTTTCCCTGCCTGTGTAAATAGGAATTCCCTATCAGTAGTTTGTTGTCAATTGATTGCAAAAATCCTTTATGTTTCTTGTTACTTGTCTATCTCTATCTTCAGAACTGCCCAAGTGCTTTAATTCAGCCCCCCGCATATAAACAGCTCTGCAGTGAGCAGCCTTCATCCATAAAAGGCTAAAAAGGAAATCCCAATAGGCAAGCATTTTTTGCTATAATCTATATAATTACTTTAAAAGAGCAACATCTGGATATTCAAAGATATGACTGAAATATATTCATTAAAATATATATAGTTTTTAGTTGTGGTTCATAAAAGCCCTGCAGACTGCAAGGATCTGATTTATTTTTTTAATATTCTATTGACATTTGTGAGGATGAAGCAAAATAATAAATGCAACTGTAAAACAAGTACATGGAAAAACCCTACGCCAGAAAGAGAACACTACTTACAGCTGCCATGGCCTGTAGAAATCCTTGTTCAATCCCCAAGCTGTGCCAGCTTACATCTGCCACCATGTGTGAGGCAATCCCAAAGAGAAAAGCCACCAGCTTCTCTGTAGCCTAAGTACCATTTAAAAAACAAACAAATGACTCCATAATAACATTATTAAAACCAAATGGACAAAAGACAGGCAATATGTGACACCTCTGAGCCAATCCGTTTGGCGATGAAAATTGATTGCAAATATAAATTAGGTAAGTTTAGTTTTAATAGATGAAATGGTCAGCCTTCATATAAAGGATGGGTTTCAAAGAATAATATGAACGACAGAAGGAAAAAGGTAGAAACCATAGATCTATTTCATTTAGAAGGCATCCACCACCAAATCAGAGAGGAATAAATCACTGTGGAGTGTGTACTAACAGTGCCTGGGTATACTTAAGAGGGCACTTAGTTTTTGAGCCTGACTAATGTAGGTTTCCTGGTAAAATACATGGGAAAAACCCACTGGGGAAAATTCCACTTAGGATTAGGGTTGGGTCACCGTAAACTCGAAGAGCAAAATAGATATCGCCAACAAACTCGGAGTGCTTGCTTATGGTTAGGAGGGCACTTACTTTTCCAGCCTGCCTAATGTAGGTTTCCTGGTAAAATACGTGGGAAAATCCCATTGGCAAAAATTCCACTTAGGGTTAGGGTTAGTTTTGTTTTTAATTTTCATTTGTAAAAAGTCATAAGTATAAACAATTAAAATGTTTTATCCTTATGAACCTCTTTTATGTCCCCCACTTTTTCAGTTTTGTCTTTTATTTTTTCCAGAAAAATATTATCACTGTAATTACGGTATATCTGACTAGTTGAGAATCAGCAGAAGAATAAAGGATAATTCCAAAAGACTAGTTGTATACCTTATGTAAATGATCCTGGGGTAACTTTTATTGACTGCTACATATTCAACTACATTTTTTGTAATGAAGTAGTACATATTTCCACCAGAAGTCAGATAGAATGAGAGCAGAATCTAAAGCAGGGGGTCTTCAAACTTGGCCCTTTTATGACTTGAGTTGCTGGCTGAGGAATTCTGGGAGTTGAAGTCCACAAGTCATAAAAGGACCAATTTGAAGACCCCTGATCTGAAGCTCTGTTTTTAGCTAATTAAAACAGCTGCCTAATCAATCACCAAAAGAATTGTCAATTTTTTTTTACTTACCTTCTATCTTTGGGTGAAAAGGTGAGAGAGAAACAGTTTTTGAAAAGTGTATTCACGGCTTCACAGGAAACAACAGATGGAAAATGTATTACCTCTTCCCATGGCTGCGGATAGTTCTTTCTGATGTAATGGATACTTGTGTTGAGGAAAGGTGACCAGTGAGTATCTTCAGAAACATAATGGAACAATCCTGACAATTCAGAGGACAAGGCTTACTTTTTTCAGAAACCATAACAACTCATATTTAATCTACATTAGGCATGTCAAACTGCCACCCCACGGTCTGGATGCGTCATGCCGAAACTGCGCCCACCCCATTGCCGGCCATGGGGAAAAAGTCACAATACGTCGCGAGACGTCATGTGATGTCGCATGCCTGATTACATGTTGCATTTTAGTCATACAGAATATAACGTTCAGTAACATTTTAATGGCAAAATATTACATGAAAATATTTTAATATATTCAGCAAAACGTTTAATAAAACCCCAATAATGTGAATAATAAAAATGTTCAGGATCCCATGCCAAGATCAAAAATATTCCCAGAAGATGCAGTGGGAAGCAAATTCTGCTTCGCACTGGTATATCCACAAAATCGCCAGACGTCAAGCTTGATTTAAAATAGACTTTGTTCACTGTGCATGCCCTGATTTTAATATGATACGCACAGTGGTGGGATTCAGCCGGTTCACACCACTTTGATAGAACTGGTAGCTAATTTTTTGTTGCCCAGGCCCAGAATGGACTTCCAGAAGTGGCATCTACAGAGAACCGGTTGGTCACATATTTGAATCCCACCACTGGATACGCACTATTGTTCGATCTGAACATGGGCTATTTAAAATGTGATTTACCTTTATAAGCCAAGATCATAAAGTAAAACCACAATTAGTCAAGAAGAGGAACGCTTCAGTAGAGTGTAAAGAAGACAGGTTCTCATTGTACACTTATTGATGTATTTTCCAATTTCATGAATAAATGGACTGGTCTACTTTTGCAATAATTGATCATATTAAAAAATAATATTTGACCTAGGGTCTCCTACCATTTTGGCAGAGGCCAGAATAAAAAGCATCAGGATACAGGCTTCCTGCTTGATATGCATCTTGGTGAGCTAGTATTAGCTGCCACAATAGAACAAAGAAACAAACATGTAAGTATTAAAAGGATATTATTATAATGCTGAAAATTTTATGTTTATTTAGCAAAATCAAAATCACTCCCCTGAAAGATTACAGAAGGCATGACAGAGATAAGTCACTCCATATGATTTATCTTTAGCATCAAATTATTAAAAAGTTGTTCTTCATAGGGATCTCCCTTGACTAAAACTCATTAACAGTAATTTCTGCAGTAAACTAATCTTGAATCCAAATGTCCACCTTTTCTAATATGATGCCCTTCAACATGATTACTATTCCTCCTCATATCATTCAACAACAATACACTCTATAGATATTTATCCTACATTTCCAAGCATAAAATCAGAAGCTTATTGGACTCTATCAACTTTTAGGAAACAATTATGCTGGTCAGTGAAAGAGCTTCCTATGCATGTAATTAATAGCCTACATATGTAGTTAAGTAGCTGATAAAGTAAAACACTGTACACATTAGTATTTAAATTATTATTTATTTTTCCTCCCACCCAGCAAAGTGACTACAGTTAAAAACGCAATTAAAACCTATCCCATATTTATGTATGGTGTTCTCCTGGCTGATATAAACCAACAAGGCTGGCATGCTTCAGTTCTTTCAATTAAGTGGTGTCAACCTTTGGGACCCAGGCTGCACGCTTTCTCCATTACAGTATCTATCCTCTGAAATAAAGTTCATCCTGAAATCTGAGTAGCTCTAACCCTGATAACATTCTAGACAGTCTTGAAGATCTGGCTCTTCTTCCAGGCCTTGGATTAGGGTGGCTAGAGTCCCTTTTGAGTTCCATCTTGGCTACCTTCAGCATCTTGTTCTTCATCTCCTTTTCTTATTGGTGGGTTTCCTAGTTGTTTTTGAATTCTATTCTATTTTCATCGTTATACAGGTAGTTCTTGACTTACAACCATTTGTTTAGTGACCAAAGTTACAATGGCACTTAAAAAGCGACTTACGACTGCTTTTCACACTTACGACCATTGTAGCTTCCCCATGGTTACAGGAGAAAATTTGGATGCTTGGCTACTGACTCATATTTAAGGAGGATGCAGTGTCCTGAGGTCATGTGATCAACTGATTCATGTTACAATAATAAACCCTCTACCTTACGATAGTCAACTTGTCCATCTTGCTGGCTGAAAAATTCCAGCGCTCTATGAGCTGAAAAAATAATAAGATCACAATACATTTAGCAATGTACATTTGTAATGAGATAGACTAGAGAAACTGTAAGGAGGAATCAGTTACAGCTTTTCAGCGAATAAATATCCACATTTTATACAGGTATTCACACATGCTTTCCAAAATGCTGGGTGTTTCCCCACAGTTCAGTTAAAATGTTATCCCCTCTGTCCTTCAGCCAATAAAAATTATACTGACATAAAATGTGCTGTCCCCATTACAGATCCCTCACTGGCTTCTCTGCTCTGGCTTGTTGCCAGATGGTTGTGTCTTGATTTCATGTGTGCCAGGCAGGTTAATCAAAACATTTACTATTGTCTCTGATTTTGCTGCTTTTTCCTGAACTAAATCAACCAGCAGGATTCTATCTGCCAATCATGAATATAGTCAGCTGTCAAAAATCCTCAATGTGGGCAAGTCAGGGCAGTGGTCTCTATAAAAGAGAAAAGGCTCGCCTGTTTTATTAGGCAACCCAGATGATCACCTCCTGGATAGGCTTGTTTTGACACTCAGTTTAGGCTGAGACCAAACAGGCACCTCTCAATTCATGGACCGACTGCTTTCAAGCAGGCATGTTTCAACAGCGAGTTTAGTTCTAAACTCAGTCTTCAAATAAAACTTTCCAGCATCTGATCAAAATATCTGCGTAAGGAAAAGCCCCACCTCTCATAGACATATTAGCTGACCAATGGCCTTGTTTTGACAATGGATATCCAAAAAAATGGATATGTCAAAAAAAGCCAGCCAAGCAGTTGATCATTGCAGCAACCTAGGAAAGCAGAACGGCTTCTACTTTTCCAATGTTCTTCCAAAGGATTCTAAATATGTAGTCAAAACAAGCAACTAAACCACAGACATGTTTAGATTTTCAGATCTTGATAGTTTGTGATTTTCTCCAATTCTTTGTCTTCTATTATTGTTGTTGTTGTTGTTACTACTACTACTGTTTATCTACTGCTACTAATAGCTTACCTATTTCAATGTGTGTTGACAGGCCACATGGTATAATTCTTTCACAAAAATTGCAAAGTACAGCCAGAATCAACCAACTCCTGAAAGCTTCCATGCCACTGATAATCTGTAGTATAAACCACAATTTTGAAGATGTGTTCAGTAGGAAGATTGCAATCTTTGAAACATGAAAGTAGACTACATTTCTAAATCAAATATGACAATGGCACTCATGCTTGAAATTCAATTCCCCATTTCTATAAACTAGCTAATAGATTATTTTATTTTATAAACAAGAATTAGACCAAGAAACCTAAAATCCCTTATTCATTGGTAATGAGTCAAGTCATGCCTAAAATGGAGAAGGTGAACTGTTATTGAAGTGAACACTTAAAAAAAATCTCTCTTCTAATTATTGATTATTTAGCCAATCAAGAGTTATCTCCAGCTGGATAGCTCCTCTGCTTCAACTAAAAGTCATTACTTAATGGCGTTTCTGTCATATAAAATAAAGAAGAAGCCAAAGACAAATATAACAGGTTACAAATACAAGACCTTGTCTGCCTTAAAGGCAGATCTTATCTGCCTTAAAATTAGGAGTTGTGTGTTTACACAATAAAATGAACATCTGGAAGCCTCTCTTGCCAAATATGGTATCTGTATCAAAAAATATTACCAAACAATATCCATCTTTTTGGAAAAAAAGCAAAGTTGAAATGACTGTATCTGCCTTCCATTTTTCCACTAATGCAATGATGCAGTGCTTATTTTACTCACTGTGAGGTAAACTGCCCATGAGCAAGAGGTCTGCATGATAGCAGCTTATATCTATCTTGATTCATGGGTTAATAAGGAATAAAAACTAAGTGCTGTTAATGAAATTCTGAAATAAATGCAGTAATTCATATTAAACAGCAATCATTTCTCATTTCAAAATGCTAGAAAATTCTAGAAAATACTGAAGGAGGGGATCCAAGCCAAGAAGTCCCTCACTCCACCCCACTTCCCCACCCCCACCCCTCGGCTTTTCTCTGCCAAGTGTGAGGTGGAATTTGTACCGACAGTTTTATATAATTTTTATCAGCAGCTGCCTCTGCCCACTTATTTTGCCTTTTAAAAATATGTCTACAACTTTCATCATGTAATACCAGAACTGTTGGTAACATAGTGCATAAGCACAATAATTTGTTTTAAAAACAAAAAAATGGTACAAGAAGTATTCAGTAAGCATGATTTAAAGGAACAATAAACTTTTCAGCGACAAGTACAATGATAAAGCCAGAGTGAGAGATTATATAAATTGAAATGCCTGGATACAGATTCATTTTAACTGGAGGCTGAAAAAGACTATAAAGTAGGTATTACTTGCTGAATCTTTTGAGGAAGAAAATGTTCCAAAAATGAGGTTCTCCCAAAGTGAAGTTATTTTCTTTAAAATCGCACTTCCTGCATGGGAGGAATTTGGAACAATGCCATTTTGGAAGGTCTTAAATCAAGGCTTGGCAGGACAAGTTGGTTCCAAAGTTGTTCCAAAGAGCTAGAAATGGAAGAAATACCACCTTAAAAATGAGTGAAAAAGTAAAATAAGGTAACAGTGCAGTTCTTCTGATTGGAATTCTTTTAATATTTGAATGAATTGTATTGTACTGTCAACAATCTACACAGAATTTCTAAGTCATCTTTGTGGCAATGAGAGCATGGATGACCATAGTAAGATCATTTTTGTTGCTAAATAACCATGGCTAATATTATCCATGCCACTAAGACCATTTGAAACTTTGGTTTATTGGCCCTTACCCAGACCATTACCAAATCTAGATACCACTTCAGTAGTCTGTGCTGACCCAGAGAAATAGCTTTAAATACCCTGAGACTAAATAATTCCAAATTCTTGAAATGTCCTCATTCAGTACCTTTGTATACATGTTAAAAGAGCATAAGAGATATAACAGACCCTGCCATAGTTTTTTCCTCCCTGACCACTTAAACTAATGTGGAGAATGGCAGAACTGCTTCACCCATTCATCATTCCTCTTTGTGGATTTATATACCAATGTACCTAAGGTTAAGCCATCTATTGCCCAATACACTGAATCATAAACTGAATTTGCACACCAATGCCTTTTGGATGGGGAGAACTCAGCAAGAGAAGTCCAGTGCCCTCCTCATTGCATAGTCATGATCCAACTCCATGATCCAATGTGGCAAATGAGTGGTCAGAAAGAAATGCTGGATCCAATTCTCCGACGGCAACAGAAAATGGCAACTTATAACGATGAATCATTTAAACATCTTGGGGACATTTTATTTCTGGAATTTAAGAGGCCATTCTCAATCAAATGAAAGAGTTTTCAAAGTGCAAATTTATGAAGAGGTTTAACAGCAAAATAAAATGCTATTTGTTGTTATTTTTTAAAAATCACATTATGTATACCAGTCAGCTCATTGATGCATAAGGACAGCTATACTATTACATATCTATATTTGAATGGCCAAGCTAATCATCTTTCCCACCTGTATTTCTGCACGTTTGTTTTCCCTGGACTAAATTGCTCATAATTTATGCTCCCACCATATAGGTTTACAATCAGGATAGCAGAATAACAGAGTTGGAGAGGACCTTGGGGGTCTTCTAATCCAACCCCCTGCTCAAGCAGGAGACCCTGTGCCATTCCAGACAAGTGGCTGTCCATTTAAAAAGCGCTGGTGATGGAGCACCTACAACTTCTGCAGGCAAGTCATTCCACTGATTAATTGTTCTTATTGTTAGGAAATTTCTTTTTCAGGTTGCTTCTCTCCTTGATTAGTTTTCAAGCATCGCTTCTTGTCTTGCATTCCGGTTCTTTGGAAAATATATTGACCCCTCTTTGTGACAGCCTGTCAAATACTGAAACACTGCTGTCATGTCATCCCTAGTCCTTCTTTTCACTAGACAAACCCAATTCCTGTAACCATTCTTCCTTAATTTTAGCCTCCAGCCCCCTAGTCATGTTTGTTACTCTTCTCTGCACTCTTTCCAGAGTCTCAACATCTTTTTTATAATATGGTGACCAAAATTGGACACAGTATTCTAAGTGTGGTTTTATTAAGGCTTTATAAAGTTATTCTAATACTTCACGTGATCTTGATTCTATCCCTCTGTTAATTCAATCTAGGATTGAATTCACTTTTTTGGCTCCTGCCATACTGTTGGCTCGCATTTAAGTGATTGTCCTGATCAAGAGGGCATTCTCTAAAAGCACATGGCAGAAAAAAATATGAGCTGTTAACATGCCATAAAAGTACTTTTTAAAGATGTTTGCATTTGTGACCCATCCTTTTGCATCCTTTCTGTAACAGCTGCACATCTCCCTCAGAGATTCCCCTTAATATTAATAGTCTTGCACTGAGAACCAATGACAGGTCCAAAGTAACTGAATCAGTATTACTCTTCTGAAGTGGAGTCTTCTCTCAGCCGAGATTTTGGAGACTCACTTCCACCGGAAAAATTCCAGATGACCATCAGAAGTGGTTCCTCCTAAATTGCCTGTGCAGGTGGGTGTTGATTAAATTACAGCGGCATGGCCGCTTAGCATAATTAAATCCCATATAAAACAGTAGAATGACTGTAGAATCTCCCCAGAGGGAGATTTTCCCAGACTGTAGAATCTCCCCAGAGGGAGATTTCATGGCAATCAGACCGCTGGGTGACTTTAAAGTTTAAGCCATCCTGAGCACCGTCATGTAAATGGCATTATCTCCATCAATGTGTCTATACCCTATTGAGTTGAGAGGCTCTTATTCCCAGGAGAGCATACTCCTGGGTTTTTGTGGCTCCTCCAGCCTGAATCAGAATCAAAATAGAGCTGGAAGGGACCTTGGAGGTCTTCTAGCCCACCCACCCCCCCTGCTCAAGCAGGAGACCCTATACCAGGGGTAGGCAACCTTGGCTCTTTTATGACTCGTGGACTTCAACTCCCAGAATTCCTGAGCCAGCATAGCTGGCTCAGGAATTCTGGGAGTTGAAGTCCACGAGTCATAAAAGAGCCGAGGTTGCCTACCCCTGCCCTATACCGTTTCAGACAAGCGACTGTCCAGTCTCTTCTTAAAAAGCCCCAGTGACGAAGCACCCCGCAACTTCTGAAGGCAAGCTGTTCCACCGGTTTATGGTCCTCACTCTTAGGAAGTTTCTCCCTTCATTCCAGGTTGCTTCTCCCCCTGGATTAGTTTCCCTCGTTTCTCGCCTTGCCTTCTGGCGCTTTGGAAAACAAGTCGACCCCTTCCTGCCTCTTTGGGGCAGCCTAGCCCGAGCCCCTTTGCGGCCCTCCGCTTGCTAAGCAGCGGAGGAGCTCCAAGGGTCGCGGTGCTCCTCAAGGGACGCTCCCCAGCCCTTTTTCGCCCGCCCGCGCTGCTCCGCCTTCCGAGGCGGGGCAAGACGATGGCGGCGAGGATTGCGTGGCCGCGTTTCCGGGGGTTGCTGGATCGCCGCTCCTGCCCTAGTCCCCGGTTCCTGCCGCAGCCTAGGCCGACCATGGCCAGCCCGTCGCCTAGCCGGCCGAGAAGTACCGGCCCAGGCTTCGCCGCTGGGGCCGCTTCCTTGGCCCGATCTGCAGGCTTCGTGGGAGGCCGCTGGCTCCAAGCGGCAGCCACTTTCCCCGTGCGGGACCCGGCCACCGGCACGGAACTCCTCCGGGTAGCCGACTGCGGCGTGGCGGAGGCGGAGGCCGCGGTGAAGGCCGCCTACGAAGCCGGCGCAGCTTGGAGCGCGGCTTCGGCCAAGGTGAGCGGAGGGAAGGCGGCCGGCGGCGTCCCGGCTTAGGGAGAGGCTGCTGGGGGGGGGGGGGAGGCGGTGTAGGTGCAATAAGCAAATTGGGAAGGCAGAGGGATGCGGGGTGCGGAAAGAACTGCTTGCCAGGAAGCAAGCGATCCGAAAACCCGGGGATAAGTTTCAGTCAGTCGGGTTTCTGCACATGTGCAGAGTGCCAAAGAATTGAAGCCTTTGAACTATGGTGCTGGAGAAGACTCCTGCGAGTCCCTTGGACTGCAAGGCGATCAAACCGGTCAGTCCTAGAGGAGATCAACCCTGACTGCTCTTTAGAAGGCCAGATCCTGAAGCTAAAACTCAAATACTTTGGCCACCTAATGAGAAGGAAGGACTCACTGGAGAAGAGCCTAATGCTGGGAAAGATTGAGGGCAAGAGAAGAAGGGGACGGACAGAGAATGAGGTGGCTGGATGGAGTCACTGAAGCAGTAGGCATGAGCTTAAATGGACTCCAGAAGATGGTAGAGGACAGGAAGGCCTGGAGGAACATTGTCCATAGGGTTGCGATGGGTCGGACACGATTTCGCAACTAACAACAACAACCTGCTCTTCCCGAATAGCTCTTCGCAGGTTGATTCAAATTCAGCATAAAGCGTTCACTTCCTAATAATGTCTTTTATCTGCAGCCTCTCTAGAGCAAACCACAGGTTTGCCAAAGTAACGGGGCACAGTCATCAATTCATTACTGTACACCAATGCCGCTGTTAATGCTTTATGTCAGAACATCTGGTGGAAAACATCCAGATGTATATGCGGATCTCAAAGCGTGTGTTGTCATTTCTCCCCATCGGCCCTGCAGACACCCATGTATTCAGTCTTAATAATATCTGGTATCTGGAGTTAATTTTTTCCCCCAAATTGTGCTAGTTGTATTCAGAAAATAACAGAATAACAAAGTTGGAAGGGACCTTGGAGATCTTCTAGTCCAACCCGCCTGCTCAAGCAGGAAACCCTATAGCAGACAAATGGCTGTTGAGTCTCTTCTTAAAAGCCTCCGCTGATGGAGCACCCATAACTTTAGGTAAACTGGTGTGGTCCTGTGGTTGGATTATGGATTTAAAAAATCAGATATGTAGTACTCACCAGTAGATTAAAATCCAGTTTGCAGAGTCAGTGAATGAAATTGCTGTGATGGCAGTTTCTTGGCTTACTTGTTAACTAAATTGGCACATGTACTTTGTACAAGATAAAAGGAACACGTGTAATATTTATGTATTTCCAGTATGTAAATAGCATGATGATAGCCTGCAGAGGCCCATTAGAAGAATACAAGATATTTCACTAGTTTTCACCTTTAATGAATTCTTATTTCTAAATCATGAATTCATATGTTTATATAGTTTCAAATTGTGTTTTGTCCAGTCTCTAAATAAAAAGCCATTTACTCTCCAGGAGTACCTGCAGGATCAAAGTCTTTAATCAGCAATGTTGGACTGTTGTTCCACAAACTTGCTTGTTTCATATACGTATCACCACATTTGTAAAAAAGGGACAGGGTTTGCAGTGTGAACACTTTCATGATTTGAACTTCCTGTAGACATTTTTTGGCTTTTTTTTTTACATTCTGGAGCCTAAAACAAGAGTGAATTCTTTACTAAGTCAGACTTACTTATGAATAGCATTTTCCTCTGAATATCTTGGAATACTCTTGGATGTTTTTTAAATGTTAATTATTTTGTCTGTTTTTTTTACACAAAGTATCTTTCCACCTCTTGCATTGTTTCGGACCTCACTTGGCCTGTGTTTGTACAGTACAGTAGATCTACTGTACTATAAACTAGTCAATGACTTTAATTACAAATTGCTTATAATGCACACTCAGCCCAGTCAGTGAGTCATAAAAATTCAGACTTTAAATTAACTGAGTAAACTTTGCTTAAATTAAATACAGGTGGGATAGTATAAAACATAGCTACTGAAAATGCTTGACTATGGGGCTGATGTATTAAAATCATCTTTTAGTTTTAGGAATAATATTAGATTGAACTTTGATCTACTTGATAGATTTGGAGTGATCATAGTTGAATAAAGTAAGACTCTATAAGTTACAATTATATTTAGAGAAATTTGCTTTTTTAAAATTTTACAAAGATCCTTCTACAGTACAGTTTTATTTTTTATTCAGGATAGAGCGGTTTTGCTTCGTAAATGGTATGATTTGATGATAGAGAATAAAGATGAGCTTGCAAGGATCATTACAGCAGAAAATGTAAGTATACAAAGAAGAAAAGAGATCGAAGCAACCAATAGATGGAATTCAAATGTTCTTCCTTGCTTGTGTTTGCCCCGTATTCTAAATTATATATCCTGGTTCATAAAATATAGCAGCTATATTCACACAATACATTACCACATTATAGCATAGTACATTACTAAGGTAATGGCAGTGCTTGCCAAACACATTGAATCTTACTTAGTCTTGTGTGATTCCAGCCCATGTTATTGTTCTGTACCATTCATTCATTCATTGGCATCCTTCAGTCTCAAGTGAATATGGTATCATGCTCTGGAAAGAGGTCCTAAAGCAGCATCTGGTGTGTCTAAAAAGGCCAATGTGAGAGTGGCAGTCCTTCCGGGACTGCCTCTTTGCCTCAGCCTGCCGCACAAGTGTCTCATCAAAATGGAATTAAGGGCAGTGTTAAAAGTGAAGCCTATTGCTTCTGAGCAGCTAATCTTCTAACATTATGGAATGTTTTGAATCAAATTTTGTTAGCTGAGCGATTCAATACCGAGGGCTTAAGAAAGAAATGGATGCTACAAGAGAAATAGAGGACCAAGTTAACATTTCTTTTATAATTATTTCTTAGGTTAAATTTATTTGCTGCCTATCTTGCCAGGGGGCCATTCTAGGCAGTTTACAATAATAAGGAAGAAAAAGAAAAAGAGTGTAAACAGTACAGAAGTAAAATAATAGAACATAAAATAAAAATATGGAGGAATGGAGAGCAGAGGGGGGTGGGGCAGGGAGAGTGGAGTCTGCCATCAATCCAGCAGCCACCTCCAGTATATATTGTTTGAATAGGTGGAGGAGAAAATAGGAACGGCAGTGTAGCCTGAATAATATATGCAAAAAACCTCCTGGGCCTTGTTGCCAGGAAACCCTAAATGGGGCAACTGGGAGGTAATGGAAATAGCTGTTACTTATATTATCTGTTTGCTGAGTGAGCTGACAGTGGCATGTTGGGAGCCAGCAGGGCTGAAACTGCTCTCTAGATTAGCACTTCCTAAAGTGTGTTCTGGGGTCTGACACGATCCTTGTAAAATATAAAATAACAGTCCATGGAAAATGTACAAATAATCCCACTCTTTTGTCTCCAACCAGAGTTTTCCAGCTGTGATTTTTTTCCAGCAATCTGGTAAAAGGAGAGCTCTAGCTATTGGCAATCAGATGACCTAAGCCTTAAAAAAAGTAGCAGATAAAATAACAGAACAGGAAAAAAGGTCAAAACTACAAATACATGAAACCACAGATAAAAAGGGCCACCTGTACAGTTTTTTAGGTTAACTAAGATTTTAAAAAATAATTTCAGTTTGAATAGGGATAAGGGCTTGAAGAAAGTTATAGGATATGCAACTGATAAAAACATTCAAAACTCTGTGTAGACTATTATAAATGGTAATAAGTAGCTAAAACCTTTTGGACCAGAAGCTATTTAAAGTTTAGTTTCCTAAGTGCAGGTAGCAATAATCACTTACCTTTGTGGGTAATCTGTCACACAGAACTATCCAATGAGGTAACCATCATGAAATCATCAAAACTGGAAATCACTTGGGAATGCAGCCATCAGAATTTGCAAGTAAGCCCTCAGATTTTTCCTAAGTAAGAAAAAGAAGTGACTCCTACTAAAAGAAAGGAATGGAAAATGCATTTCTATATATCCTTCTAGTAATTACTTTGTGTCACCTTCATATAATGTTTTCAAATTAATAGCTGAGATAGATTATCTATATAGTGTTGGTGAAATGTTAATGCCTCCTGCATGGAACTTTTATTACAGTGAGTTTGCTGCTTTTATACAAAAATTCAGTAAAACATAAGAATTAAAGATCTAGCTAAAAAATGTGGTGAAAATGTGGTCATTTTGCTGCCATCTGGTGATCATCCA
The DNA here is from genome assembly GCF_947247035.1 of Vipera ursinii. Taxonomy (NCBI): domain Eukaryota; kingdom Metazoa; phylum Chordata; class Lepidosauria; order Squamata; family Viperidae; genus Vipera; species Vipera ursinii. Next base: position 151,218,163 of record NC_139516.1, read on the forward strand.
GATTTTTACAACACAGAAATGGCATGCCTTGCTTAATCCTTCCCCTACTAGAAGGTTCTTCCTTGCAAACCATGTCATGCAGGGGTGTTTTTTCCCCTCCTTTTTATTCAGGCAAATAAACACTTATTTAAGCCAGACGGAAACGGCCTAAGAGACAAGATGCTTAGAGAAGAATTGGGCTAGGTTCTAATAAAAGAGAATATGTGTAGCTCAAGCTAAATAGTGGAGTCCTTTATGCCTCCCTGAGCCTGGTGGTTTACTTACCGACATTTAATTACCTGGCTAGTCATTAGTGAAACATCTACAACAGGGGTGTCAAATTCAGTTTCATTGAGGGCCACAACAGCATTGCGGTTGCCCTCAGGGGGCCGGGTGGGTATGGCCAGGGTGGGGGTGGCCTACTGGGTGGGCGTGACTAGAGTGCGTATGGCCTACTGGGTGGGCATGGCCAGCTCTACAACGTTCACATCAAGGCTGCCTATGGGGGCCCGGGCAGGAGTGGGACAGATCTGAGGGTCTCTGGCAGAAGGAGGGTCTCTGGGCCAGGGCCAAGGCAGTGGGGGCCATTCCCTCACTGTTTCCAGGATGGCTTCGCGGGCCACATGAAACCACTTTGCAGGCTGGATCCGGCCCCTGAGCCTTGTGTTTGACATGTCTGATCTACAAGCAAAAACAGCCAAGTTCAAAGAATACAAAGACTCCATGGGCTAGGCTAGGATCTTTCATTGCATACTGTATAGCTATAATGTGATTTGATTGCTTCGGGTCTTGTGTCATAAATAAAGTATAAATCCAGTCATCCCAAATTATAAATCATAGTTTTCGGGTTAGTGTATTGTATCAATGCAGCCATTTGAAGTTCATTGATTGAATTTTCACTCAGCAAATTGTTGATTGCTCAATATGCGAACTTGTCTTTGGAACCCATGGTACAAAGATCAAGGTTTCTAATTTGTGTATCTTGGCAAATGGTATATTTTTTGCCCTGCGATTTTTTGTTATACTCTTTTTCTCATTTCTATCATATATTTTAGATTTAAAGCCTTTTTTGTTCAACTTTTTAATCTTGGCATTTTGTTTATATTTTGCATGTTTACAAATTAAATATTAAATGAAAAAAAATGAAATAAGTCTGACAAAAGTGTAGAATCACAGGTCTTGAGATAGTTTCCTTATATGAGGTGAAATTGGGTACAGATGTGCTTGTTTATTAGTTTTCAGGTTAGAAAAGTTAATAAGGTAATAGTAAAGCAAAAGAATGTCCATTTTGCATTCCCTACTATTTATTTATTTAAAAATTTAAAAAACTACTTCATATAAGCCTTCATACTTGCTCTATATATTTGCATCAATATCTTGTTATTTATAATGGACAGGCAACTACTCCAATATACAGAAAAAAGGGGAGGGGGAGAACCCTCTATTTAAAATATGTACCAGATATGGAGGACAACAATAAAAATAAACATTTTTAAATGAAGGCACAATGGAATGAAAAGTATTAATACTTTTTTTTTAAGAATAGATGTTTGACTGTGTTCATTTATTTGTTCTGAATGTATCACAGGGAAAACCACTGAAGGAAGCCGAAGGGGAAATCTTGTATTCAGCTTCTTTCTTGGAATGGTTTGCTGAAGAAGCCCGGCGTATTTATGGTGATATTATTCCACCTTCAGCAAAGAACAGGAGAGTCTTTGTTTTGAAGCAGCCTGTGGGAGTTGCAGCCATCATTACACCTGTGAGTTGTCTGCTTTGTTGAAATGAAATTGAGGATCCACTTAAAGAGAGGAAGGGATTCCAGAAACAAGGTGCTTTCACAGAAAAGACTCTAGTTTTGGTACTTTGTAAACAAACTTTGAGTGGCAGAGAGAATGAAGACTGACCATTAAAACTTAGAATCTCTGGCAACTCTCAGATTATCTCATTCCAGCTGTTCAGGGTTCAAATAATAGGATGTGCAATCGGGAGATATGAATCAATGAATTCAAGTAAAGCCTGATTCAGCTTGCACTGATTTCTATTCAATTCAGAGCTTTGTATTTCTCATATAAATCTAAATACCGATAGCCCTGGACTTAAAAGCATTCATTTAGTGAATGTTCAAAGTTGCAGCAGTCCTGAATTAAGTGACTTATCACTTTGCAGCATCCCCATGGTCATGTTATCAAAACTTAAAGAGTGTTCAGAGTCAGATTCTTCTGGCCTCCTTTAAATCACATAACATGCCAGACCCAAAATCTCTTGATTTTTTCAAACAGGTCTATTTGGAGATATTTGGAATCTGCTTTCACATGTCATTAATTACAGTAAAAAGCGGGAGCTACTATGCAGGGCAAGATAGCCAATGATTTCCAGAATATTGTTACTCCCAATAGTAGAAGGAGGATTAAGTTTATTATCTTTTTCTTGGTATTTTGGCTAGAAATTTTAGGACTTGCCAGCTATTTCAGTGTGCCCCCAATTCTGTTGATATTAAACTTCCGTGTATCTTTTTGCTATAGTGGAATTTTCCAAGCGCTATGATTACCCGAAAAGTAGGTGCTGCTTTGGCAGCTGGCTGTACAGTAGTAGTGAAGCCAGCTGAAGACACACCTTTATCTGCCTTAGCGCTTGCCGAGGTAAGATTTTTGTACTGCTATTTATTTATTTATTTATGAAAATTTTATATGGCTGCCTAACTTGCTCTCAATCACTTTAGGTTGCTTATAATGATAAAAGCTCAATACAAATACAATAAGAAAAAGCAATAATATGATATGCCAGAGATATTTTTTTTACCATAAAATTCTTAAATAAGAACTGTTGGATGCTGCTGTGACAATATTTTAATACAGGATACATGTTTTTAATGCAAGTATCCAGATCCATGACTCTCCCACCAATTATTTCTCACTGCAGCTTGCAAATCAAGCTGGAATTCCTGCCGGAGTATATAATGTTGTTCCATGTTCCAGACAACAGGCAGCAGCTGTTGGAGAGGTGCTTTGTACTCATCCCTTGGTAGCCAAAATCTCATTTACTGGCTCAACAGCTACAGGAAAGGTATGCATATTCATGGGTTCAAAATTTTATACTCTAGGTCAGGGGTCCTCAAACTTGGCCACTTTAAGACTTGTGGACTTCAGCTCATGGTGGCTGGGGAATTCTGGGAGTTGAAGTCCACAAGTCTTAAAGTGGCCAAGTTTGAGGACCCCTGCTCTAGATTTTAAAATCTTCACAAAGTTGTAACTAAAGTATTTTTGAAACACTGTTAACAATTTTTAAATAAATGTTAACAATTTCCATAGTTCAGCTGTCTTGGGAAGTTTTGTAGAATCTGTTCATTCTTCAAGCATTGCCATCCTTTCTTACATGCCCTGGCCCACCTGTTCCCAGCTTGCTGATCTCCAGATGCAATGGACCTCATGCAACATCCTTGACTATAGTGCAGCATAGATATTCACAGGTAGCCATGATGAAGCCCAAATGACAAAGCATACATTGCGACGTCACAGCACATACTCTTCATAGTTGAGTCTCAAGACTGCTCACAAGAACATAAAAAGTGGACATTTTATTGCACGGTCACAATGCCCATTTCCTTTGCCTGCCCCCTCTTGCAGACTTCAAAGCCATGGGTAATGTTGGCTAGAGATTTGGCATTCCACGGATATGAAAAATATCAAATCATGGAAATCTGCTCTAGGCCATCAAGCTTTTTTTCCACATATGAAAGCATTACTCATTTGGGAGGAAAAGCACTAAGGGAATAATTTTAAATTTTGGTATATTAATATCAAGACTTTTATGACACTTGAAGTCTTGTCTCAGAAAAAATGTAATTTATGCAAATGTTATTAGTCACATCGAGTCTAATTAAGATTTCCTACTGAAGTAGGAAATTTATTCTTGTCTTGTTTTTCTTCCTTTCAACCCAACAGAAAGTTGGAAAAATATGTAAATGAAAGTTATGTATGTTTAAATAGACTAAATGTATCCTTTAATGTCACAAGGGCAGGACGCTGTCCATTAACAGGATAGCTTTCCTAAAACTAAAAGACTAAGATCAAATTTGATTGGAGGAGACAGTGGAGAAACCAGGAAAAAAATGTATTAAGTTCAAAAATTATTCAGATCCAATGGAGACTGCAGGGTAATCTTCCTAGAAAAAGTTCCCACAATGCAGTTGGGCAGCAGCTTGGAATTCTGAGCTCCTCCTTCTAGGTCACATAATCTAGATCAGTATTTTTCAACCTCAGAAACTTTAAACTGTGAACTTCAACTCCCAGAATGCTGAATGGAGAATTGTGGGAGTTGACATTTACGTATCTTAAAAGTTGCTGTGGTTGAGAAATATTGGATTAGAGTATAGCATATGCTCCCCTGCCTTTTGTTTCCCAGCATACACATGCATGCGCTGACACAGCGTGAGCAGAAAGCAAAAATACACCTAACTAATTTGTGGCTTTGAGTATTTGCCTTAAAAGTTTTCGGAATGCATGCATTTAAACCCATTTCTTGAAATTCAGCCTTTAAAAGAAGCATAATCCCTGCTGATTGACTTAAACTGGGGTTTTCAAAAATGTTTAATCCGGATGAAAAGTTATTATTAAAAACAAGTAGAACTTCCTTGATCAAGAGGCAAAGCTTTAGTGGTAGAACATTAGTGAACTCTTTTTTTGGTCTCTCATAGAACCCATTGAGCTCTTGCAGAACCCTAAGGTTTCATGTAGCTGTTTGAAAAGTCTTGATTCAGACCACTTTCCCCACCCTGAGTAGTTTCTCAGACTACACCCTCTAAAATTTTCACTGGTTCGGGATCCTGTGAGCTACAAACTCAGCATGTCTTTCTAATCAAACAGGACTGGGGCAGATTAAGGGATCCAAGTACACACAAGCACAGCATATGAGCTATAAGTGAAAATACTGGTCTATCCAAGGTTTAAATGGATATTTATTTAAGAAACTGGTAGTTTAACATTGGCTTTAGGAAAATATTCTTCTTAGAGTAATTAGCTTTTCATGCCTGCTGTTATACTTACAGGTATTGCTACGCCATGCTGCTGGCACGGTCAAGCGGGTTTCCATGGAGCTTGGAGGACATGCTCCTTTCATCGTCTTTGACAGTGCTGACGTAGATAAAGCAGTTGCTGGAGCTTTAATTTCTAAATACAGAAATTCAGGGCAGGTGAGCTTGTCTTATTTTGTTTAATCTTATGAACCTTTCACCCCCGCCCCCGCTAAGCATGTTGTTGTTGTTGTTAGCTGCGAAGTCGTGTCCGACCCATCGTGACCCTATGGACAACGTTCCTCCAGGCCTTCCTGTCCTCTACCATCTTCTGGAGTCCATTTAAGCTCACGCCTACTGCTTCAGTGACTCCATCCAGCCACCTCATTCTCTGTCGTCCCCTTCTTCTACTGCCCTCAATCTTTCCCAGCATTAGGCTCTTCTCCAGTGAGTCCTTCCTTCTCATTAGGTAGCCAAAGTATTTGAGTTTCAACTTGAGGATCTGGCCTTCTAAAGAGCAGTCAGGGTTGATCTCCTCTAGGACTGACCGGTTTGATCAGGAGTCTTCTCCAGCACCATAGTTCAAAGGCTTCAATTCTTTGGCGCTCAGCCTTTATTATGGTCCAACTTTCACTGCCATACATTGCAACTGGAAAGACCATAGCCTTGACTATACGCACTTTTGTTGACAGGGTGATGTCTCTGCTTTTTAGTGTGCTGTCTAGATTTGCCATGGCTTTCCTCCCAAGGAGCAAGCATCTTTTAATTTCTTGGCTACAGTCCCCATCTGCGGTGATCTTGGAGCCCAGGAAAATAAAATCTGTCACTATCTCCATTACTTCCCCATCTATTTGCCAGGACCGCTAAGCATGGAGCTATATAAAACCTTGTTTTGATTGCTTCTTACATTTGAGGAAAATAGGATCAGTAATATTTATTATTATTTAAATTTACATGCAATTCACTTAATGGCAACGAGTAAAACTTTTTCGCTAGGATCTTAACGGCACAAGTATAATAGACCTGTATACCTTTGAAGAGTATTCGGAAGCTACAATTAGTGCAGAATATGGATGACAGCGCAGGCATTTCCTAGGGTGGCCCACCGTTCCACGAGCTGCATTGGCTGCTGGTATGCTTCCAAGGGCAATTCAAGGTGTTGGTAATCACCTTTAAAGCCCTTCATGGCATGGGTCCAGGCTACTTGAGCGACCGTCTCATCCCACTGAGATTGGCCTGCTCCACCCTTGCCGGCAGAGGAGGCATGTGGCAGACTCTGTCAGCCAAAGCATTCCAGCCGGCAGGGTCAGGAGAAGAGTAATCTTCTCTGCCATCACTCCTGTCCTTTGTAATATCTTGGCCAATGGACTGATGTTGGCTCCAACCCTCCTGATCTACCGTAACAGCCTAAAGATCTGGTTCTGCCAGATTAAGAAACACACCACCTCTCCCCATGTGTTTTGTGTGCCCTTCTCCTCATCTTTTAACAGTATCTAATGTTATTTTCGAATCTAGCAGTTCAAAAGCACGAAAAAATGCAAGTAGAAAAATAGGGACCACTACAGTGGGAAGGTAACAGCGTTCTGTGAGCCTTTGGCGTCTAGTTATGACGGCCACATGACCACGGAGACGTCCTCGGCAAGCACTGGCTTTTTGGCTTTGAAACGGAGATGAGCACCGGCCCCTAGAGTCGGAAACGTCTAGCACACATGTGCATGGGAACCTTTACCTTTACCTTTTTAATATTGTTTTTATTTATTGTTTATTATTTTAATGTGTACTAGTTTTATTGTAAGCACCCAGAATTGCCTCCAATGAGATGGGTGGGGATATAATAAAATATAAATTAAATAAATAGTATGGTTTGTTAGGTTTTTACTTTGCATTTCATGTGAACCCAGCTATTGAAGTTGTACTCAGCTTTCTTATATGGGCCTTTGCTTAAATTATTACGGGAGCACTTTAACTCCTATAAGAATATTATCATATCTTCTCCAGTGTGATGAAGAAGATGTGGAGAAATGGGCAGTATATGCCCAGTAGTTTGTGAGGCGATCTTATATTTTAAATAACATTTAAAAACTGAAAAATCCTTTTGTTTCTTTGTTTATTGAAAATAATATATTTTGTTGCATCAAATTTTGATAATGTTCCTCTTATCTGCATCTTCTTTGGAGGTTACAGCTTAGAATTGTTAGGGCAAAAATTATTGAGAGCTTTGTGAGAAAAATTGTCCCAGACTATTAAGAAATTGGAAGATCTTAATCACCTATATATGGGGCTGCCGTTTTTGCCATTTTGACATATTTGGCAGAATCCCGGTTGGGAAAGGCTGATCTGTACTGCTGTTGAAGCTAAAATATAAGAATGATATGCTGAAATAGCATCTTTTGAATAAGCAGATGAAAGAATTACATAGAAACTTTATGAAAACATGTAAATTGCTATCTGTAGGCTTCTAATTCCCAAGTCGCTTATGCTAACAACCCATAATTAAATGGCTTCCATATTTTGGATGAAAGATGAACAAAATAAGAGATACACTAAGGCTGAATGGGGAAGAGTTGTATAATTCTAATTTCTAGATATTTCAGCTGTTGTTCACAAAGACCCCATCCTGCTTACCTTCCAGACCTGTGTATGTGCAAACCGCTTCTTGGTGCAGAAAGGGATCCATGATGAATTTGTCAAGAAGTTTGCCCAAGCCATTCAGAGGGAACTATGTATTGGCAATGGATTTGATGAAGGGACTACCCAAGGGCCATTAATTAATGAAAGAGCAGTAGAAAAAGTAAGAATTATTTATCAAAGAAAAATGGTTAAAATGCATACCAAAGTCATGTTTATTATTTGCTGTTGTACAATAACATTTACTACATTTTACTTTGGATTAAGAGTTTGTCCTAAGTTTGATGTGTTCTTAGGTTGAAAGTCACATAGATGACGCAGTGTCCCAAGGAGCATGCATAATTACTGGAGGAAAAAGGCACAGTTATGGGAAAAATTTCTTTGAGCCAACTCTGCTTTGCAATGTGTCAACAAGTATGTTATGTACGCAAGAGGAGACTTTTGGGCCTTTGGCTCCAGTTATCAAGTAAGTCATTAAGCATTTAAACAGATAACTATGTAATCATCTCGGATCATTAAATTGCTGTCAGAAATCTTCCTCTATGAATAACAATATGTTATTAGACTTGTATTCTGCATGACTCTCAAAGAGTCTGGGCAGCTAACAAGAATAAAAGATTTTGCAATAAAATCAGTGAAACAGTACACATACTATTTTGCCACAAAACATACTGGAAGGGAAACTGGGTTGTTATTAGCCCATTTTGTGTGTGTATGGATCTGTGTATTTCTGATATAGATATTTTTTTCAATCACTTGTTGACATACTGTTCTTTTCCCTGTCTCACACACATTCTGCCCCCTGCAATCCTTCTGTTATTCTATTATCCTTCCCAACCATTCTGGAATTAAAGATTCTAGAGAAAACATAATGATTTTGTCAGGAAAGGTTGGAAATGTTTGCCTATGAAGTAAGGTTTTGCTGCTCGTTCCATTTTTCAAATTTTGTAACCAGATGAAAGGGAAAGAAAAGCATCTTGCATCCATGAATGTTGCTGGGATAATTTTCTGAAGATGTTCATGTGTTATGCATGGTACATATATAACATCTGTTGCTATCCTTTCTTTCATAGAGGAACTCTGCATACAAATGTACCACACCAGAGCTGTCATTTATTTAGCTATCTTTAAATGAATATGAGACGAAGTTATCTCTGTGTACGTTCTTGGGTAGGCCTAGATATTTCCCCCTAGCCAGAGATCTTTCAAGATTTTCAGATCTTTTCCAAAATGAACAAGTTCATCTAAATGTATGCTTTTCCAAATTATCTTATAGGGAATTGTGGAAGTTTCTATTATGCAAGGGTATAAGAATATCATAATGTGCTTCTTTAGGACAAATTATTTTTTCACCCCAGTGATATCATATTTCCACTTTTGCAGATTTGATACAGAGGAGGAAGCACTCACCATTGCAAATTCAGCCAATGTGGGTTTAGCAGGTAGGTGCTTTTAAATAGTTAATAGGATAGAAAAAAATTGATATGCTCAAGGAAGTCAAGATGATACATACACATACATACTTTGACTAGCATCTCTGAGGTTGGAGCTAACTGAATTCCCAAACATGACAAAAATACAGAGTGCTAGTAGAGCTGGTGTGAAATAAAGGTAGTCCTTGACTTACTACCTGGCAGTGCAGTGGCTCAGTGGTTAAGACGCTGGGCTTGTCGGCTGGAAAGCCAGCAGTTCAGGTTCTAAACCTGAGCACCACCCTAGTGGGCTCCCACCCTAGTTCCTACCAACCTAGCAGTTCAAAAGTGTGCAAATGCAAGTAGATAAATAGGTACCACTTCGGTGGGAAGGTAACAGCACTCTGTGATGTCATGCTGGCCACATGACCATGGAAATGTCTTCAGACAGCGCTGGCTCAATGGCCTTGAAATGGTGATGAGCACCACCCCTTATAGTCGTCAAGGACTAGCAGAGTAAAATCCACAGAGTTGTTAACCTTTTCCTTTGACTTACTACCATAATTGAGCCTAGAATTACAGTCATAAGTAATGCCAGGTCATCACATGACTGCACCTGATTTTCCAAACTTTTCTGCAACGAATGCAACAGTCATGAAGTAAATCCACTGTTGGGGGGGGGCAGGGGGGGAGGGGTTTCTGGCAAAAAAGCCATAAATTGCAGTCAGGTGACCATGGAACACATCAAACAGCCATAAATGCAGGCCAGTTGCCAAGCACCCAGAATCTGAAGGGGGCCATCAGAACAGGCCATCTGAGTCATAAGTACCTTTGGGGAAGGGAGGGGGTCCACTGTAGCTTTGAATGGTCACCAGGTGAATGGCCCTAACCTATAATTCCGTCACATTGCAAATAATTGGACTTTTCTTTTTCTTGTGGGAAAAAAAAAGAGGACGGACAGCAATGGTACTTTAGTCTTTCTATTCTTCAGCAGGGGTTTGGAACATATTAGAGCAGAGGTGTCAAACTTAATTTCATTGAGGGCCGCATCAGCATTGCGGTTGCCCTTAGGGGGCCGGGTGGGTGTGGCCAGGGTGGGCGTGGCCTACTGGGTGGGCGTGGCTAGAGTGCGTATGGCCTCCTGGGTGGGCGTGGCCAGCTCTACATCGTTCGCATCAAGGGTGCCTATGGGGGCCTGGGCAGGAGTGGGACAGATCTGAGGGTCTCTGGCAGGAGGAGGGTCTCTGGGCCAGGGCCAAGGCAGTGGGGGCCGTTCCCTCACTGTTTCCAGGATGGCTTTGCGGGCCGCATGAAACCACTTCGCGGGCCGGATCCGGCCCCCGGGCCTTGTGTTTGACATGTCTGTATTAGAGTCTTCCTGGTTGTCACTAGGATTTCTTCGGCCTTTTTGTATGTGTGTGTGTGTTTAGTAAAGCTTTCAAACGCATTGGGCATTATAGTTACTTTCTGTTCCTTTACTCACACTTGCAGGCTATTTCTATTCTCAAGACCCAGGCCAGATTTGGAGAGTCGCTGAGAAGCTGGAAGTTGGGATGGTCGGCGTTAATGAAGGGATTATATCTTCCGTGGAGTGTCCATTTGGTGGGGTCAAACAATCAGGGCTAGGAAGAGAAGGATCTAAATACGGCATTGATGAGTACTTAGAAATAAAATATGTTTGTTTGGGAGGCTTACAATAGCTGTTGCTAGCACAGTAGCCAAACTAGAACTATAGTTTTGGCCTTTCGTTGGCTTTCCTTAGCAAGCTAACTTGGATTTTTTCCCCCTCTTTTCCTAAAATAACTGTGATCAGGTTTACGTGTAGCGATGTCTGTACTTGAAATTATGTCAGTAGATATAAAACAGTTCTTCATAATTACATTGTGATTGCAAATGTTAGTATTGTCTATCTTGGTCCTAATGTGGAAACAAATCCTATTTGCTGTTGACCTTTGGAAGAATTTGGAAGACTTTATGTATATTTTTGGAACAAATAGGGCAGTATCTCTACTAATTTTTTCTCACATGTGGAGGGTTATAAAATGACGGAATCTTAAAATATTTGTGCCAAATTTTAAATATTACTCTTTTTCTAATACTTTGTTTTTTAATTAATTGGGTAAAAATCCGGTTTTCATACCAGTAGTTGTTCTTCAGCTATTGTCAGAAATACAGGTTTCCTGGTGGATATATATTCATTTCTAATATCCTATTCATCAATAGGACTAGGCTTATTTAAGAACAGATTTGCAATTTGTAGCCTGTGGTTAAGCACAAATTGATGGGCGGTAATCATTCCTGCCAAACTATAATGTACACAGTCTTCAGAGACTCTTGATTTGGCAGAAAAATGGAATCCTTATAGATTTTATGACAGTGTAACAAAGCCAAATTATAACAATAAATATTAATATACATAATAGATTCATTCAGACCTGCTTGGGACCAGTAGCTACATAAATAGATTTCATTGATACATGTTCATAAGCTCATTTTTTTAAAAAAAGATCCATGGAGCTGCTATAGGAAACTTGTCAGTGCTCTACGGATGAATCGTTTGGTTCCTGCAGACTTAACTTTGAATGGTTTATTATTCTCTTTTGTAATAAATACTGATTATTTTTTAAATGAGATGGGAAAATTTGGATGGCACTGACATAGTGCTGCATTAAACTGAATGTGCACTTTATATGTCCAAATTGCATTGAAATGTTGTATTACTTTTTTGTTCCATGTTTTTGGGCGAGGCAGTTAAGTTCTCCTTGGGCCTTAAACCCCTTTGCTATATAACATCTGCTTCTGAGAGTCAACCCCTGGTTTCAGAAGCACTCTGCATAGTCTCCTGAACAGCATGAAGTTCGATTATACAGAGTACTTGTTTTAAATCAGCTTTCATTACTGTGCTTTATTTTTTCTTAACAACTAGAACTAGAGAAAAATTCAGGTTCTGGCAGTTCCCAAAAGTACCATTTGTAACATTCTTACTCTTTCCTTAAAAAAGAGTAGAAGCCAAATAAGGAGCCTTGGTGGAGCAGTGGGCTAATGCCTCCTTATGTAACACCAGCTGCCTGCAATTAGTGCAGGTTCGCATCCCACCAGGCTCAAGGTTGACTCAGCCTTCCATCCTTCCGAGGTAGGTAAAATGAGGACCCAGATTGTTGGGGGCAATAAGCTGACTTTGTAATAATGCTGCTTGGGGGGGGGGGGGCGAAAGCCCTAATAAGCAGGCATATACATAGAATGAAGGCTATTGCTAAGCACATTGGTTTGTGCTTAAATTGTAAGCCGCCCTGAGTCTTCGGAGAAGGGCGGGATATAAATGGGATTAAAAAAAATATGCTTCATATTTGGACCACTCGGAGGCTTCAGCTGGTGCAAAATGCAGCCGCACAAGTTGTGATGGGGGGTCTCCCAATACTCCCATGTAACGCCTCTTCTCCGCAAGCTGCATTGGCTTCCAGTTGCCCTCCAGGTGAGATTCAAGGTGTTGGTGATGACCTATAAAGCCCTAAATGGCATGGGTCCGGATTATCTTAGGGAGCACCTGCTGCCAGCATCCACTTCCCATCGTCCTGTGCGCTCCCACAGGGAGGGCCTCCTCAGGGTCCCGCCGGTCAGGGAATGCCGGCGGGCAATCCCCAGGGGTAGAGCGTTCTCGGTGGGCGCGCCTGCCCTATGGAATCAGCTGCCTGTGGAACTCTGGATGGCCCCCAACCTTCGCTCGTTTCGCCGGGACCTAAAAACTTGGCTATTTGACTTAGCCGGCCTGGACTGAGGGGTTTTAAGGTTTTAAATTTTAAATTTTATACTGTTTTGGGGCTATTAATTTAATTTAATTTTAATTTGTACATTGCACTGTTTTAATTTGCCCTGTAAACTGCCCTGAGTCCTTCAGGAAAAGGGCGGTATATAAATCGAAACAAATAAATAAATAAATAAATAAATAAATATGTTAGCAAATGGAATATTTCATAAATAAAATATTGTGCCATTTAAGGGTATGGAAGACCTTTCAAACTGATTATAGCGCAAATGAATACTGTAATGATCTATTATATATTTTAATTTCAAGGAAAATACTATACAGTATATGTTTATATTCATATAAGGGAACACCTGAATTAAGTTTTTTTTATTACATAATCAACTTTTTCTTACATTGTTTGTTTACCAGATATGAAGGTTAACAACGAATTGCTAATGTAATAAAAGTTGGACATTTACATTTATTGTCAGATTTGATTTGCAATACTATTTCTTCTTCTTTGTCATGTTCTCATAGACTACAGAGGAAGAAATGGGAGGGGGGAAATGACACTTTATTAGAACAGATGTTGATGGTAAAGTAGTTTCCGTAAGCCTTCCACTTGAACAAAGTTTAGTAGATGTGAAAGCTCTTATAGCTGATCTAGATTTTGAGGAAACTGAGGTTACACATAACATCTGTGATCACTTAATCGTGTAAATACCTTGGTCTTTTTTTTTTGCTTGAGATGTGTGTGGTTTTATTGGCCAATAGATGCATTTAAAATTCTTTTCCATTCATCATTGTTCATATCCAATAAAACATATCATTTGTAATTTTGTTTATGTACAGAATGTACGTGCATATACATCCACTATTGGCTTCATATATAATCATCGTATTTATGTCCTGCAAAATAATTTCAAACACATTTAGATTAGTTTAGATGACACAATACAATCCCTAAGAAATTATTCAACAGCTAATTCAAAATTTTAAAAGTTTGAGCTTTTTTATGGTAACCACTAAGGAAAATACTAGATTATTATTATCCCAACTATATTTTACTGAGCCTCTAGGTGGAATAAAGCGTAGGTCTGAGTAACCGCGGTCATCCAAGTTATCCTAGAAAGATCCTTGTATGAAGTAGTACTTATTTTTCTCTGAACAGCCAAAGCAATCTTTAATCCTAGATCTAGCTTTCTAGAAGAGGATCCTAAAGATGGGAGACAGTCAAGAGGATTATGCCACACATAGCTTGCCACGAGCTTTCCAATTGCTGCATCCAACAGGAAGAAAAACAAGCCTTGTGCTCACTCTCACACAGATTGGCAAAAAGCAAGGTTTTGCAAGGAGTCAGTTTTTATTCCCTCCAAAACATATTCATATCTGAACATATATTCCTGCCATATATTCATCTTATATTGCACTATTACTGCTAATCAGTAGTTGTATGTTTTATGACTCATCCTGTCATAAATCTAAACACGATTTATGTTTAGCAGCATGATATTCTCAAAGCAGAGTTTAGCAGATATATAACTTGATTCCTATTCATCCCCATACTCATACACACTCATTTATTTAGCAAATGAAAGTTAAGAGAACTGTTTTGTCTACATGTCAGTTTTAATAACTGATAACTTCATATTGATAGAAGTGGCTTCCTATACAGACAAGTTCACTCTGTTCTAAGAAGACTAATATAAAGAGTTTTTCCTCTGTGATCTTGTAACATAAAAGCCTTGGTTAAGATTTTAACAGTAAATTTTTAGAAGTCCATGAGACATGAGGTAAATGCCATCTCTGATAAACAGGCTTAAAAAAATGTGGCTTAAAAAAACTGCTTGAAAAACAGCAAAATATTGATGGTATTCCCCTCTCCTTTGCCATGCTGGAAATTTATGAGTCTGTCTGCCTCTCTGGTACTTTAGGAAAATAGAGAGCTGTTCAGTCTTCAGTGCCCTGAAGCAACCATTTTCCTAAAAAACCAGTGCATCCGTTTATCTATCCTTTGAGCTGTAGCTGAAGGAGATCCCATTTTTCATGTCACTATTCATCATGTTTCTGGAGTTTTCCCTTTCAACCTTCTCTCTGCTAAATATGGTATCCTGGTCGCTCTCAAACTCAGACTCTGAAACCATCAAACTGGAATTATGTTCAGTACTTCTGTGTTTGATACCTGTGTGGAAGGAAAGCATGGGGATTAGGTTGCACTGCGGTCCTCTTAGGAAATCCTTCTAACTATGTACATGATGCTCAACTAGTCTTTCATGTTTTATTTTAATTGTAATTGGTTGGTTGAATTCACAGACTGACCCAAAATAAAATCATTGCATTAATGGCAAAATTAATTAACTACAGTCAAAAGGATTACCCCTAGGAACAGTTAAATTGAAACATCTTGTTCAAGGTTTCCCAACCTTGGCAACTTTAAGATGCATGGACTTCAGTTCCCAGAGTTCCCCAGCCAGCATGGCTGGTTGAGGAATTCTAGGAATTGAAGTCCACGCAACTTAAAGTTGCCATGGTTGGGAAACCCTGATCTTGTTTCTACTTCAGTGCAAACCGATTTAAAGTGATTGAAATAAATTTATAAAATCAGTGGGGGTTTTTCACAGTGATTATCTGTGAACAATGCAAAAGATCTTTATAGTTTTATAATATTACTAATTTGTTATGGCATGAAGTTTTATTACCAGCTTGTTCCATCAGAGGCAAATCTCCCCTCAACTGTAAAATCATAATCCTTCTTTAGTTTAGAATGAAAGAAACAATAAAGGAATGTCATACCGTATTTGGGCCTGAGCTCCATTCTTTCCTGATCATCTATGTTGTCCAAAATTGTATATTTCATTTTCTTTCTTATTTTGGTCCTCTTTTGGCTATGAATTCAAGAGCATTAATTAGGTCTTGGGAAACCAACTTCCTAACGATGCATACCTTTGCTCCCGAGCCTCATTCATAAACTGCTATTCATGTCTTTTGGCAAGTGCAGCTGCCCTACAGGTATGACCATACCCAGTATAATCCTGTGCCCATTTACAAATAACCAAGTCTATATGGATGTCTTGAGTGTGGTTAAAGGCACTTTGGATAATCACAGCCCAAAAGGATTGGGTTCACCCTGTTCACAGACATAAAACTAGTTTAATTGGCTGTGGGTCTTTATTAAAGCAGACATTGTATTTATAAAGCATGGTTGATAATAGTGTTTTACATTTAAAAGGTAAATCATATTATAGCTTCACATAATATTTTATCCAGCTAGATAGCTTATTGAACATTTTGCCCATTCTACTGTGTTATGAGTAATCACAAATATAGGGGGAGAGCTTATTTTTAAATTGTCTCATCAGATTCTTCAAGATGTGTTGGAACTAACGGGCCAGGATGCCTAGGAATTCTGGGAGTATTAAACACATCTGTTTAATAACTTCACTAACTTTCCAAATCCATGGAATTATTAAAGAGCAGATAACCTTGTCCTTTAAAAACATCTTTATAATTAAATATGACTGTCTAATGTATGCTAGTGAACATCACAATCCAAAGATGAGTAGCCTACAACCTAAACTTGCATTTTTTTTTCTGGGGGGGTGGCCCCAAAGCCTGTCATAATTACATTCCTACAAACCAGTAGCAAATTATCAGACATAAGCACTATTAATTTCACACCAGTCTCAAATTACTGTAAGCTTTGGATAGATTTAGTGCTACTTGAGCTACTATAAAAAAAGAGAGAGAGAAAATAAGGGCCACCATTTGCATGACATTTTATCACACTGGCAGCTACTTAGAATGTTTATTTTTAAAAAAACAATGCTTTGACTTTCCTCGTCCCTTGTTTAAACTGAATAGAGGACTATTACCTTTTGCAACAGCAGATGCAAAGCCAAATTAACCCTACCACCAATGCAATTACAATGAAAGCGGATGCTGATACGTAGAGTATACTCCATTCTAGAAGACAAAATTGGAACATTCTAAGTTAGAATCAAAGGACCTATTTAGGTACAGTCTACCTAATTTACAAGGAGAGGCAAGGCAGGGCACATACAAAATGCATTTCATTTGTTAAACAAATACATTACAGCTGCCCATCCACCAAAAAGAACTCCACATTATGTCACTATGATGCAAACCCCATGACTTACTTGCATCTAATGTTGGGATATAAATATGAAAAGCGGGTTGGGAGGGTTGAGGTCATCTAATTCCAGGGCAGGAATCCTCATACTACCCTTGACAAATTGTTGGTTTAATAGACTTCATTACCACAGCACGTGTCTTCCTTCTACAGTGCATTATCAATATTAAAATAATAACAGACATAGGCTATTACTGGGAAACATATTATCCCAACTCACCACAATTGCTCTCCCCACCGCTTAGGTATCGCTGTATCAAATTTTCCATCCACATTTGATAGCAAATACAATGCTTTGTGATGGGGTCACAGCTTCCGTGTCCAGAACATTTTAAGAGACAAGCTGGAAATCACAAAGCAGCTGAAATTATTTACGTACTTAAAATTAACACTGGGCTACTTTTAAGAGTGAAAACTATCCCTTGATATATATTTTTTCCTGCCATGGACAAGGGCATTCAAATACATACCAGCTGTGTCAACACGAAGCACTTTAAAAAGTAGAAAATTTGGCTTTTCCTTCGAGAGTTGCAAACGCAGCATTTGGGCAATATCTGAAGCCTTTTTGATTTTGTAGGGATGCTCATTCTGAACATAGAACACAACAGCCGTGCTGAAGGGAAGATGCATAATTAAATAACAATAGATTTATTACAGCAATCAGAAATCTTTCAGATTAACACCACCTACCCCAATTATGATTTTTTCTTCCTAGAATAACCCTGTAATTGTAAACATATAATTGGCTGTCAAGCACCGGGGCAATCAGGAGATCTAGGCTGTTCAAATGGGTATCAAGTTTTATTGCAAGCTTAAGCTCTCTACAAGAATCTGAACTACTAACTGCCAAAGGAAATTGGCCGTAAATAAGGATTCAAGATGGGTTGGACTCAGATCTCTTCAGGGGGCAAAGGGACTCATGACTGATGACACGTTTGATCCCTCCCTCGGGCTCAGTCTAGTCATCTCCTACATTGGCTGCTGGTAAAGCTGCTAAGTTTCTGTCCCATGAAATAAAATATGGAAAACGAGACATTGCAAAGTATAAAGTTTCAGAACCACAGGATTTTATTTATATATAAAATTATTCATATATGAATAATTAATTAAGGTTTAATGCCCAATCTTAATATCTACTATAAATAAATTAATGAGACTAATATCCAAGTAGATGTGTACAAAATAATAATAATCTCTCTTTCTCTCTCTCTCTCTCTCTCTCTCTCTCTCTCTCTCTCTCTCTCTCTCTCTGTGTGTGTGTGTGTATGTGTGTGTCTGTAAAAACTATTTTTTTCCTATCTCCTTGTACCTGATATCAGAATAAGCATGTATCTTCTGGATATTAATGTCTGTTTGTAAGACATCCAGGAGTGCCGCTAGCTGTTGTACGAGGGTATCTTTCTGTTGTTCAGTTAGTTGACCAACTTCAACTTGTAAGATCAATTCCACAAGCCCATTTTTCTTTGGGTCTGTAAATAAAAAAAAAAGCTTTTCCTGAGAGCCTGTCACATAATGCCTAATTACATGGCAGTAATATTTGGAGGTAACACCTAGCTAACCTTATTTGGATGAGAAAATGAGAAAATGCCAGGAAATTCCAAGGTTTCAAACTAAGAATTTTTTTTTAAAAAAAACGTGAAGATGGCAAATACTTGCATACTGTTGAAATGTTCATTAAGTCAAAAAAAAAGTTCAAAGTATCTGATTGGATGTTGCTTCTGATCTGCTTTAAGTCTGTGCTATGAACTGAAATGGAAAGTTTGGAAAGCTACCCTAAAACCTCTGCATCAAAAGAAAATCTGACCCAAGACCTGATCATCTGAATTGGGAAGATCTTCAACCATTTTGCCAAAGAAAAGGAATTTGGGAATAACGCAATAAAATAGCTTAGGTGTCTATGGAGATTCTCAGTCTTCCAGGTTATAATCCCAAAGGTGCTTCTTCCCTGAGGCAACGAGATTTTCTTCTTTTTCTTTGAAGAGTTTTGCTTCTCATCCAAGAAGCTGCTTCAGCTCTGAAGCTTCTTGAATTGGAACTGAATCGTCTTCAAAGAAAAACAAGAAAGTCCTGTTGCCTTGGGGAAAAAACACCTTTGGGAAAAATAGCTTAGGTTAGACTATATAAATCTCTTATTAGAAAACAGCTTACCAGGCCATACTTCTACAACAGCCGTGTCAATATCTGAATCTCCTTTGGCATCAGTGACTTTCAAGTGAAACATGTAGTTTCCCTCTACAAGATTAGTTAGCTGTAAGACAGCCTCACGGTTGGAGCCAAGAATCACATCCTGCAAAAGCAAAGAAATTGGCACTCGAAAGACCACTTTCAAATATATTCTTCTCTGAAGCCAATTATTTGATGACTGTGTGCCCAGAACCATCTCTCAAAATGTTGTTGCCTGATCAAACAGCAGTTGCCCTCACCCACGCTCAGACTCACGCCAACTAAGATTCATTGTGTCCACAGTTAACTGAGTTACTAGGACATGCTAGGCATAAAGTCCCACAAGTATCTCTCTCTCTCTCTCTCTCTCTCTCTCTCTCTCTCTCTCTCTCTCTCTCTCTCTCTCTCTCTCTCTCTCTCTCTCTCTCTCTCTCTCTCTCTCTCTCTCTCGGCAACTAGCAGTGGTCTAGGCCCTAGTGGCAGTCCTCAACTTACACCAGTTTATTTAGTGACCATTTGAAGTTACAGTGACACTGAAATAGTGACTGAGGGCTGTTCTTCAGACTTAAGACCATTGCAGCATCCCCACAGCAACGTGTTCTGAATTCAGATGCTTGATAACTGACTCGTATTTATGGCAGTTGCAGTGTCCTGAGGTCATCTACAACTGCAGTGCTTCGTTTAACAACTGTGGCAAGAAAGATCATAAAATGGGGCAAAACTCACTTAACAACTGTGTTACTTAGCAACAGGAATTTTAGGCTCAATTGTGCTCGTAAGTCAAAGACTACCTGTACTGGCTAACAGGTACAACATGAAGTATGAACCCTCAAAACCATGAATCTTTTCTTTACTCCTGTTTTCAAAACTGAAGCATCTCCAGCTGATTTGCCTGAAGCTGTTCCATCCCAATCTAGTTAAACACTCAATTTGATGGCTTATGTTAGTGTCTATAAGCAGTAAACAGATAGCTTGATAAAAAATAAACTCAGAAAAATATTCCATTTGGTCCAATTAGATACTTTAAATACTTACTCCAGCTGCTGGACTCTGGCCATCCCGGATCCAAAGGTAAGACACAATTCCTTGGTCATCAAAAGAGTGGGACCCATCCAAAGCAATAGAGTTATTGGGGAGAACAAGGATATGTTTGCCCCCTGCAAGGGCCTTTGGTGGAGAGTTGCTGCCTAAATACAACAAAGGGAAAGATTTGTTCAAACAAGAAAAGAGGATGATAATGCAGACATAGCCCAAAGGTAAAGCCTGCATTAAGAAGATTCTAAGAATGCCAGATAATTGAATTTAAATGCTGAAGTGATGGATCAAAACAGCCCCAACCATTTAAGGTAAAGGTAAAGGTTCCCCCGCACATGCGTGCTAGTTGTTTCCAACTCTAGGGGCCGGTGCTCATCTCCATTTCAAAGCCGAAGAGCCAGCGCTTATATGAGAACGTCTCCGTGGTCATGTGGCCGGCATGACTAGATGCCAAAGGCGCATGGAACGCTGCTACCTTCTCACCATAGTGGTCCCTATTTTTCTTCTTGCATTTTTACGTGCTTTCTAACTGCTAGGTTGTCAGAAGCTGGGACGAGTAACAGGCGCTCACTCTGTTACGTGGCACTCAGGATTCGACCCATCAAACTGCCGACCTTCTGATCAACAAGCTCAGCATCCTAACCCACTGAGCCACCATGTCCCTCCCAACCATTTAGCAAGCCCAAAATTGCTTATCCCTGGTTAGACAATTGGATCAGGACTGGAAAGATTAAAATGGAAGCCCTAGATATTTAAAACATAGGAGAGGAATAGAAACATTATAGTCAGGAAATGTCTTCGAAAAGAATACCTTACCCTCCTGAACAATCACAGAAAGTGTGGCGCTGCTGCTCAGCCCTTGATCATCTTTGACCGTCAGTCTGAAATGATAGGTTCCAATCTGTAGATCTGAGATAGTTGCCACTGCGCTATCAGCATTCTCCATATGCAAAGAACTTGGCCCACTGTGGCAAAACAAAATAACCCATAATGCTGGATCCAATTTCAGCTCAAAATTTAAAAGCATTATTGCAAGCAAGGAAATCAACCCTGGCTATTCTTTGGAAGCTGAAGCTGATATACTTTGTCCACATAGTGAGAAGAGAGGACTCATTGGAAAAGACCCTGAGGTTGGGAAAGATTGAAGACAAAAAGAGAAAAGAGGACAGCGGAGGAAGAGATGGTTGGATAGTGTCATTGACGCAATGAACATGAATGCGACATCACCTGGAGGCGGGGAGGGGGCAGTCACCGTTGCTAGGTGTTGTGAGGGGCTGGTTGCTAAGGGGAGCACATGACGGGACATTGGGGGGGGTCTGGCTGCCTTGAAAGAAGTTGCTGAGTGGACACAGCAGCTGTGGGAATAGTGATGGGAGAGAGCAAGAAGTAGCTGGGCTGACGGGGGGCAGGAGTTAGACCCCCTTATAAAGCAGGGGGACGGCGGTCCTGGCTGGCAGCAAACGGCAGAAAAGGAAAATGATTGCTGTAATATATTAATTACTAATTGGAACAGTACGTAGGGCAACCATTTGTCTGAAATGGTAACAGGGTCTCCTGCTTGAACAGGGGGCTGGACTAGATGAACTCTGAGGTCCCTTCCAACTCTGTTATTCTATGAATTTAGGCAAACTCTGGGAAACAGTGGAGGACAGGGGGTCCTGGCATGGTATGGTCCATGGGATCATGAAGAGTCAGATGTGACTTCACAAATGAACAACTATTAAAAAATGATTGCAAGCTGTTGAGGCATCCCAGGAGATGACTGAAGTGTCAAGTATTTTAATCCTTGATTTTAGTTTTGTTTTTATGATTTTAGAGTTTTATGGTTTGCAGTTTTATTACTGCTGTGAGCTGCCCAGAGGTTTGTTTTAAGATGGGTGTCCATGCATTAAATTTGCTCCATGTAGTTATTTATTAAATAAATAACTACGTGGAGCAAATCTCAACAACAGTGGCATCCAGTGTTCTGATTCTTCAAGAGGTCGAGTAAAAAGTGCAAACTTAATTCATCACAGTCATTCTCAAAATGGGTAAACAGCAAAAGTTGAGTTTGAATCAACAAGCATTAATTATGAGGGAGTAAGCCTCAACGTGTTTCTAAGTAAGCAAACCCAAATTCAGGTTGCAAATATTCTAGTTACGTGATTTGCCATTAGTTCAGTTACACGTCATCATAGCAAAGGTGATGAACATATCTTCTCTTGCTAAACTTTGTCCAGAAGCACAGAATTCTAGAAATTAAATGGCACTGTGAACACTATTTTGAACAAACACTTGGTGCACTAATTATTTAAGAGATTCATCAAAAAATCGTAATCCTAGGAGAAAGCAAATTCATCCGACCTGAATTAAGAAAAATACCACTGCTCTATTTTTTACATTTTGGTTATCCTGCTCATATTACTTTATAAATAACTCAAGGTGATAAGTTTGCTTACGGAAATATGCCTTCCTCTTCCTATTTTCCCCAAACAATAACCTTGTAAAGTGAGTTGGACTGAGAGAGAATGATTGGACCGAAATCATCCAGGTGGCTTTCTTGCCCAAGGCAGGATTAGAACTCAGACTCTGCTGGTTTCTAGTCTAGTACCTTAATCATTACACTGGCGATCCTTGACGTATGACCACAACTAAGCCCAAAATTTCTTTTGCTAAGCAAGACAGTTACGAAGTCAGTTTTGCCCTATTCTATGACCTTTCTTGCCACAGTTGTTAAGTGGATCTCTGCAGTTGGTAAGTTAGCAATATGGTTGTTAAGTGAATCTGGTTTCCCCATTGACTTTGCTTGTCAGAAGGTAGCCAAAGGTGATCATATGAACCTGGGACACTGCAACCATCATAAATACATGTCAGTTGGCAAGCGTCCAAATTTAAATCACATAATCGTGGGGATGCTGCAATGGTCGTGTCGCTACACAAATGGTTGTAAGTCAAGGATCTATTACATCACCTTCCCCGACTTTGTCAATGTAACAAAGTTAATGGACAAGTATTAATAGAAAGTGTAGCATGTTTGGCACCTACTTCACCATGAACTGCTCTGGAAACGTTATTTTTTCCCAAGAGGTCACAATTCTGTAGGAAACAGCATTGATAATGTTTCAAACTTGAAACGATTAAGATTTCCTACTCAAATCATACAATCAGCAGGATTTAAATAGAGGCATCTATAACACGGGTCAAAAAATTAAGGTGGTGGCTATAATTACATGAGGGACACGGTGGCTCAGTGGGTTAGGACGCTGGGCTTGTCGATCTGAAGGTCGGCAGTTTGGCGGGTCAAATCCCGAGTGCCGCATAGCAGAGTGAGCGCCTGTTACTCGTCCCAGCTTCTGCCAACCTAGCAGTTCGAAAGCACGTAAAAATGCAAGTAGAAAAATAGGGACCACTACGGTGGGAAGGTAACAGCGTTCCGTGCGCCTTTGGCGTCTAGTCATGCCGGCCACATGACCACGGAGACGTCCTCGGACAAGCGCTGGCTCTTCGGCTTTGAAACGGAGATGAGCACCGGCCCCTAGAGTTGGAAACGACTAGCACGCATGTGTGGGGGAACCTTTACCTTATAATTACATGGGCAAAGCTGCCATCCTGACTGTTATGAAACCTTCCCCCAACACTCTGTGTCACCCCGCAGGAAATATTAGTTTACTTTAGCTTTCCACTCTCCTTGCCTTCCTTAAACTTTTTCAGTCCAGTGTCACCTATGCCTTGGAGTGCATCTTCCCTCCATACAAAATACCTGATATTCTCCCAGTGATAGTAAACAATCCCTATGTCATCAGTGCTCATGCTCCCATCGAGATTAGTGCTCCGGATAGGAAAAGTCAACATTTTATCAGGGCCAGTCACGGCTGATGGAGGCTTGTTTTGCCCTGTAACAAAGTCAAAAACAATACAATCCAAATGTTCTTTCTATATATATGTATTAATGAGATCTATTTCCTCCTCTTTAAGGAATTACCGGAACTTGAACATCAGTAAAGAGAACAGAAAGGGTTAGGTTTGGGGTTAGAGTTAGGGGTAAGGGTTATTTTAGGATTAGGCTTAAGGTTTGGGGCTAGAGTTAGAATTGGGATTAGGGTTAGAGTCGGGGTTAAATCAAAGCTAGGACTGAAGTTGGGATTATGGGTTGGGGTTAGGATTTGGGAGGATGGTTAGAGTCTTTTATATTCTTTCCTTATTGCCTTCTTCTACAAAATTCTTTTACTTCTACAGAAATTCCAATGCAAAAAAAGACTCCAGAAAATTGATCCCTCGTAATTTAACCTTAACCCTTGACAGGAATCATTCTTGCTGACAGATTCAGCGCATAGGCTTTCCTGTATTTATAGAACTAAAGGTAGAAAGCACACAGGTTAGATGCAGGTGTATTTAAACACAAACAAGTATTTCTAGAGTGGGCCTCCATGGTACACAGACTGCCAACTAACCTGGTGCAACCTACCACACAACAGTGCCTCTATGGTATCTCTCTGGTCTTGGCCAGGACCAGAGAAGATGCAACCAAACGTCTTCATGGAAATTAATAAGGAGCTCAAGTATACAACCTATCCTTGCCTAGTGCCAGACGATCTTTCCTGTGAAATTCCACCGTGATAAATCATGCTACTGCCATTGTGCAATGACAAAACTGAAAGAGAAACAGCTACCCAATCAGATCCCTTCCCAATTGCGGCCATCAAAATACCTGCATACTTAGGCTCCTTTGCAAGCAGGCTATGCAGCTAAAACTCAAGAACTTGAACATACATTTAAAATATCTTATCCTGGACCGCTAGACGTGCCGCTTGCTGAAATCAGCTCCTGCACTGGTTCCTGAGAAGGTACAGTATATAGAGTACAAATCTATTTGGGGATGTTGAAGAGGAAATGTATCAAGGTCATCTTCCTTCCCCAAGCTGCCTCTGCCTTCAGAGGCATTAACTGAGGAGAGGATCTTTAAAGTTAGGGTGACCACTTCTGGGAATACTTACAATTCCTTCCTTTTAATTTCTACTTCTGTTGCTTTATTATTTGTGTGCCTGTGGGAACATTCAAAATGAGAACAATATATTGAAGGGTAAACATCTTTCCCCAACGTATGCTACGCAATTCCCAGCATCCCTAACCAGCATAGCCATGAAGGTTTGTTAAGTCCAATCTATCTGGGCAGCCTGAAATTGGTGAAGGTTGAAGTGTGTGTTTCTTTAAAAAAAAATGGTACATAAGAGTGCTCAATAAGCAATTCTGATTTCATGTCTATTTTTATATTTATAGCTCATTTCTTAAGCAAAGTGCTTATATAGACAATGTAAACATTCCAACATAAAAGAAACATCTCCTTATAGAGAGGTTGGCAGGAAAGATGCAAGCAAATTGAAGAAGCTGAATGTTAAGAAGTCAAATAAACCAAGAAAGTAAGGAATCCCCTGCTCACCTTGAAAATGATTTCTACCCTGTTCAATTATGGAAGGAGATAGCAGAAGCGACAATAGTGATCTCTCCCCCAACTCCATTCATGATTCTCTTACCCAATGCTGCTTTATGGCTGAAATAAAGACTTGATCTAATTCTCCTACACTGCTGGGTTTTTTATCCAGAGCAGTGGAGGGATCAGCCCTTCTCATTCAAGAGTCCTGTGCCTGAGTCCCTCCTTCCAAGCCATATTTTTCAGGGTTCTCTCCCACAAGGCAGTTAGTTACATTGCCCTGCTATATGCATTCAATTCACATGGTCCAATTTCTCTATTCAGGTACCTATAATGGACACTGCAAAGCATGCCACTGTTCTCTCCTACTTTTAACATCAAAGTCAGATGCATCAGCTCACGAGCCCAGATGTTCTACCATGACAGGCAGCTATATCATGCCCTACCAGGCCAGACTGTTACTGTGACTTCAGTTGTTGACTTCTGATTTGCCAAATCCGTTACTGTCAGCTGGAACGTATATTCTCCCTCTTGCATTGAAGACAGTTGGAGATATGGACTCCTGACACCCTGGAAAATCACACAGAAAACACAAATCAGAGGTGAGGGGGGGAAAGTGCAATATAATGCTCTGTGCTCTTCCATGTGAAATATTTGCTGTTGATCTCCATGTAAGTACTGATGCAGAGTGTACACATTGCATTAACCATCATGTTAATTCTGGCCTAGAATAGTGTAAGAATACAGTCATTGTGTTTTGTAACGTAGGATTTATGATTTGGAAGGTTGAGTGAACACAGCACATTATGCTTTGTCCGATCAATTATGGCTTAGTATGCATGAAACCCAACACACTCTTATAACTTATAACACAGTTACCTTTCAAATAAATTAAAATGGGCATCAAAACTAAAAGCACAACATGTTTCATATATAATAGTCAAATTTTAGAGTGCTCTATGCAATTTGGTGCTTTATACTTGACTGGCAATTTATGGTTAAGGCATGTTCATTAGCCTTACTCTATTAGAAGAGTTATAACATTCTCTGCCAGGTTAATACAACTTACCCCTTTCATGGCTGCTAATGCACTCGTAAATCATGTAATGCCACTCAGGAACTACCGGTAATACCCAAAGCATACATATGCAGCCCTACCCAAAGGAATTGGAAATGCAGGCAAGTTTAATTATATCCTTATTTCTTTTACAGACTTAGTTCATCTATATTACATCTCAACCAATTTCAGTGCTGTTGGCCTGTTTTCAGAAGCACCACAAATTCCTTTTCAAAACTAGTTTCAGATATAACACAAACAGTGTGGCATAAAGCAAGATGTCCTTCAGTTACCTGCATGGCTACCACTGTGCTTTTACTTTTGGGACTCAGGGACCACTCGTAGCTGACAATTTTTTGATCATCCTTACTCTGGTTTCCATTTAACGTGAGTGAATTTTGAGGCAAACTAATTTCCTGATCTGGTCCAGCACTGGCAACAGGAGGAGAATCCAACAGTTTGTTGACTCTCAAGGAAGCTATTGTGGAGTTAACTGCTCCATCAGAATCAGTGACAATTAGCCTGAACAACAAAAACAACAAAAATAATATGTGGAGAATTCATATATTGAAAAGTGTGCCCTTATCCTAATCACATCTCCTAGCTATGCATGCAAGCTATAATTCCATGCATATTTAACTGGGAGAAAATTCAATCAAATTCATGGTACTGCATCTGAACACATATTCATAGTTTTGACTGCTGGACATGACCTGGCCCTTTGACCAATTTCAGCTGAGCCTACTACATCTCCTCCTGATTTCATGCATTTGAATCAAAATATATATTGATACAATATTATGTTCATAACCACAATTACAAGAATAATAAATTATGCTTTTGTGTAAAATCTCAGACACATTTGAGAAAAGACAAATGCTAGTTCTCTCAACCTGCCTCTGAAGCTATAAAGTCAGAGATTCAAACTACACCAGAACTGAATAAGGCTAAGGAGGTAAACTCCAACCTTACTCATTCGGTTTATTCCACAGAATTTCTTCTAGAATTCCTCCACTAAGGATCCTCTAATCAATCCTTTTGCTTTCCATGAATAGAAGGAACTCTTTCACTGATGGAAAGATCAATCTGGATCTAACCCTAAATATAAACAATTTGAGGAATTTCTCTAAATGCAGAAGTAGGGATTCCTTGGCTTACTTTGTATTTTGTTGTGAAAGCAATAATTAGAATCACCCACCTGAAAGTATAATTGCCAGGAATAAGATTAGAAAGGTATAAAAGAGGTGTATCAGCTGATGCCTTCTTTTCCCGCAAGGGACCCTCAATTTCTTCCCAGTGGTAACTCACAATTTTAATATCATCTACACTTTCTGTGTTTGAGGAAAATATCAGAGCCATAGGTCAATAAGCAAGTATCTCAGTAAGTACTTATTAGTATACTACTATGCTATGATTTTTTTCATCTGTTCATGTGCTACATTCATAAAAAGCACTCTCTCCCCAATTTTTCTTCATAACAAGAGCAACCTTGTGAAGTAGTTTGGGCTGAGAAATAGTGCCTGGTCCAAAGCCATCCAGAGAGAACTTTTTAATCATGGTTTCTGCATTTCCATGATTTAGAAGTCCCCTCGCCCCTAATGACTAATTATATTGGTTCTCTACCAGAACTACCAGTTTTCCACATCACTAACATGCCAGCAACTCACAGACTATGCCAATATCTATCTCATGACAGACTTTTTTATAAAAAAGACAGAGTTCGGAAAATTACATTTAATAGTAAATTGGAAAAAGTTGTATTAGAATAGGGGTGTCAAACTGGCGGACCGTGGGCTGAATGCATCACACGCAGGCCACACCCACCCCAGCTCCGTAAAGGCAAAAAAATGTCACGATTACATTACTATGTCACATGACACAATCAAGTTTGACACCCGTGCATTAGAAGAAGAGTGTTTTTGTGAAGAAATAACATGAATTATGGTAATTAGGGTAAACTGCAATCAATCCATTTATCTATCTAAGTGTGGGGAAAAATGTTTATAATTAGCTAATAATGGAAATGAATGGAATATTCCACGCCATAATGCCTCAGACTAAGACTGATTTCCACATCCCTATTATTATAATGCAAAACAGCAATGGTACTTACGATTTCCATCAATGAAAGTAGAAGTTGTAGGATAAGAAATCTCCTGGACTTTGGGAGAGACAATAGCAATAGGAGGGTGATTTATTCGGATTGCTGGATAAAGATAAAAACCAGAATACCTCGTATAATTAAATAAATGCACCGCATGCATTTCAAACTCATGCTTGTTAAAAAAATCAGAAACCACCTCCTGACCATTGAAAATATTAAATTCTTATCGTGAGAAATAAGTAGATTTTGACCAATAACATTTTTTTTAAAAAAAGATCACTGCAAATTGGTATTTGAAATAAACAAAGACCACACTAGGCCTTGTGTCCAAATGAAGGAAACTGTATCATGTTTGGAATTTGTGATGCTGGATTATCCTAATGGTAAACAGCAGCTCAATCAATCATTCTGCTTCAATATCCTGCTTTGTTCCTTATGTGAACAAACTCTACAATAAACCTGCCCAACTTTGGGAGGCCAAGAACTATCAGTATTTTTCAACTAGTGTGCTAGAAATTGCATTTCAAAAAGAAAGCTTATATCCTTCAAATGTTAATTTGTTCATTTAATTAAATCAGTTTAAACACACCTGTATTATTGTTATTATTACTGAAGTTATTTTATCTTTCCTCTCTATTTGGAAAGCATTCAACTATTTAATATAGTTGTTCCCCACATATTACCCTTCTCTTCTGAATTAAAAACAGTTCAGCAGCAACTTTTGGAAGGAACCTAGAGGATTACATCCCACATTGGGTGGTGTGTTTGTGTGTGTGTGTGTGTGTGTGTGTGTGTGTGTGTGTGTGTGTGTATAGATACCTGTAAATCCAAGATTATTTTATATGTCCTATCTAGGATTGTTACAAATAGCCAAAAAATGATGAGGCAGAGGAATACATGCAGGGGAAAAAATTATATTACCAATTCAAACAAATTGGCTATGCCTGGTGTTTAACTTAGGCTGCAAGTACAGGTAGGCCTCAACTTTCAGCCATTCATTTAGTGATAATCTAAGTTACAACAGCACTGGAAAAAGTGACTTATGATCATGTTACACATTTTCGACCATTGCAGCATCCCCATTGATCAGGGGATCAAAATCCAGACACTTAGCAACTGACTTGTATTTATGACAGTTGCAGTGTCCCGGGGACACATGACCACCTTTTGGGGAAGCCACATTCACTTAATCACATTACTAACTTAACAACTGCAGTGATTTACTTAACAACTGTGGCAAGAAAGATCATAAAATTGGGCAAAACTCATTTAATGACTGTCTTGTTTAGCAATGGAAACTGTAGGCTCAATTGTAGCCGTAAGTTGAGGACTATATTTAAATTCAGCTAGAAATAAACTGTATCCTTGGCAACTTGATTTTATTTTTCCTTTAGGTTCAAAATTAGGAAGTACTATAGAGCAGCAGTCCCTAAAACCATTATGGCTTGGCGGCCTGGCAGGGGGGTTGGTGAGAGGGGAACCGGCCCGACAGTTGCGCAAGTCGAGCTGTGCACAGCACACACACACACAGAGCTGTGCACAGCCACTGGTGCAGCCTGGTTCCAAACAAACTACAGCCCAATAATGGGCTGTGGCCCGGGGGTTGGGGACCCCTGCTATAGAGTAAAAAAAGAAGGTTTAAAGCAGGCAAAATTTCTTTAAATGGTCACCCAGAGAATTGCCTTCCATCTTGTAATAACAAAGTACCAGGATGAATCCACAAGAAAACCTTCTTCTACCTTAAAAAGAAAGAAGGAAAGGGATGAGGTGGGAACTTTTCACTGTTATTCCTTATTTGAAAACATTTGGGAACAATAAAGTATCAACAGTGAACTCAGATCCACCAAGGTAGAAATTAACTGAACTGTCTGGAAAGCAGTTTTTTTTACCTGGTTGGACAGAAACATTTAGAAATCCTTCTCCAAATGCATTTTCAGCAGAAACAGTCACTCTGAAGACATAGGCACCTTCTGGCAGCTGGTAGAGAAACAGTGTGTTGGTATGAGTGCATTAATTTTAAATAAATGTAGGGCATCTGAAGGGCATAGTGCAAATCACTCCAAGACGGGTATGTCTAGTCATATCAAATCCAGAATAAGCATATGCCTAGCACAGCCTTGCCTGTCCAATGGTTTTTCAGAAGTGTGGAGGCTGTCACATCTGAATTCCCAATCAGTATTGATGAAGAAGACTGCTTTAGACCTGGATTATTACCCAGAATGATCAGCAAATTATTTAGGAAGAAAACAATTTAAGGAAGTATAGGCAAGTCTGTCAACAAAACTGTAATCTATTTACAAACCTACTGGTACCAATACCATGTCAAGATCTGGAAGCATGTTTGTCATGACAGACTTTCACCTTCTCAATGTAAATTCTGCTAAGACAATTGGCTTGTCATAGTCATAAACAGAAAGCTAACTGAACTTGGCTTCCCAGTGAATATGACCAATTGACCAGTCTGGGAAGCTCTTTCTGGCATGAAGCTTTTTCAATGTATAAACAAGGAACTAAATTCTGTCAGTTCATATGACTGTCCTGGGTTAGAGTGAGTCCCAGAATCACCCCGATAAGATCCTCCATACAGCAGTGATCTGCAAGGAGATTCTGGAGTGGCACTCCAAAGTAGCCAGATGAGTCGTCCATAACCTGCGAGGTGGGGGTCATTGTTGAAAAAGCAGTCGTTCTGGAATTTATTTTTCAAATGGGCAATAGGTTGTGCCTTTTTAAACACTTTTTAAACACTTTATTTGATTATTACTG
This sequence comes from Vipera ursinii, assembly GCF_947247035.1. NCBI lineage: Eukaryota > Metazoa > Chordata > Lepidosauria > Squamata > Viperidae > Vipera > Vipera ursinii. Next base: position 151,249,614 of record NC_139516.1, read on the forward strand.
TGTTTCCCTGAAAATAAGACCCACCCGAAAATAAGGCCTAACCTGATTTTTGTGGGGTGGGCTTAATATAAGCCCTGCTCCAAAAATAAGCCCAGGAGTGGGCATGGCCAGCACAAGCAGCGGTGAGTGCGTGGGGGCCGACAATGTCCAGCAACAGCCGCAGCCTGCTGGCCCCTTGGCACAGACCAGGTAACTCCGTGCGCAGAGGCAGAGGCAGGGGGAAGTGTTTAGGCGCCTATGGAGTGCTTGGGAATGAAGCGATTCACTCGGTTCCCAAGCACCCCATAGGCGTCCAAGCACTTGTTCCCCGAATGGAGATCTGACGGACACTGGAAGCTCCATCTGCTTGCAAATGGGGTGCTTGGAGAAGGAGCTAATGTTCTGTATCAGCCTGCTACCGGCCCTGCAGAAAAGGCAGGGACAACCCCTTTTACAAGAAGGCAAGAGGCTGGAATTATGCCTGCCAAATTTATTACTACAAAAACAAACGGAACAAGACAAACCAAGAAACCGGAGCTTTAAGAAACATGAACTATCCGAGCGGTTGCCTTCAGCAAACCAGCCCTCCCAGACATTCCCCTTATATAGAGTTCAGGGCGTGGCTTCTCTCTGCCTCCTTCCGAGAAGCCCCATTGCCTTCCTCTGTTTACTCCTAATTGACTGCCTCCTGCATCGGGCGTCCTTGAACAGGGCCAGCTGTGGGTTATCTTCATCCATGCTGTCAGGCTCACACAGCTGGGTCTCCGTGGTGACCAAGTGGGAGGGGCCTGGCTGAGGGCTCTCATCAGCAAGATTCAACCCCCTCAGCAAGGTCTTCAACACCCCCCTCCTCCTCCTCTGAGTCATCCGACCCAACTGCCGAACCCACAGGCTGACCCTGAATCACATCAGCTAATTGCTCTGTTTCAAAGCACCCCAATCGCAAGCAGACGGAGCTTCCAGTCTCCATCAGATTTCTATTCCGGGGGAAAGTGTTTGGGCGCTTATGGGGCACTTGGGGCAGCTCCACCCCCAGCCCACCTGCCTCACCTCATGGCGGCAGCACGTCACGTAGCCTGCTGCGAGAGGCTGCAGAAGTGGGCCGCAGCCATGCGGCCTCCTGTGGGGCTGTTGGTGCCGCCGCTGCGAGGCGAGGCAAGGCAGGTGTTGAGGAAAAAAGACCTACTGCCTCTTTTGGAGGCAAAAAAACCTGGGTCTTATTTTTGGGGAAACACTGTATTTTTGCTAGATTAAAAAAAGGTTCTTCTCGTCACAGCCTGTTATTCCTTTTTGAAGATCTGCACCATTTAACCACAGTTAAAAAAATATGGTTTTATTTTATCATTTTCATGAATTAATAAATGTAAATAAAACTACATATGATTTCCCACAACAGGGAAAAATGGATTTGGTTAAGATAGCGATGTAAACTGTTTTTAACAAAGAGATTTTATTTGGTCTTGTTTTTATTGCTTCTGGTTTTTAGGTTTGAAGTTGAAAAAAATGAAATTTAGAATTTAATTTGAAGATTTAATAACTGTGTAGTTATAGAACTGGCTTGTAATCATTATAAGTAATGTAAAAAGTTGTCATAAATGTATTAGTATTTTATTGTGTTGAAAAGAGTCAAAATCAACATCTTTTTTCTCTTCTCGTTTTTAATCTTGCACTTCCCTCTTTTTTAATCTTTACTTTCATTGCATTTTATGCTACAATAAACCTTAATATAACTTCCATTAAAAAAGCAGAAAGCTAATTAAGAAAACTCTTGGTTTTTCCCAATTTAGCAATTACTATATTCTAATAGACCTGTGGCAATGAATGTTGAACTTAATGGCCTGATTCAGCAGGACTCTTCTTGTGTTATTGGCACATTTAGAATCTGAAAAGTAACAGGATGGATGCTCATCACCACATATTAATTTCTCTTCTAAAGTGAGACAAATGATTTTCAAATAGTTGAACATTCATACATCATGATTCCATATGATTGGAAGCCATGGTTAGATTGATACCCACATCCATAGATCAGAAATCTTATATGAGCAGCTGCTTTATCAATTGAGATTCTTTTTCAAGTGGTAAATATGATTGTTTTTAGTAAAACAGCTATTCAGGGAGGATTACACATATCAGAAAATGTGAACACTTCCAGATATCCAGAACTTCATACAAGTTTGATTGGGCAAGAGCCTACTCACTTGAGAAAGTTTTAGAGTTGGCATGTGCTTCTCTTTCATTTCACCGTCGTAGCTATCAGGGTAAGTGATCAAACTCCATTCATAAATATAGTCTGTTTCTAAACAAAGAAGAAAATATAGCACAAATAATTATGTCTGCTATTATGCAACAGAGAAATAGCCCTACCATGCTATGAACCAACATGGCTGGTTCAGGAATTCTGGGTATTGAAGTCCACAAATCATAAAAGAGCCAAGGTTCCCTACCCTGTGACCTAGTCACTTTCATAGGATAGAGGAATTGTAACTCTCCCCTTTTTCCTACAACTTTTACTATGCAAGACATTCGTGCCAGACCTGGTCTCTCAGCACTGATGATGTTACCTAGTTTAGAAATGAAGCGCCTGCAAGGAAACCACCAACCTCAAATATATTTTATGTTTATTATTTTTTAAAGGACGCTAATCTTATATGCACATATCAGGTGGCCATATATTTTCACTAAGTTAAATGCATAATTTTTTAAATTAGATATGCTGTTTTATTGCCCTATTATTATTTTTTTCCATTCCCTAATAATTCTTTCTCTTTCTACTCTTTTATTGTAAAGGCTGGTCAAAGACCATAATAAAGATATTTGATTTGATATTCAGTGTAAGTGATAGGATTTAATTTTGAGTCACGTGGCTGTCTAGGTTATTCCAACATGCAGGTATCTTGTCCCAAAGATGCTTTTTCACGAGGCAACTGGACTTTCTTGGGAAAAAGAAAGTTTCTTGGATGATTGAGAATCTTCATAGACATGCAGGGATTTTCTTTCGAGACAGGAACAATGGCTGATTACTGTAGTTCTCACTTCGAATTTAATTGTTTGTGTTTCTCTTCTGTTTACATCAGGCTTGCAAAATGCTCCCCAAAAGTTATTAGCCAAGAAACAATTCTAATAGCTCTATGTTAGCGTTTTGGTAAAGTCCAGCATCTTTCTGTTTAATGGCCAAGTACACTTCCCAACAACCTATACACATAATGAAATTTTAAACATTTTAAAGGAAGTAATTTAAGGGAGGGGCTGAAGTTACTATTTTGGGGGGCAATCTTCTGTTCCTGGTGTCTGGTGTAGGCTAATCATCTGTGGATGATAATAATTCCAATTTTTCTCAATTTCTGTGGAATGGCTGTCCATAGTAAAACTAAAGGTTAAAAATGATTACAACATAAATAAAAATATATCAGACATTAAAGCTTTGGGAGAAACTAGGGGGAAGATAGGTTTTAGCCTATTAAAAACATCTCAAGTGTCTCAATAGCAAGAGCTTCTCAGAGAAAAGAGTTACGCAATGATGGCTTCTCCATGGTAACCATCTGCTTCAACAGCAGCTGTATCTGGATAAGAACGTCCGGGAAAATCTTAGTTTTTGGCAATTTAACCAAGAGATATTCTTCCAACATCGCAGTCTTAAACAGGAAGGCCTTCAACCATAATTTGAAGACTATCTCAACAAAGGAAGAGATTGGTATTATGAATATGCTCTCAAAATCTTAGTCATAATGAAGCCATGTTACCTGCTTTGGTGGCCGTTGTGGAAACCGTAACTTCATCTGCAGCACAAGGTGCAGTGCTATGAGCACTAGTGGGAAATGTTGTGGGTTTAGTTTGTATGAAATTATCTGGGTTTGATACTTCAGTTTGTGCCGGGATGGTGGAGAGAAATTCCAGAATTCCCGAAGAAGGAGAATTATGAGGAGGTGTTACCACCTACAAGACAAAGTGCAGGAATATATCATTATTGTAATTTTTTTCACATTCTGGTATACAATGTTGAAAAATAAGCATGTATTGCAAGCTCTAGATTCAAAATTCTAATTTAGCTAGAATCAACAATATTATCAGCAAAGTCTGGAAAAATACTAGATTTTCCAGGATACCAAGAATTGCACAAACACCCCTATATACACAGGTTTATCCCTTCTCTTTTTATTCTTCTTTTAATAATTAGCCAAAACTTAAGATACAAGCAGCAGTTCTAGTGATTTAGCAATAGCAATAGCACTTAGACTTATATACCGCTTCACAGTACTTTACAGCCCTCTAAAAGCAGTTTACAAAGTCAGCATATTGCCCCCAACAATCTGGGTCCTTATTTTAGTGACCTCGGAAAGATGGAAGGCTGCGTCAACCTTGAGCCAGTCAAGATGGAACTGCTGGCAGTCGGCAGAGTTATCCTGCAATACTGCATTCTAACCACTGCACCACCGTGGCTCTCTAACAAAATTTCTTTTTGTTTTAATGCAGCCTCTTAGTGGAACAATCAAAACTGAATAATTACATTGGCTTCATTTAGGTAATGTACCTGAAAGGCAGGTTGCTTCAGTCTACATGCTAGGAAGTGACTAGATCTTTTTCTTATCACATGTACACACTTATTTCTTTGCTCACAAAAGGATGTTTAAAGAAATCTGCTTTGCCTTTTTTTATGCCAGCTCAGAATTTCATCAAGAATGAAGAAATTTGCCACTCCTAAGTTATTTGGGTGCGGAATTGGTGGTCCTCTGTATGATGACTAGCATCAAATAATATTGCACGGAATTTGCAATACTCGCTCAGCCCTGGTCATTAGGATACATGCGACATCCAGAGATAAAATGTGAAGACAGACACAAAGAAATACTTCTTCTCATGCAATGCTTTATGAAAGTAGTAGTTTATGGAATTTGCTGCCACAAGATATAGTTCTGATCACTGGTTAACGTGACAATTGAATTAATAAAGGTTACATCTGCCAAGCACTGTTTGTCACATTGTATGGCAGTCTTCCAAACTGGCTAGGGAATTCAGCATTAATTATTTGGTACTATATTTTATATTCCAACTGCTATCAAGTTCTCTTGGCCTAAGGTATCTAGAGGCTGTCAGAGTAGGAAAGGCTGTTACAGTTCCAAGTTTATCCTTTGCCTGTTTGTTCACCTTCCAACAGCATCTTGTTGGTCAGTGTCAAAATTATTGATTTAGACACCCTTGTGATCTAACCCAATGGGAATATGTTTACATTCACACTAATTGTGTATACCTTCCGTCCAGTGCTTTTTTTGTAAAAGAAAAAGGTGCCGGAACTCACACATGTCATACAAACCACCTTGCCTACCCTACAAGTTTCCATCCAAAAAAGGTGCCAGAACTCCGTTCTGAGCGTTGTATGAGAAAAAAGCCCTGCTTACATCAAAATATATACACATAAGGCTTAGGATGCACCAATGGTAACAGCAAATAATTAGGGATGTGTGTGTATGTGATGTGTGTGTGTGTGTGTGTGTGTGTGTGTAAAAACACATACCTCCTGCTCCCAGCTGCTGTTCACTTCATTGGTAGGTGGATGCAAATCAAAATCATTTGTAGATTTATCCAGCAAGCCCAAAGCATCTGTCAACTTTTCAGGATGTTCAGTGATAGGAATACTTTCAGATGTATTGACATTCATAGGACTTCCCAAATGAACTTCCTCATTTTGAGGTACCTCTTCCTGTTTGTCTCCATTACTGAGTCTTGAAGAATTGAAGCTATCTTCAGTGGTCACCAGTGATCCCCAATCCGCATAGTTAACAGTCTCCTTCTCCTCAGGCTTGAGGCTGAGGTGAAAAGGATTCTGATCCATCTCAGCATATTCATTGGGATAGTCCTCAAGACTGTGGTCTTTGCTGAGGAATGAGAGCTCCTTTAGGCTACCAATTTCTTCAGAGGGGTCACTTGCCAGTGCCATGGAGCGGATCACATTGGATGGCACTTGCCCGTATCCTAGCAAGGTGGCCGGTCTCTGGGGAGCTCTGACCACAAAGGTCAGATAGGACTTCACCTTCTCCATTTTCTTGGGCTCACAATTTCCTTTATGTTGGCAACTGACCACATAGCAATGCCGCTCAAACATCCAGGCCAAGTCGCAATCTGAAAGATCACAACAGGCTGCCAGGCAATCTGACATGGACGCAGCACGTGGGACTCGCATAATTTTAGTTGTTTCTAAATTGGGAAGTATTGCGTCGGTGTACTTGGTTCCTTCCCTGCACTGCTGACAGGAACACCCTGAAAAATAGACTTTGGTATAGGAGAGAAGATAAGCATTTACCTCTAAGAAGACCCTAAGGTTTTTGGTGGGGGGGGGGAAATTACTATTATTAATTTACATTTATATAGTATAATGTAACTCAATGAATGTCCATTTAAATTTTTCATTTTAACAATTATTACTAGGCTATCACAGCGTCAGATAGCTCTTATTCATATAGCTCTATTTTTCAATGGTTCTGTCATTATTTCCTTCCTCTCTCTTTCATCTTTGGAAATACAAGAGTTCAGAGATATGGAGAGAGAAAAAAGCAGTTCAAGAAAGCTATAAAATAAAACCAGAAAAACACTCAACTCTTGCTTAGCAAATCCCACTTACCTCTAATTAAAACCCAAAAACTCAAATCAAATTTTATGTATTTTTAAGTTGCTACAGAAGCCAAGAGTAGGACACTTCAGCTAAACTGAATAACAAAGCAGCTTGCTGAGTCATCAAAAAAGGAAAAAAATAGTCTTTGTTTGTTGAGCAGCTGGAGTTTTCTCCATGTGAAGCCTGCATGTTACCTCTAAGCGGTGAGTGTTCAATTCAGGGGTGCTTCTGTGACAAATATCTAATCAAGGATCTGCAGTCTCTCTGTTCTTATTATTGTTAATATCTACTGTAGTTTACAAATGTCTAGGCTACATGGATGAAGAAAGTGGGGAATCAGAATGAGAAGATACACAGGGATTAAGCACTTTCTCTCCTAACAGCTTTGCCAGCTTCTATGCTCGGTGGATATTTTTTTTTTTAATTGAAAAGTTTTAAAATACAATTTTCCTTTGAAAAACCCCCCTTCCCCCTCCCTCCTCCCCTCCCTACCTCCCCCCTATCTCCCCCCCTCCCCCTCTCCCTCCTCCCTCCCCTGCCTCCCCCCCCTCTACTTCCCCTCCCCCCCCCTCCCCCCCCCCGACTTCCCAGAGCAGAATACAAGGTATATATCTAAAAAGCAATCATAAACAATCATATACTAACAATTATAAACTCTAAAATCCATCACTCTCTAGCTTATATAAAGTAAACCAATCCTTAACAATACTAAATATGTATAAAGAACTAAAATAAAAGAAAACTAGCATCATTCCCATCTATATTCTTCCACAATTCACTATTACCTAGACATATTCTCACTTACACATCACAAGCACCTATCCCTATTAACCTCTCTAGCCAAAATAGGCTATAATAGATAGTTCTTACACAAATTAACCCGCATTAACCCACAAAACTTTCTTCCTCTTCCTCTGTAGTAAATTGTCCATTAATTCCAAATTGAAAATTCTGTTACCATACATATCATCCCAAAACTCTTAAAAACACAACTACCACTTGACTATAAGTATATTGTGGAAGTTCCATAGATTTCTACTGGTCTTATTTTTTAATCTTTTTTGAGCGTTTTAAGGCAGCACGCGTCACCCTCTGTTCTCTAGGATCATCCAAAAGAGTTGCAGCTTGATCTCCTCCTGTACCCTTCTCGTCTATCTGTCCATCTTCATCCTCTTGATGTTCTCCTTCTCCAGATCCCTCTGCAGCTTCCAGAAGTGTTGATGGAGTTGCTTTTAAAACATTGTTGTAAAAATCATGCGCTTGCTTCACAGTACCCAAACAGTACCTTTTGCCATCATACATGAAGCTCAACCCAGCTGGGATCTCCCATCTGAACCTTATATCTCTTTGCTTAAGCTCTTGCACAAGAAATATAAAGTCCTTCCTTCTCTTTAAAATCTTTGGAGGAATTTCTTTTAGAACCAAAACTTCTTGACCAGCAATCACAACTTTAGTATCATAGGCCGCTTGTATAACTTCATCTCTAATTTCCCTTTTTACAAAATAAACCACCACATCTCTAGGCAACTTTCTCTGCTTAGCAATCCACGAATTCACACGAAACACTTTGTCCATGCCTTGTTTTATTTCAGATGCTGGATGGTTCAATACCCCCTCAAAAGCCTCAGAAACCAGCTGCTTTAAATCTTCCTTAATATTCTCTTTTAGGCCTCTAATTCTAACAGCAAACTGCATCTGGTAAAATTGAGCCAGACTCTGTTCGCTATCCATTTTGTCTTTTAAATCTTCAATTTCCAATACTTTTGCTTCTAATATAGCATTCTTTTGAGTCAAGTCTTCCACTTGATCATCCAGCACCTCCACACATTTAGCTACTTTATGCACTGAGGACAAAATGTCTACCTTCATCTCTCTAAGTTTCTGCTCCATCCTTTCTTCCATTCTCTGTTCCAATTTCTCCAATTTCTCCTCCATCTGTGCAAATTTAACACCCATTGACTCCAAAATTAACTGGGTATGTTTTTCAAGATCCTTCGATGTCAATACATCAGGAGAATGCAACGCCTGCAGTAATGATTGTTGTTGCACCGGAGAATTTCCAGCACTCCGAAAAGTTCTAGGGGGAGGTTTAGCCGCCATCTTTTACTTACAATTGTGACGCACTTTCACTTTAAGTTTTAAGCAAAGTCCATCAAGCTTGAGAGTAAAATAAAATAATCCTCTTCATCTCTTCATCTTTCCCTCTTGTACTGCTCTGCCTGCTCTTTTCCTTTCATAGTCTCTCCTTCAAGCAGGGATGGTCGCAGACGCCTGGCTCTGCTCCATAAAGTCCGGAGCAGAGACGCTAGCCAGCTGGGAGCAGCCCAGGCTACGGGGGAGTTCAATCCTTCAGCCGCCCAAGCTCCAAGCTCAGGCGGCCCCGGAGAACTCGACCCCTACCTGGGGGCTCACCCCCTCCTCTTCTCCCGAGGAGGGGGCTTCAAATTCGCCCGAACAGCTGATCGGCGCTGTTTCGGGCGAAAAATCACACAGCTGAGCCGCGGGCAGCCCGGGAAGGCTGTCTCCAGCGCCGCGGAGCCACCGGAAGTCCGCTCGGTGGATAATTTTGACCAAATACATCCTTACTTTTCTCCAATGATTTTGGAAGGAATTGACCTTAACAACAGGAACAAGAGGGAGGGCTTACCTGCTAGAGCCACCAAGAGTAAACAGAAGATTCTCAGACCTGGCAGAAGAGACATCCTTTCATAAGGAGGAAGTACCAAATCCTGTTCAGACGGTAGCGTGGAAATTACACAATCTTATTGTAAACTTCATCTTACACAGCCTGATTTCAAGAGGGGGAATCTGCAGGGCTGGCAAAATAAGGAGTAAAAGAAAGCCACGGGTATTAGTTGAAAAGTTAAAAAAAAAAACAAGAAGTATATTTATTACCGTCTGGCTATAGAAGTAGGGACAATTGTAGTTGCAGAAAGTAAAAAGAAAATGAGAAATGAGATTATAATTTGGGCCTGTCTTCCTATAAAACTATAGAAGAGTTATACGAGGACAGTTCAGAAATAAACCTCCGTTTGAGCATGCGCGAGAAGTAGGTGGGGATAGTGACGCCCGTCCAATGGCACAGTAGTTCAGTAGGCAGTGAGGAGTGGAAGGAGAAGGTTGTGTTGCAGTTGACTCATCCACTAGGTGAATTGAAAATGAACCCTGCCATAGGAAATCCTGCTAGATGTGAAGATGCCAAAGGAGTACTGCTAGTGAAGTTCATGGAGTGTGGTTTGACCATCGATTCAGAAGTCTACTGTGAAACGTTACAAAAACTTAGACGAGCCATCCATAACAAGTGTCAGGGCATGCTGACCCTAACCCACACACCACTAGACCAGGGGTAGGCAACCTTGGCTCTTTTATGGACTTCAACTCCCAGAATTCCTGAGCCTGGGAGTTGAAGTCCACGAGTCATAAAAGAGCCAAGGTTGCCTACCCCTGCATTAGACGCACACAAGAACTTTTGAAGCAGTTCCATTGGAATGTTTTTGATCACACCCTCCATAGCCCAAATTTGGCACCGAGCAACTACTACTAATTTCAAATCTTGTAAGACGTTATGACAAGTGCCTCAATTTGAATGGCAATTATGTCGTAATGTAATGTTGTAGTTTTCTAATATGTATAATAAAAGTTCTATATCTGTGAGCGTCTGTCATTGATAACCAAACGGAGGTTTATTTCTGAATTGCCCTCATACATTAGGCACTCCTGTAACAACTTTTCACAAGCAATAATATTCTATTAATACTAATAAAAAGATTATGAATATCCCTCGACTCTAGCTCTTTTACAAGCATCTGCACCCAACATATTTGATATGGTTTATCCACCATTTGCCCAAAATAATTTTAATTTTAATTAGGTAAATAATCCTCCCGGGCGTTCCCCAAAGACTGTGATATATTAAATGAGTTGTAGTGCTTGAAACTTCCCCCTCTTTTAACAGAAATTTACTCTGATGCCCAAGCAGAGAAGGAACAATTTACTTTTAAGAAAGGTAACTTTTAAAACTTTGAAGAAAGACATTTTGCAGCTATCCCTGACTCCTCCCTTTCCTTTCAGCAGCTCATTCTAGATCTCTTGCTTTTCTTGAAATCCATGCAGTGGTGGCAGCAGAGAAATGTGAGTGAGATTCCCTTTGATTCTGTGCATCATATCATTAGAGACATAGATCTAAATACAGAACTAGGCTGCAGGCTATCTGCCCATGATTAACCATTTTCCTGTAAATTAGGGCTGGCAAACTGGGATCAAAACATACGGGGTGTTGTTGTTGTTTTTTGCAATCTAGATGTTAAAGTTTCCTCAATCACCATTTTTCCATTTTTAAATGTCTTGAATGTCAGAGCTTAATATCTTTAAATTGGGGGTTGTGATTTACCATACTTCATATTTTCATAGCAGCTTACAGTAAAAACTACCAACTCTGGATCAAATAAAATCAATGCTACTTCTGTCCCAAATGTTATCAAACTGATAGAAGAGAATATCTGTAGCTCAGGGCTGATCTGTGGGATCCTTGATGCTTTGTTGAAAACAGCAAGCAGCTTGGTTGTTTTCTTGCAGATATTTCATTACCAAGCCAGGTAACAGCATCAGTGTTAGAAAGGAATGGGATTTGTTCTTATATTACATACTAGTGGCTTGCTCTGTCAGTATTGGTGGGATGTTCTTGGTGGTTCCTTGATTAGGCTGTTGTTTACTGTTAGCTTCCTTGTTTGAGTTGATAGTTCCTTGACTGTTTACTTCTTGATTGTTGGTCTATTGTTATCAAAGTACATAGTTACTAAACTATGAAATATTTTTATTCACCTGCTATATGAATAAAAAACAGATTACTGTTTTCCCCAAAGAGCAGAGCATGTTAACAAAAAAGAAACAGTTCTATTTCTTTGCTACCTTGCTCAACATCTGTACTTGAAGGTCTAATATTCTTCATAAGCAGTGCCTCATCTAAATGATGAAATTTATTTATTTAATTTATTTAATTGGTTTTCTATACCGCCCTATTCCCGAAGGACTCAGGGCGGTTTACAGGGCAATATTTAAAAGACAATACAAATTAAGATAAAAATAGAATTAAAAAGAATTAAATTAATAATAGCCCAACAATAAAACAATGCTAAAATTTAAAACTAAAACCCCCCTCAGTCCAGGCCGGACAGATCGAAAAGCCAGGTTTTCAGGTCCCAGCGAAACAAGCGCAGGTCGGGGCAGTCCGAAATCAATGCCTTATCTAAAAAGAACAGTTAAGATTGACAACGGCATTTGAAACAGGTTAAAAAAATCACTGTCCTGCAATATTTCTACTTCTAGTCTAAAAAGAGTTTAACCAATTAAAAGGCTAATGCTGGAAAAATGTGCACAATGAGAAATGAACATATACAACTGCTATAAGAATTAGGTCTGAGATAATCATCACCCAGACAAGGCTCCAGAGGGTTAGGTCTAAAACAAAGACAAAACATGAGCATACAATATATGCCTCTAAAAGCTGAAGGAAATAAGACCACAAATGGGAAGTATGGCTTCAGCAGACCAAGGAACAGATATATAATATGATTAGTTTGAAAAAAGATTAGCAACCCTAGCAGAGAACAGTTATCATTGCATGTTAGTTCGGATGAAAAAAAAATCATCTGAAAAGTCTCATGAGGTCACCAGCGCTTACAGGGACCTCACCTGTGAGAAATTTCTGAGACCACTGCAACACAAGTTTACCACTATTTAAAAGGGCTTTTTTTAAAAAAATAATAATAACTATTTTCTCTTGGGGATCTCTTGAAGCAGCCTATAGCAGGGGTGGGGAACCTTGGCTCTTTTATGACTTGTGGACTTCAATTCCCAGAATTCCTAGAGGGTACCTTGGCACTGGTGATGGAGAGATGCTATTCTTAGACCTAGAGAGTTGGACACCATCCCATTCATAATGTGTAGTGTACAAAACTCATTACTGAGGAACTATAGTACCAACATTGTTCATTGGCTCTCCGCTGACAAAGACAACTAACAAGGATTTTAATACTTAACACTGGGTTGTATGAATCAGCTTAGTCCCTGTATTTCCTCATGCAAGGTATACAACCCAAACAACAAAAAAATCGCTTAAGCAGCTCATCATGCATCGGCTGAAATAATACTATCTCTGCAGCTCAGTCACTTCCTTATTCAGGCTAAGCCCCATTGAGCTCAAGTAGACGTGTACAAGGTTGTGTCATTAGTGTCATGATTAGATATAAATGCACAGTGTATACCAAAGGTAACTTAACAGATTTTAAAATAGTAGAAATAAAACATCTGGTCCATAGCCCTAAACAATACAAATGGAACTCTTGCCAAAGTGAACCCACCCTTTTTTGTTACTGTGGGAGTGGAAAACCTCCATTGAGATAAATGGGGAAAACCTTCCAAGTAGAGAAACTCCAGGTTCCCCTGCAATAACTCTATCACAGAGTTACAATCCTGATTAGCTTTTAACACATTCTTTGCCTACAGATACCGTAACAGTTTGAATAAAGCATGATGTGAGGTTAAGGAGCCAAAATCAAAATATTCTATTCTAGAATATGCAGCAAAGATTGCAACTGTCTCTCCTTAAGCAAGTTATCCCAGTGTAATGTATTTTTTTCTCCTCGTTGCACAATAGTTATATAAAATGCAGCACAAAATATTTTTAAGAAATGATCACACAAAAATGGTCTGAGGTCTGTCGGCAGCCTTTGTCATCACACATCAGAATCACTTTGAAATTGAAAATACGTGTTAGCTCATATGGATTTTACTACTCTATCTCAAAACCTGGATGCAAAAAGAGGAGGGACATTATCAAATACTGTATGTGAAAACCAGTGAACGCTATTCTGTTCCAGTTCCCAAGGAGTAAACACCACTAAACTCAACGCTATTTTATTTTTCCCCCATCACACATAGGATTGCTCTGTTAAACCTTGACAACCAGTTTAAGAGTTGCCAGTTTTTAACACTCTATGCAGCTGTCTAAAATATATATGTATGCTATATTTGGGTGTTTTTTTTCCAGTCTAATACTCTTTGTGTCAATTTTAAAGGGAGGACACCAGAATTCTTATTGCAACCGTGCATCCGGTAAACATTGTGGTCTATCCAATATAGGAAATGATAAATCATCTCCTACAAGCAAGCAATCCTATCCTTTGCCCTCAGCCTACTGTTGGGTTGGCCAGCCTGCTGTCACCAAGAGCCTATCCTTTCACAAAGCCAAATCAAGTCCATGTCGTCCCCATCCTTCCGATCAACCTAATAGATTTGTTTTTCTTCAACTTCAGTCAGGTGGGAGGGAGCAGTGGGCTTCTCACAGCTGCCTAGGCGGGTCTGTATGATTTATTTATTTATTTTTCGGCCTGGTAGCCACCGTAAAAATCTGCGATGGGATCTCCCATGTTTTTAGGGAATATCGATGGGGGGGGGAGGGGGAAGTGGGGGTATTCAGAGCAGCATCACGAGCTCCTCAGATGAGATGAGACGAGATGAGGTGAGGGTGAATCGAGCCTTTTTGGCTGGCCGACGGGGGGGGGGGGGGGGGGAAGGGAGGTGAGGTGCTATCTGGAATCGGTGAGGCTTGTCGCATTTCCTCCCGGCAAGCCATATATATATATATATATATATATATATATATATATATATGTGTGTGTGTGTGTGTGTGTGTGTGTGTGTGTGTGTGTGTGTGTGTGTGTGTGTGTGTGTGTGTGTGTGTGTGTGTGTGTGTGTGTGTGTGTGTGTGTGTGTGTGTGTGTGTGTGTGTGTGTGTGTGTGTGTATTGGGGAAACTCCGGCTGAAGGAGCTCCGGATCTTACCCAGAAGCATCCCGTCATATATATATATATATATATATATATATATATATATATATATATATATATATGTATGTATGTATGTATGTATGTATGTATGTATGTATGTATGTATGTATGTATGTATGTATGTGGTGTGTGTGTGTGTGCGCGCGTTTGTGTGTGTGTGTGTGTGTATTGGGGAAACTCCGGCTTGAAGGAGCTCCGGATCTTACCCAGCAGCACCCCGTCAAGACCCGCAGCAGAAGCAGACCGCGCTTTCCCCGGGCTCACGGCTGCTGCACTCACCCCAGCGGACGGTCCCCCGCCCCCGCCCCCCCCGGCAGCGCCCCGGAGGCAGCGGCGGCGGCGGGGGGGGGGGGTAGGGCAGCTCCGCTTCGTCTTACCTGGCGACGGTCGGCGGAAATCAGGCAGCGACGGCGACCTCGGCGGGACGAAGCCGCCTCCATCCGCTTCTCTTCCCCGGGACTTGGGGAGCCGTTCAGAGCGCGGTCCAGGGGAAGGAGAAAAAAAATAAGTGGGTGTGGACACCCAGGCGCCAACTAGCGAAGGATGCTCAGTGCCGGGAAGGTGGGAGGGAGGCTCTGGGCGTGCGCGTGTGTGAAGAGGGCGCCTTGCTCGCTTGGCTTTCAGACCCCTCAACCCGCGTCCGCCGCCCCCCCTCCCCCCCGGTCCGACGACCAACCCCAACCCCCGTCCACCGGGGCCGGCTTTGCCCTCCCCTCAGTTCTCTTATGGGACCCCAGGAGTCACCCGTGGAAGCCTCGGAGCGTCCCGGGGATGATCGGCGTCCGTGGACCAGACATAGGAGAGACCGGAAAGGGAGAACATAGTAAACGCGGTGATTTTATTTATACTGGATACTTTGGTGATTTCATATTTATACTGAGAGGGAGAGCAAAGCTCCGTAGTCTCCCTTACGGATGTTGTCGCTGCTGCTTTACTTAATACAGGGGGGGGGGGGAAGCAATACCGTAACAAAAAAATATTTATATGACACGTGCCGGTGAAATAGGGGCAATAACTTCACAATCGGTACAAAAGCTAGGAGTGGTGCAAAGAACCATGGAAGGATACATGCTCAGCATTATAATTAAGACAGGATAGAAAGACCTGCACATGGATCATTAGGGAATGAAATGAAAGTGTACAATATCATCAAGGGAGTAAGGAATTGAAATGGAAATGGGCTGGTCGCACAGTGAGAAGAACTGAGGCAGGTGGACCAAGGCAGTCATAGAATGGATCCCACTTGATAAAAAGCGTCCGCGAAAGAGACCTAAAACAAGATGGATCCATGACATCAGTGAGTATTGCAGGCCGAATTGCCAAAGCAATTGGTTGGAAACATGCAGAAGAGGCCTTCATTCTGCAGTGATAGACAATGGCTAAAATGATATTCTCTGTATGGAAACACACACACACACACACACACACACACCACAACAAATTTCTTGTGTGTTCAATCATACTTGGCCAATAAAGCTATTCTATTCTATTCTATTCTATTCTATTCTATTCTTTATACAATTCATTCAGAAAGTATTCAGACCCCCTTTGCTTTTGTCAATTTTATGCTGCAGCGATTCTACAGTTGTTGAAATTCATTTTTTTCCTCATTAATCTACGCTCAGTACGCCATAATCACAAAGTGACAACAGAATTGTAGAAATGTCTGTAAATTTATTAAAAAGAAAAAAACTGAAATATCACATTGGCATAAGTATTCAGACCCTTTGCAACACTTGAAATTTAGCTCAAGAGCCTTGCATTTCTCTTGATCATTGCTGACGTGTTTGTACACCTTGATTGGAGTCCACTTGTGGTAAACTAAACAGATTGGACATGATTTTCATTTTTTCATTTTCATTTAAGAGCCTTGGTGGAGCAGTGGGCTAATGCCTCCTTAAGTAACACCAGCTGCCTGCAATTAGTGCAGGTTCGCATCCCACCAGGCTCAAGGTTGACTCAGCCTTCCATCCTTCCGAGGTAGGTAAAATGAGGACCCAGACTGTTGGGGGCAATTAAGCTGACTTTGTAATAATGCCGCTTGGGGTGTGTGTGAAAGCCCTAATAAGCAGGCATATACAGAGAATGAAGGCTACTGCTAAGCTTGTAAGCCGCCCTGAGTCTTCGGAGAAGGGCGGGATATAAATGGAATTAAAATAAATAAATAAATAAATAAATAAATTTTGAAAGGAACAGACCTCTCTATAGAAGGCCTGACAGCTGACAATCCATACTGTAGTAAAGCAAATGTCATGAGGTCAAAGGAACTTTTTTTAGAGCTCAGAGACAGGATTATTGCAAGGGTCAGACCTGGGGAAGGCTACTCTCTAATAGACCACTGTTTCTCAACCCCAGCAACTTTTAAGTGTGTGGACTTCAACTCCCAGAATTCCTCAGCTAGCAGGGGAATAAAAAATGAAAGGAAGGCAGCATTCTTCATCATGTGTCCTAAGCATTTTTTCACAACGTAAAGGAAAGGCTGCTGAGAAATCGCTTTGCAGGAAAGACTCTCACAATAGAAGCCATGCACCAGCCAACTTTATATTTAAGCAACCTCATGATTTCCAGTTGTTTACTTTATTATTTAACATATGGCATATCATACACAGACTAGCAATATATATTAACATTTCATCTGGATTAGTAAAACACAATAAAATATAAAGGCTAAAACGATCTATGTTCAAATACCAATGTCAAGGCCATATAACCACTGAAGCGCAGTGACAGCACAGTATCAGCAGTAGCGTCGAGTTTTTGGGTTCTATAATCTCCCAGGACTTGAAATGGACACTTGACATTAGAACCATCATTTAAAAGGCGCAACGAAGAATGTTCTTCCTGCATCGAGTCAGGAAATCCAGAGTGCCCCAGGAGCTGCTAACACAGTTTTACGGAGGAATTATTGAGCCTGTTATTGGTACCTCTATAACTGTCTGGTTTCAAACAGCAACCAAACAGGACAGGTACAGATTCCAACAGGTAGCAGGTAGTCTGAAGGAGGCCGGAAACGCTATCTACAGACCCTTCCAGGACATAAACTGTTTCTTGGGATGGCACTTTAGGGCATTGCATACCAAGACAAGTAGACACAGGGAGTGGTTTTTTTTTCCCCCTTGTGCTGTCACTCTGCTGAACACCTAATTCTCACAGGCTCTGTCTGATGTGTATGTATATTAACTCATACGGTGTGACTGTAGTATTATTTATCCTTTTTATTATGTTTAGTTCTCCCTTTTACTTGTATTACTGTTGTTGTTATTCTCTCTGTTGCTTTGCAAGTACCCTAAATGCTTCTGTACTTCCTTATGTGTCTAATCATATTTGGCCAAATAAAGTACTCCAATTCAATTCAATTGTAATGTGCATTCCTTTCATATCCATCTAGTGGTTAGGCTAAGAAACGAAGTACTAAGCTTCTGTATAGCAGGACATCTTATATTGGCAGCGGCAGCGGCAGCTAAAAAGCATATTGGCTAATTAGAGAGCTGGAAATGTTGAAAACACAGTTGGCACTGGAGCCATAAATTCCACTAATGGAAGCCTTGCCTTGAAAACAGAAACACAAGTAGAAGAGGCCTGTTCTTTTGCAACAAAGCCCTTGCTCAAATTAGGACTCTCTCCTTCAGTGTCCCTGCCACCTTTCTGCCATGAACGAAACTGCTGTCTCTTCTTTTGGCCGCAGTTCCTACCACCTCCTGGAAGAAGCATGCCACGCAGAAGGTGCTTCCTTGGCTTTTGGTTGTACTCCGGTTCGAAAGCTCAGGGAACAAATAAGCAGCAGTAGGACCATGAAAAGTTAGGGGCTGGGCCAGGGGTAGGCAACCTTGGCTCTTTTATGACTCGTGGACTTCAACTCCCAGAATTCCTGAGCCAGCCATGCTGAGCCAGCCTACCCCTGGGCTGGGCACTCAAAGAAAAGAGCAGATTTGGGTAGTGTTCATTAACAGCAACCCTTGATTCTTGGGAAGAACTAGGAATTAAGAGGCTATTCCAGCAATGGATTCATGGTCCTGAAATTGTAGTCTATCTTTTTCTTCCCGAATTTATAATCCCCCCCCCATTTCAGCTACCAGAACATAGTGTCATTAAAGGGAAACTCCCAAGAATTCTTTATTAAAAACAAATTGTGTGTTTAGTAAACTATTCTATTCTTTTGAATAATATACACAACATAAAATAATTTCCTCCCACACATGCACAAATTAGCTAAAATATCTTTTCCATTGCATGGGATCTTAGTATTTTAAATGGAAAGTTTCATCTTTGCTAAGCAAGAACTCCCCAAACAAGTAAAAGGAACTGCTTAGTTTAGACAATTGTGAATCAAAATTAACATTAGAACTGGTGTAAAATTTTGAAGAACATGAAAATCAGAAAAGTGAAATGTTTTCTTCTTACAATATCACATCAAAATTGCAAAACACTCCCCAGTGATCACTAGGAAATCTGCCACAATCTAGTTTTTCCAGACCAATCAAATCTAAGCTCCGAGGAATAATCTGTCCACCAACTGTTGCACCTCGGAAAAACAGACGATCAAACCGATATTTGCACTTGTACCTGGCATTCAAATTATTGTTTTGGCTTGTATCCCATGTGTAGTGGCAATGTTCAGGCTTGCCCAAGAACTCCCAAATATCCAAAATATTGTTAGGTAAGCCACCCATTTTAGCAACCTGATAAAGATAAGAGCAGAAAGCGATAATATAGCAGTAAACATAGTAATCATCATGTTGCTTTGAAGTCTGAATATGTCAGAGGAATACAATATTATCTAACACCATAGAAAATTACAGAAAAGCAAAAAAACATCTGTCTTCTAAAGTAATTCACACTGTTTCTTCTCTAAAATCAGTGGCCCTATCCAAGTGATTTTTATAGACCTGGGAGATCAGTATTTCTTCCTGGACATTGTGCATCAATTTGAAGAGAAAAACCCTGCCTTTGATTAAGTATGGGCTGGTTCTTATATCTGGATTGTGGGATGCTAACTAACCTTAAACCAAACTAGAAAAATAATCCACATATTACATTATGGAAAAGTATGCCAATGCTTTTAGCTATCAAAGAACGACTGATCCGGCCATCTTACCAGAGAACTAACAGTGATCCAGCAGATTGAGAGCGGGAGAAAAGGTCATATCCCCTTAGTAACAGTAATTTTGGGGATACACAACTGGGAACATAAGACATGCAACAATCAACATTTTTATCTGTAACCACTACTAATATCCTGCTCAGTACAAAATATCATGAATAATTCACTGAGGGGAAAAACACATGTAATATATGGGGAAATACCTTGTCTATACAAGTAGTCCTTGACTTATGGCCATTCATTCAATAACTGTTCAAAGTTTTAGTAGTGCTGAATGAAGGGATTTATGACCTATACCAGTGATGACGAACCTTCTAGAAACCGAGTGCCCAAACTGCAACCCAAAACCCACTTATGTACCATCGGGGTGCCGGATGGGCGTGGCCCATTGGGTGGGTGTGGCTGCAGTGATAACGGCAGAGTGGGTGGGACTAAAAGGTTCAATCAATCAATTCGAACTTTGCGAGATCTTTTTTTTCCCCGTGATAAGTTGAAATTGATTGATTGATTGAGCCTTTTTTTTGGTACATGGCGGTGGAGGCCTAAAGCGAAAAGGTTTTATAAAACCCAGCTGAAGGCCTAGGACTGGGGCGACGGCGCGCGTGCCCACAGAGAGGTCTCTGTGTGCCACCTGTAGCACCCATGCCATAGGTTCGCCACCACAGACCTATACCCAAAGTTACTGCCACTGAAGTAGCCTTGTCGTCACGTGATCAAAATTAAGGTCTTTGACAGACCACCTACTCTTACAAATGCAGAGGTACTTCAATTCCCCCTACCCATCTCCCGCATGTCTGTGCCTTTTTGGTGCCCTGCATTCCACAGCCACCACCACCCTAGCTGATGTTTGCCATCTTCCTGCTCCTGCTGCTGATCAAACATGCCCGGCCTGACCCTTTGCGAGGCAGCTAATGGCTGCACAAAGCTTTCTTCCTAAAGTCGTGCACCGTGGTTTCTTCACAAAACCCAGGGAAGATGGCCTTACATGGCCAGAGCGGGTATGACTTGTCAGCAGTAGGAGCAAAAATATGGTGCAGGTCAGCTGGGGTGGCAGAGAAGGGGCTGGGTTGCTGGGTTGGGGTGAGGGCAGCAGGCTGGGGCTGCTGGGGCTTCTTGGGGTGGCTGAGGTTCTTGGGACAGCTGGGATTTGAGTCATGCTGCTGGGCTGTAGTTTTGCCCCACGCTGCTGATGCTATCTGGAGCGGCTGATGTTTCCCAGGACGGCTGCAGCTTTGTGCTACACCGCACTACTGGGGCTCTCCACTGTTTTGCCCCTTAGGAGTTTCTTGCAGCCCCAGAGTGATGTGGTTCTGGGACCGCTGTTGTCCAGGGCAGCCAAAAGGGCAGAGATGGGGAAGAAGATGAACAGATGGGTAGTAGTGAATAGGAGGCAGACCCTTACTGCCCCTTGAGCAGAGGCTCAAGACTGGGAGGGACCTAGCCTGGAATGGCTTGGATTGGAGATGGCCATCAACTAACAGCTGGTGGAATTTGGTTAACAATGTCAACAGGGATTGCCATTGCTAAGCAATGAGGTCATGTGAACACTGCTTAGCCACACTGCATAGTAATGGAAGTTCTGGTCCCAACTGGTATCTTAAGTTTAAGGACTACCCGTAGATACTGGGAAAGGACATCCAAAGAAGGATCTGAGAGAAAAGAAAAGCATTTGCCCTAGCTTACCTCTTTGTCTCTTAAGTTTGTATCACCTCCAAAAATCACAGAACTTGATTCGGGTACCTCCGCCATTTTGGCAAGCACCAGTTTCAACTGTTTTAAACGTTCCTCACTGTGATCCTTAGTACTCTCCAAGTGGGAAGTCATAAGGCACAGGTCATTGCCAGAAATGTTTGCCTGATTTTAAAAAAAAAAGATGCACAGCATGAAATTTTTTTTTACATTAATTAGTTCTCCCATTCCACCTTTTATTTTTGAATGTCACAAAAATGAAGCCTTTTAAAGCTTGTACATCCACCTACCCTTAATTTAAATTGAAACTAAGTAAGAATGCAAGCTGTATTTATTTCAGGTTATCAGTGATCTCCTACAATAATAAATTAATTTTGTTGCCAGCCACTCTCCCCCTAAATAACACACTCATACCAAATTCTATCAGGACTCCCACCTTCAACAGCTTTTTTCCCCAGAAACAGCTCAACCCATATTTGAATGCTATTCCTTCTGAGAATGCTTGCCAACAATTGAAAAGGTTACATTGCCTACCATATTGCCCGCTCAGACATCCTTGTAAGTGAACAAGACGTCTGTCTGTCCCAAACGCAACCCCCAACAAGGCAGTACTGATCCAAAGGGGAGAATTGCTTTTTTCCTTTAGGCAGGGAATATCATGCCCAGAGGTCCGTCAGTCCAGTCTAGGTCCTTCAACTTCCCAGCTCCACTGGGACTCACTAGCATAGTTATATTTGCTGTTCCCAACTGCTTCCTAATTCTGTTTGGCTTTTCAGAGGGGCTTCACTTTCTTACATAGAACTGGAATATGAAAGTAGGCAAGAGAGCCTTGATTTAGTGGGTCACCTTGGGAAACACTTGGAATTAGGCTGTGCCAGATGGGTGGCAAAGATAAATCCCTCATTAACCATGCTCAGGTGTAACAGTAATGAGCACAACCATCTCAAATTTCCTTGTGACCTCCTTAGGTCACAGCTCACGTTTTAGAGCCCCAGAATTGGTTGATTAATATATTAAAGGTCATCCAAGTTAGTACACCCATGGTGTACATTTTAATCCACAGTCTATTATTTTTTCAAAGTATGCAGAATAGTAATGAGATTTCAAGTATAAGAGAAAATGAAAAGTTGATTGCTTCAGATATAGTGCTAAACTATAACACAGCTAACCTATTTTAAACTTAGCTGTGAACCGAATATTGCAATAAGTGAAAATTTAGCTTTTCAATCCCCTTGTAATATTACAGAAAAGTTCTCATATATTTTGATTTTGTACAAATGTATTTATGTTCTATAATACAAAGAGCTAATATACTTGTAAACATAAAGTAACAGTTCAAACTTTATAGTGAGAATACCCATTTCCTTTCATACTATTGCCCCATTGACTTGCTTTTAAAAGTCTTGACTATAGGTTATTGGAAAAACTGTTATTTCATGTTTTAAACGATTTTCTCCATAAAGCTGATGTAAAACTCACTTACATATACTGCTAATAAATTTCTCATCATAGAGGTTGTAGGAAAAGCTGTTATTTCATGTTTTAAAACTTTTACTCTTGATTTTTTTAGCATGATGACGGTAAAATAATGATCTGTATTACCTGGAGAGACAGATGGTCAAACATACAAAAAAAAAGGAAACGTCAACATCATGGCATTTCACTCAGAATTTCGACACAATAAAAGACATTAGCCTTGAGTCTAGAGGAATTTCAGACTTGTATCCACTTATTTTCATTTCTCATTTTAAATTAACCCCATTAAACAAAGTTTTACTTTTTTTGGATCAAGATTACACTTGGACTTTGCATGAGAAGCTGAAACATGCAATCCCAAAGCTGTGCATGCAAAAGGAAGTAAATTGGGTTTAATTTATATTATTTAAGCACAGTTAATCCAATTATTAAAGGGACGCGGTGGCTCAGTGGGTTAGGACGCTGAGCTTGTCGATCAGAAGGTCGGCAGTTTGGCGGGTCGAATCCCGAGTGCCGCGTAGCAGAGTGAGCGCCTGTTACTCGTCCCAGCTTCTGCCAACCTAGCAGTTCTAAAGCACGTAAAAACGCAAGTAGAAAAATAGGGACCACTACGGTGGGAAGGTAACAGCGTTCTGTGAGCCTTTGGCGTCTAGTCATGCCGGCCACATGACCACGGAGACGTCCTCGGACAAGCGCTGGCTCTTCGGCTTTGAAACGGAGATGAGCACCGGCCCCTAGAGTCGGAAACGACTAGCACGCATGTGCGGGGGAACCTTTACCTTTACCTTTAATCCAATTATTTCCCATGCATTTAATAATTTCCACTTTTAGTTATACACTGAACAGGTACACAACTTTTGGAATATTCTGGAAAGTTCCCCAAAGGTTTAATTTAAGGGATGATATAGGTCAAGATTAACAACATGTTTTTCAGTCTTGGTTATAATGAAGTGTAATTAGGTAAAAACAAGAACTTCTGAAGTCCACACAGCCACACCAGATACATGAGGCTGAAATTCATTAATGGATTCCAACCATACTTTATCTCTTCCTAGGAAGCTGGTATAATCAACTTTCTGCAGCTCTACATAGTGGCATTATACAGTATCATAAAAATAACATTGTATTTGCAGTTGTTGCATTAACCTGGGAGGGACTACTATAACTTCATGCATTAAGTTGATAACTTCATTTACCTGGAATAATTGTGTAACTGACTGCTCTCTTCTGGAGGTAACTTAAATATACAGGAATAACCTCTTGTAAAAACACCACATCTGGCCTGTATCTAAATTAAAAAGAGGCATTTATAATGAGACATATTGTAACTGTAGGAAGAAAAGTGGTTACTTCAAAAAAAGCAAAGAAAGTTATGGTATTGGTACTAGCAACTGAATGGAGAATACTTCACAATTTTCCATAGTTAATTTCTTCTAACTCTTTTTAAAATAACCAGGGCACCAATTCACATTTTCCAGGTTTTATTTAGGGTACTAAAAGTTCTGGGTTGCTTGAGATGTGACGTGAACACCTTGTGATGATTCTCACACAAAAGTTATTTCTGAGTGTTACTTACGTACCAATAATGATATTCAAGCATACGATAAAACTATATAATGTAAGCAAACCTCTGTCTCACAGAATTCTGCACTCCTGCAATGCAGCTATGAGACTAGACATTTTAAATTCATTAATCATGGACTAGTTTTATATATAAATCTTGAACCATTTTAATTTTTCTTAAATGAATCCAGTTTAAAACTCATGCTTTGAAATTAGCTTATTTTATTACAATATTGCAATCTGATCTTACCCTCAGATTTCCACCAGATATTCAGATGCTTACAGATACATGCAATTAAGATGCAGTTAAGATGGCAATTTTGCTAAACTAATATTAAATTATGTGGGCATGTCTGTGGGCATTTGATAACACTTCTATCCATGTCTATCTGTCTGTGTGTGTATATACTGTGTGCGTATATATGTATATGTGTGTGTATGTGTGTGTGTGCTATCTAACGAAATGAAATTCAATGGTGAAAAAAGTAAGGCACTACATTTAGGCAAGAAAAACCAAATGTACAGGTATAGTATAGGGGGTACCTTGCTCAACAGTAGTAACTGTGAGAGGGATCTTGGAAGTCCTAATGGACAATCACTTAAATACAACCCAGCAGTGTGCTGCAGCTGCCAAAAAAGCCAACACAGTGCTAGGCTGCATTAACAGAGGGATAGAATCAAGATCATGTGAAGTATTAATACCACTTTACAATGCCTTGGTAAGGCCACACTTGGAATACTGCATCCAGTTTTGGTCACCAAGATATAAAAAAGATGTTGAGACTCTAGAACAGACATGTCAAACACAAGGCCCGGGGGCCGGATCCAGCCCGCAAAGTGGTTTTATGTGGCCCGCGAAGCCATCCTGGAAACAGTGAGGGAACGGCCCCCACTGCCTTGGCCCCGGCCCAGAGACCCTCCTCCTGCCAGAGACCCTCAGATCTCTCCCACTCTTGCCCAGGCCCCCATAGGCACCCTTGATGCGAATGATGTAGAGCTGGCCACGCCCACCCAGTAGGCCATATGCACTCTAGCCACGCCCACCCAGTAGGCCACGCCCACCCTGGCCATACCCACCCGGCCCCCTGAGGGCAACCGCAATGCTGATGCGGCCCTCAATGAAATTGAGTTTGACACCCCTGCTCTAGAAGAAAGGGTACAGAGAAGAGCAACAAAGATGATTAGGAGACTGGAGGCTAAAACATATAAGGAACGGCTGCTGGAATTGGGTATGTCTAGTGAAGAGAAGGACTAGGGGTAACATGATAGCAGTGTTCCAATATCTCAGGGGCTGTCACAAAGAGGGAGTCAAGCTATTTTCCAAAGGGCCTGAAGGCAGGACAACAAGCGAGTGATGGAAACTAGTCAAGGAGAGAAGCAAGCTAGAACTAAGGAGAAACTTCCTGACAGTTAGAACAATTAACCAGTGGAACAACCTGCCTCCAGAAGCGGTGAATGCTCAACACTGGAAGTTTTTAAGAAGAGACTGGACAGCCATTTGTCTGAAATGGTATAGGGTTTCCTGCCTGAGCAGGGGGTTGGACTAGATGACCTCCAAGGTCCCTTCCAACTTTATTATTATTATTGATCATCAGCCAAATGTTCAGACTGGATTTGGCATTTTTGTCTACCTATCAAGTCCTTACCATCTGCCTGGGATAAGCAGATGTGGATGTTTGATGGCATTACAGATATCGTCGCAGGATGGAAGCAGTTCCTAGTAAGGCCGCCTTTTGCAATTGATTAATGGCAAATTTGTCAATGCCAATGGTGTTCAAGTGGTGTTCCAGTTGTTTTGGGATTGCACCCAAGGCGCCTATTACTATTGGTAATACCCTTGCTTCTTTCGATTTCTATTTGTAGGTCTTTGTATTTTGTTATCTTCTCCAGTTCTTTCTCGTCTATTTTGCTGTCTCCAGGCAGTGCCACGTCCACTATCCAGACTTTTTTGTCTTTCTTATCGACAATTGTTAACTCCGGGGTGTTATGTTGCAGGTGCTTGTCTGTTTGAATTCTGAAGTCCAAGAGCAGTTTAACTTTATCATTTTCTATGGCTTTCTCTATTTTATGATCCCACCAGTTCTTGCTTACAGGCAAATGATATTTCTTGCAGATCTTCCAGTGCACCATTGTTGCTACTTTGTCATGCTGCTTATAAGCATTTATTAAATGTTAAAACAAATTGTAAGCAGTAGGGTTGTGGGAATAAAACATGTATTATTTTATTTTATTTTCAACTCCTGGTGACTACCTGGACAAATCCCTGGCAAGATTTAAGAAGTGGTTTGCCATTGACTAGGACCAAGTGACAAAATTAGTAGTTAGTCTGTGTGATCTTCTTGCAACAGCTTACCAGGTGGTCCACTGTTTCTTCAGCTTCTTTGCATAGGTGGCACATACTGTCTGTTGCTGTCTTCTCAATTTTGACTTTGTATGCATTTGTCCTTAAGGCTTGGTCTTGTGCAGCCAGAATTAGTCCCTTGGTCTCTTTCTTCAATTTTCCTGTTCTTAGCCATTGCCAGGTCTTGTTATTATCTACTTTCCCGGCTATTTTTTAATGTACTGGCCATGTAATGCTTTGTCTTCCATGCCTCTATTCTGTTCTTCATTTGGTCTTTCTTGTAGGCCAGTTTGGTCTCTCCAGTAGTCAGTAAGCCTTCCTGATATACTAATTTAAGTGCATCTTCATCACTGTCCTTCAGATATTCTTCCAAAGCCATTTCTTCTTCTTCAACTATCTGATGTACTTGCAGCATTCCACGTCCACCTATTTGCCTTGGTAGATAAGAGTCTGTCAATGTCACTGCGTGGATGAAGGGCATGATTCATTGTCATTATTTTTCTGGTCTTCCTATCCATTGCTTTTAGTTCTCCTCGAGTCCAGTCCACTATTCCAGCTGTGTATCTAATGACTGGAAATGCCCAGGTGTTGACTGTCTTCACGGTATTTCCTCCATTGAGTATGGACTTTAAGATCTTCACTCTCTTGATGTATTCACTTCTAATCTTTTTCTTGACTTCAGTGTGCTTGATGTTCTCAGCTTGAAGGATAACCAAGTATTTGTAGTAATCTTCCCCATCCAGACTCTTAATGTTATTTTCGTGGGGCATCTTGATTCCTTCAGTTTTCACTATTTTTCCTTGTTTGAGAGTAAGTGTGGCACATTTGTCCAAGCCAAATTCCATTGCAATATCTTGGCTATATATACGGACAGTGTTCAGCAGTGATTCTATTTCAGATGATGTTTTTCCATACAGCTTCAGATCATCCATGTAAAGGAGGTGGGATAGTCTGGCAGATGTTTTTGATGTTTGATAGCCATGTCCTGAGTTGTTCAGTATTGTTGACAGAGGAAACAGTGCAATAACAAATAGTACTGGTGATAATGAATCTCCTTGAAATATTCCTCTCTTGATATTAACCTCTCCCAGTCTTTCACCATTGACCTGCGTCTTCCATTGTGGCATCAATCTTTGCACAAATTTTCTGATGTTTCTACTGACTCCTGTTATTTCTAGGCACTTGATTATTCAGTCATGTGGCAGAGACTCAAATGCCTTTTTGTAGTCAATCCATGCCACATTCAGGTTGGTCTTCCTTTTCTTGCAGTTTTCCAAGATCATTTTATCTATTAGGAGTTGATTTTTTGTTCCTCTGCTATTGGGGTGGTTTCCTTTCTGCTTCGGTGGAAAGAGATTGTTTTCAACTAGGTGCTGATGTACAGCATCAGCTACCACACCAGTTAGCAATTTGAAAGTTGTTGGTAAGCAGGTAATTGGCCTGTAGTTGCCTGGTGTTGCCCCTTTTGCTGGATTTTTCATTATTAGGTAGGTTTTCCCAGTTGTTAGCCACTTTTCAATTTCTCCTCCTTGTAGTATATTGTTGAACTGCTTGGCAATGAGTAGGTATATAACAGTTAGATGTTCCAACCAAAACCCATGCAGTTCATCTTCACCTGGTGCTGACCAATTTTTGATCTTCCTTGCTCTTTTTTCTACCATTTTTGCTGTTATTACTAGTTCTTTCATTTCAACTTCTGTTTTATTTGCATCCACCTCTTTTAACCAAGCCGCATCCTTGCTTGTATTTCTTTGGGTTATCCCATATCTGCTTCCAGAACTGCACTGTTTCTTGTCAGGTACTGACTGATTCATTGCAGTTTCTCCATTGATGGATTGGTAGAAACTGATTGGATTGAAATTGGAGGTTCTGCCTATAATTTGCAATTCGAGCTTCGTATCTACTGATTTTCCTGGCTATAGCTGTTATTTGCTGCTTTATTATTCCCAGTGCTTCCTTGATCTTCCTCGTTTCTAAGTGGTATTTCTTGTTTTGGTATTCTTTTGTCTTCTTGTTCTTCAACTTCTTTTCTTTCATCTGTTCCAGCTTGCTTGCATGTGATCTTAACTTGCTGATCTCATTTTCTAGTTTAACCCTCCATTTTTGTTTTTCTTCTTTGTTGATTTTGCATCCCAGGTACTGTTATAACTGCAGCTGTGCTGTACATTAGTTGATTTGTTTCTTGCAGTGAATTGGTGCTTATACTTGATATTGCAGTATTTGCATCTTTTAATGCTTGTGCTAGCTGTTTCCTTGGAACAAGCTTCAATGCAGGCAGCTTATTCTATTGTTTTTGTGCTATTGTTTTTGTGCTCAGTTATTCTTTGTTTCAATTCTTTTATTTCTTTAGTCAGAGGGTTTTGTTCTTCCTGAGGAAGAGGTGCCTGGTTTCCAAATGAGAACAGTTGTATATCTCTGCTAGATTCCTTCATTGCCAACTCCCCCTGCTTGCCTCTACATTCTGAATTACTTCTGGCAAGGCTTTGATTTCTTTGCCCTGGGTAATTCTGTTTCTATGAATACTTTATTTCATATTATAAATTGGTGTTGATCTGCTAGTCTCTGTTCTGTTATTTCTGATTCTGGATGCTGTTCTTTCCAGAACTGGTGCATTTGTTTTAGACTTGGACTTGATCTGTAATCTGTAACTTGATCTCTCTCTCTCTCTCTCTCTCTCTCTCTCTCTCTCTCTCTGTGTGTGTGTGTGTGTGTATGTATGTGTATATATGTATATGTATACACACACACAGTGTATATACGTTAAATTTTACTGACAGAGTTAAAGGGAGACTAATATAGCCATTTTGAGCTATTTAGCTCTCATCAGCTAGCCATACCCTTCTGAGATTCGAACATGGGCTGCTTTGCATATTAGGCAGTTGTATTAACCTCTAGGCCACAGGTTCTCTTTGCTTTTTGTCAGCTGAAACCAGGGAGAAAAGATTAAGTGTCTGACAGAGCACCCGGTCTACCCAAATATGGGACAGAGTAATCTGCTAGGGTATGGCTAGCTGATGAGAGCTAAATCGCTCAAAATAGCTATACTAGACTCCATTTAACTGTTTGTCAATAAAATCTAACATATATGCATACAGTTTGTTGTAACTACATCTGCCTGCAACACACTCCTAGATTGGGGCTGAAAGGCAGATTACTCTGTCCCATATTTGTCCCATATATAGGATTGCATAAGATGCATTCAATCAGTGTAAAGTAACTTGCTAACTACAACTGCATCTACTCAGAGGAAGCACTGCAATTCTTTAATAATCTTCTCTATGTATTACTGCAATGTATTATAGTTGACATGCTTTAAAGAATTCATATTTTTTTAACCTTAAGTAGCCTAAATGATTGGGTGCTAGCTAACTTCAATATTTATCAACCCAGATCCCAAAATCATCATGCAATACTATCATCCAAATACAGAAAAGGGCTATTAGAAATAATGGGAGCCATCTGAGGGCTGTCTTTGGCAGAAATCTTGCAATAGTAATTTTGATTTAGATTGTTTTAATTTGCTTGTAGCCTTGTCCAAAACATGCTTTAATAAGCATTCTAGAATTATTAAGATTATAAATATGAGAATGTTAAATTGAGAATAATGACTGAATAAAACCTAAGATTAATGTTTTAGAAGCACAGTAACTTACTCTCCAATTCATGCAAATTAAAAATAATTATTTCTACCATATTCTAGATGAGTAGTTATATTTTACTGATATAAAAGAAATAAAGAACTTTGCTATCAGGCATAGTAATGTATTTTTGCCGCAAAGCCTTAGACAACCTAAAACTTTTTGTTACTTAAGAGACTTAAATGCATAAATATTTTAGCATTGTATTACAAAAAATATTCAACTCTTATTAAAAAGTACCTAGCACAAAACAAATGCATAATGTAGTCCAGAGCATGCTTGTTCTATAATTAACCTCATTCAATCATTGAGGCTTATTTCTACTAGATGCCCATAGGATTACTGTGATAGGTACTTACAAAGCTAGATAGGAACAGACTGCCCGTGCCCTTTCTTGCAGATTATTTGAATCCAGGCCATCAATATTCCAAGTAATTAAAGAAAAAGTGCTGTCATCTTGTGGATAGATGCCTGCAGCTTCCACTGCAGCAGCTACAGTATTGGTAGTTGAATGATCAGTTAGCTCAACACTGGAATGCACACAAATTAAAACATATCATCTAAAGCAATTTTCTCGAGAACATTTACTTATCCACAGACTTTAAAAACTAATTTTAGAAAATTGTCATCTGCAGTAGGTCCAGTTTACAACTACATAGAATGCTGTGGTTGTCACAGAAACAAACATTTAGAATTTTTCACATCAGAGATCAGCCTTGAAGCTATGTGGCCATCAATTTCCCTATGCTACCCTAAGGTTTTAGCTTGGCATGTGAAACTTATCAAGTATGATTCGTTAGCCATGATTTATTGATTTCACACAAACTGAACCAGATAAATTACAGGTAGTTCTCAAAACTACCAAAATTTCTATTGCTAAGCAAGACAGTTGTTAAGTGAGTTTTGCCCCATTTTATGACCTTTCTTGTCACAGCTGTTAAGTGCAGTTGTTAAGTTAGTAACACGGTTGTTAAGTAAATCTGGCTTCCCCATTGACTTTGCTTGTCAGAAGATTGCAAAAGGTGATCACATGATCCTGGGACAATGCAACCGTCATAAATCCATTGCCAAGTGGTTGAATTTTGATCATGTGACCACAGGGATGCTGCAACCACCGAAGTGTGAAAAATGGTCAAAAGTCACTTTTTCAGTGCTGCTGCATCTTCAAACAGTCACTAAAGTTGAGAGCTACCTTTATTTCCTTAACTATATGTGAAAAATAAGGCATAGCACATTACATATATCTAGCTATAACTTTTAAGCAAGCTGAGAAATGTTCACTATAGCTTTCAGTCAGTGCTACCATTATCATTTTTTTACAATGGCTTGAACAATTATTCAAAGGATAGTACCAACTGCGCCACAACTATTTCTACCTAAGACAGGGACAAGACAGGGACAAACTAGAGTCCCCCCCCCACAAATATTTTAGACTAAGCATGTCTACCCACCCTGGACAGCTGGTAATGCGGCCTCATAAGGTCATTAAAAATATAAAAAGGAAGGAAGTTTATTATACAGGTAGTCCTCAACTTACAACCACAATTGAGTCCCAAATTTTCATTGCTAAGTGAAACAGTTAAGTGAATTTTGTCACCTAACAACCAGTTGTAAATCGAGGACTATCTGTATACATTAACTAGTTATATATTTTATATGCGGCCCAAAACAACTGAGTGCAGCTCAGGCAAGTCAAAAGTTAGATGCCTGTGTTTTAGTCTATTCCTACAATGCCTTGGCAATGGCTATGACATCTGGTCAACTGGCAGGGAAATTCAGTATATCAGTTTGACTATAGTACTCCTATTTAAGATCTATAGGGATTCACTACAACTAGAGGAAAGTCAGAGCCCCGTTAAGACTTGGAACCAATGCTGACCTAAAATGTTCAGTTGCTGTGAATCATATTGAACTAACTCCATGCAGTAGCATGCAATTTTTTTTTTTACAAATCCAGTATATTAGAACTTATGCACAATTTATGCATAAATACCAAGTTCAGGCATGAAGAAAATGATCAGGTAGGGTCCAGGTCAGCAAGCAGGCTTGTAGGTATGTCATTTTGCATGGGCACTGTGTTCTGCTCCACACAACACCAAGTTTCATTTCTCTGTCAACTTTCAACCTCATAACTATAAACAGTGGCTGTAAAAAAAAATCCCTTAATAAATTTGAAAATGAGGAAAGAGTGAAAAGTCACTCTCTCTCTCTCTCTCATCCCAAATCACCTCACAAAGTTGTGGTAAGGAAAATAGGAAGAGGAAGGTATGTTGGAGACGTTTGTCACCTCGAGTTATTTGTAATAACAATAAAGGTGGGATACAAATAAATGACAAATAAAAGGGATTAACATGGCCACATAACGGAAGGAGCAAAAGATTTTCCCTCCTTTTCTCCACAAAGAGCCTTCGCATAACTTACGGAGCCCCTGTGGTAGAAACTGGGTGGGGCATCCTGTTGACGTCTTGCTCAGGAGACGGGTCAAAGTACGAATTCAGCGCCTTCTAGAAAAGAAAAGTCAAAACATAGCACAAGTAGTCCTCAGCTTACGACCGCAACTGAGCCCAAAATTTCTATTGTCCAGTGAGACATTTTGCCCCATTTTAGGCCTTTTCTTGCCACAGTTGGTAAAGTGAATCACTGCAGTTGATAAGTCAGTAACCTGGTTGTTAGGTGAACGTGGCTTCCCCGCTGACTTTGCTTGTCGAAAGGTCGCCAAAGACGGTCCCAGGTCCCCGGCACCCTGCAACCATCATAAAGGCCAAGCGTCTAAATTTTGATCACCTGACCATGGGGGTGCGGCAACATTCGTCCACGTGAAAAAACGGCCATAAGCCATATTTTCTTCGAACGGTCACTAAACGAACTGTTGTAAGTCGAGGACTACCTGCACCGTGGTGGAGGTCCAGGAAGCGGCCGGAAGAAAGCCTCAGAACGGCAACCTACCTGCATATCCCAGCCGTTCTCGGACAGGTAGCGCTCAGCCTCGGCTGCGCCACTATTACTGATGGAGGCAAAGTCCAAGCAGAGCCGTTTCTGCTGCTCCTCCAGGTCTTCCCGGGGCCCGCCGCCCTCCGCCGAGTGTACGCCCGGCCGCTCCTTCGCCTCGGAGGCCGCCTGCTCCACCTCCCCGTCCGCACGGCCGCCTTCCATCGCCTGGACTATTTGTTGCTAAAAGAATCTGCAGCGCTTCAAAGACCCGAAGCCCGCCAGCCCGCGTTTCCCGGTCGCTTCCAGTCAAAAGCGGAACAGACTGCGCATGCGCCGCAGAGAATCCGCGGCTCGGAGTTTCCTGTGTTTTCCAGCGGGCGCGAGGTCGTCGGAACGCGGAAGTGGTGGTGGGGGGGAGGTGGGAGGTGATTCGAAAAGATGCCGAACGTTCGACGAACGGAACGATCCCCGGGAGCTGATTTTTTTTGCACCGACTACCGCGGGTTAAAAGCGCGGGGTGGTGGGGGGGGAGGGTTTTGCGATTCTGCATATGCTAATCGCCTGCTCTTTTGGGAACCGGACGTAGGTTTTCTCAGACAGCGCTGCTGCGTCGCTTGGTGGTACCGCCGCGATTTGAAGCTGCTCGCGACTGCCTGTTTGGGGGACCGTCCTTGCTCCGAAAGGATTCCCCGTTTGATGCCATGGCTCACCTCACCCTTCAAACTATTCGCGAGGTGATGAAAGTCATGTTGGAGTCGCCCGGCTTCGATCGGGTGGCGAATAAGGTAAATGAGGTGTTAGGTTCACGTTGCTGATTTCCCCGGGGTGACCTTGGAAGAGATCGGACCGAAAGGTTGCAGCAACTACCGTACTGTAAATCGTGGCCTACTGTAGCCTTTTAAGGACGTTGGAGTAGAGCCGCCTTAATCTTCTGCGCTAGCTAAAAATCAGGAGTCTGGTAAGACCCTTTTCAGACGAACGCATTTTATTAAAAGGTATTTCTTTATTCCTATTTATATCCCGCCCTTCTCCGAAGACTCAGGGCGGCTTACAATTTAAAGCACAAATCAATCTGCTTAGCAATAGCCTTCATTCTATGTATATGCCTTCTTATTAGGGCTTTTGGGGGGGCCCCAAGCAGCATTTTTACAAAGTCAGCTTATTGCCCCCAACAATCTGGGTCCTCATTTTACCTACCTCGGAAGGATGGAAGTCAACCTTGAGCCTGGTGGGACTCGAACCTGCACTAATTGCAGGCAGCTGGTGTTACTTAAGGAGGCATTAGCCCACTGCTCCACCAAGGCCCTGTGTCTGACTTCTTCAGACACAATGGAATGGCTGGACTGATACAGAATTTAAATTCAGATGGTGGGGGCAAGGGGAAAACAGTATGGTCACGCAGGTGACATGCGACACAGCTTACAAGTACCTTATCCAATCACAACTGTAATGTGTTAAAATCTACTGTGTCTGCTGAGACCTTCTGAGATAGTGTGAAACTTTTAAAATGATAATTTTATTAAAGGTTACAATTAAAAAGATAAGCCAATGCAAATCGAAAATATAGAAGGTGAAGAAAAGAAAAAAAGGAAAAAAAAGAAAAAATAGAGACAAAAGAAAAATATAAAGAAATGACTTTCCCCTTCACCGCAACATGTATAAACAATGTTCAGGGAAGCTTTTTATCAGTCAAGATCTGAAAACAGGAGAACTACATTGTCAACCTAGAGATTATTGAGTGGGCTAATTCATATATGTATCTATATATCTCTAAAACTCCCTTTGTGTTTATCTGCGCCCCTATTTGTACTTCAAGTCAGTGCAAATGATGTATTGTACTGCAACAAAATTTGAATCAAGGTACTTAAAATGTACTAATTTTTAAAATGTATAAAAATCCAAGAATTGAAATTTCTACATTGTTCAAATCAGTTTTATTTGCAAAGTTATGGCGTCCCTGGCGGGCAATTGCAGCAAAAGAATCTTACCATCATCCTTGTAAAAGAGAATTACCTTGGAAAGAACTTTCAAGAAGCCAAACTTATCCTCTGCCCAATATTTAAGTAAATTTGCAACTGAAGTAACCCAAAGTTATTGAGGGTGTGTGAATGCTGACTGAAAGTGGAATTAAAATAGAATGGAATCTTTATTCTATTCTATTCAATAGAAACCCAGCATGTGCTTATACGTGCAGATAAAATTCACTGGAACATTATGGAACTAGATTTCTATTTCTCTTCCAGATGAAGGTTGTCTCCGCGAACCCTGGAAAAGTTGTCTTTGAAATGAAAATTGAAGAACAGCACACCAACAAAGGAGGAACTCTGCATGGGGGCCTGACAGCAACTTTAGTAGATATTGTGTCAACAGCTGCATTAATATATACTGAAAGAGGAGCACCTGGCGTCAGTGTGGACATGAACATTACGTAGGTATCAAACTTGGTGAAGGTTATTTTCATGCTTGTTTCCTTTTATCTGAGCCTTCATTCTGCACTGAGTGTGAGAAATCCAACTTGTATTAATTCCAAGAGACCGTCGGTCCAGTCCAATGCTTTGATACTACTGGCTGCGTAAATTTAAATACTTTTGGGAAAACTAGACTTCTATATCCAGATTCTTCAGAGGTTTTGAAAGGTAGTGAAACATTCATTAGTCATGCTTTTGTCTGGAAATACCCAGATCATTATTTGAGCTTTATTTTTGTAGTAAGCCATTATTATTCATCACTATTACTATGTAAGGAAGTGAAGCAAGAACTGACAGACACATCTGCCTTATATCAGTCAGAGATTATTGCACTCTCGAGCTCAGTATACTAGCACTCCAACTTTAGGTAGAAGCTTTTCCTGATCATGTTGGAGATTGGATGAGGTGAGCAGCGTGATGGCCTAGAGGTGGAGCTCTTGCCTCACAGTCAGGAGGCTATGAGTTTGACCCTAGGTAGTGGCAGAGATTTCTCCCTCTGGGTGCAAAGGTAGGAAGGTGACAGCGTTCCGTGTGCCTTTGGCGTCTAGTCATGCTGACCACATGACCACGGAGACGTCCTCGGACAAGCGCTGGCTCTTTGGCTTTGAAACGGAGATGAGCACCAGCCCCTAGAGTCGGAAATGACTAGCACACATGTGCGGGGGAACCTTTACCTTTACCTTAGTGGCAGAGATTTCTCCCTCTGGGTACAAAGGGAAAATATCTACTGTGAGATCAACGTAGGCGTCAGGAAGGGCATCCAGCCAGTGAACGCTCAGCTCCATTCAGTTGCCCTGGCTCCACCCTGAAGCAAGGATTACAGGATTGTTAAAAGAAGAAAAAAATGGAGATTGGACAAGGACTCTCTGGATGCAACGTATACATTTTACTCTTAAGTCTGAAAGCTTCTCCAAAGTATGTTATATATTAACTGAGCCTGCGATTCAAATTCCCCAAACCTGTCACTCTGAACAGCATCCTTTTCACTGCATTCTGTTTTAATGTACGTGCCATACAAAAGGATTTTTATATGTGCAAAATAGAATTAAGAAATTTAGGGTGGCATATATCATTCTGCTCTCCCAAAAATAGTGTTGGATAAGCCTGACTGAAAGTGATGGATTGGGTCCCTCTGCGAATATCTCAGCTAACCACATACAAAAATATCCAACAATTTATTCAGTACTCTTTTTTGGTTTTTATTAAACAGTCAAAAAGTTGCTTAGGCAGGAAATTTAGTGGCTGATTTTAATTCAGTCTCTTTCTTCTGTTGCTCTGCCTCAGAATGCTTAGAGGACAGTTGTAAGGATGAAGGATAACAACAACACATACTGCCTTTCATTGTAAATGTAAGAAATATTTTTCCCTTTCTTCTGTATTCTAGGTACATGTCATCAGGTAAGATTGGAGAGGAAATCCTGATCACTGCTGAGGTTCTGAAGCAAGGAAAAACTCTGGGTTTTGCCAATGTGAATTTAACAGATAAGGCAACAGGAAGATTGATAGCTCAAGGGAGGCACACCAAGCACCTGGGATACCAGTCATAAAAAAATAAAATCCTGAGAAATCCAAGAACGTAGATGGAGGAATGTACCTCAGCAAGTTTCAAAAATTGAGGTGCAGTCATTGGGTAATGAAATAATATTGCAACATTGAATTCTGTTGTTTAAATTGTTCAGATGTGTTAGTGTATAAATGTATAAACATGTCTGTACATGTATTTATATTTATGTACACCATGTCTAGGGTGGATGAATAAAGCCTGCCTTTTGTTTGTTAATAGAACATACATGTAAGTAAATGTTTCTCCTGCTAGGAAAAATAGTACAGTGGAGCTAATATAAGTGTGAACCTTGGAAGCACTGAAGAAAAGATGCAAAGAAGACAGTTTTTCTCCTGAAACTTACAAGTTTGCTTTTGAGTTTCAGTTGTGGGAGGGACAGATGATGACAGCTCCTAAGCCACTGTTTCTCACCCTCAGCAGATTTTAAGCATGGTTGGCTGAGGAATTGTAGGAGTTGAAGTCCACATAGCTGCAGGTTGCTGAGGTTGAGAAACACTGTTCTAAGCACTGGATTGAATCAAGAAGAGAAGCTGTTTTGTCCTCAGATGTAATTCTTCCCCTGCAGCTCTGGGAAAAACAAAACACTCAGGGAAGTGGCTTACCATCTTTGGGAAGAGCATAAAAGGTGATGCTAGGAACTACACGGAGGGTTTTCAAAAAGGTAACATGGGATTCAACTCACTGCATTTGCAGGGGCCCCAGTTGCCTTTTGTATTGGTGCCTTTAAGCTACGGGATTCACCTGAATGTATTTCTTTTAATAGAGTGTTGAATGAGCGCCCATCTAACAAAACAAGGTGAAACTCCAAAATCTTTTAAATGGCAGTATTCTTTCCAAAAGAGTTTGTTTTGTTAAAAATTACTGAGTGGGATGAGAAAGGCTGCTGCTATTCAATAACGTTTTGATTTAGACATTTTAATTTCAATGTAAAATCATTTCTGCTATGCTTACCACAACACCAGCAAGAACATTTTATCCCTTACTTTGGCACACTTTCTTACACCTTTTTATTCAAAAGCTATCCCAGAATCAGCTACGCTGAATGTAGATGAGTGCAGAAAACGCCTAAGTGGTGGAAGGAGAAAGCAGAGGCTAGTGCACGAGTTACCTTGGGATAAGATGGGCGGTCAATAAATGTAATAATAATGGCTTAATCCTTGTGATTTTGTGCCTGTGGGATTTCTGGGTGCTCTGTTCTTTTGTGATACTTGGCTAATTATATTTTAGACATTGAATTGCTCTTTCCATTGCTCACGATCCCATAACTCTGATAATCTCTAGAAAGATTTCTAAAAGGAAGAACCCCTGCATTGCTCGGCTTCTGCCTAGTGATTTTGCTTGGGTTTAACTGTTTTAATGCAGCTGAGAGTGGCTATTCACTGCAGGTGGCAGAACTTAACAACCTTGATGTCGGAACCATGACTGTTGTTAGTATTTTGAAAAAAGCTAAGAGGGTCAGCCCTTTTTAGTAATTGGATGGCAGAGCACTGGGAAATTCGAAAAATTAGAATATTGTGCAAAAGTTCATTTATTTCAGTAATACAACTTAAAAGGGGAAACTAATATATGAGATAGACTCATTACATGCAAAGCAAGTTAGTTCAAGTCGTGATTTGTCATAATTGTGATGATTATGATGCGTACAGCTCATGAAAACCCCAAATCCACAATCTCAGAAAATTAGAATATTGTGAAAAGGTGCAATATTCTAGGCTCAAAGTGTCCCACTCTAATCAGCTAATTAAGCCATAACACCTGCAAAGGGTTCCTGAGCCTTTAAATGGTCTCTCAGTC
Organism: Vipera ursinii; assembly: GCF_947247035.1. NCBI lineage: Eukaryota > Metazoa > Chordata > Lepidosauria > Squamata > Viperidae > Vipera > Vipera ursinii. The sequence continues at coordinate 151,288,612 of NC_139516.1, forward strand.
TGTTTCAGTAGGAATCACAATCATGGGGAAGACTGCTGACCTGACAGTTGTGCAGAAAACCATCATTGACACCCTCCATAAGGAGGGAAAGCCTCAAAAGGTAATTGCAAAAGAAGTTGGATGTTCCCAAAGTGCTGTATCAAAGCACATTAATAGAAATTTACGTGGAAGGGAAAAGTGTGGAAGAAAAAGGTTCACAAGCAGCAGGGACGACGGCAGCCTGGAGAGGATTGTCAGGAAAAGGCCATTCAAAACTGTTGGGGACTTTCACAAGGAGTGGACTGAGGCTGGAGTCAGTGCATCAAGAGCCATCACATACAGACGGATCCTGGACATGGGCTTCAAATGTCATATTCCTCTTGTCAAGCCGCTCCTGAACAACAAACGTCAGAAGCCTCTTACCTGGGCTAAAGAAAAACAGACCTGGTCTGTTGCTCAGTGGTCCAAAGTCCTCTTTTCTGATGAGAGCAACTTTTGCATCTCATTTGGAAATCAAGGACCCAGAGTCTGGAGGAAGAATGGAGAGGCACGCACTGCAAGATGCTTGAAGTCCAGTGTGAAGTTTCCACAGTCTGTGTTGATTTGGGGAGCCATGTCATCTGCTGGTGTTGGTCCACTGTGCTTCATTAAGTTCAGGGTCAATGCAGCCGTCTACCAGGAGATTTTGGAGCACTTCATGCTTCCTTTCGCAGACGAGCTTTATGGGGATGCTGAATTCATTTTCCAGCAGGATTTGGCACCTGCCCACACTGCCAAGAGCACCAAAACCTGGTTCAATGACCATGGGATTACTGTGCTTGATTGGCCAGCAAACTCGCCTGACCTGAACCCCATAGAGAATGTATGGGGCATTGCCAAGAGAAAGATGAGAGACATGAGACCGAACAATGCAGAAGAGCTGAAGGCCGCTATTGAAGCATCCTGGTCTTCCATAACACCTCAGCAGTGCCACAGGCTGATAGCTTCCATGTCAGGCCGCATTGAGGCAGTAATTACTGCAAAAAGGGCCCAAACCAAGTCCTGAGTACATATGCATGCTTAGACTTTTCAGAGGTCCGATATTGTTCTATGTACAGTCCTTGTTTTATTGATTGCATGTAATCTAATTTTCTGAGATTGTGGATTTGGGGTTTTCATGATCTGTACGCCATAATCATCACAATTATGACAAATCACGGCTTGAACTATCTTGCTTTGCATGTAATGAGTATCTCATATATTAGTTTCCCCTTTTAAGTTGCATTACTGAAATAAATGAACTTTTGCACAATATTCTAATTTTTCGAATTTCACCTGTATTTGTTAAATTTATTCGCTGCCTATCTCACCACAGGACTACCCTGGACAGCTTACAACAGTAAAATGGCAAAAATAATTAAAAAATATAAACGTAAAAATAGCAAAGCAATGAAACAATAAAAAGAAACAAGGAAAATACAATGATATGGATTCAAAAAGATAGGTGGAGGGAAGCAGGAAGCAGGGGGGGGGGAGGGGAGTGTGGTCAGCTAATTAGTCCAGTAGCCTCCTCCAGTGTGGTCTTCTCTTATTGGGTCATCTCTTTAGGTCATTTCAGCACCCAACTCTCTCTTACATTTTGACGTGTCCCAAGACTTTTTCATTGATTGTGAATCTGCTTGAAGATCAATATGCCTCCTGTGGTTTTTGGCAAATTACAGTATTTGCCTTTTTAGACTGTTCCTCTCCAGCTTATTCAGAGATTAGATGCATCAGTGAAGTCTACCAGGGTTGCATAGGTGGTGGACTAGACTGTGGAAATAGATGACCATAGTAGATCTGGATGGAACTGAAAGAATACTATTCTGCAAATCAAAAATCAGGAGCCTTGTAGTGTATTTTAGAGACTATCAAACTTCATTAAAAGGCACTAACTTTTAACTTTTTCACACTGCTGTGAAAAAGTACCACCACTTTCCTCATTTTTTTTATTGCCATCGACTAACAGAACTCTTCTACGATATCCTGCAAGCAGTCATCTGCCATTACGTTGTGACTTTCTGATCTAGCTTGTGCAAAGTGCTTATGTAGCCTTTCAGTAAAATAGCAGGGGATGAAATAGGTCCTTAGTGCTTCCTACAGAAAAGATACCATGCTTGTTAAAACATCTTCTAGAACTGGAATTGCCTGAGTGTTTTCAATTTAAACAAACACTCAGTTGCTTACAGTTTTGACTTTTGCACTTCTGTGGTTATTCCGTCCTCATTCTGAGCAGGAAGGGAAACGATACCAGAGATCCTATAGGAAAGCCAATCAAGTTGTTAAAATGAAGACAGCGCGCGTTTTTACAACAAATGGAATGAAATTGCACAAAGATAGAAAATGACTGTTTTTTGGAAGCATAATTACAAAGATGGAATATGTAAAAACCCAAAAGCTAATGAATCTAATGCATTGAAGCTAATGCATTGTGTCAGAATGGGCACTGATAGCTGACCAGATAATGCTCCTCAAATCTTTTCCAAGGAGTCTAACCCGGAGCAGATTAGGAGTTACAGGAGAAAGGAGATTTAATGTTCAGTACTCAGTAGTCGGCCATCATAACATTGGCTCCTTTGCTCTTGGATAAAGAGGGGCACCTAAACTACTTTTTTCTCTTATGAAGACCAATGATTAAAATAATGTATTTTTTAAAAATATTTCCATCCCAGAGTTCCATTAGCTAATTAATTTGTGGGGTCCGACACTCTTTTCACTCCTGTTTAACATCCACATGAAATTGTTGACCATTCAACAGCAGGTGGTGAGGGATGTAGACCCCTTGACTTTAAAGTTACAATGACACTGAAAAACTGACTTGTAACATTTTTCAGTTTCAACCTTTGTAGTAGCCCCATGATCAAAATGCGATCAAAATTCAGATGCTTGGCAACTGGTTCATACTTATCACCGTTGCTGCGTCCCAAGGTCACAGATCATCTTTTGCAAACTTTTGATAAGCAAAGTCAATGGGGAAGCCAGATTCACTTCAGAACCGGGTTACTAACTTGTCAGCTGCAATGATTCGCTTAATAACTGTGGCAAGAAAGGTCGTAAAATGGGGCAAAACTCACTTAACAAACATCTCACTTAACAGAAGTTTTTGGCTCAATTGTGATCATAAGTCAAGGATTACCTGTATATGATATCCAGCTTTACATCTCCGCCCCACCTGGAACACTTGAGTGCTGTCTGTGTCTGGAGGCGGTGAATGAACAAGAAATGGACAAGAACAGGCTTCATTTAACCCTAGCAAGATTGAGTAGTTTTGGCTTTTAGGGTTTCCTGGATTGGGTCATTTTCCATCCTTGGGTATAGACAGAGTAGCATTACCTCAAACAGAACCGCTGTGCAATTTGGGAGTTTTAACTTACAGGCTCCTGTTCAAAGGGCCAGCAGGAACTATGGTTAGAAGTGCTTTTACACATTTGTTACCTGTGCCAACTGCACGCTTTCCTGAATTAGGTCACTTATTCATATCTTGCTCATGTCCCAAATGGATTCTTCTAATGAGCTCTACGTGGGGCTGCTCTCGAAGAGCATCCAGAAGTTGTAGCTGGTCCAGAATGCAATAAAACAGGTGCACTTTGGAGAACCTATGTTAATACCTGTTTCCCAAGTTCCTAGGGTGCTTTCAGAGGCAATTTGGGTTGCTGCGTACACCTACAAAGGTACCCATGCTTTGGACTGGATTGTTTGAAAGGTCACCTCTTTGATTCTACTTGTCCATGCAGGTTGAAACAGGAGGCATTGATTGAAAAATGTCATCTTCTGGAACCAGAAAGCGGGCTTTTTTGGTTGCAGTGCCTGTCCTTTGGAACACCGTACCTATTCCATCCGTTCCAAAATTAGATTGGTCCAAACCCCGCCAGCTTTTCAGTAGGATTTGAAGACATGGACGGAGATTGAATGTTCACTAGGAACCTATATGCTGGGGGTTGTGGTTTACTGTAGATTGATTTTTATGTCTTTCTAGGTTTAATAAGCTGTCACTTAGATGTTCATTGCATTGGACTTTTAGATGTTGGCCACCTAGTCACCATAATGAGATGGGTAGCTTATACAGATAGTCAAGTGATGACTGTAATGGAACCTACACATTATGGTTGTCAGAGGTAATGGTTGTAAAATGGGTCAGTTGCGACCTATTTTAGCAGTGATCATTAAACAAATGCTGTGACTTTAAAACAAGCGTCACAGTCATTAAGTGAATGCCATGGTCACTAAGCAAACCCACTGTTCTTTATAGTGTGGTTTTGCAAAACCATCATAAAACAAGATCATTTGGTTACAAGGAACCTCAAATGGCTGTAAATGCAATCATTTTGCCAATCACGTGGCTGCAGGGGAGGCAGCTGCCGTAACTTCACAGCCAAGCTGCAAGTCCCCTTTTTGGGGGTTTGTTGTAACTTAGAATGGTTGGTAAGGACCAGTCATAAAGCGAGGATCACCTGTACAAAACAGGTAAATATTTACATTGAATTTTTCATGCATGCGTGTTAAGGTTTTAAAGATTAAAGATGTGTATTATTTATGCAAGACATGTCGTGTTTACAAAAATTGTAGATACCCTTATTAAGTTCCATGTATGTTTATAACAAAAAAAGCAATATGAGAACATTATATAACACCAGCTATTTTATCTAATTTTTAATTTACGTTTCTGCTTCCTTAAAAAAAAATCTTTAAATTTTAGGTATTCCACATAAAAATTTCTCTTCCTTCATAATGTAAAATAACGCAAATTAATGAATGCAGTGTACCATAATACCAACTAGAATTCTTAGATTCCAGAGAGGTTTTGAGACCATTTTAGTTTCTAGACATGGTTACACAACAAAGAATCCTTATTGCTGCAAACTGAGGAAGTCACGAACTGTAATTTTATAGCAATTGGTCTTAGCTAAGGAGACTCTGGTAGGACTGAATTTTAAGAATAAATTTAAGCAGTTGCTATGAGTAGGAACTGTAGAGAATTTCAATTTAATCAGCTATTGGGACAGGATCTTTGTTTTCCTGTATGCTCCACACCTTACACATATTTTAATGGGCTCAAGGATAATAGTTTTTTTAAAGTGCATGTTACAGCTATTCCCATTCCTTTTAAACATTCAATGTTACTTCATGTCATGTATTCTGTTATAGGTGTGGTCTCTATAAATTAATAGTTAATCCTATTTCATCTGGCTGATTTTGAAGAAGATACTAATTTCTTTCCATCAACTTAGAAGCAGGGAGAATGTCATTTCTGTTAATACCAATTCAACATTCTAGAATTACTTTACATTATCAGTTGATATTGTCATGGATTGTGTTGCTTTTATCAATTGAATGTCTGCATACTTTACAACTATCATGGATTTCATAACTTAACAGAGCAGATAAATGTTCAACTAATTTATTTTCATTTGTTCCAATTCCAAACAAAAGCTAAATACAAATTTTAAACAGATAAGCACTAGATTTACCCAAAGGGAGTTGGCTTATACAGATTTACTTCAGTAAAATTACTCAACCCATAAGCAAAGTGTTCTTTGCCAAAACTATACAGTAGTCTTTCTTATGTTCATTGCACAATCTTAAACAAAATATGTTCTGTCAAAACCAACTTTGACACTCCAAACAATATTTTACAATTAAATCCACAAATGCTTTAGATCTTATTTCTCCCACCCCTACCCCCAAGAACTTCAGAGGGTTTTCCATGTCAGAAATGTTTTGGAAACCAGTATTTCTTTACTCAGTTCACCAGCCATTTTACAAGTCAACTCTCAGGGGGGGAAAAAACCACAATCCTCTGCCAACAAGGTTTCTGCAGCTGCTATTTTTAATTTAGCTGCTTTAGGCTACTTCAGACCCCAGGTCTGTAAAATGTATTCAACTTAACAGAACACTCTACATTTAGTTATACAGCAAACTGGGGAAAGAGATCCAAAAATGAGAATGCTAGTAAACTCAAACATGGCGAAGCAAAATAAGAGGCAATTAATGCCTACAATGAATGAGATGCTTTTCTTCCTTAAAAGATTTCTTTCCCATAGTAAGCCATCTACTGTAGCAAGTCAGAGAACTAGTCATCAGAATGAATCTGACACTGCTCTGATACAATCATGTTAAAAGCAACACTTAGAAGGCTTTTACACCCTTACATTCACTTTTCACCCTATGAAATACTGAAACAGGGGACATGACCAGCACAAATGGACACACCACCATAAATGATCGCTTTGTGCTCTCAGATAACATTTCTTTCAGTGTGGAACAGTCCCTTCATTTCACATTTTGGTAAGATGCTCATGCAATGCAGAAATATGCAGAGCATTCTCTTTCATAAAGTCCATGCAGAAAACATCTTTAAAAAAAAGTTCTGAGAGACAAATGAGAACAGAAAATAATCCAGAATGATCAGGTTTCACGATGGATAAGTGTTCTGAGCATGTGTCCATTTTCTTCTATTCCGAAAAAGAATAAATGGCGAGAAAAGTGGAAACTACACTCCTGCAATCTGTGATTTTTTCCCCATTTTGCTGGCCAGAACCCTATTCTGGCATGTATGGGCGGAGGTGATCCTCTACAGTACCAACTGCCCAGTGGGTGAGTTGCTCCTGTGGCAGATACAGGCAGATGCTGCATAACTTGAAGATTGTAGCTTTGTTTTTTGGAGTCTGTAAAAAATAGATAATTTCAGAACCAAGGATAGGGGTTTCTTTACGCATGGAAAATTAAATTTCTCCCAGTTTGTCTTTTCAGAAATAATTTAGGGACTTGAAGCATAAGGGGGGGGGGGAACCTAACAATCTGTCACGTCGTAATATTTTTGCTGGATATGTAACTTTATCAGAGTTTTTTATACTTTACTTTTTCTCTCAGAGAAAGTGCTTTTCCCAAGGCTAGATTAAGCTATGCTTTAAAAGTTCAGTAGAAACTCAGTACTACCATAAACAACAAACACTGTTCATGAACACAAGCAAATCTGTATCTGCTCGTGTGCACCAAATCTATATTTTTCAATTCTACAATTTAAAAGGATGCTACCTATTGAATGTTAGTTACACTACCAAAACACACACAAAAAAATGGCCAATCTGTTACATCTCACAATATTATACTTAATGGCCTGTTGTATACACGTTATTTATCTAGCTTCCATATTTTGTCATGACAACTGGTTTTATATAAGCAAACAGAGATGCTAAATAATAAATGAAGCAACTATTATATACTGGAAGCAGTTTACCTGCAAGTGCTGTCTGTCAATGAAAAGAAACACTGACTGGTTAGGGTTGTTGATAACAATTCCAGTCTTGTCCTTTCGGCTCAGTACATGCAGAAACTGTTTTTCATAGTCACCATGATGAAATTCAAACCTGGCCTATTCAAAATATTCAACAAAAAAGAATATTTTAATTCAAAATTAAGCAGTCTTGTAGATATTTTTTGAACTACTACATGCTGTCAGATTCCTGGTAACTGTGGGTGGCCTACAAAAAAACTCACTTAAAAACAAACAGTGCAAGACTAAAGAATTACAAAGACACTAAATCCAGAGGGGAACAAAAAAGAAAAGAACATGAGTTGCTTTCTAAGATCCACCAACTGCACTGTGGACAAATGAAATTATTTTTGAATCAAACAATACTAAGTCCTGGAGTCTAAAGAAAAGTATTCCTTTCTTTTATATCCCCCATTCCAATTTACAAAGCTATTATTCTATATAAGTTTAACAAATCTAGCAATTGGGAAAACTTTTTCTATTGTTAAACCATTATATTAGAATTACATAATATGGTATTTTACACACACACAAACACACACACACACACACACACACATCCCAACGTGTAAAATCACAGCTACCAGTTCTTTAGCTGGTACTGGCCTTCGTATGCATCAGGCTCTTCCTAAGAAGCTAGGATGTTATAATATATTGGGCATAGCATATGTGGAGATCCAAGCACTGTAGCCTTTTGTAATCCAGGTGGAAATTTTATCACTGTGCATATTTTCTAAGTGCTATTCAATTTTTTTTGGTATGGCTGGGATCCTCACAACCATTTTGTGCGTTATTATTTGTTATACAGCATTGAAGTAAAATATGCTTATTGAACTAGCTTCAAACAGGATATTGATTCAAAAAACAAAGCGATATTTTTAAAATGGAAGAATGCCTTATGAATTAAACCTTCAATATATCACAACTACCAAGGTCATCCAGATCCATTTGTATGCATACTCACAATTATACATCTTGTGCTGCAATCAACATTGTCAGGTAGGCAACTGCATTTTTCTATCTGCTTTGCAGTACAAACTCCCTAATAGCCAATTATTGTCCCTGCTGATTTGAGCACGTGGAAGTTGTATTCAAAGTAACACTAAAGCACCAGATTGCTAACTGCAGCTTCAAGAATCCGAAAGTCAAATTTGATCAGCATTAAAAAGCACCCGTGGTTTTCATTTGAAATGCCATCTGCTTAAGTTTTATCTGCATATGCCATACCTGAATAGGCCTAAAGGGCTCATCATCTGATCCCTTCCATCTAGAAAACAGAAGACAGACTATCTTCTCAATATCATTCCGAGGCCAAAGTATGAAGTCCATCTCCTGTGTACAGCCAATCACATCCTGAAGAGATAAAAATCATTTAATAGTACCCAATATTGTAGCATATGAATATGTATTAATCAGTAACTTCACTAAAATTGTACGTTATCATTTATACACATACAGTATTAAGATTTTTTAATTATGCTCCTAAATAGTACACTTTTCCCAAATTTAGGAAATCTCAAATTCAAACCTTTCAAATTTAAAATATAGCCCAGATATACACCATCCAATTGTTAAATCCGAACATGAAAATTTTAAAGAGAAGTTTTGCACAAAATCACCCCAACAAAAGCATCAAACTTAAGTCACCACATATAAATCAGTTTTAAATCATAGTATTCTCTTGTTCAAAATTTTTAGCATTATTTGCTGCTTAAATAAAAACCAGTATACATAATTTATAAAATTAAAGTCATGTTTTTTCTTGTTGGGACCAATCTATTTGGCTTAGATCTCGAATAAGCAGTAACCTGCTTCAGACAGCATCCTGCAAGTAATGTTTTTACAGGAATTTCCTGAAAATGAAGATGACTGAAAAATTCTCTGAGCACAAAAAAGCCGAAGAAAAAGGACACAATACAGGTAGCCCTCGACTTATGACTGACCATCTAATGACCAAGGGTCTACCTGGAACTACTTATGACCTGGATTCAAAGTTCCAACAGTCACACACACACACACACACACACACACACACACACACACACACGTGGTCATGTGATCATGCTTTAGGCACTTGGCAAGAGTTGCAAACACATTTGTTTGCACTATCCTGCAGTAAAGTGACCACATTTTACAACACTTTTGCTGAAAATCAGCATTTACTTCCAGTTTTCGGCAAAACTGGGCCCACAGCAAACCATACATTTGTTTTATGACCATGATGTTCACTTAACAACTGCTGCAAAAATTGTCATAAAATCAGATTGGTCACATGACCAATCCATTTTATGACCACAAGTTACAACCATGATGGTTATAACTTGAGGACACCCTGTGAGAATAATCTCCCTTACTTCCCTTAGGAGGATCCAGGGGCAACACAAAAAACTGATGTTGCCAAAATGGAAATACGTGAACAGCGACATTATCATCCAACTGCAATTACATACTGATGCTGCACAAATAGGTAAATGGCAATATTTACATAATACCATTGTCATATCATGGAAGGGTCCTTCGTTTGATCATAATCTATTTACAGGTAAGAATTCAGAATATTGTTCAAGATAATTTTGTAGAAATTAAAGACAAAGCAGTTAAGATATACTTTTGAATTATTAATAATTAATGTTTCAATGTTGGTTTACCTTATTAAAACCAGATCTGATAAGGAAACAAAGTAGGTAAGACTTGGAAAATTAAAACTAGGGACGAACTATACATCTACAAAAATATACTTCATGAGCACAATCTGAAAGAGCTGCATGTCTTTTTATATACCCAGATTTTAAAAGAAATAAAAAATTAAAATTAAAAAATAAAAGAAGTTCCACTAGGTAACATAATAATTTCCACATCAGTAAAGACATACTGAATATTAATATTAAAGATGTATTAGAAAAGAAGGAAACTACTTGTAGAAATATTTCTCTTAGTAAACCATCAACTTCTGCTTTTAAAATGTTACTTGACTGTGAATCTTTGATTCAAAAGCACAGCTGGATCAAGGACTGCAAGAAAAACATTTGACTGTCGAAACTAGAAGAATTTTTTTTTTACCCTGCGCATAGACTGATAGCGGGGTGCATGTAACTGTACAATATCCTTTTGAAGAAGCTCAATGGAACTTTCCAAGGAGTAGCTGGAATCTCGCACACCTTTCAGAATATTTTCTTCATAATTATTGGTCATAACTGGTATCACTTCAGACACTTCAAAAAGTGCTGACTTTTTTCTCTAAACAAAAGAAAATTAAGAAACATTTGTTATTAAGAAATAAATGTTGCAAGTTCAAATATAGAACTTAAAAAATTTAATTATCAGGAAATTCAAACCTTAGTTTTAAAAGGATGTATATGAAGCCAAAATTCATCCCATTTAATTTAATAAAAGGTATTAATGTTAAAATCAGGGTCTTTAAATGGATGGATTTTGGCTGAAAGACATTATTTGCTGTTCTTTTTTTTGAAATTCAGTTTTGGATACTTAATATTCCTCTCATGTATCACACATACAAAACCCATACAATACAAAATCTTAAGTATTATCCTTCCATACTTGAACATCTGTAATTTCTACTGAAAAAGCAAACACAATGGAACTGTACAATAGTGCCACTAAGTTATGGTACTTAGCGGTTATGTGTATTAACAAACGTATTCAATAAACAAATAAATCAGCCTATTTTTATACAAAGAAAATCTTATGCCCTTTTAATATATATTATCCATGTTTTAGATTCTAAAAGACTTTCAATTAAATACATATCTTATATGTCAAAATAACAAATAAGATTACCTTGTCTTTGAATACAAAGGCAATATACATCTTGAAATCAAACTGGTCAGCTAGAGATTCTTTTTTCTTTTTAAGCTGAGCACGAAGTCTGTTCAGAGCTTGTTTCTTCCGGGAGTTTGGGTCCCCCATTTTATAATACAGATGGTACAAAAGCCTTTTGAAACTGTCACTAAACTGTGGGCCCTTTTTTCATGAGACTCAAGTGCAACAGAAACAAGTCATTTTATTCCTGCTTATACCACTGAATCAATAAAACAGAGGCAAACCCCAAAAATGCACCTCAGGCAATTGTTTTACAAGACTGTCTTACTAGAGGGGTCATAAAACAAAGTAAGTAGTTGTCCAACCATTACTGGACAAAGGGTCTGCACATATTACCAAAAGCCAAAAAGATTTTTTTGAAGAAAATACACTGATATACAGTTTAAACCACAGGAATAAAGGGGCAAGAATAGGAGAAAAATCTTATCACAATTTATATGCATAAAAAAAAGAATAAAGGGGATGGACCCAATCCATTTGGGTGTTGTTTCTTTGCCCCAACCCTTCCCCCCAAAAAACCCAAACAAAAAACTGCAATTAAAGACAGTGTTTTATCACACCCAGGTTCATGACTCTGCTGATTATTACCAAGATTTCTGCTATTGCTAAACTGTCTGCTTAATTTTCAATAATTATTAGACTTGGGAGAAAGCAAAGGAAGGACCGCAGAAGAGGAGTGGATGTCCTGGGAGGCAAGACATTTCCCTACTAACAAAATCGTCAACCACAGACAACACAGTGCTGGTTTGCAGAAGAGCAAGAAGTTTGGAAAACAGCAGAGTCATTTCTAACTTCATCACGCTCATAATCAGGCACACGGTCGCCCCGAGGCTGTGTCTGTTGGAGAAAAGAGGGATCATGATGGCCATTAATCAGAGCTTAAAGGGAAGCTGAAAGGTAGTTAGCCAGCCTAAAGATCTCCAGGCTATCTAGCACTCCCCTAGCAGGGAAAGAGACCTACGTACTCCAATAGCTGTCTTAACCCCATCAAACTATCCTTTCTCTGCCGCAAGGGCCTCTGTTTAGTTGGGGCTGGGCATGGCTGGTGCGATTAAGCCTCCTTAGGTAGCTTTCCTCTTCCTTAAATCAACCTGAAGAGGAAGAGGAAGAGGAAGGGCCCGTGCTCAGCGCAGGGGGGAGGGAGGGGGACCCAGCCTACAGCCCAGGACTCACTCTTGCCTTTAGTTAGCTCCAATTGCTTCCTTTGAAAAAAGGAAAGTAGGGAGGGGGCGGGGAGGAGGCCGGAAGTTGTCAATTGCAAAAGAGAGAGAGAGAGAAAAAAGGGGGGGTTGGAAATAGATAAGCCAAAAATAGCCGTTTGCGCAGGTGGGCTTCTGTGGCGAGGATCGCTAAATCGAATCAAATCATTAAAAGGGGGAGGGGGGAATTACCCCGCCGGTCCCTTTCGTAGTTGTTCGGATAGGATTTCACCTTTTTTTAAAAAAAATAAAATAAACTATAAAAATAAAAATAAAAAAACAAAATCTCCTCCTCCTCCCTCCTCTCAACTCTCCCTCATAAAAAGAATTTCTCTCTTGCTCTTCAACCTCGGCGGGAGGCGCAGGCGGCGAGAGGGCGCGGGGCGGAGAGGGTGGCCTGGCCCGGCCTGGTCGGGCTCGCTATCCGCAGCCGGCGGGCGCGGGCGGAGCAGTGGAGGCTGTGGTAGTGGTGGCGGCGGCGGCGGCGCTGCTAGCAGCACGGGTAGGAGCCATGTCAAGAGAAAGCCACCAAGAAGCCGCCGAGCTCCCCCATCCCCTCTGCGCTGTTCACGATCACCGGGCCGCCCGCACTGCCGCTGCTCAGCCCCAGCAGCCTGGTCCCCATAGCCTAAGCTCGGCGCCCCGGAGCCGCCGGGGGAGGGCAAATGGTGGCGGCGGCGGCGAAGGAGGAGGAGGAAGAGGACGCGGACGAGAGGGAGGAGGAAGTGGCGGCGAAGGCAAGCTGGGCCGGGCAGACCCTGCGCGGGAGGCTCCGATTGCGGCAAGGGCAGGAGGCAAGGAGAGCGAGCGAAGCCCCCCCTCCTGTCCCCTTCTCAGGCGAAGGACAGCGCGCGGCAGTTCCTCGGTCCGGAGGAAGCGGGAGGAGGCGGCGACGAGGAAGCGGCAGTCGGGAGCGGGGGCAAAAAAAAAACACCCCTCAAAATGGCAGCCGCCGCCTTTCCCTTCTCGCCTGAGTCACACGGATAGGCTCCGCCCTTCGGCCGCGGCGCAGGCGCTCTGCGGTGGACCGTACCACTTCGGCCCACGGGGGAAGGAGAGAGGGAAGAGAAAGTGGGCTCGGCGAGACTTTGGACGGCTCGGTGGGATTGGATTGGCAGGGCAGGCGAGCGATTACGCCGGAGGGCTGCACCCATGTACGCGGAATACAGCAGACTGCGTATTCTACGCAATGGCAGGCGTTTCAGGCGGCGGTTTTAACCCCGCCGACAAGAACGCCCCAATTATAACACGGCGAGGTTTCTGGCGCTGTAACGTGAAAGGCTTAGAGTTGCGCACAGGCGGTGGCTGCTTGGCGTTAACCGAGAGACCGAGTTCACGTCACGGGTTAATTGTGGTTCGAGCGTACAAAGCCCGTCGGTTTGTTAATTAATAGTTCAGCATTCGTATAAATCCAGAGGTCTAGATTCAAATAAACGATGGTTAAATTTACTCAGCCAATCAATCCCCAGATTATAAGAACACACGAGACGCAGTTTTACCAGCATGGAGGATTTGTCTTTTAAGTACAGAGTTGAGAATATTGGTTTATCTGTACATTTATCTAGTTGACGGCTTACAGTTGCAGTTTTTCATTTACTGTAAATTAGGTTATCGTTGCAAGATTTTGGGTGCCTATACTGGGTGTTGTTTTTTTTACATGTAGCAAAGTCCTGTAAAACCTACCCCTCTATCCGTTATCTGTAGACCAGCATCCTGTCCCAGCTAAAAACCCAGATATTTTAAAATGAAGAGGGAGGTAATGTTATCTAAGTTAGTTAGATGGATGTCCTGTTTAACCTGGACTTATGTAGCATCTGGACTTGAAGGGTCACCTTTAGATAAGCTTTCTCTTCTGGCCTAATGCAGATAAAATAAGAAAAAAGTCTCCTTCCATTGTAACTCTGTTCCAGTTCCTGGCAGCATATGGAAGTAATTTGCAATTGCCTTCTTCCATTATAATAATAATAATAATAATAATAATAATAATAATAATAATAATAATAATAATGATTTAATTTAATTTTAATTTATTAATATTTCTATACCGCCCTTCTCCCGAAGGACTCAGGGCGGTGTACAGGGCAAGAATAAAACACAGAAATTTACAAAAACTAAAAGATAATTAAATACATGCCCGATTAAAAATACAGTTGATACATGGTAAAAACCCCCAATAATAATAATGATGGTAAAAACCCCCAATAATAATGATGATGATGATGATGTTGATGTTGGAAGGGACCTTGGAGGTCTTCTGAGCACACTCGGTAAACACAAAGCTGTTCTGGACCTGCCAAAACAGCCATTCAGTGGAAGTTTATTAATGACTGGGGAGGGGGGAAAGTTGTGCAACTGAGAAAAATCAACTTAGATGTCTTTACTGAAAAGTCAGTTCTCCTAATTGTCTATGGAGATTCTCAATCATCCAAGTCATGATTGTTCCAAAGGTCCTTTTGCAAAAGGCAGCTGGACTTTCTTGGTTTGTTCTTTGAAAATGTTTCGCTTGTCATCCAAGAAACTTCTTCAGTTCTAAACGATGGGTGGGGAATAGAAGGATTTGAGTGCTAATGAACAGAGGGCTGCAAAGAATATAAATCCTTCCATTCCCCACCCGTCATTTAAAACTGAAGAACCTTCTTGGTGGAGAAATGTTTTCGAAGAAAAAAAAAAACAAAGTCCTGGTGCCTTTTGGAAAAAAAACACATTTAGGACAGTTCTCCTAATAATCCATTTTCATTGGCTATTTGTAACTCCAGAAAGGGGAGATTGAAATTATCCAGAATTAACAGCCTGGGCAAATACACAGCCAAAATACACAATTAACATTCCGACCAGAGGAGGATGGACCTTGGTTCATTTGCATGGTGAATATCAAAGGAAGGAAATCCAAGGCATATTCTATTGTAAAACCTTTAATGAGAAAACAAAAGACCTAAACTGACTCCCATCAGACAGACGAGAAAAGAAAGTAACTGAGAAACTTTTTCTAGGCATGCGCACAAAACAGTCTAAGACCATAACATAGCTGGACATATGAGAGTCACTATGGTTACATGATAAGATACTACACAGGTGCAGAGAGCAGGGGAAAATGTACAGATAGAAATGAGCGAAGCTGGCAAAACTAAAAAACACAGTGACAGGCTATTTGTAACTCCAGAAAGGGGAGATTGAAATTATCCAGAATTAACAGCCTGGGCAAAAATACACAGCCAAAAATAGGGCTTGATAGGATGTTTTTAATTTCTTCTCTTGAAGCGGCTTGAGCCCCATCTCCCACCAGACTTCTGCCCATTGTTTATGCAGAGGTAGGTGACCTTGATGGGGATATGTAAGATCCATTACTAGAGTGATGAGGTGTGAAATATATTTTAAATCCAAAACAGATAGTATTCATAGGCAGCTCAGATAGACACCTCTCTGATTCACTAATTAGAAGGAGAAACTTGAGTAATGGTGGACTGAAGTTGAGACAGGCTCAGACTGAATATGCAGTGAAACATTTTGAACCAGCAACAAAAGTCCAGTTGCCATGACTTGACATCCAGTGAACTCTACCTGGATAATAAACCTTTATTGTCAAAGTACAACATGTGTACATTGAGATTAACTGAGCCTCCCCCCCTGCTCTCTCCCCCCAACACACAGTGACAACAAACCCTCCATCCTACCACACCATGTGAACCAACTACACCTGAGAATCTTCATCATCAACATATAAGGGGAGGAGGTACAGCAAACTCAGACTTGGCAGATTCTGTTATTTTAGCCAGTTTCAATAAAAGCAGTTTTAGCATTCCATTTGTTGGTCTGGTCTGCTCCTAGAGAGACTGATATCAATCTTGCACAGATGACCTCTTTGTCTCTTTGCTGCCATCCAGTGGTTATCTGAATTTTTGCATGGGGTGGTTGTAACAGGGATTTTCACGCGTTGCTGATCATGCTCATTGGCTATATTTCCTCAACATACTATGCTAAAAGTTGTTAGAATAGTTTATGACTGAATAATTTGTGCAAGCCAAGATTAATAAAATTAATTCAGCAAACACTGCTTTAGCACTCTAAGAACAGAGCTTTAATATTAAGGTTAGACTGCCATCTAGTGGAAGCTGTCAATGACTTCCATTCAAGTTCAGTGATGAAATGTTTTCCATTTACATTTAGTTTGATTGGCACACATATATTTATAAACATTCAGATTGTGTAACAATTAAAATATTAACAATTATTTGAACTCTAATTTTAAATAGATATTCTTTCAACCAAGTTTGGTTAAATTATGCATGCTTCTCTAGAATTCTTTCATTCCTTTCTAGGTAATATTGGATTTCTGTAACAAGTTATTCATGCTGCTTTTTCAAACAATAGTATGCATAAACTGCCTAATCATATTCTGGGGGGGGGGGGAGGAAATCAGTTGAAGCCCTTCACCTGAAACATACTTGTAATTGCGGGTATGGCTAGTCTAGAGAAAAGAAGGACTAGGGATGACATGATAACTGTCTTCCAATATTTGAGAAGCTGCCACGGAGGGGGTCAATTTATTTTCCAAAGCACCAGAAGGCAAGAGAAGAAACAATGGATGGAGACTAAACAAAGAAGAGAAGCAACCTGGAATTAAGGAGAAACTTCCTAACAGTGAGAACAATTAACCAGTGGAACTGCTTGCCTTCAGAAGTTTGTAGGTGCTTCTTCACTGGAGGCTTTTAAGAAGAGACTGGACAGCCACTTGTCTGGAACAGTATAGTCTTCTGCTTGAGCAGGGGGTTGGACTAGAAGACCTCCAAGGTCCCTTCAAGTTCTATTCTGAATTCAGGTTAGGATACAACAATTTTTCTGCTCAGCAGTAGCCAGAGAGGAGGTTGAAATCAGAAGATTCCCCACTTACAGACAATTCCCTCAACCCTCTGAATTTATCTACCATACATGTCTAAGAAAACTCTTCCCTCAAAGAGGCTTTTTGAAGAAGAGAGGGGCAACTGAAAGGAAGGAGAGGGGATGGGAATCTTTTATTAAACCACCTTCCTTCTTAGAAATTCGAGGTTCAATCCATTAAATGGATACAGTCAAAAATGCTTTACATGGAAACAGGTTCCTCTGCAAGGAACAGGGGATTACTTTGAAGATAATACTTTCGGAGAAGCTTTGAAGAGGTTCAAAGTAAAACATGCAACTGGTTTGCTTGTACTGGTTTGCTTCCCGCAGCTCTTGGGTAAATGGTTGCAATCTTTTCTTTTTATCTAATAGTAACTTTAAGAAAGTTTATAATTATAGCAATAAAAACTAATGCAAGTTGAGCAAGACTGAAGAACAAAAAGTGCAGAAAAGAACAAAGGAAAAAAGAATATTGAAATATGTAAAGAGATGACTTCCCATCTTTGTCACAAGCAGGGCTTTTTTTCTCATTGAACGCTCAGAACGGAGTTCCGGCACCGTTTTTGGATGGAACCTTGTAGGGTAGGCAAGGCAGGTTGTATGACACGTGTGAGTTCCGGCACCTTTTTCTTTTACAAAAAAAGCACTGGTCACAAGTATAAAAATTTTTAGTAACTTATCACCTCCTTCTAACAATCCTAACCTTTACCATTCAAATAATGTCTTAGAACTTGATTTCTTTTCTTTTTTATTATTATTCCTTCTCAACAATCTTCAAGCTAATCAAGCCTTTTTTGTAAATCCAATGTAGGGAAATTATCCAGGTTGTTATCTTAGCTTGTTGTTTCTATAGCTCTTTTAATTATTCATTTGGCTTCTTTTGCGTGTCTAGTGTAACATCTCTTTCCATCTCATTCTTGTAGCCTGTCAGTTATAAATCTATTTTCAGCTCATTCTCAGTTTTGTCAGGTAGAACGTGTTCCTCTTCCGTAACATGTCTTGGACACCATCTCTCCATAGAGGCAGATGTCTCTGTTGACACTATTAAAATATTAAAAATAACTTCTGAATCAATTGTTCAAAAATATGCTTCAGTATATCCTTCTTTCCCTGCCTCTCTCCCTTCCTACCGGAGTCATGGGTCCCAATATTCTGTAAGCTAGCCCATTTGAGTTGTTTTGGTTCAATAACTGTTGTCCTAGTTTTGCCCAATTGAAGATTACAAACAGACTCAGTTTTGGTAGTATATGGCTATTAATCTCATTTTTGGAGGTCTGGATAAACTGATGTGTTTCTTAATGACCTTGGATCCCCACATGATTGATCACAGTCTGCCTTGGGACAATTCACTGTGTATAGAATAGATGATATGGTTTCCAATGCATTTCCCAAAACAAATACATAGAGATGCACCTTTCACACAGATATTTTATTACACAGTAGTCCATGACTTACAAGACCAAAATTTTGGTTGCTAAGTGAAAAATTAAGTGAATTTGGCCTCGTTTTATGACCTTTCAAGCCACAGTTGTTAAGTGAATCACTGCAGTTGTTAAATTACTATCCTGGTTGTTAAGTAAATCTGGCTTCTCTATTTATTTGACAGAAGATTGCAAAAGGTGATCACATGACCCCAGATCACAGCAACCATCATAAATATGAATCAGTTGCCAAGCATCCGAATTTTGGTCACATCACCATGGGGTTGCTGCAAAGGTTGCAACTGTGAAAAATGGTGGTAAGTCACTTGCTCCAGTGCCTTTGTAGCTTTGAATGGTCACTAAATGGAACTGTTGTAAGTTGAGGACCACCTGTACTTGATAAGTGATTCTAGTTTTATATTTAAATATAAGAGGGCATTTTCTATGCTATGTTTCAAATGACACATCCTTTTGCACAGCAAACATTCAAAACAAGCTGGCTGAACCCAATGAGAAACCTCAATATTTGTTCAAGCTCCTTTTGAAGTGCAAACAATCATAACTTGAAGAAGACAAATTGAAACCTATTCTGATCGACAGAGTCAGAGGGAAAAAAATATTGAGATTGGCAAAATGTTTAAATGAATGTAAATGTCACAACATGTTTTTATACATACTAGAACTTTGCCCTTCCTGTACTAAAATAAGGTGTAACTTGAAGCCTTTCTGTTGGATTTCTGGTGTTACAGTAATAATATATAACAGTTCTTACAAATGACTGAAATAAGCTCCTTTTCAGATCTGAAACAAGTGCTTCTTTACAAAAGCCTCCTGACTGAAGAAATTAAAGGGAATTCTGATTGAAACATAATGGTATGTCCAGTAAACCTTTTATATAAAGTGAAGGAGTGTCTCCATTATTATGAACACCTGGCTGAGACATCAGAGCCAAAAACAAATTAAAGGAAAATAAACAGAAACTCGAAGTTTATAACTAATATTATTACCATGATCATTCCAATTGTTCTAAAAGCCTGCTCAAAAATTTCTGGAATAGCTATTCTTTTCTACTTGGAAACTATCTCAGGATTTAATTAAAGGTGTAAAATAAATGTAAAATGCCATTGTCTTAGATTTAATATATATTGATGTAATTGGAGTCACTGAAGCAGTAGGCGTGAGCTTAAATGGACTCCAGAAGATGGTAGAAGACAGGAAGGCCTGGAGGAATGTTGTCCATAGGGTCGCAATGAGTCGGACACGACTTCGCAGCTAACAACAACAATTATTTATTGATGGCACTATTTTATAGTGCATATGGAAAATTATTTGAGTGAATGCTATAACTGAATGAACAGTTTGCACAATTTTCCAGTTTAAGGAAAACAGAGGCTTGATAAGTCTTAATTAGATAGCTGGGGAAACATCTGTAGATTAATTTCCCCAAGTGGTGTCGATATACTAGAACTGTGATGTACAAGGCACAGCATTTTTATTGTCATTATCATAAATCTGAAGAAAGCAATGAAGATTATTTGTGATCATCTTACTTATGTACCTTTTGTATGATTTTATTCACATTAGAATTCATAATAGGGGCTTGGTGGAAGAATCCTTTTTTGTTATATTTATATACTATCATTCAAGAACACAAGGTGGCAAACATAGTGATCACTCTATCCATTTCTCCCTACAGAAATCCTGTGAGGTAGGTTGGCCTAAGAGAGAGTGATTGGCACATGTCATCCAGTGAATGTCTGTGGCTAAGCATGAACCCAAACATGGATCCAATATGTAAACCAGGAAAGACGAAAATATTCTAAATTGGGACTATGAAGAGGGGCTGCTTCAGTCTGAACAGATAGGCCTGATTGTAAACCCAATTTTCTACAAAATATCTAAATGTGCTCACTGCCCTTTCCCCAAACTTGCTAGTCCTAAATGCACAAAATAGTGAGTAAGATAACACAATGGCCTAATTGAAAGAATCCACATAGTCCTCAACTTACAACTGCAATTGATCTTCAAATTTCTGTTACTAAGTGAAACATTTGTTAAGTGAGTTTTGCCCCATTTTATGTCTTTTCTTGCCACAGTTGTTAGGCAAATCACCACAATTGTTCAATGAGAAACATGACTGACTTTGTCAGGTTGCAAAAGATGGTCACATGACCCTGGGACAGTGCAACCATCCTATGAGTCAATTGCCACGTGGCTGAATTTTGATCACGTGACCATGGGGATGCTGCAATGGTCCTTAAGCGTGAAAAGAAATCAACTGTTGTTAGTCAAGGACTGCCTGTATATCACTTCTGATCTTATTAGATCTCTTACCAGATGCCTTGGACCTTGCTAGGATTTCCCTACGTTTGGCCACAGGAATACTTGCCCTTGATGATTATCATTTTTTCCCCACTTGCTTTTATAATTTGAGGGGAATGTTACATTTTACAGCTGTAGCAGCTTTGATTATGCTATTACTTCCGTCTTACCAGACTCTTAGGAAGTGGGTGGCCTACAAATAAGGTGAAATCAATAAATTAATTGCTACTAAGGGGTGTTCAACAGGGGAGGATCTTCCTACGGGTTTGAAGATTTAATCCCCCTTTCCTTGATTTGAAAGCAAGCCTCAGATATCACACACCCTCGCTGAGCTCAAGAAGGTTTGCTTTTGACTACTAAAGCAATGTGTAGGACTGCGCCCCAAGGGCTGTGCTGCGCCCAGCGGCTCCCCTTTTTCTCAAAGCCCCCCACACACCACTTCCTCCAAATGTCAGGGATGCAGGTTCGCATCCCACCAAGCTCAAGGTTGACTCAGCCTTCCATCCTTCCGAGGTAGGTAAAATGAGGACCCAGATTGTTGGGGGCAATTAAGCTGACTTTGTAATAATGCCGCTTGGGGGTGTGTGTGTGTGAAAGCCCTAATAAGCAGGCATATGCATAGAATGAAGGCTACTGCTAAGCTTGTAAGCCGCCCTGAGTCTTCGGAGAAGGGCGGGATATAAATGGAATTAAAATAAAGTAGGCAAAAAGACACAACTCGGGTGGGGGGAGGGAGGGAGGGAGGCAGGTTTAGAGGAAGGGAAGCCCTCATTGGCTCTAGGTTTTCCGAATGCGGGATTCGATAGGCTAGAGGCATTGGAGCGTCGGACGGGTATTGGCGCGGCGCTCACTTGCGTAACTAGGCCGGCCCGCCGACGCAGCCAGGACTTTAGGGCTGCGCGCGAAAGGCTCCTTGTTCAAGCGAGCGCGGGAGTCGGGTGCGGAGAGTTGGCCGGTGGGCGGCTTCTCGGGGAGCCCAGAATCCGAGGTTTGCCGTTTCTCCCTTTTCCTTCCGCGCTTCTCACTGGGTCAGAGGCGCTTTTCTAAGGAACCCGGGTGGGTGGGTGGGTGGGTGGGTGGGGATCCTTTCGGAAGTTCTCGCTACTCTCGGAGTGGCAACCCGCGTTGGTGGTGATTGAAGGAGGGGAAGGGGAGCCATTTTCCGATGAGGCTTGAAGTCGCTCCGGGATGCCTGCGCTCCCTAGCTCTCGCCTCCCCGCCGCCCTGTTTCTCCCGACATCTTTCCCGGGGAGAATGGGAGTTGGAGTCCGTCTTCTTTAGGGACCCCCTGAGGTTGGCTAATCGGGGCACGCAGCCCCGCCCTCCATTTCACCGCCTCCTAAATCTGGGCTTTTCCCCATAAAAAAAACAAAAACAGCTGCCGGGCGAGTCAAGCTTTGAAAGAGATGCGGGGGCTCCAGAAGTTAAGGCTTCAGACGTTACCTGCGCTCAAAGGGCTTAGTTCGGACTAGCCCAGGGGTAGGCAACCTCGGCTCTTTTATGACTCATGGACTTCAACTCCCAGAATTCCTGAGTCAGCTATGCTGACTCAGGAATTCTGGGAGTTGAAGTCCATGAGTCATAAAAGAGCCGAGGTTGCCTACCCCTGGACTAGCGGATTTAAATTTATTTTGTTTTTGTTTTTTTATTAAGTTTCTAAGTTTTGTTTTTTATTAAATGATACTCGAATCATTTAAATCAGGAATTTAGATGCTTATCTAAATGAGGCTTTCGGCCCATTTTTTTTTTAAAAGCATCCATGCAAATAAGCCTGAGGGTTTGCTTAAGTCTTGGCGGAAAACATGTAGCTGCAAGTGCCGCTTTTTGTTGGTGACCTGCTTTCACCCATGAATAAGAGGATACTGGTGCAAGATGCAACATGAGGCTGGCCTGTCCTTTTCAGAAGCCCGTTTGGTCTTTGGATGGCAGTGAAGTCTTGTTCCAAAGTTCTCAAGTTTTGTGAGCTTCCAATACAGAATGACTAGCGTGGAAATTTTAGCCCGATGTTTGAAAAGAGCTGAGGGGCTTTGGCTGGGCAGAAAAATTATGTTGGTGTTAATGTCTTCATTGTACTTTTTTAGGTTTTGGCTTTAGAAACAAACATGAATTCTAAAATGAAGCAGCAATCAAATACTGAAAAGCATCCCCCAGCGAAGGTAACATGTTAACAAAGTGTTAATGTCAACACTTATCAAGGAATAATAGCAGTTGCTGTTTGAATGCTCTTGTTATTTCCTATAAATGTTATGTGCCTAGAATACGTGGATGTTAAACTGTTATTTTATTTTGTGTATAGCTGTTATTTTGTGTATAAAACGAATAACTTGGGCTGATAAATTTCATTTTAATATACAAAGCCCAGTTGCATGTTATATGAATCAACACTTGTTCAAATGATAACACTTTGTTTTCTTTTTCCTTTAGTTCTAATTTAAATTGGCATTTGAGAGAGATTATTCTGCTGTTAAGTTGCATTGACAGAAGAGACACAAGTGCAACTAGTTTACTGAAGTCCATTTTCTGCTGTTGAACTGCAGGGTACTCTTTAGACACATAATTCTGACTCCTTAATATTATTTAATGTCTTAACGAAGGGCTGGGGAAGGAATAGCTAGCAAAAGGCTTAATTGCTTCATACTTCTGAGATCAAATTGGTCACATTCAGTGGCTATAGGAAAGAGAATCTATAGGAAGTCCAATAACAAATGTCCTGCACAATTCAGTGTTGGTTATAGGAATGAGAGTTAAAGTCCAAAAGGAATCTTTTGGCATCAGGTAATATAAGATGCAGAATTTTTCCTAAATGACCTCCATATATTGGACGACTGCTGGCATGACACTGAACAACCTAGTCATCTTTTCAGTGTTTTAATTCACTTTTTCCCAACTTTGCATGACATGGCTGACTTTTATAATAGTACCCGCTAGTGCAGGGGTAGGCAACCTCGTCTCTTTTATGACTCATGGACTTCAACTCCCAGAATTCCTGAGCCTACCCCTGGGCTAGTGTAAAGGAGAGATGGTCAGGTGGTCAGTTCTTGTCACACTTACAATCTAACAATGTTTGAAAGAAATTTAAAAAGATCAGAACTCTCCATGAGCACAGCAAGTAAGCAAAATGGGACCAGGACTGTTGTTTGGTGAAGCAACTAACAAAAGACATTTTTATCTAGAAAATTGGCTAGCTTAAACCAGGGGAACAGAAAAAATAGCTCAGAAAAGTGCTTCTTGAATGTATTCTTGTGGGAAAGGCTGTTGGACAGCAAGGCAGAATGTGGCTGACTCTTAGGTCCAAGTCCCATTTTACCTGATCCAGAGTGAAGTTACATATAGTTCTTAACTTACCATCACAATTGGGACCAGAACATCTGTTGCTAAGCGATGCACTTGTTAAATGAGTTACATCTGATTTTACAACTGTATTGTCATTTAATGGAATCATGGTCATTAGGGATTCGGGCTTCCCCCAAAGATTTTGCTTGTCAGGAGCACCTGGAAAGGTCAGAAATAAGAGATCACGTGACCCTCGGGGGAAAAACTGCCACTGGCATAAATACAAGCTGGTTGTCAAGCACTCAGATTTTGATCATGTCACTGCAGGGATGCTGTGATAGTTGTAAGTGCGAGGACCGGTTGTAAGTCATTTTTTTGAACACTTTCAAGTGGACATAAGTTGAGGTTTGCCTCTACAGTTTAAAAGACTGGACATTGATCTTTGAAGGTATTAGGATCATGTAACATCTCAACAATAGTTCACTTGACATGGCTGAGTAAACAAACATAATTTAACCCAAAGAAGACAAATCTGTAAAAATTTAATTTAATTTCTCAATGAAATTATTCAATCATTTGAAAGGGTTTACTATCTTAATGTGAAATGTTAACCTTCCCATGATACTCAAATGTGTCATGCAAATAGCACTTCGAAGTTTGCAGAAAGTGAGCTTCAACATTCATAGAAATGGACAAAACCTGAAGGTATAATATCCAAAATTAGGACTTCAACACTTAATGCTACTTTAACTGAACAGCTATGTTACATTTGTTCTCAATATCCTAAAAGCATGAAGTTATACTATTTTCCGTCACCAAAATGTTTTATAACAATTCCAGATTGTTTTTAAATCAAGGGTCACTTAAAATTCCCCCTACTAGTTTCCAAAAAGTTTAGCTAACTGATCTATTGATTAAAACATCTAGCAATATTTTATATAACTGATATCCCTTGCTATTCCAGGGCTGGATATTAGGGTTTAGCTTTCAGAACTTTAACTATAGTAGTTGTGAATTTATCAGGCATTCCTGGGGTAGAAAAATCAACATGGAATTGGGAATTAATAAGCAACATTATATACACATAAACAATGTCATTAAATAACGGTAAGTTTTCTATATTGACCATTTGTCATGGTAGTGCAAGAAAAATAAGGATAGAAGATAGTAGTGAACAGACCATTTACATGTCTCATTTTATTCCCACAACCTATGAACATTTATCCTTGGGTGACATTGGAATGTCATTAAACATCAGTTGCATATTTGTTTGATGCTGATACCACCCAACTCCAAATGACTCTGATGTTCAAGAGGTTTATTCAAAATCCCTGTCCTAAAAACATCATCTGCAGATTTTTGTTAAAAGGAAAAAAAAAAGAAATTATATTTATGAGTGGACTTGAATTGTAAAAAGAAAGAAAAAAATGTATTTCATATCATTGCCAAAATCAGATTTATAAAAACAATTGCATAATAAATTCATGGGGCCGATTGTCCCTTTGTAAGTTCTCAGGTAGTTTGAAAAAAAAACTTAATGCTAGTTTTGAATCATGACTCAAAAATGCGAGCACCACCTGGAGCATCGTAAACAATGAAATATAATCAGTTTGAAAGAATACTTTGACAGAGTTGTAGACTTATTTGGCTTGGGCATATTATAGGGATGCATGAAAGTGTGTCTATTCCTGCCTGCACTACCCTATTCCGGACCAGTTGTTGCTTCCAGTTGTTCTTCAAGGGTAGCTCCATGTAGAGCACAGTGCAGTAATAAACGTGGGAGTGATTAAGGTATGAGTGACTGTAAGCAGAGTCTTGTGATCCAGGAAAGCACACAAGACAAATGTTATACAAAAGTGGTTGAGTTGTGGAATAATATCTTTTAAGTCCGGTTTCACCAGAGGTGAAACTTGGCCTTCTGAACTTGTTCTCTTTGTTCACCTAAAAGGTATTGATTGGAGCTTGGGTATTAAGTATACAGAAACCTATTATGGCACTATTGGCAAAGAACAGAAGAAGGAATAATATATAGAATATAGATATAGAAGACCTACGTCGTCTTGAGATGAAATGGGTATTAGACCAATATGTTCTTTGCTCCTCAATATTCTCACTGTTTATTTTATACTTGCTACCTCTTTAACCTTCATCAGTACTTATTTGGTTAAACATAAAATATTGCAAGTAATAGGTTAATCCAAGCAAGTGATGTCTGTGAATATTTCTTGAATCTAATTCAATACCTACAGTTATAATCTGAAATTAGTGCAGTGTTTGTTCACAAAGTAGCTGGCAGTTGTCCTCAAGTTCAACAGTAAATTAATTGGCAGCAGAAACTTTTACCGTGGGAAAGGTTAGCACTTGTCATGTGAAATATTGTGTGAATCAGAGACTTTCTCACGCTAGTGTGACATTATGTTCCTGCGATCCCTGTTTGATTATCTACTATTGTTTACTATCCCATGGTGGCAGTGTAACTTTAAAAAAAAAGAATGCAGGATATTGCTTATTTACACATGACAGGGTGCCAGGCATTCTTTTCTTCCTCCCTCCACCCTCCCACCTCCAAAAACAAGTGCTCCGGCTAGATCAGTATATTGTCTCAAACTAAGCAAATAGGAACCTTTAGAACAATATACTCCATGTACTATTTTGCTTGTATATGTAAAGCGCTCTCTAAAGCTTTCTTTAGTCATCTTTATTATCGATGAAATTACAATAACTGGAACTATTTTGAAGTTAACTTCCACTCTAGGCACAGTGTAAATACGACACTTGATACAAGACTGAATTTTGTAGTATCTGGTTGAAGTGCAACAATAGACTTAACAGTGCATAAATTAACCTGGATTGCTTATAACTGCGTAGGGATCACCAACTTACTTCTGCAGTTGAAAATAATGTAGAATAAAACTACAGGTGAATGAATTAGTGGTTTCTTGTTGGTGTCTACTTATGATTTCGGCCATGAGAGGGCAGTGCCAGGAGGTTCCTTGATCTAACTTACAAGTAGTAACCTTACAAGTTACACTTTTAGGAAAAGTTCCCACCAAACACAATAGTCTTACTAAATGTGAGCATGTTGGTAGTGTTTAAATATTAATATAGTCCACTTAAAAACTTGACTTCCTCTATATGTTGTCTCCCAGCAGGTTTCTACAAGTATTACAAACTGCACATCACAGAGGCAGACCCTTAAGATGATACAGCCATCTATTACAGGTTGTCTGGTGGGCAGGGCAAATGAGGTCTGTATTTCTTTTGAACAGAATCTAGTTAAAAGTCGATCGGTTATGAATTGTAGCTTGTTTTTAATTCAACTGTAATTATGCTGCTAATTTAAGTAGTATGTAATAAAGAGTCCTAAATAAATGGTGGGCAATCTGCAAAACAACAGTTCTGAAGTGTGAAACAGACCAAGTTGTATGGAGAACACTGCACCTTGTCCACTTTGCACTCTCATGACCCCAGGAGGTTTCCTGTCTGGCTTAAATAAACAACTTGAACTGAACATGAAATTAAGAGAGATCAGTGACTCATTTCATGTCACTGCCGCTCAAGGTAATATTAATATGAATGCTAACTGGACTCTCCAACAGAAGAGAATATGTGTAGCTCAGGTTTGAGTTTTGGTGCTCTCTGACCTTGCTTGTTTGGTTGCAGACATTTCAGTACCCAACTAGGTAACATCATCAGTGCAGCTGGGGGAGTTGCTTTCTATTTTTACACAGTGGCTTCCCAGTTTGGGCGGGGCTGTGGTTTCCTCCTTGGTAGTTTCACGATGAGGGTGTTGTTTTCTGGACTCCCCATTCGAAGGATGGGTTGTCTTTCACCTTCAAAGATCTAAACTATTAAACTGCTCATAATTTATAACAGGCTAAGTCTTCAGTTAAGAAGAAATTTTGGAACGATCAACTTATTTCAAATGTATCAAAACCTGAGACTGCTGATAAAATAGAACACAGAAATATTAGAGGAGCGATCCAACCTTCTGATCTTACAGCAAAAGGTTTGTACCATAGCAAATTATCATATTGGATGAGATGGAATGTCATCTTGTTTTCTACAGCATCTGGCTAGAGGCCTCAATCCCACAACAGAAGAAAGAGCTGTTGAATTTATATTTAGAGGTATTTACTGCTGAACCTGGAGAGCTGCAGTTTTTAAGAATTTATCTGATCTCATGCATTATATTTATGATATTATATAACTTCCACAAAATAAAAAAGAAAAGTTAGCTATTGGGAGTATGTGACACTGATTCTTTTGTGTTCAGCATGTTTGTGCAGGCACAAATTTAAAGTAGAGTGGTACTTGATTGGGACTATTGCGAAAGGGAGTGGATGGTTAAGTGATTAATCTCATGAAAACCAATTTGATGTTACTTCATTTATGTATCGTATCAGCAGAAAATCTAAAAAAGCAATAATAATAAAACTGTCATCATTAAAAATTGTAAGCACACGGTCAGGGAGGATGATGTTAACCATAATAAGGGAGCCATTACAGGATGTCCCTGGGATCCCCAAGCCTGATGGCATAGCCAAGTCTTGAGAAATTTGAAGAAGTTTGAAAGTGATGGAGCTAGGCTCATTTCTGAGGAGAAGATTCCATAATGTGGATGCCACAGCAGAGAAGGCCCACCTTCTGGGACCTCCCTAGTGCAATTCCCTAATAGAGAGGATCTGCCAGTTTTGGTGGGACAAGCAGATACAATCAAGAACAAGTGGTCCCTCAGACATGCCACAAAGGGCTTTAAAAGTCAAAATCAGCATCTTGAATTGGGCCCATAAGCACACTGGCAACCTGTGCAGCGTGTAGAGCAAAGGTGTAACGTGTCGTAAGGACACAACTGCTTGGTCTCGGACAGCCTGGAACTGGGTTTCCAGCAGGAGGAGCTGAAATAAGATCCTGTTCAGAGTCAAGTAAAGAATGAATAAGATTATACAGAAAAATAAGGGCACTCAGATATTTGAGGGATTGTGACCTAAATGCAAGTTGTTTTAATTGAGCTTGAATATAAAAAACCCTAGAGACACTCTTGGCGTTCTCTTGTTTGAGATGGTCATATAACCCAATCCAGGAGTTTAACTTGAGCTACAAGGTAGAATAGAAAGTAAATTAAAAGATAGGTAAATAAATAAATAAGACTTTACCCCAGCTACCAAGCCTGTGGTTCCAGCTGGGTCAGCCTCCAAGATAACTGTGGAATAGTCTAGGGGTGGACATGGTCTTTTTTCCTATTTGCTATTATCATGAGGGATATGTATTTTTTTTAAAAAATGATGCACTGATACCATAGTGTTTCATATGATTTCTATTAAAATAATATTTTATATCTGTTGACACACTACGGTAACTTTATGACCTGTGGATTTCATCTCCTAGAATTCTGAGAGTTGAAGTCCACCTGTTGTAAAGTTGCCGTGGTTGACCAGCCCTGCTTTATGTGACTTAGCTTTGAGGTTGCTAGAGTAATTCCAACGAATTATATGTGAATATAATATCAGTACTTATAATTTTGTTCCCCAGGCAATCCTTCATTCCAATATTGGAAGGAACTGGCTGAGGAGAGGAGGAAAGCCCTGCATGAGGTTTTACAAGAAAATGAAAAGGTAGTGTTCTTGGAAGTGGCAGAAGACATCCTTTGGAAATCTGTCATTATCTAAAAATCATCTTTTTTTCTCTAGTTGCATGAAGAAATTGAATTAAAAAATAGTGAAATTGCTCGTCTAAAAGAAGAAAACGAAGAACTGACAGAACTGGCTGGCCATGTTCATTATATGGCAAATATGATAGAGGTAAGTTGCTCAGTTGATAAAATGTTGACTGGAGTTTATGCCTTTGGGAAATTAGAAAGTAAGTAAACGATTAATCTCTGGGGTGGAAGTAACAGGGAGTATCCTGCTACAAGTCCATTTTGCGTGGCAGATGTAATCTTTTGAATCCTGATCTCGATTTTTCAACTCTGAGGTTGAGCGATAGCAATAGCACTTAGACTTATATAACCGCTCCATAGTGCATTACAGCGCTGCCCGAGCAGATTACAAGGTCAGCCTATTGCCCCCAACAATCTGGGTCCTCATTTTATCGACCTCAGAATGATGGAAGGGTGAGTCAACCCCGAGGTCCCTCAGGATCGAACTCCAGCTGTGAGCAGAGTTGCTGTCATAACCCAAGGACCACACGTACAGTTAGCGTGTTTATACTTTTAAATAGCTTTAATTTGAAATGTAAAGTCAAATTTGCCAAAAATAGAAGTAAAATACTATACAAGGCTGCTTACTAGGAAAAGAGCAGCATTTCAGCCTGTGAATTTGCCTCGTGCAAGTTTTGCATTATCACATTGCCTTTGCAATAGTAGGTGAGTGCCATTTCACACAGAATGTCTGCAGGGCTTCCGAGATATACAAAATGATTTGTTGCTTTAAGCTGCCCTTTTGGGGGTTTTGTCCCCACAATGGACCATTTCATTCTATCTTCTTTCGAGTCCTTAGAGTCCTTACAGTTGGTTTTAAAAAAATTTTTTTTCAGGCCCCGGGTGTTTGTGGAGCACGTTTGTCAACAACAGTAATAATACAGATTCAGTCAACCTTCCACTGGTTGGAGTTAGTTATTTATGCACCATTTTGGACATTGTGGACAGGCAAACATTGATCACAGGGACCCGTTGATTAATCTAGTATTTCTTGATCAAATGGCCCTTTCCCCCCCTCTCCCATGCCATGTACTTCCTAATGACAAGTACAAGCATCTCACCATATGAGGGGGGGATTTGTATTTGAGGTTATTTACAGAACAGCATTTTCAGAATATTTTACTAAGTCAAAAGAAGATAAGTGGA
This sequence comes from Vipera ursinii, assembly GCF_947247035.1. Lineage (NCBI taxonomy): Eukaryota > Metazoa > Chordata > Lepidosauria > Squamata > Viperidae > Vipera > Vipera ursinii. Next base: position 151,319,656 of record NC_139516.1, read on the forward strand.
TCTACTTGCTTCACATTTTTACAAAGTTTATCTGGCTTTCAGATTCTGCAAAGCGGTACATTATATGTGTACCAACCATGTTCCCAAAAAGATGATGTATTCCAGGGCAAAGAGAAATTGAACACAGGATTGTTTCTTAAGCCTAGCTGACACTATAGAACTTTTCCAATTTAGTACTGAAGAGATCTTTACACTAGTAGCAACTATGCAAACAAATATGACTGAGTCACTGACTTGTCAGACAAGAGTGTAGTTCTAAGGTCAGATGCCGCTGCGCTAAAAGCAACTTATCAGCCTCTTTGGTCTAGTAGTTCAGGGTTACGAAACCAGGAGACCATGAGTTCTAGTTCACCTTCGGCATGAAATATGACTGGGCCAGTCATTCTCTCAGGTTGTTGCAGTGAAAAATAGGCAGAGGAAGAGAAAGGAGTTTGCCACCTTGAGTTATTTATTAAAAAAGGGATGAATACTTTAAAAAATGGAGAACTGATAGAATGTTCTATAGACTTGGAGTATTACTGCTTAAGATAATGCTACACAGATGAAATGTTGTCTCTTAACACCATTGTTTCACTTATCTAGCAAATGACTGGAAAAGCACCAGAAAGCCTAGATATTTTGAAAAAATTGGATCTGGAAGAAATTGCATATGAAGAAAATGATTCCGATGAGGAAGATTTAGATAGGGAATCTGAAGAGGAACATTCACAATTTTCCAACAGTTCTACAGATGATGTTGCAGATGTGCCTCTAAATTGAGAAAGTAACCTCTGAAAGTATTGGGCTCTAAAGTAGGGGTGGGGGGGCAGAGCAATTAAGAAATCCTCTGAAAACTGCAGATTTATCAAAGATTTGGAGGGTGGGATTGGAATACTAATGTGTTGCAGAGTGACTAACAGTCTTACCAGAAGTATTAGATTGTATGTAGTCACTTATTAATTGGAAATACTGTGTATTTCAGCTTGTAAATAAGTTTTTATTCATTTATGACATTTGTAATTATCAAATAAATTTATCCACACAATTACGATATGGTTTTCAAAATGGAACTTATTTCTTGATACATCATAGTACACTTCTAGTTTTATCTGGCACGTATCTTTATTGTTGCCTAGAGATCTCTTCCATTTTAGCACAACTGCCCAATATTTTGAGATTAGTAATTTTTCTTCAGTTCTTCCCAAACCAGACGTGCCTCTGCTTCTGCCTTTCAGGATTAATTTGCAGGTTTACCTTGTCACAAAAGATAGTATCTTTGAAATGACTTTATTAAGATATTTAAAAAAGATACTATCTTTTAATACTGACTTTATTAAATCCACAGCTTGGGTTCCCTCAATCCTACCCTCTAATTATCCCTGTGCATGGAATAGACAGTATTTGGAAGAAAACTACCATATTTTGTTTCCAAGTTTACTGTTAAATCTTTATAAAATTAGTGCAGTGTAAGAAAACATATTTAATTCTACTGGGTTATATTTAGCAGAATAGATTAATCATTTAACAGGGAAATGAATTGCCCTGGCCACTTCACTTTGCATAAATGTTTAATCTGTACATCATCTTACCTGTTTTTTTGCCTGGCTGCTTCTGATTTTTGTAACTTACATGATAAACGTTTTCAAGAAAATTTGAAAGCTGCTTACTATACTGTGCCATTTTGATTAGTTTTATTAAAGTTACCTTTCTGCTGTGGATCTCATATTTTTCCTTACTAGACAAATCATGTTAAAAAATGTTTTATTTTTGATGCTTTGACTATATGGGATAGGGATTGCAGCTGTTTCCAACTGGGTGATCCCCTGCTAAAGTAATCTACAGCCCCATCACCTCAATCAATCAAACTGAAACTTTCTTCATCACAAATGGTAAGACTTCTTCCCAATCCAGGACCAGATCCATAATTATCAAATGTTTAGCTTAACGGAATTTCTAATAGTTTTCAAAACAGTAATAGTGCATGAGATGTTATTCGGCATAACAGCTTAATTGTGTTTTGAAAGCTGTTTATTGTTCTTAAGACCATTTTCACAAAGCATTTCTTCAGATTGATAGCAGGTAGCAAAATGAAAACAAGCATCATCACCTAGCCAACCTTGGCTGAACTCAAAAATAGGTAAGCAGACTGAAGTCTGTGGATAGTTCTTGAAAGACTGCTAGGAGATCCCAGGGTAAGTTGAACATCCAGGCAGCAAGCAATGAGGATCGGTTCTGTTGAGTTTAACTTTGGACGTTTATCCTTTTTTATTCTTTATTGATTGATTGAATCTTAGAATTAAATCTCAGTTTAAACACTAAGCAGCAATTTTATTGTGTCGAATATTTGAAGAAAGCAATACCTAGTGCCTCTCGGTAGCGGAATATTTGTTCTGACACGCATTCCCTTAATTCTATTTGTATACTTCCATGCCTGCATATCCCATAAGCATGTACATTAAGGTAGCATAGTTTTGGGGCCAGCCAAACCATTCCATATTAGACAGGTATTCCAGCCTTTTCTCTAGTGTTTGGCCACCAATTTCATGAAATAATTTAATATAAGACATATTATTATAGCAGACAACAGTCATAAGATAACAAACCCAGAACTTCACAAGAACTAGATCTGAGTCAGCTTCTGCAGAGACTTCATCTTCTTCAAGATAGGAAAGCATAATTTCAGGAAGGTGGTGAGCTTTGGCTTCATTTTGGTTTATCGGGTTAATGTAGCATACACTGCATAGTCCTTTTAACACAGAGATTCTGACTTTTGTGGATGTATCTGGCATAATCAAAATATCAATCATGTCCTGAATATATTGTAAAGCAAGACTTGCAGCACCAACACCACCTGTAAAGCAATCATAGTTCTTAAATTCTAAGCTACTTTCTGCATAAACAGCCTTTTAAGCACTAGTATTACAAAATGCCCTATTCCCTACAATGGATGGTTGATTTAAAGTACAAAATATCACATGGATCTAGCTTGGTTGTTCTGTCTGAGTTTCTTTAATACATGCAGGCAAAAAGAAATATTCACTGCTGCCAGCTGCAACTTTTCCCAAATTTTCAATAAATGACATCAGCAATCTGCATATAACATGAAGCAGATTCTTCCCCTTTCCTGCCCTCACTCAGCTTGCAGAATTTGCACTAATGATTTGAATGCTGGTATTATCACTGCTGCCTGAAACAAGAAACAACAGCCAGAAAAATGGGATTTCTGCTTCTCAGCTTAACCCAGAGAAATCACCTCCGAGCCCAATACTGTTTTCCCGAAAATAAGACCTACCTTGAAAATAAGACCTAGCTTGATTTTTGGGGTTGGGCCTAATATAAGCCCTGCCCCCCAAATAAGCCCTAGTTGAGAGCCTGCGCCAATCGACTGCCCATTCTGTCAGACATCTGGTTGCTAGACATGAGGCATGGGCCTCTGCCATGAGGCAGGTGGGGAAGGGGGGAGCTACCCCACGCAACCCACAACCGCTTACTGTGCAGAAGGGACCCCGCAGCTAGGCCTTCCACATCCCAACACCTGTTGCACCTCGCCTGTTCGGTAGTGGCTTCTCCCGCTTTCTCCTTCCTCCTCCTTTGAATAGCCCTTTGCTCCCGTTGCTGTTTTTTCCAGTCCCGGATCTCAGTTTGTCCAGAGCCTGTGCAGACGGTCTTTGGAAACGAAGCCCCACAGTGGGATGGGAACCATTTCCTTCACATTTGGACCAGCTCCGAAAGGGCCAGACTAGAATGCATTCACGTGCCTCCAATCCCCTTGCTTGCTGCAATCTGGCTTTGCAGCAAGCAAAGGGATTGGACACGCATGAATGCATGCTAGTTTGGCATCTCAAAAAATGGTTTTTTTTTCATGGCTGCCAGATTTTTGCTGCTGGACTGTTTTAACTTTCTTTAAACTTTACTTGATGCAGAATGCAGCTCCTTCCCACTGTGCATCAAGGAAACTTTAAAGAAAGTTAAACAGTCTGGCAGTGAAAATCCAGCAGTGGGGGGGGAAAAAACCCGGTCTCACGTATGGAGAATCGGCACTGCCCACCTCCCCCCAGCCTTCACTTTGCTCAATTGATCAGCTATCATACTGTAGAGGTGAGGTTTAGCAGGCAAAGGCATGGGGGGAGGCAGACAGTGCAGATTGTGCCCGTCTGCCTCGCTGTTTTTGGCAGCACTTCAATACCCCGGTGCCTGGCCAGCCGCCTCAAATCAGCTGTATCATGCCGTGGAGAGATTGGCTGAGGTTTGGGGGATGGTCTATCCCTATTTGTGGCGTGGCTGCCAACCAATCGCCACACTGCTTCTTGAGAGGGCAGCGTCAGGTGCCAATGCAGTGATGAGGAAGGTAGAAGGCAATCCCGCCAACCAGATCAGCCTGGCGGGGGTGGGGTGGGAACCCAAGCAGCAAAGCCTCCAGGAGCTGCAGGGATCCCCGTGCCCCCTTTGCAGTTATCCTGCAATGCACAGCCTCTCCCTGTAAGCAATCCGGCTCCCCCAGGGTAAGGTTGGCCATCGCGGGAGGCTCATCCCGCATGTGCGGTGGAGCTGGAGGACAGGGATGGGCCACGCTTCCCTTACAATATTGATGATGAATGTAATTGAAAAGGCAGTTTCCAAAGCCTGCCTTCCCCACCGAGTGAAAACTGAATCGCCTGGGGGGTGGGGGTAGGAGGCCTGCTGGCCGGGCTGGGCCTTGTGATGAAAAAACAAGACATCCCCCGAAAATGAGCCCTAATGGGTCTTTTGGAAAGAAGGCATCAGCTGATACTGGAAATGTTGCTGCTACAAGCAGGAGTGTCGACTACAAAAAAGGATCTATAATGGGTATATAATTGGTGAGGGCTGCATGCAATTATGTTGTGGTAGGCTGCTCTTTTTACATTGCACAGTTCTTACATGAGTCACTTTCTAAAATAAAAACCTTAGTTGAAGAAATGTATGAATTAAAAAAAATCCTGAATGGAAAAAAAGTTGGATAAATAAACTGGAGGAAGGCACTTTTCCTGCATAAAAAAATATTACTTTGCATGGCTCCACTCCATTACCTATCTGCCTTGGAGGTCAATTGGAAGGAGGGGCTTTAAAGTTTGTTCTCTGTTGATTTAAAAGGAGATGATGTATGATGATAGCCAAAGGATCAATTAAATTACAATTCCTACTTCTAACACCATTTTTATCGAGCAGTTGGAAACTTTAATAGCAGTGATGGCTTTCAGGTCTTTTTAAGAATGCAGTAATTTTGTACCACATCTCTTCTAAGTCCTAACTAACAGGCGAGGATACAAAGATTGTACTGTAGCTGAAGACCCCAGAATACCTGTATCTCGAGCTGAACTCTGTAGGTCTGATCAGTCCTGCTTCCTTAATATTTAGAATGATGGCAAAACTTTTGGGCTTGGGTGTGTCAAAAATTCAGTGTCTAACTTGACTCTGCATCATCCTGAACATAATCGCCACCACTACCACCATCCCCGCATCTATGCACGTGAATAGTGGCATTTGGCAATGCCAAAGCTGGGCCTGAAGCTGGGCCTCGATTTTAACCTTAATGCCACTGTTGACACTTATATGCCGCATCCACAACCTAAAATTGTCCTAGAATGGGGTTGCTTTCAAAAAATAGTTGTTGGACGTTGGTAAACGCTGGCATGTTACCCAAAATGTAGTGTCACCTTTGACACGTCACAGGTTTGACATCACTGATTTAAGGATAATAGTATCACATATTATTTAGATGAGTATAGAATACATTAATCTCCTCCTTTTGAATCTCTTATCCCAAACTTAGCTCAATCTTTCATGCATACCTGTGTAAGCTAGCAGGCCTACATATAATGCAGCCTTGGCTCTTTCTTCCAGTGGCAGTTCTGTATTTCTTAGATCCATGCCATAGATTTTAATTTTGTGGTGGTGGAAGATCGGATCTATCAGCTTGATGACTGGTTCCCTCATTGTACCACAATAGATGTTATAACAAGCTTTTAGTGTACTAAATACAATTCCCATGTTGCCTAAAAAAGTATACGGTACTTCTTTTATCAAGTAGAAAAACACTGGAAAAATCAATATATTGGTTCAGTTACTAGAAAACTCACTCATAACTGGTAACTAGGTAATGAGTACTGTAAACAGAATGTACAATGTAACAGCACAGGTTCTTAATGATGTCATACGTAAGGTTATTCCTGTGTTTTTCTAGTTTACTTAAATCCTACTTTTAAAAAATATTTCTCTATTAATTTTGCATCACCCTTTTAACTTTTCTCTGTACCAACTAGATTAATTAAAAGACACCTTCTTCAGCTCTACATTCCAATAAGCAGCAGAACAGCAAGTTCTAACTCACCTTTGGAAAAATCCAATATTTAACAGCACCTGCTAATTGAACTGTGTTCTAGAATTAGCAAAGTTGACGGTTAAAATTCCTCTTAAAAGTACATTCTATCAAAAGTGATAAGGCACGGAGGGAAGCTTTAAAGCCGAAGGAAAGCATTCTCTGTCTTCTAAATATTAAATCTTAGCTTCCATTATCCGGGACCACAGTTGTTACAACTGTTAATACTTCAGTGGCCAGGAATATTTGCAGGAAGAAGCTGTCTAAATCCTGCTTTGAAAGCCTTACACACCCATGAGACCTTACAGGTAGTCCGGACTAAAAGTACAAGCTCTGTCTTTATTGTAAGGTTACGTTAACAGAATTTTTCAAGATTGAAAATTATTTTTCCCCTCCTTTCCTTTTACTCTCTGGGAAAATTAGGGACAATCTCATCTGAAACATTTCCTACGCCCTCCCTCCTGCTACGGGCTGAGAAATCTTTTATACACTAGTTGTCCAGTCTGCAGCTCTTCCTCCTGCCTCCCAAAGTCATTTCCGCATACTTTTGCAGGAACTGACTACCAATAAATGCAAGAAAACCTTATCACATGCTATTTTGTATTTCAAAAATAATATTTATTATAACTTAAAGGAAGCAGTAAATACCAGAAATAACAAATACCACAAAATTAGAAGGCATATATAAGTCAAGAATCAGTACAAAAGACGGCCATAAAAGGTTGCAAGGTCATGTGAGCAATGTACTATAAAAACCTGAAGCATAATACTTTCACACGTTATGAGAAATGCTTGTTTTTTTTCAGTAGACCTTTCAGTAACTGTACAAATGTAGTTTTAATCAAGTAATACTTATATGTGATTTATAAATATACAGATATATACATTCACGAAAATGTCTTAACCATGCATTTGCAAAAAAGGGCTTTATTAAATCATATTTCTAAACAAAACTCCAAAATCTACCTGATTCAGAGAATGCTTGTTTTTTTTCCGGCTAGTAGACCCGAAAAGTAGCTTTCATAATTGTATATCCACAAAAATAGTGGCAAAGAATGTATTAAACACTTTGGAGCTTCAATTCTATTCATTTTTATTTAAAGTAAATCAGGTTAAACTCAAAAGGATTTTCTTCAGAGAAAGTTTGCATCGGATTAAGCTATAAGTTATCCTGATCACTTTATGGTCTATAACAGCGGTGGCAAACGTATGGCATGCGTGCCAGAGATGGCACTCGGACCCGCTCTGTCGGGCGTGTGTGCCATCGCCCCAGCCCTACCTCCCCCCATGGCCCCCTCCTCACCAGCAGCCCCCGGGCATGGCCTGCATGGAGCAGAGCAGCCAAGGACATAGCTGGGCAGCAGAGACAAGACTCCGCCCTCGTGCCCCATAGCATGCAGATGATGCTGTGAGGTGTGGGCAGAGGGCGCAGCTGCCATGGCGCTGCAGGGCTGCCATAGCGATCTGCTGCGGCAGGCCATGGAGGTAGTGCATGGCCCTACGGGCGGGTGGGCAGGGGGGCAGGTGGGGGTGGGTGGGGCAGGCAGGGCAGGAGGTGGAGTGGGGGTAGGGGGCAGTTTTTGGGCACTCAGTCTCTAAAAGGTTCCCCATCACTGGTCTATAAGGCAGTCCAGAAATCATCTTTCTTATCATCTGTCATATTGAAAAATAAAATTAAATAAATCAAGTTCTTAAAAAGTAACAGGTAAATTTCTCCTCCCTGAAATTTTGGGAATTCGGGGCTTATCTGTTATTAAGTGTACTCTATATACTTCTCTGTAGGGGGGGGGAAAGCAAATTTACTTTTTCACTTGCTTTACACAACTTCCACAATTGGTTATCAATGGAAAATGTATTCTAGTATCAATATACATTCTGAGTGAAGGGCAGGAAAAAAGGAAGAATGGAAATTTAAATGGGGCACAAATCACACTATCTGGAATTTCACATCCTTGGTTTGGCCTAATTTTGAGTATTGCTTGTGCTAACTTAAGATGGCCACCAGTAATAAAATCAGACAGGCAGATATTTGATGAATAAAGAGATTCAGAGAAGGTGGGAGTCAGAATGGCTTTAAATGTTTGCTTTCCAATGTTTTCAACACAATATCACATATTGCAAACTGGCACAATTATGCCCACGAAACACGCACTGCTCTATATTTAACATATGTTATAATTTCAAAACATCTCTCATTTTTCCGAAGCTTTACAACAATTACTTGGATTTCACAAAAAAGCAAGATTACCATAATCTTCAACAAATCAATATTTCACTATAAGCTACATAGAAGAGCCAACAGCAGCCCATACATTAAATCCTCTCTCTTTTTTTTTAAATGTTCATAAGTTTCTAAGTTACAAAACAATTTTTAAATAGTGGGTTTTGAATCAGGGCCATCGTGGTTCAGATGAAATTGGCATATCATAAAATGTAAATTGAACACTTAAAAAGCTGTAGCCACTTCAGTTGTACGTCGACCACCAACTTTAACAAATTCACGGGGGAATTTGTCTAGCTGTTCATATGCCAGCCGTCCATCTTCTCCTGAACAGCAACAAAATAAAACAGTAATTTAATGTTTCATCTTTTCAACCCGTGGTTCTAAACTGCAAATTCCAATCTCACACTGCATGATATGACGTGACAAGTCTGGATATAATATCTGACATTTCAAAGAACTCCGATTATGGACAAAAATCGGGTCTCCTTTGAGACGACCTGGAGTCTTGGTCACTTCATGGAAGTGGCCTTTCAAGTTTTCTTGGTAACAATAATAGCAGCATTTTATCATGGGCTTCTTCCAAATTTTTATTTTTACTTCCTAGTATAGCCTACAGCCCTGGAATTTTCTGTAAGAAATCTTACCTTTCCTCTCAAAAAGATGAGGAAGAAGGAAAAGGAAGATGGAGAAATTGCGCCTCCTTACTTTCAGCATCTCCCTTCCTGAGAGTTCCAGTCATGGTGAAAGGAATACAAGTTTTTATACAGTAAGTCACTTAATTGCCCTACCATGCTCATGTCAATAGGAGAAGATTATAGGTGGTAAATTTGGTAATACTACCTCATTTCTAATTTTTGTAGTTCTTTGATTAACCCATCTCATACTAATATTTTGTTGTGTTCATTAGGTTTCCTATTCCGTCTGGAGTAAAAAGAGATATCAGCAACATCATAAAAAAAACAACAACCACCCAACCTACCAAGAGAGAGCAAGGTTTCAGAAGCTGTATTCCTAACTTCTTCATTGCCAGACTGGCAAAGAGTGACCAGCATTTTAATACTTTCAGTTGCCTATAGAACAATAAAGAAATAAATATGTAATTCGGTTCTTTTCTTTCTTACAGAAAATCTTGCTTTATAGTGATTAATAGTACTGTACATCTGGGTATTTAAACCTGTATATACAGAATGGAAAATAACAGAGTTGAAAGGGACCTTGGAGGTCTTCTAGTCCAACCCCCTGCTCAGGCAGGAGACCCTGTGCCATTCCAGACAAATGGCTGTCCAATCTCTTCTTAAGAGCCTCCAGGGATAGAGCTCCCATTACTTCTGGAGGTAAGCCATTCCACTGATTAATTGTTCTCACAATTTAAAAATATAAAAATATATGTGTTTTCTCAAGCCATCTGGATGTGCCTCCACAGCTCAGAGGCATCTTTTGCTCAACCAGCCCATGCAGACATCTGAAAACATCCCCTCAAAGAACTTCCCGGGCCTTCCAAAGGAGGCAACTGTTGTCATGATTTCAGCATACTTTGTTTACACAATGACTCTTTACAAAGCAGCGCATTCCAATGCATTTTAGTTTTATTAGTTATGCACGTATTAAAATTAAAGGTATTTGCAATGCTAAAAGATACACACACGTAGAGAGACTGATTACCTTATATATAAGAATGATAGCTACTATTATTTATCGATGTATTGTGTTATATTTACAGACAATCCTCAACTTATAACCATTCATATAGTGAATGGTCAAAATTACAACGGCACTAAAAAAAAGGGACTTTAGACAGTTTTTCATTCTTACGACCATTACAGCATCCCCTTGGACACTTGGTCAAAATTCTATTATAATGACTCCAGTCTCCTAGGATGATGTAATCACCTTCCGACAAGTGAAGTCAATGGGGAAGCCAGATTCACTTAACAAACATGTTACTTACTAAATAACGGCAGTGATTCACTTAACAACTGTGGCAAAAAAAGGTCATAAAATGGACAAGTCACTTAACAACCGTCTTGCTTAGCAATGGAAATTTTGGATTGAACTGTACCCTAAGTCGAGGAGTACCTGTACCATACTCTCAAATGACTTATGACAATTTATACAATAACAGCTAACTATAAAAAAACATAATTTGTTGATAGTGAGGGACATCATGACAGATTATTTTGATACAATTATCTTCCAGTGTCCCAAATTAAATATACCCATTACAGGGGAAAGGAGGAATTATTCTTTTTTCTATTTCATCAACTCTCCTCACTAAATGGTTGCATTTTCTTCACGTATATTTCCCTTCATTTATACGTAGGCTCTAATTTCAGCCTAGGAAACATTTCCATGACAGAAAGGATGAGCTATGCCCAAGAGGATTTGTCTTAGAAATCTGCCAAAGTTGATGAAGTCAGCAGCGATGGTGAAATTGACTGCTTTGATTAAAGAAAACAATACAATTAATTTTGTTTTTATTTGGAAACTGCTTTTGGACTTAGTGCTAGGGGTGGAAAAAAATGAATATTTGATTTTGAGCTTTGCTGATTTTTCCCATTGCTTGGTACTTTTGCATTTTATATTATGATATACTAATAAAAATATCAAGGAAAACATGCTTTGTTTCAGAAATGTTTTTGTAATGGAAATACAAATGCATATGCAGCAGATGGGAAAAAACCTACCCAGTCAAATAGCACCTTCCCATGTTCTTCTAATCATCATATAATATAAATCAGAGTAAAGCCTCTTTTCCAAATATATTGTTAGGCTGTATGCAACAAATCCCTCCCATTTTGGTAAAGTAATATCTGGATAGCCAATTCAAGAGAACAATGCTCTTCTTGTTGTGTATTCAAGTCGGGTTATTGAAACGTCTGGTGGTTGGGGTTTTTTTTGTTTTTTTGTTTTTTTGGCTTGGCCTTTTGTTGTTCATGGGAAAGTCAAGAAGGCAGAAGTTTACCTGAAGGCATTTCAAGGCCAGGCAAGCAGCCTTCTGCAGAGGGAGGCTGGGCTGGGCAAGGCTCTCGCAGTAATAAATTAAAGCCTGGAAGAAAAAGAGAGACCGTGAGACTGCAGAGCAACACCCTTTCAGAACAACAGCAAAAAATAAATAAATGAAATAAATAAATCTTCTTCTGCTTAAAAAAAATAAATTCACTAAATAAAAAACAAAGCAGTATTCATTTCTTTGAAAGGAGAGCATTGAATGTTTAGGTAAGGGGGAAAAAGGGCAACCGATTACCACAAAAGTTCTTACTTCCTGCCGCCACCATTCCTGTGTAGGATGCAATCAGAGATGTGTAAATGTTCTATGAATGAAGCATCACCCTACGTGTGGGAAAGCCGCTTTGAGCTCCTGCCCAAACCGCAAGATTTGCTTTGAGTATTTGGATCTGCGCCTGGTCTAAAGCCAGGCTCTTCCAGGCAAAAAGAGTTAGGGAGGTTGAACAGCAGGAAAAAGCCAGCCTGGCAAACTGGGGGAAGAGAAGGCTGTCACACACTGTTGTCTCTCTCCCCTCAGCTACTCCCAGCGTGGCGCATCCCACTGGGCCATCTATCCCCACCAGTCTTCTCAGAGTAATCCCTCCCTCCCTGTAACAGCATAACCCACCAGCCTGCCCATCCCCATAGTCTTCTTCGCTTCTTCCTTGCCTCTACAGGAGATGTTGGCCATGCTCCAGAATATATTCCCATTCACTTCAGGCAACCTGGCCTGCATCTCCCTGATGCCGAGAGCATAAAGCAGCATGTGCAGGGCTGCCACTGATAAAACAATTCTGGCTGTCGCATCAACTGGAAAGACCCAGAGGGAACCAGATCTAAAATCACACTTTCTTCTACTGAAAGATCTACCACCTCCCTGGAGCAATGAGCAATGACATCTAGCAATTTGATCTTCTTTTTATTGGTAGTCACCTTCAATTTATTATCTCTCATCTAGTCCAATACCAATCGCACACAGGCATTTAGAGAAGCTCCATTATTATCTCAAGATATTATAAAGAAATCAATTGGGTGTTGTTAGCATATTGGTAGATACTCGGCAACTTCATGTAGCTACTGAAAATCTGAGTAGTGCCACAAGAGACATCAAACAATAATATATAACAATGGCTGTTTTATGCCTCCTAATGGCACCGTCTGAAATCTATCTGTCAGAAATGCAGTAAGTGGCTCCTATTTTTCCAAATTCTGTGCTAACTAGAAGAATAAACTTAAGCTACTGGGGGGGGGGGAGGAGAAAAATCTATTGGGTTATCCAAAGTAATCCAACCCTGTAGTATTCTCAGCATGTTAATATAAATCCAGCCAATTGCAATTGTTCAATTAACCAGGTTCAAACTATTATTTAGTATGATGTTTAAAAACAACTAAAACCTGGTAATTCTACTTTCGTCTAATAGGTTTTCTCTTAACACTTACCTTTTCTCTGAAGTGTTTGCTTTCTGCTGCAGCAGCTGACAATATTGTTACTACGGCTTCATAGGTTTCCTTTTTATTTTCAGTCAGAAGGACAGCCAAAGATTTCAGCACTTCTCGTTGAGGTGAGAGACTAATGGAGGTTAAATTGGCCTTATTCTGCAAGAACTTTTCATCTCTTAAAGACTGTAGAGTTTGTGCCATTAAAGCTAAAACACAAAGACATTTAACGATTTGTTCCTTTTTAGAAAAAGTTAACAGATTTGACTAATAGATGACTGAAATGCAGGCAAACCATCCAACAGTATCTTGTGAAGTGCAAAATAATTTTAAATAAGTGAGAATGAGCTATCTATATTACTACCACTGCTGACCGTAACTACACTGTTCTCTCTACAGCCTCCATCATCAAACTGTAGAACTCACGGCTGAAACACATGGCTTAATTTGTGTAGTTGTTCATTCCTGTTACACCCTCTTTTTTTTGCATAAAACAAAATGATGAAGAACACTCTACAAAAAAATCTGTCTTATGTAAAGAACAATTACGAAATGTTCTGGAATCCTCTACAACTTTCAGATGCTTTTCTACCATTTTAATTGTTCCTGATAAGGATGTGCAGAGTACCTCTTGAGCTAACAAGAGCTTGCACAGAAAAAGATACTGAGAGTAGTCAAGTTTACGCAGCAACCACAAAGATAAACTGAGGTGTATAAAAAAGTTTTACTTGTGGAATAATACAATAGCACAGTCCAAGAAACAATCAGTCCAGGTCATACACGAGTAAAGAGATGATAGCAAATAACAATAGTCCCAAGATTATCCAATACAGAGTCTTCTTACCAGTCCGTAAGTCAAAACACAGTTCTTCAGGTTTAGCAAACAGTAGCAAACCCACAAACCACAATAATCAGCAAGTAACAGCAAACGTAACAGAGAGAATAACAGAGAAAGAGAAGCTATGTCTCTAGCTCCCTCTTATGGCCGTTGGAAAAACAGCGTTGGCCAATCATCACACATTTAAAGTGATACAATACAGTTTCTATTACAACAATACAATCATAGTTTATATATATTGCCAACCCAACCAGTTAGGCCATAGTCATCTACCTAACAGTTCCTAAAAGTATTGCTGCATTATGGAATTTGAACTTCCAAAGAGCCTGTTTCTTACCTTCTCTTGCAAGCTGAAGCAAATAGTTTGCCAGATCACTAACGTTTTTATTAGCTAAATAGCTGTAATACTGAAAAACAGTTATGACTTCCAAGGACAGACTGGAGGAGAGGAGAGGTTCTGCACGGTCCAAGATATGAGAAATCAAATTTCCGAATACTGCACACAACCAGATAAAAGTATTAGTTAGCAAATGAATCCTCATTAATATGAGCAATATAAAATTACTGGAGGCAAGTCATTTTTAGAAAGGGTAGTGAGTTTTAGGGAAAAAACAGAGCACTTCAAACTTTCTAGAAATTTAGAAATATCATTTCCAGAAAGAATCAGCATGACAATGATTAGAGATTATGAAAACTGTAGAATATTGGCAATCTTGGGGAAACTGATTGGTACCTTTTCTCCACAATGACACTCAATTAAAAAGTCATTATAACTCTATCATGCCCAAATAAACAAATGGAAAGAAAATAGGCTTCTGTTATGATATGACATAAAGTCACCTTAAAAGTGATCGATTTTGGTTGAACATATTCATTTTTTATTATGGGCATGGTCTAAAGAAATCTGGAATTGCAAACAAAAATTTTATTGCTTAAAGAACTCAAAGTAATTTATTTAAGTAACAACTTTAGAACGAGGTTTTTAGCTAAATTTTGGATAAAATCTTATAAGAATGTTAAAAGTCCATGCCCATGCACTTATGTAATTATTTCAATATTAGGTAGGTACACTAATATTTACTCAACTAGCTAGTACTGTAAGATGAGATAATGTATTGTATTTGACAAAGGACTTTTTGGAATATTGCCGTTGTAGCTATCTATTTCTGCCTGTTCATTGTGCCTTATATACAGAAATGGTCCTGGCTGTAATATATACATTTCTTATATACCGTATATACTTGAGTATAAGCCAACTCGAGTATAAGCCGAGACCCCCAATTTCACCCCCAAAAACTGGAAAAAGTTGGTGACTCGAGTATAAGCCGATCCGCCGTTCTGCAAGCCTCCGCCGCCGGCGGAGGCTGGATCCGCGCTCTGCAAGCCTCTGCCGCCAGCAGAGGCTCGATCCGCCATTTTGCAAGCCTGAATACACAGGAATACCCTGTGTGGCCGCGGCTCTCGGGGAAGCCCTGGCTGTCCGCTTCCTCGCTCCACGCTGCCATTCGGGGCCCGCGCGTTCCCCGGGCAAATCGCGGCGCCCAGCAGGTGAGGAAACACGCCCGCTCCAGTCGCCCCCCCTTCCCTCAGGAGACGCGAAGCAAGTGACCGCCCGGAGCTTACCGAGGACTTGCTTCGGTGCTTCCAGGATCGCGCGCACCTCTCCCAAGCCGCCGCCGTCCGGAGACCTGCCGAAGTTTGGGGAGGTTTGGGGAGGTGCGCGCGCACCTCCCCAAACCTCCCCAAACGTCGGCAGGTCTCCGGACCTCCGTGCCCTGCCTTCCTGCTTCTTTCCGCTGCGGAAAGCAGACCTCCGCGCCCTGCTTGCCTGCTTCTTTCCGCTGCGGAAAGAAGCAGACCTCCGTGCCCTGCCTGCCTGCTTCTTTCCGCAGCGGAAAGAAGCAGACCTCCGTGCCCTGCCTGCCTGCTTCTTTCCGCTGCGGAAAGAAGCAGGCAGGCAGGGCACGGAGGTCCGGAGACCTGCCGACGTTTGGGGAGGTTTGGGGAGGTGCACGCGCACCTCCCCAAACCTCCCCAAACTTCGGCAGGTCTGCGGACGGCGGTGGCTTGGGAGAGGTGCGCGCGATCCCGGAAGCACCAAAGCCTCGGCCGCGCACAAGTCCTCGGTAAGTTTTTTGTTGACTGGAGTATAAGCCGAAGTGGAATTTTTCAGCCCAAAAAGTGGGCTGAAAAATTCGGCTTATACTCAAGTATATACGGTATACAGTTTTCATTCAAAACTAATTTTATACCTCTGGAAATCTATTCGTTTACTTGTTTATCCTGATATTACATAATATTATACAATAATACTGCAATCACATACATGACATTACAGGCTTTAATGCCCACACTGATTTACTTCAAGATTAAATGTTTATGTAGGCCTTCAATCTCAAATTGTGTGACAGCCCTAATATTTGAATCTTGAAAGACCAGATATTCAGCAGGAAGTGACAGTTACTACGTTTTGAAATATCTGATTAATTACTGGCAATAGTGGTCTTTGCAAACACTTTTTTCTGGAAGCAAGTTAGGTAACTATACCTGTTTCTGAAAGTCCTGGATATTCTCCATTTACCACTGTAGAAAAAGTGATATCCAATTGTATGATCATTTTGTCTGCAGAGGTGTGATACAACCCAGAAGAATTGGTACATTTATTCCAGAAAGAAAGAAGGGAGATCTTTTTCTGAAATTCTGGAATTGCTAATGGAAAAGAATACCATAATAGTGAATTATTAATATAAATTTAAATCAGACAATAATCAGGTCTATATTGAAAGGAAATGGATAGAAATTAGTAAATGGTTATATTTACTTGGAAAATGGAACAAAAATAATGTTCTTTGACTCAAAAGATAATAATTTATCTATTATGACTACCATTTACATGATCTAGATCAGTGTTTCTTAACCTTAGCAACTTTAAGATGGGTAGATTTCAACTTCCAGAATCCCCTAGCTTGGCTAACATCTTCTAGGCCAGGGGTCAGCAACCTGAAACAGTGAAAGAACCACTCGGAACCAGTTGCCTCACAAAAGGAAAAACTGGGAGCCGCAAAAAATGTGTGCACATGCGCGTACATGCGTGCATGTGCAGAACAGGGTTTGACTGAAGAGTGGAGCCAAGGCGAGATATGCACCTACCCTGCATATTTGAATTGATTGGTTGGTTTTTAGTCCCACTTATTTTATTTTTTTTGGACTGCACACGGCAGAGGACTGGGAGCTGCAAGAGACGGCTGAAAGAGCCGCAAGCGGCTCCTGAGCTGCAGGTTGCAGACCTGTGTTCTAGGCTAATATCTAGTCCAAACATCTTAACATTGCTGAGATTGAGAAACACTGATCTAAGCTAAGAAGGCTTTAGATATTGAGATTTCATACTAAAAGAATGTTCACTAGGAGAGGAGCCACAGGTTGTCCACCTTTGCTGCTCTTTAGACAACAACTCCCCATGCTTTTAAACTGTTTCTTCCCCATGTCCTTCCTTGTAATAATTGGGAATTTTGTGCCCAGAATAGTTGGAATGCAGACCACTGTTCTGTGCCTGATTGACTGCTCTTTTTCATCCCACCTGAATCTATTCATATTTCTCAAAAAGAAATTCCCCTGGTTTCATTAATACTTTTCACCAAAGAAATCTGCAGGGGGCTGAAACTTTATAGCCTATTTCCACATAGGCTTACTTACAAAAAAAAGTTCATGGGACTGTATTTAATCAGGCTTACACTGAATAAATAATTGTACAACAGTAGGGTTTGCCTCGCGGCTGCCAGGAAAACAAATTTCGTCTTCCTCGTCCAGTTTTGCATCGCTGGGGGACCCTGAAAAGGGTCGAATGTTGCCCCGTAGAGCCGACCAGCAAGGAGGAGCTCTCCCGCTAGAGCCGGCAAATCCCTCCAAGCCGGCGGACGAAAGACCAGCCATAGAAATACGGCTCGTCACTAGGCTGCAGACAGCCGAAGCCTCACTTACCATCTGGCAACTTCAAAGCAGTGTGGAAGAGACTGGGTGAGATCTACCTCTCTTAAATCCTAATTACTCCCTGTACCTGCATAAGCTGATAAAGTATTTTCCCCCCTGTGGTCAGGGAAGGGAGATCTTAGCCCTCCCTCCAGAAACAGCGGCAACCGACTACCCAGGGGAGTTTAAAACGCTGAAAAATAACTGGGATACTAATCAGAATTCTATTTTCTAAAAGTTGTAGATTAAAAGACTCTTTATCTTCTATTCCCTATTTTTCTTCAATTTTTATTCTTTACCTTTACTGAAGGTCTTGTAATATTGTAATAGTTGGAGATTTGTACTAATGATATCTATATGTAATAGAATTATAGTACTCAGCCACCACGTTGCTTTTCAAATATGTATATGTAATATTAGGTAAAGGTAAAGGTTCCCCCGCACATGCGTGCTAGTCGTTTCCAACTCTAGGGGCCGGTGCTCATCTCCATTTCAAAGCCGAAGAGCCAGCGCTTGTCCAAGGACGTCTCCGTGGTCATGTGGCCGGCATGACTAGATGCCAAAGGCGCACGGAATGCTGTTACCTTCCCACCGTAGTGGTCCCTCTTTTTCTACTTGCATTTTTACGTGCTTTCAAACTGCTAGGTTGGCAGAAGCTGGGACGAGTAACAGGCGCTCCCTCTGTTACGCGGCACTCAGGATTCGACCTGCCAAACTGCCGACCTTCTGATCGACAAGCTCAGTGTCCTAACCCACTGAGCCACCGCGTCCCTATGTAATATTAGTAAATCAATTAAAAAATTACAAAAATAATAATTGTACAACAGTAGCCTTAGAGAGTAGGCCTGAACATGCACAGAAAAGTTCTACATTATGTATGGTAAGAAACAGAAATACATAATCATATTTTCATATGAACATTGTCTACACTATTTCTCACCTTCACTTACAGGTCTGAAGCTTCCCAGAGTCTCACTGCTGATCTCTGCAAGATTTTCAATCACTAAAATTTGTTGGGATAGTTTATCCAGAAGAGACCTTGTGACAAATGGGGTTCTACTAGAGAATACAATTTGCTGGTAAAATAAGGAAAAACAACAGTGAAAATATTCCTTACACAGATCCAACATTAATTAGGTCACAATTCTAAATGTGAATGAATGCCAATTTATCAAAGAATGATGTTATAACTTTATGTATTTTACAAACATGATCTTTATCATACACTTTAACAATGTGATTCAAATATGATGTGCTTCTGTTAATTGCCAACCAGCTATATTGGATTGTGTGTTGGATTGTATTATTTTGACTTCATAAAAATTAAGAAAATATGTGCCTTTTATCTATATAGAGGACTTGGTACTGTATGTTTCTCTAGTAGTGATCTCTTTTCTCAGCAAAGTAGATAAAGCACAGTAAACAGATTTATTACACTATGATTACTTTGAATATACCATATTTACCTCAGAGGAAGAAAATCCTAAGTTTATGATTACTATATACAAAAAAAGTGGGAAAATACTTTCATCATTGCATTCTCAGAAAATGCACACTAATCCACCTGAATAATTCCTGGGAGGGAGGGGGAGAATTATGCTTTTTATATTATTTTAGGCTGATCAGTGACCAAAATAAATATTTTATTATTTATATCCCACCTTTATTATTTTTATAAATAACTCAAGACAGTGAACATAGCTAATATTCTTTCTTCCTCCTATTTTCCTCACAAGAACACAACTGTGCAGTGGATTGGGCTGAGAAAGTGTGACTGACCAAAGTCACACAACAGGCTTCCATGCCTAAGGTGGGATTAGAACTCCTACCATTGGGTAGGAGATATGATTGACTTGCGAGGCCGGTGTGTTGTGCAATTAGCTCACATGGTGTAATAAGATGGAGGATTTCTGTCACTGTAAGTTGGGCGTGGGGGCACGAAGGGAGGCTCAGCCAATCTCAATGTATACATGATTGTACTTTGACAATAAAGGTTCATTCAAATTGGTCCCCTGGTTTCTAGCTTGGTGCCTTAACCACTAGATCCAACTGCCCAATTTTGACTTATTTGGAAATATGTGTCATTCTCTTGAGTAGTACTTTAACCCTACAAAGTATATAAAATTATATTTTCAACTTAAGTCTTAACTTAAAACTTAGTCATTTCATTAGTTTGCATAGTTAAAACCCTGTTTTTGGTTTTCAAACAACTTATGACAGCTCAAACTGTGAAGAAGTCTGGGTCAGATGAGAATATGTAGCCTCTGTCTCCAATAGTGTCATAAAGGGCCATGGTTCCCCACCCCTGCTCCATGCCAATCTCCATTTTAAATCTCATCCCAAGTTCTCCTTATATGATCTTATTTTATCATGGTCCACTTGAACCTGAACAGGACTGTTCATTCTTTGCTGTTCAACCATGCCATGTTGAACAGCAAAGAATGAACAGGAGTTCTGTTCAGCTTCAAGTGGACCATGATAAAATAAGATCATATATGGAGAACATGGGATGAGATTTAAAATGGAGATTGGCATGGAGCAGGGGTGGGGAACCATGGCCCTTTTATGACTTGTAGACTTCAACTCCCATGCTGGCTCAGGAATTCTGGGAGTTGAAGTCTACAAGTCATAAAAGGGCCATAGTTCCCCACCTCTGGCACAGAGAATAGCAATAAAATTTGGGCCCTTCACGTCTTGTTGGAAATATCTGAAGAGAAGAAAAGTTTTTTTTTTTCTGTATAAAAGACCTTTCACATTCTGTGGCTTATTTGGACAAGCACATTTGCTAGTTCCCCCCCTCCCCCAAAAAAATAGCAGAGTTTGTCCTTTTTGCCTTATACAAGAGAACTACAAGTACAAAGGAAATTAACTTCCAACAAAAAAGGCTGTGTACACAACACAGAAAACCAGAGCAGATGGGTCTCAATAATTTTTTGAAAAAGCATGTAACCCTATGGGATACCTGGATAAGCTGCGTGCAGTACTGCAAGTGCTTGACTATGGTGATATCAAGGCTTTCATTCCCGGTGGTCAATGGCAGAGGACTTCCAGCCACACTGGTTCCAACTCCTGTGTCTTCCGTCAACGCTTCACTGAGATGCCCTCTGCCTTCTGGGTGTTCTGACCTGTAACTGTTCAAGCTGGGAGGTAAGTGAGCAGTTTGATTTTCTTTTCATGTAAGCAATGCACAAGAGACATTGTTGAAAGCACTCTCCTGTAACCAAACAGCTCTTCATAGGCCAGTAACCTTTTAATGAATACATTGTACCTCAAATTGGCAGGAGCATTAGGTAAAAAGTGCCAAAAAAGTGTCTGCATTTAAAGGATATATGGTTTACCACACTAGCCTACTTGTTTCTTTGAAACAATCATTTTTTTTGTAAGGAAGTCTACCTAAGAAGTCTTTGAAATCAACCTTTGCTATAACTTTTTTTTCCTTTTCACCTTGGTTTGTTAACAACATCCTTTGCCAAACTTTGCCATCCTTTGCTCTGTGGATATAACTGAACTACAGATTTGTGGTTTTCAAAAGTTATACAATTAAGATGTAATATGTCAGTCCTTTCCTGACATGTGATTAGTTGTCCAGCTAAAACAAAATTAAAAAGAGAGAATCTGTCGGGAAGGAAGTCATAATTGATTTACAAAGAACAAACACCAGTTTTCTGTTTCCTTTATTCGTAGCATGCAAAAAATCTTTCATTCCCCAAACTATTTTAAGTCAAGGAAATGTTTAAACTTTAATGAAGTCTTGACCTCTCAGCAGCTTCCATCAATGATGGTATCCTCCTACATCAACTTCGAGGGTTCACGTCGGGGCAAAGTTTTATTCCCAAATTCCCCTATCCCCTGGGGTAAAGACCCATCACATTGATAGGAGAGGTATAGCCTGCAAATGCCTGCTTTTGTGACATGCTACAAATGTCCCGACACTCTCTCCACTTTTATTTATCAATTACACAAAACTGCTGGATGAAGCCATTGGATGGCATAGGGTAAGGTATCATAAGTATGCAAATGATAGTCGGTTACACATCTCCATCCCGGGCTGACCAAGCCTTGCAAAGCCTTGGAGATCTTGCCTTGGTATCTGGAGGCTATGGGCATCTGAATAGGAAGGAATAGAGTTTAGATCGAGCCTGGTAGGACTAGGTGGGTCCAGTGATGTTCCATTTAGTTCTGGATGGTTTTGCACAACCCAAGGCAGAATGGTTTACAATTTGGAAGTTCCCCTGGTCTCATAACTCCTGATCAAAAATTGTGGGGGGGGGGGGGGAAGAGTATTCTTGTAGAGTTTCATGTTGTATGCCAATTGCACCCTTCCTGGATTGGAGGGCACTGTTCGTGGTCATACATGTTTTAGTCACCACCAGAATGGCATTCTACTACATTGGATCTACTACAAAATCTAATGATCTTGAAGAACATCTGGAAGCTGCAATTGGTTCAGAATGCAGGGCCAGGAGCAATTACTGATGTTTTTCAATGAAGGGGGGAGTGGTTTCTATCCACTCTATTACATCAAGCAGGAGGGCCATGCCTTGGTCCCCAACAGTTATGTCATCTTGTGGAACCCAGAAAATGTGCGCTTCCTGTGATGGTACCTGCCCCTTGGAACACCTTACCCTCTGAGATCAAATTGATTCTGAGCCTACTGGCTTCCAGAAAATGTCGAAAACCTCACTGTTCTCCCAGGCGTAGGGATTATGAAGTGAAACTGATTCTACACCCTACATTATAGACAGAGATGAGGCAAAGGATTATGTACATATAAATACAGAAAAACGTTACCATATTCTTTTTCACTTTCAGTACATCTTTTTGAATGAATGCAGAATGTCTCAGTTTACAAGTACAAAGGGAACTTATCTGGAACCCCTACAATCTGTTCTGCTAACAACATTCTCAGTACTCTTGTCAAAAATTACGAATCTAGAGGCTCTTACATTTAATTTCATCTTTCTTGAATGATCACTATGTACTATTCTTGGCAGAAAGGAATAAACCCGAGAAGCATTCAGTACTGACATTCTTACCTGTTTTTCTCGATTTCAGCATCTAAGAACACAGAGTCTGCCCCATGAGCATCACCACCAAACTCATCAGTACCACCTTCATCTTCAAAGTCAGACGTGTTGAGGAAATCAAAACTTTCCAGTGCGTTCTCAATTGTTAGGCTTAAGCTGGATGACCTGCTGTGACTTACTACTGGTCTGCACTGCAAGAGCAAAACCAAAACAATACATAAAAGAACAGTTTAGCCATTCAAAATGGTTTGGTTTCAAGAAAATTCCAAGTCAATTGGGTGTGAGAGTTTGTCTTCAGATGCGCCAATGATCCCCTACAGTGGGCATATTTTGTTGGCTTGTTTGGCCTTGTTCTCCCATCACTTAATTTCCAGATTTTAGGATTTCACTTTTTATGCATTCTGAGAACAGAGGAGGATCTAACTTAATGGAAATTTATTTAAAGGATAGATGCAGTTATGATGAGATTTAGAAAAATCAGATCTAAATGAACTGAAATTTCAATTATTGAAAAAGCCCTACCGTGAGAAAACACTAAGTCGTTCACTTCCCTGACATGCTCACTGGGTCAACTGAGGTGTATATTTAGTGTGATGAGGAAATTCCAAAATGCGATTATATTTGACTTACGAAAGTACTGTAGTTGGGGTTAGATATAACTCAATCCAGGCCCAATCTTACATAACCCACCTGAACCTTCTGAGTCCATTGGGGTATAAATCACAGGTAGTCAGTCCTTGGGTTAAAACAGCCACTGAGACTGGGAGATTGTTAAATGATACAATTGTAAAATGTGATGTCATATGATGGGTGTCACTTTTTTTTTTCTTTTCTTTTTCTCTAGTTCACTTAGTGATGGCAGTTCCAGTAGTCACAGGTTGCTCTTGTTAAGACCTTCCAACTTCCTGCCTGTCTACCGTTTGATTTTGTTTGTGGGAAACCCGCAGATGGTATTAACTAATCCTCACATTACCATACATTTAGAAGAAAATGTGACCTTATCCACATTTGAAACTGATGGGCTTGAAACTGAAACCGATAGGCTGATATATTAAGCCCCTCTTTTATACATGTCATTAATCTAATACATTTTCCAGTACATTTTAAGTAGAAGACTTAAGAACTCCTACAACTAAGTGGAAAAAATTGTCAGCGTTTTGCATCTGATCACTATTATTTCCAAAATTATAATGGTTGGCTTTCAAACACATACACATACAAGCTGTGTGTGTGTGTGTGTGTGTGTGTGTGTGTGTGTGAGAGAGAGAGAGAGAGAGAGAGAGAGAGAGAGAGAGAGAGAGAGAGAGAGAGTCAAAGAGGTTTAAAATATGCTAATTTGTCTGTTTATACATGGTTATATGCATTTTATTAAACAAACCCTGGCTTAGGGCTGTGACTCCTGTCAAAATGACAACTCACTGCTTTATTAAATATTGAAATGTATATTCTCTTATTCTTTGTATATTTTATTTTAATTCTTTTCAATGAATTCTAAAATTGTGGATTAATATTGTTGTAAGCTATCCGTAGAGAATAGTCTTTAAAAGAGTGACGTAGGTTAAAAAAAATGAAACTTACTAGCTTTGCTCTTAAATATGGTGAAGAAAATGAAGATCAGAAACTCAATTATTTAGTGTTTTAAAACTATTTAATAAAGGTAATTTTAAAAATTACATTTCCTGTACAAATAAAGCTTTATGTGGTAACGTAGAGTGTAACTGTAACATTTAATGGTCTTTAACAGAGCTGTCATATTCTGTGGTAATTACTGTAGTACATTTTAGTTGAAATCGAATGCTAGTGTTACATGAGTACAAATTTAACCCAAGATTATCCAATGAAGTGCTAACGCATTTCAATCAAAGTGGCCAATTATAAATCTGGAAAAAGTATGTGCACTGAAAAGCTTCTGTAACACTAGTCTGAAAATGAAGTTCAGGAGGTGTTCAAACAGCAATATTGCAATATTATAATATCTAAAATATTCAATGACCTATCAACAGGACAGTGACTGACTATATTGTAAAATAAATATACAATTCAATTGAATGGGATTAAATGGATTACATAAATGAATTAAATTTAGAGATGTAAAAAATACATCTATACTGTAGGTTTTAATAGTAAAAGTCAAATTTAGCTGTATCTTACTGAGATTATTTCATTAGACTTGAACTGGCCCTTTCATTTTGTGGTTTCTTTGTTGGTCATTCTTATATTGAATGTAAACGCTGAATTGATGCTTGGTACCAGGAAAGCTACTATCTAAACACTAGTTTTATTACTGAAGATTAGATAATAACGATTCTTCTATTCACAATGAGATTTCTTATTTGAAGCTGAACTTACTTTTAGGATCTCATCTAGATGTGTAATTCCTTGGTCCAATTCCTGGAATTCCTTAAACTGTGCTTTATGAGGTTCAAGAGCTAATACAAGCCCCTGAAATGCTTCTTCTAGACTTCCATCAACACATGATTTATAGCCTTCAGATTCTCCACTAATTGACCCCTCACAATGACATTTTTCAGGTGTCATTGGCCCCTCTCCAGATGTCAGTCTTTTAACCAGCTGCTTCGTGATATTGCCTTCAAAGGTATCCAGCTCTACAGGTTTGACATCCGATAACTCATCTGTATCCGGAAGAAGTGACTCTGAGGCACTACTTGCTAAAATCACACTGCTGCCTCTCAAACGAGGAGAACTTTGGCAAAGCTCAGAATCTAGATTCGTGGTCATGTTTTCACCATGCACTTGTGATGTTAAGTTGTTGGATTCAGATGTGGAGTCTTCACAGCTTGAATGAATATTGTTCACAGTGTCAGGTTTGGATAAACCTATGCCTGGCGTTGTGGCAATAATTTCAGGATTGGAATTATCTATGGTAGAGGATGAGTCTGTTGAACTATATGATGTAGTACAATGTCCACTGGTAATGTCATTGAAACTGAAAGAAAATGAACTTTTCTCATTTTTTGCTGTTCCGTTTTCAAAAACATCATCTGGTAAATTTAACTGCAAATATAATAAAAAAAGTTAAAATTAAAATTTCACCGTTCTAAACAAAGCTGATGTTAAGCATTATTTTTTTTAAAAAAGACACAATTTGCTTCTATGAAATTAGACTATTTGGAACTAAGAAATAAATTCATTTAGCTTTTATGCTACTGATCTTTTCTAAAGTGATAGGAAGATACTAAAAAAAACACCTGTCAAAAAGCCAAAAAATAAGAAGGATGAGAAGTAGTCCAGAACGTGTACAGAAAAGTTCTAAAACAATTACGTTGCTTTTTGAGCATTGCAAACTCATTATCTTTATGAACAAATTAGAGTCTTTTATTTTGCTGACCAGATTTTATGTAGAGAAAATAGGCAGAAGAAACAAAATGCACATCAACAGAACGTCATATGTCATTATATAAATGGTATGACAGTATAGTGGATTATACCATATAGTATACTGAGGATTATCTTGTCCTTTTATTCAGCAATGCTGGAATATAGAAGTTAAACATAACTTCTCAAAGATAATAAGTAGTTTCAATATTGCAGCCTGAAATCAACGGAGATAAAATGCGAATTTTTCACTTTAGACTGCATCCAATTTATTTTCTTAGTCTCCTGCCAAAAATAGTTTATGGACAAATATCAAACCATGTGCATATATAAATATGCTCATAAAATATTTCAAATAATAAGTGCTTTCTTATTTTAGCCTTTTCTCTAAAAAGAATTTGCAAAACTAAAGCCAGTCAGAGTTTTATTTGACTATATAAGCAACTTGAGCCAATAGTTATTTGCTAAATAAAGTCAGCAAACAAGCTAGATCTTAAAGAAAAATATCAGATTTAGGACATGCATAAAAAAAGAGGAACTGCTTAAGAAATGCAGCAAGACATTTTATCACACCATCTGGACTCACATATTGTTCTAGCCCTGTTCTAGCCCTCAGCCTGAGAGATGGAAGATCACTAAATGAGCGACTATAACGTAGCTTGTCAAAGAAAGCGTCTTGCAGAGTCTCTAAAATGGCAGAGTGGAGACTGTCTTGTGGAGGATGTCGCCATTTCTTGAAGTGTTAAGGCAAAAATTGGGGCAATTAGTTCATTACATCATCTTTTAAATATACTGTAAGCGTACAAAGTATAGACTGGTAAGAAAATTTAGTGCAATTCTTCAGAACCCAAGCACGCACTAAATGAGTTTTCATGGAAGCTTCTCACACCTAAATGATCCTTTGTCTATAAGGGGAAAATATTACACCTTCTCTCCTAAAAGAGGAAGTAGGTGGCATCCACATTAGCCATATAACATATGGAAAGTTCTTTTCATTTGTAGAATCTTCCCCACTGGATCAAGGAATAGGCTAGGGGTAGAAAAGATAACCTTTGCCTATTCTCCCTTTTTCCTTTGTCTCTCTGTTACCTCAAACAAAATTGAGCAAACCATGCTATTTAGCCACTAATTGTTTTTGCTATTACTTACAAAGAATGACTGATCCTTGAAAGTTGGTGTTTCTGGAGTGCCTTGACTATAAATGGACATCCTTCTTTGAATAGCTGACACTTTGTTTGTGTTGCCTGTTGATGGGGTAATATCCTCCACATCAAATGGACTGCAAAAGTATAAATCTATTATTAGACTGAACCATCATTAAACCATTATTCTGCTGAATTACAAGGTTTTCTTTTCACTTAAGATATTGTGGCACAAGCAATTCAGCTTTTTTCTGGTGAAGTTCTGCACAATGTAAAACTGATTCACAAAATAGCATTCTCGTGTATATTTTAATTTCACATTTTCATATCAGAAGAGTGCATATTATCTGTGGTGCCATCTTAAATGTTAAGATGGCAATACCATCTAGCTCCTTAAAAACTCTGGTGTGCCAGTTCAGTAGAGGTACATCCAATAATTTTATTTTCTTCGCTGTTGTTATTGGAACAATAGTTGATTTGAAATGATGATGGCTCTCCAGAAAACCAGCTTTACTTACTGCCAAGTGATTTCCAGATTCAGCTTTATTGTGCCAAGGTCATTGATATCCACAGCGACAATCTGAGGCTGAGCAGCAAACAAGTCTTTTGTTTCACAAGTAACACTTCCAACCAAAATATGAGTGGCAAGACCTTTAACTTCTGTGACCTTTGGAATAAATTATTAGTGTTAATAATTAGGAACAAAATAATTGTCAATTAACAGCTCAATATTTCAGTAGCATCTCCAGATATCAAATATTCACTTTTTTTGTATACTAATCCTTCCAAGACCACACTGTTTGTTCAGAAGAGTAAGAAATACTTGGACTTATGTGTTGTTATTGTGTACAATTATGTGAAAATTATAAGGATACTAAAATGGTTCAGATTTACACTTCATACTTGCATGGATGGTATTTTATTTTGTCATAAAACAGAAAGCTGCAAAAACCACTGATACATTTAGCTCAGTTTTCTTACAATATATTACTAATGATGCATTATTTGCATAGTTTAGAGTCATAAAAGCTAATAATAATTTATTTGTAGGAACTTTTGATGAATGAATGAGGAAGTAAGACTAGGGGGAAAATCTAGTATGTAAGACTACAACATAAGTAAGGAGTGCCAAAAAGTATTGTTTTTAAAAACTGGATTTTATACAAAATAATAATAATAAATGGTCATGAATATGACATTAATTGTTGTATTAATGACTACCATTTCCAAAACATTCTCACCATTTCTGACTCCTCTTTCACTAACCCTGTCTGACTTATCTACCAGAACAATGGCATATAAAAATATTCCTCTTTACATGCAGATGATATAGTTGGCAAATAAAACCCTTAATCTCTTATGGCACCATTAAAAGTCATTGTTCTTTTAATTGTCACTGAACAAAAATTCATAAACATATTATTTTAATTATTAATAGTGATATTCTGCCATATTGTTAATACACATGTAACTTTTTCTTCTGTTAATTAGTCTGATGGAATAAAATAGTTTGAAAGAAAAAAGTATAAATTGCATAGTCTCTTTTATACTGAAATAAAAAGCACTGAAAGTATCATTTTTTAAAAATGGAAGGAAGTTTGTGTTTATTCATTTAGTTGAAAGGGCTTACCATACTTGATGAGGCACATTTAACATTTTACTACTTGATCCTTTAACATTTAATACTTCATTTAAACATTCAACTGAAAAGCATCATCTTTGAAGTAATACATGAAACTTCTAATCGTGCTCTCTAATGCAGACACTCTTTGACTTACGGTGGGTCACTTAGCGAGGATTCCCCCTCCCCCATTTTAAAAGGATGATGGCTACTTAATGACTGCTACAAAAAAAAAATGCTGGAAAAAAATAGGGCTGATGACTCACTTAACTACCACAGTGACTTACAACCGTAATTCTGGTCTCAATTATGGTCATAGGTCAAGGACTATCTGTACAGAAGAGTAAATTCCCAAGGGCAAATAATCTCTTGAAAATTACAGTATTTATTTTATTTATTTTAATCTCATTTAAGTCTTCTCCGAAGACTCAGGGCGGCTTACAATTTAAGCACAAACCAATGTGCTTAGCAATAGCCTTCATTCTATGTATATGCCTGCTTATTAGGGCTTTCGGGGGCCCCCAAGCGGCATTTTTACAAAGTCAGCTTAGGGTCCTCATTTTACCTACCTCAGAAGGATGGAAGGCTGAGTCAACCTTGAGCCTGGTGGGACTCGAACCTGCACTAATTGCAGGCAGCTGGTGTTACTTAAGGAGGCATTAGCCCACTGCTCCACCAAGGCTCCTTGGTAAACTGGTCCACATAAATGAAGCTAGAAAGCACCTAATATCCTTGACTGACTAGTTTCTTTCTCAATGGAATTTCACATCAAAATATGTAGATGCATGCAAAATGTTATCCATACATTCAGTGAATTAAAGCAAACCAGAATAAGCCACTGCTTATTCTCCACAGATCAATATTTCTAATGGAATGCGTTAGTGGCTTTAAGGAAAGAGGAGAGATGCTGCTTAGGAAACAGTTCAGATAAGAGAAGCAGGAGCCCACAATCACTTAGCAGCACAGAAAGAAACTGAGGAAAGACCTGTCCTCATAGCTCAGGCAGCCAAAAATGGCGGGTGGGAAGTTTGTATTTTCAGATTTACAACATTCTGTTAACGTAGCCTTACAATAAATAGAATTACTTCATCTAGTCCTGCTTCCTGTCTGATTTACCTGGGAGGGCTGACAATATTACAGTTACATTAAAGACTTTTGGTTGCGCAATTTGCCTACTATAGAAGAATGGACTTTAAAAGTTTCGAACTTGGCAGAAATGGCAAAAAATTCAGCATATTTGAAAGATCATTCACAACAAAGATATATCTTGGAACGGAGAAGATGGATTGATTATATCCAGAATAAATATGGGACCAAAAAGTTTCATTTAGCATTTGAATGAGTATTAGATTTAGAAGATTTGTTATTATTTAGTTATTTTTAAGGAGAGTTAAAGTGCGATAGGACTTAAAGTGTTATTATAGTTAGTTTGCATATTATAGTTTAAGATTGTTAGGGTCGATACCCTGTATTTGCTCTGGGAAATCAGGGGGGGGAGGGAGAGGGAGGGGAAATTGGGTGGGGGTGGATGAGTTTTTATGTTTTTTATGTTTAAAATGTATCTGTAAAACTCTTCAATAAAAAATATTACAGTTACATTACAATTATATTTAGGAAAGCTGAAAATCCATTTCTTTCCTAAAGCCTTTAACTGTGAATTGATTTTAACTCCAGCGATTTTGAGGTCATCTTTTATATTTGCGTTTTGTCTTAACTATTGTAAACAGAAGGGCAGGCAATATATTTAATAAGTAAACGGTACATCAATACCTTAATGGAGATTAGCCCAGCAATAAGGGGGAGGAAGATCATTTCTTCTCCATCCCAACTTTGCTTATCATTGACTTCTATTTTGCCTTTTAGTTTCCATCTTTGACGACCATACCTCATAAATATCTGTGAAAAGAAAATGTGATCTCACTGATCATATTCATACATACTTTGTTCTCATTCTACCATTCTGAGTCAATCGCAATGAGCAAAGATCCCAACAGAATTAATGGTTTTGCTACAATGTATTACAGAAGCTGGTTATGTTTTGGATTGGAAAATAATGCAAATCGTATATTTCCAAGAAAAAAAATCTGGATAGGGTTCTTAGTACATCACTCTGGAACATCACAAAGAAGAAAAAAAAAGAGTCACCTCAAAGTGAGACGGGCTACAAACAAATCCAATACATAAATAAAAAATAAAATTACACAAGGTTAGCATAAATATTATTTTATGAAGCATTACAACATGATGCATAAATGCAGAATCACAAAGTAATCAGACTGGAGATATGACTTTGTTCTTGTTCTTTGTTCTAAATTTCCACCTTACTACTTGTTGGTAAGATAAAATATCTATCTTTAGAGGGGAAAAAGGGCAGCCGACTTAAACTATTGATCTGCTCTACTCAGCCTGTCGTAGTTACGATTTGAGAGCCACAAGAGGGAAAGAACCTATGCCAAGAATAAAATATTTAGAGACTGCTGACATGCTTCCAAGACAAAACTAAAGAAAGATCTGTTGTTATCTTGCAAGGCATCAATCAGCTCTCTGGGACCAATTTCATAGTCTTTATGTGGGAACTGTTCAGAGTGCATTCATCCATAAACAGAGAATAGTGGGACCTTTCTTGCTGTACAGGACATGAGAACAGTAAGAAATGCATGATGGAAAATGACATTTACAAAGTTACTTACTTCATACTGGTCTCCAGGGCAAAGTCGAGCAAAGCCAGCCAGACCTAGAAGCCAATAACAGTTAAAAACTGTTTCAGATATAATGCTTGAGTTTGAGAAGTGTTTCAGATGAAATGTTTGTGTTGTCTCCTTTTATCTTAATGACAAACCCTACAATGTTGCCAGAGCATTTATGAATCTAAGAGAGCAACTTTCAGAGCCCATTTTATTCTCTTCTCTTCATTAATAAAAATGATTGTTTTCCACATTCACCTTCTCTGAAGGACTGAGAATAGTAATGACTGAAACCTGATTGTTTGCTATTGCAAGAGGTAATATAATGTACGAGAAAACCACTGAATTATCAGTATCTAACTTCTTGAATTCTGTGTGCCCAATTGGCACAATCTGAGTATTAATATCTTAAAAAAACACAAATGTCTTTAAAATATAATCTTCTAATTCATATGAAGAAACTAAATTCTGTTCAAATAAGGAATTCATTTAGCAATCATTTCTCATTTAAAGGAATATTATTATCGCTTTATCTTTTTCTCATGTTAACTTTTGGGCAACCCTGTCCCTGGAAATAGATGTCATTACATAGATCTAAAGTGAGCAGAAAAAGAAACTTTTTTACTATGTTTATTTTTTAAACACACATTAAACCGAATTAATATGGGCCTTCTTTTACTTTTAAAGATATATTTAATTCCTTTGAAAGTCCTAGAACTCAAGGTGTGAAATCCTTATATAAACATGGGGGGACTCTCCAGAGATGAAGAGAAACCTCAAGAAATGGGAAGAAGAGTTGGGAGTTCTCCTAATTGAAAAATCATCAATTTGCAATTTCTGAGTTGCAAACTATTTTCACAGTGTTTTCTCTGGAGCAGAAACTGATTCTACAGTTAACTTGCTCAGCTTCCCAACATACTATACTGTATATACCCCACATACTCTGACCAATCCTCAGATTTTTCTTTCCTATCTCTTTATCACTATAGTTCCTATATGCTTTAGGTCACGGGTGTCAAACTTGATTGCATCACATGATTTATCGTGATGTATTGCAACATTTTTTTCCTTTGCGGAGTCGGGGTGGGTGTGGCCTGCGCGTAATGCATCCGCCCCGCGGGCCATCAGTTTGACACCCCAGCTTTAGGTTGTTAATGTCTTTCTGAAATATGGCATTTAGAACTACATTCAATATTCTAGCTGCAATAGAAAAACCAAGAGTTTTCTTGACTTAACACTAAGTATCTATTAAAACTCTCATCTCCCTCTCTCTCTCAAACACACACACATAAACAAAACAAATGCTACAGTGAA
This sequence comes from Vipera ursinii, assembly GCF_947247035.1. Taxonomy (NCBI): domain Eukaryota; kingdom Metazoa; phylum Chordata; class Lepidosauria; order Squamata; family Viperidae; genus Vipera; species Vipera ursinii. Next base: position 151,352,546 of record NC_139516.1, read on the forward strand.
GGGACTGGCTTTAGCTGTATGGAGCAACAAGGAAATCCTTGGAACACATTTTTTGATCTCTAGGTGGCAGCAGTGCCTCATAAATTCTTGTTGATCAATTTTTTTTACTGGTTTAGTTTTTTAAAATATTTGTAATCTTCATTAATTACAACTACTTTTTAATCTCAATCAAATGATTTAGGGGGAGTCTATTAAAAAGTAAGATAATAGGTGAATGACCTTAGTACTGTAGATAATCAAACAGTACAGATGATGACGAAGATGATGATACAATATAAGGCACCATTCATTATTTTTAACCAATACCCAATTGTTTCAATAACCATTTTCCCATGCTAACAGCAATCATGAGATGTAAACCTGGTTCAGATTTTTCTTCTTCCCAAACACTCAATGTTGCAGTTATTGGAACCACTTTAGTTTTTAGTGCCAGCTTGTAATAAGGCTTTTTTTTTAGGGGAGGAAGAAGGTGCCTTCAAGTCAGTGTTGACTCCTGGAAACTGTCTGGACAGTTTTACAGTTTTCTTGCAAGATTTCAGAAATGGTTTGCCATTGCCTGGTTCCTAGAGTTGAAAGAAAGTGACTGGCCCAAGATCTTCCATCTACTCTGTGCTCAAGGCAGGACTAGAACCCATGTTTTTTTTTGTTTCCAGCCTGGTGCTTTAGCCACTAGACCAACCTGTCTTTCTTACTTCAAGTTTATGGATTCCTATTCCTTGCAAAGAATGCTGTCTAGTATAGAAGTATAGAATCTGCTTAAAGCCAAACAAGAGAATCAGATGGAATGGTTTATACATCCACCTGAAATGGGGCCTTTGAAGATAATGGCAGAGGTAACAGCAACTGAGGTCTTAATAAGCAAGAGGATATGTAAGAAAAGAAGAATGGGTATGGTTGGACATGTAGCCAATAGTCACAGGTTATCTTCCTCTGGCCTAAACAAATTACTTTTCCTTAACTGGCATCAATGAAAAATTAACTTAAATTATAAACAGAAGTTTTCAGATTCTTTGGGCACAAACATGGCTTGGGATATGAATCTAATTGTCAGAGCTGGAAACCACGATTTTTCATTACATTTGGATCAAGATGTCCTTTAAAACACAGTAAATTTCATAACTGAACATGGATTTAAAAGAGTGCTATGTTTGCATCAAAGAAAGTATTGACTGGAGAAACTGAAGTAAGTCCACTCTTTTACTAAGTTATTTAGTAAGTTATTATGGGATACCTACCGTACTTTTTGTTATCACTTTTAAAGCACAAAATGCATGTGTCACTCATAGGCATATAGTTAAAATAGTTACCATGTTAATTGACAGTATACTGTTTCTATAACATATACTAAGAGTGCAATTCCCATCGATCCTTACTACTGTCCAAATTGGCTCAGGGTTATGGAATACAGGCAGTCCTCGACTTACAACCACAATTGAGCCCAAATTTTCTGTTATTAAGGGAAACATTTGTTAAGTGAGTTTGCCCCATTTTACAACCTTTCTTGCCACAGTTGTTAAGTGAATCACTGCAGCTGATAAGTTAGTAACCCGGCCGTTACGTGAAGCTAACTTCCCCATTGAGTTTGCTTATTAGATCGGAAAAAGTGAGCACATGACCTTGAGACACAGCAACGGTCATAAATATGAACCAGTTGCCAAGCACCTGAATTTTGATCAAATGATCATGGGGATGCTGTATAGGTCATTAACTGAAAAATGGTCGTGTCATATTTTTCAGTACCGTTGTAACTTTGAACAGTCAGTAAATGAACTGTTGTAAGTCAAGGACTACCTGTATAGAATATAACACCTGGAAGGCTGCATATGGCTTATGCCAGAAGCTAACAATAGAATGGAAAAATTGTTAATAAGGGGGGGGGGAGAATGGGACTTGGCTATGTTATTTAAAATGCAAGAGACGTATTTCCAAAGACTCAACTTCCTGAAAACTCTCAAGATATAATATTGGCAACCCGGAGCCAGGACCTCCCCAGAACAAAAATACTCTTCTGATTATTCAGCAGTACCAAAATAATTTCTATTTCAGCCAAGAAATATTCATCCAGAAATTCTAGATCACGGACAAAAATAAGAAATCAGCTTTCCTGAAACCAAGAACTGTTAATTTAGGTGAACTGACTTTCTTTCTAAGGTCAGATTGTATTTACTCAATCAAGTATACTATGAACAAATGATATTCTTACTCACTTTTTAAAGCTAAGAAGATAAGCTTCCTCCATCTATGAGTATGTTATCATTTCCTAAGTCTTTCAGCAGCACTCTAAATCCCAGAACAAAATTATTCTCCCATTCTGATTTGTTTAGTATTTATAGACTTTAAACATTTACTAATATTCTGCAGGTGGCTCTCCTTTTGATACTTTAATGTTACAGTTTGATTTTTGTTACTTGCCCCTAAGCACATATATTTCTAAATGAAGTGGGAGAAAATAAATTAAAATGAATAATAAGGAATTTTTCCTTAAGGAACACTGGCTTTAGAAATGCTGCTGCATTAGCTTGATATGGAACTGCTCCAACATACCTTAGCAGGTTAACATTCAAAGTTTTATATTTCACATTAAATCATGCTGAGTATTGCTAGGATTAAACCTCTAGTTTCTAGACTCCTGCAAATGTGCCTGCTGTCAGTGTTGATATCCATTCCTACTCTCAGTGGAAATATATATGTTATCTTTAATGCAATGCATGATTTATATTAATGCTGAAAGAAAAATGAATCCTCTCTACAATAACAATATGCTGAGAAAAAAATTATCCATCCTCTTGTGGGAACAGGCCACTCAGACGTCGAGAAACAGATCCTTATGTATTCAGCAGATATCTGAAAATATAGCCTAAATCATTGCATTTCATTTATGGTAACCATAAAAAGTACCATTTGAAAAATGAAAACATCAAAGATAAGTAATATTGCTGAAATTGATACTTTGCATTCTTCTCTTTTCTAGTACATCAGGAAGTGTTACAGACAAATACTTCAGTGAGAAAGTTTCTAAAAAAAACCAATAATTTTATGGCCCTATGTGCAATTAGAAGTAACTATTTTGGTGGCATTGAGTATCAAATAAATCTACATCTCCCCTTGGACAATCAACATTTCATAATTCGATACCTATTATGAGAAATGCATTGCAATAGGGACTCCCACAGCTTTTCAATTATGAGTTAATTAAGGGCTAGTTAAGATGAGGGGTCTCCCATGATTTATGACCGTAATTATGGGCTGGGTTACATAATCATATGTTGAAGATTACCTGTACAAGTTTTAGATTTTAAATCTTTTTTTTTTTGTAATAAACAGCAAGAGCGATCAGCACTTTTAATTTTGGAAAGTTAAAATAGAGATAAAAATGCCCTTTTCTATTTTTGTGGTGGTATTCCATTTTATTTCCCCATATGCAAAAAAAGAAAAAAGAAAAAAAGGGAAGGGGAGGGAAGGGAAGGGAAGGGAAGGGAAGGGAAGGGAAGGGAAGGGAAGGGAAGACAATAGCCAAAGTCTAAAACAAGAATCCTCAAAATATCAACAGATATACAAGGGTCTCTTAGGATGCTCCTAGTTAACAATCTTCAGACTTTTCTATTGATGTATGAAATTCAGCGTATATATGAATTCAAGCAACTTTCAAGGGAAGAAAAATGTTAAATTATAAATTCACAAATTTCTCAAGAGGTGATATTGTCTAAAGATACTTCTGTTCCACTTACACCTAGAGACAGAAATGTGGCTATCTTTAAAACCTACCCAACTTTATTCATGGAACTGTTAGTATACAGTATGTTCCAGAGGTGTTTATCTTTTTGGTCAAATATTGATGTCATGTATAAAGTAATATTAATATTTACAATTTCTAGCAATGGGAGTTTTTTTTAATCCTCCAAGGGTGTAATAAAAAGTATGCAAAGAATAATAATCTTTTAAGTATAATTTAGTTTTGAGCTTAAAAGGTATTTTAACCTTTTATCCATTAAGCAAGCCAAAAAAAACTTTGTAACATTTGCTGTAAATGCTTGCCATTTTAATGAATATGAGACATTTTGACTGCTTTAGAAAAAAAGCAGAATTACGGTATTTGGAAAACTTTATATCCCAAGAAGTGAGCGAAAGAAAACAAACCTCTTATCTGAATTCAACTGTCTTCTCTGTGCTGTCAGAAACCACACAGAAAGATCTCTTGCTGAGATGTTTGTGTAGAAAATGGCACGAGAGGCAAGATAATTACCTTTCATCTTGATGCAGAACTCCCCCATTAAATTTTCCAGCTCTCCTTCAATGGCACACATGTTCTACGTAGGAAAACAGAAGACTAGTATCAGATCAACTATTCCAAATTAACTATATAAAGGTACCTTAAAAACACATAGAACTGTGTTCATTGCCACTAATTATAATGTGATTTCTGAAGTAGGCCTTAGTTGAGTTTACAATAATAGTTGGGGTGTCTGTGTGTGCGAAAATCAGTGCATTGGACTGTTCCAATGGTGGGATTCAGCCGGTTCGCACCACATCAGCAGAACCGGTAGCTAATTTTTGGTTGCCCAGGCCCAGAATGGACTTCTGGAAGCGGCATCCACACAGAGAACCGGTTGTTCACATATTTGAATCCCACCACTGGATTGATTATTCCCTTGGAAATTATGCCTTCCTGGTTACCTAGGGATCAAAATCCATTAGTTTCTTCAAGATCACTGAGTTTTATTGAAATGAATCATATAGCAACCATTTTTTCTGTCCATGGGTTCAAATATTCTAGCAGGACATTTGGAAAATATGGTGAATAGTTGCTTTCAATTGCGAAGATACCCAATGAAATGCATACAAAGGCACTCTTCATACATAGGACTAAGCATTTGCATTAATTTCCACATCAAAGTGTTGTTGGCTTTGGTAATCCTGTTATATTATAAATTATTGTATTTCCATCACATATTATAAAACATTAACTTCATTAAGCAAACATGTATCCTATATATATATATGATCAATTCTATACCAAACGTTTTAAGATATTGATTTTAATTAAAATTACTAAAATAGTTGTGATTGATGAAAAAGCAAATCCTGTCTAATATCTGCAGGGATGTTAATATTCCACTCTGAGTTACTCAAATGTCCTAAAATTCTGTATTCTGAAAGGGGACCTTTGCTTTACAAATTATTAACAGTGCAGTGAATTGTAATGCAATGTTTCGGATTTGATTTTAAAATGGCGCACTGGCCTACAGCTTTTTAAAACTATGGTGCCTTTTCCTGGGATTGTGCAGCATCTGCAAAATGCAAAAGCATTCTTCTAGAAAAAAGATATAGTGGCTTTAATGAGTCCCAAATGGCTCCTATAGTCTTGCTTGTTTGCTCTGAAGCACTTTTTCGAAATCAGTCCTCAAGTGCTAAAAACAGGCTACTATTTTTATGGCAGAATACACAATGCTGCACAAATGTGGAATCAGCTTCCCCTGGAGCTCCGGATGACCCCAGACCTCCGGTCTTTTCATCGTGACCTTAAGACATTTCTTTTCCAACAGGCCGACCTGGACTGATCATAATGGGTTTTTTTAATCTGGTTTTAAGGTTTTATTAATTGGGGCTATAGATATAGTTTAATTTTAATTTTAATATTTGTATTCTCTTGTATTTTTATTGTTGTTAGCCGCCCTGAGTCCCATTAATTAATTAATTGTACTACAATTAATTGTACTACAATTAATTAATTAATTGTAAAAAAAATTGTAAAAAAATTCTATATGGTGTTTTTTTAAAAAATCCATAATCTATTTTTGTCCATAACAACTGAATCTTTCTATTACAGTAATTGCAAAATTTCAATTTAGGAAGTCTAAATAAAAAGTAGATCATTTTATACCTCGGTATATTCTTTATAGGTTTTGTTGATTTCTGATAAACTCTCTCGAGCTGCCTTGCTAGCAGGGGACAATCCATATGCTTGCTTCATTTTGCTGGCACCATCCCGGAGCCGCCTTTGGATACAGTAGGCTTCAAAGAGTTCGTCTACCTGATAAGAAGAAAAACAGCAAAAGTGAGATGTTGGGAGGGGGAAAAAAACCAAAAGATGTTTGAATTATCCAGGTGAGACTATGGTAATTCATAGAAAAAAGCGACGACGGTGTCTTTTGTACTGAAAATAAATTATCTGTGTAATTGACTCCATACTCTTGTCGTCTCACAACAGCTACTTTTCTAAAATCAATACTTCCATTTCCCCCGTGAATAATGGAGGATAATGAACTATTATTAGGATCAGTCATTTGAATTTTACGCAAACATTTTTTTCCATTAAAGTTTCTCTCAAAACTAATAATAATAGCTGCACTTAATAATTTCCCATTCTGATCGTGTGATTTAATTCTCAGAATAAGTAAAAGACAGCAATATGCTACTGTACAGTAGTCTATTTAAGAAGAAAAGAGAATATTACATTCTTGACAATATAAGATCTCATTCACAGTACTGGGCAAATATTGGAAATCAAAGCCCAAATGTTTCATTCCTACAAATTATTACAGATTAATTTTATGCTTGTTTCCTCAGAACAGAGGCTCACTAAGCTTAGTGGAACTAACTTCCAGACAAGAAATAAAAAGAAATGTGGTCCTAAGAACTATGCATAGAATTGTTCTGCCATTTAAATAGCAAAAAAATCCTTTTGTTCCTTCTATATAGGTACAATATATTTCTTGCAAGACAAAATAACACAATTATCACTTCTTACAGTACATTATGTACAATGACTCTTTGGTATAAGTAGAAAACACTTCCACTCACAGGAAGCAAGGGGCTTGATTTTTATTGATTCCCCATTGTAATCTAACCTTTCTGTTTTTCTAATGATTAGAAGACTTTCTAAAACACTGTAGGATAGCATGAAGATATGCAATGAGTGAAAAATATGTCGTAGCTACAACAACAGCAAAGTTGGAAGGGACCTTGGAGGTCTTCTACTCCAACCCCCTGCTCAGACAGAAAACCCTATACCATTTCAGACAAATGGTTGTCCAGTGTCTTCTTAAAAACTTCCAGTGTTGGAGCATTCACAACTTCTGGAGGCAGGTTGTTCCACTGATTAATTGTTCTAACTGTCAGGAAGTTTCTCCTTAGTTCTAGGTTGCTTCTCTCCTTGACTAATTTCTATCCATTGTTTCTTGTCCTGCCTTCAGGTGCTTTGAAGAATAGCTTGACTTCCTCCTCTTTGTGGCAACCCCTGAGATATTGGAACACTGCTATCATGTTACCCCTAGTCCTTCTCTTCATTAAAGTAGGCATACCCAATTCCAGCAACCGCTGTTTATATGTTTTAGCCTCCAATCCCCTAATCATCTTTGTTGCTCTTCTTTGTACTCCTTCTAGAGTCTCAACATCTTTTTTACATCGTGGTGACCAAAACTGTATTCCAAGTATGGCCTTACCAAAGCATTATACAGTGGTAGTTTCCAGGAACAACAAAGAAAAAGTAACTAGATGCAAGGACACAGAATCCACTTACCAGTATCAGCAGATTTTACATACTAAGCAGACCCAAAGAAAGCACTCAAAAAATGAATACAGGAGGCCCTCGACCTATGACTGGTCACTTAGTGACCGTTTGAAGTTACAATGGATCCATCTTGGGGCTACCTATGACCTGATTCAAAGTTCTGATGGTCATGTCTGAACTTTGGGCACTAGACATTTAAGACCATTTGCAGCATCCTACCATCACAAATTTTATGACAATTTTGCCAAAAACTGACATTTCTAGTTTTAGGCAAAACCGCACCCATAATGAACTATTGGTTCACTCAATGAACATGGTATTTGCTTAACAACCACCGCAAATAACATAAAATCAACCTTTTGGTTTTATGACTGTTATGACTTACAACCATAAATGGCAGGCTCCACTATGGTCATATGTTGACAATTACCTGTACCAGCTCAACATCCAGCCAGTCATGTGGGATAGACACATAATAAATAACCAATGCTTGCCTGCCTGCCTATCTATCTATCCAATAAGCAATATGATACCAATATAGAAAAGGCAAAAAAAAGCCTATAAAGACATACAGTATAAAACACCTGCATGAAGGAAAACACTGACAAAAGACAGGAAGTGCACTTCTGTTAGAGTCAGATCTGGAGAAAGAGCAAGGAAACGATGTTGTGATTCTCCTACTATGTTTGTGTTGAAAAATTACTTAAATAGATGGAACATTACACGCTAATGCTCTCCATTTATGAAAAGGCTCTTCAGTTTATAAAATGTCAGCCCTACACTTATCAAAAGCGGGCTGCAAAAATTTAAGACTACTCAATATAGAAACACTAACTCTCTGGTGCTGTCTAAGGGCCATTTGGATTGTAACAGCTCAGATATGGTAGCCTGAAACAATTCAGCAGTAGGATATGTTTATGGAAAAATGTGTAGATTCCTATAAGATACAGATGCCTATATTCTCTTTGTAACTACCAAAATTATCTCTTGGTCTAATATGGCATCTGAAGGTCAGAGTACCTGACCATAATATTTGTCACGCTACAGTATTTATGTCTATTAACAAGACTGCTGTATATGTACCACAAAACAGTACATTTTTCCCCCTTGTCAACTTGAGCAGATCTACCACAAACCCATCTGTGACATTCAAAAAGCTGTCATGACCACATTTCCTTCCTTTACTTCCCTTTCAAAACTTAAATTCAGGACCCAGCTTTCACTGGAAGGCTAATGCACATTGTTTGTCATAGTGATCAAAGTTGTGCAACTTTCCTTGAAACGTTTTCAATTACAATAGTTCGTTTTTTTTTCTTCTAAAAACCTTGCATCACATAAAGTTCTTCCTGTTTGTTACCATGGGTTACAGAACAACAAGCTAACATACTGTGCAATTTGGATGTGGATTTAGCTCTGTAGCAACTCAGTCTTATGTAAAACATTGAAATCACTTTGTTCTGAGTAGGAGGGACTCAAACACAAAGTACCCACTACATGAGCTTGCTAGCAGGAAACATACTATTTCAGATTTATTTTCTTGATGAATATTTGATTTATGAGCATAAAATAAATAAGAGGTTTATGTTCTGAATGTCCCATAAAAGAAGGTACAATTTTTAAAATGTCACAAGATAATTCTATACTGTTTGACATCTACTATTATAGAAAAAGAGAATATAATCTAAGTGCAGGTCAGCCTCAGCTAACTTCATTTCAGTTACATGAACCATTTTCAAAATACACACGGCAGCAATAGAGACTCATGTCCTAAAATATGGCCTTCAGCAATAGGCACTCAGCAGGACTGAGTAAAGGGCTTTATTGTACTTAGTGGTGTGAAAAATTTTATTGTACAAATGAAAGAGGAGTAAGGAATCTCTGAATATGCCTATGTGATTCCATGCACACACAAATATTATGTCTCATGCAAATATACAGATAGGGAGATAAAGAATTATTAATAGGGGATGACCATTCATAAAGTGTTATAAATATCCTGATAATAAACTGAATTGGATTACTTTTTTCCCTAAGGAAAAAGAAATTAAAAGCTCAATTGAAGACAAGGTTTCTGTCAAAAAGAAATGTTCCATCTAGAAATGTGTTTTTCCTTCAGGCAGGGAAAGATAAGGCTGTTAATAGTACATTAATTCTGTTATCTCACCTCATTTCCTCTTGTTCCAGGTCAGTTTGACACAGATTTGGTATGAATGAGAACACCTTCAGGGACATGGCAAATTCCCTTAGAGGGCTGTACTAGTGTCTTCTGCTCATTTGCATAAGGTTACTTTCAAGCCTTAATCTAAAGAATTGCTTTGTGAAATATTTTCTCTAGAGTACCAGATACAGTATTGCTGGACAGGCTTTTTTGAAGAACAAAGTTGGAAATAGAATGAAAGGAAGTTAATTACCTTACTGATATGAAACTCGAGCTTTCTCATATATCTTTCAATTGCTTTCATTTGCTGAAAAATAAAACAATCAAAATAAGAACAGATATCTGAATCAATGCATACTTTTCTGTAATGTTTAATATTCTTATATAAGACCAATTTGATATTCAAAAGCAATTCAGACTTTCCTTGAAAAGTGAGAAGCTTCAGCTCCATCTGAACCAAGAAGAGGCCAGAATTAAAGTGCTTTTAATTTCATTCTAAATTTACAAAATAATCACTAATGGTTTTGGACAAAACAAGTCTTCCCAGTTCCATTAGATGTATCTCAAGTTACTGAATAATAGGGTTCCAAACCACAATCTCAATTAATATTTTAGGCACATACTGAGCTGTCCCTACAATCACCTTAGGCAAGAATCTTCAAATCACTTTATTTGAAATTGATTTTGTGGACTGAAATGGTGTTTGCAAAATAAATGGAGGACAAATGATAGATAGGATTTCTTGCCCTGTCAGTCCTCTGACTAATGTGATGCCAGGCTGTAGCCTTCTCCAGCTTTTAAGATGTGTTGGGACTACAACACCCACAATTTCCAATTATCAGGTAGATTTTTCTTTGCTACCACACAGAACTGAGGTTGTTTGTCTACTGAAAAATAGTTATTACAAATCACTTACCTTGTCAAGTTCATATAGCACCCCCTGAAATGAATGAAATGAATACATTACTAAAAATAAGATGCTCTTTCAATGAAGAAACCATGATGGTTTTAAAACTAGTGCCCTAATATAATTGAGCCAAAATGAATCAACTTCAATAAATAAATATCATTTTAAAAGTGACATTTTTTTCCAGACAGTCCAGGGTGAGAAGAAATAGGGAAACGCAAATTCAGTTCTAAATTTTCCAGAAAACTTTTACATGCAAAGGCATAGACAAACAGATAAAATGGCTTCATGACATTGTTGTAATCACTCATGTAAAGAGTGAACTCTGGCCCATGCTGCCTAAAATAGGGGTCCCCAACCTTTCTGGGTTGGTGGCCCAATGGGAGAGGGAAGGGCAGGCGCCTTATGCATGCATGCGCAAACATGAATGCGGTCACATGTATGCACAGTGCACAAACAGGCCACGAGCATGTGCACCACGCAAACGGGGCTGTGAGCATGTGCTGAGGCTCTCAGTGACGCTGGACCTGTTAGGCTCACGCTGCAGCCTGCAGCAATGCTGTCACCAGCATGAGGATCACACTGCTGCCCTTGCACAAGGATCACGCCGCGGCCTGCCTGTTGTTTGCGGCCCATGCAAGGTTTGTGGCAATGCCACTGCCTACTTGTGGCGTGCTGCCACTCACCTGCCATTCAGGGTGCTGCCGCTGCCCACACAAAGTTTGTGGCAATGCCGCCATCTGTGTGATACTAGCGATGCTACTGCTGCCCACAACACTCGTGGCAATGGTGGCACGGGGGGCTGAGCATGTGCACACGTGCACTGCCCAGCTATTCACGTGGCCTGGTGGCCAAGAGGCCATGGCCTGGTAGTGGGCTGCGGCCCATAGGTTAGGGACCTCTGGTCTCAAACATATTTAATCTAAAAAACAACAACCCTAATTGTCTATTTTGAGGAAAGTGGTTATAATAACTGATTGAAGTACTGTACTTAGTTTTTACAACTAGGTTAACTATATTTTCCCCACAGTTTTTTCCTCTCATTTTGCAAAAGTCATTAATATACAAAAATGATATGCATTGTTCACTAACAATGACTTGTGCAGTAAATGCTGAAATAGTACGATACAGATCTAGTGGGATAGGGGGAAATATATTTGTTAAAACAGAGATCTGATATATCACCATCAAATGCCCGAAGTGGCAGAATATGCATTATATTTGTTGTAAGGCATAATTAGCCCTTAGTTTCATATGCAGCATCCCAACATTAAAACCCAATTCTTAATTTCCTTGCTTAGCACAGAATTCTATACTGTTCTGAGTAGACAAGCATACCAGCCGTGAATTTCTTTTCATGTCTTTCAAGTGAGAACTTAATTTATCCAGTTCTGTCTGATGTATTTCCAAATATTCACTGTAAAGAGAATCCAAAATTGAAATATCAGCAATGTTATATTCCCATATAAATCTAAATAAATAAAATACAACTTTTTAAAGATGAAGCATTATTTTTATAAAGTATTTGTCTGAAATAGACAATTTTACTCATAAATGCAGTTTATCTGCCAAATTTTACAGATGTGATTTATAAAATGTAAATAAAAATTACTGATATGCATAAAACTTTCTCAGAACTGATATGAAACATTAAAGTAAGATATTTTGAAAAGCAGGCAGCTTAAGCCCCCCAAAATTTGTATTCTTACTTGTTATACACACAACACAAACATATAAATGTAAAAGACAGAAACATTTTATAGGTTTCACTATTAAAAACACAATAATTAACAACGAATATCTTTTTACATATAGTTAATGCTGTAATTTATTATTCTGTTTTTATGTTCACTGTGTCCTCAGATGGCCACCGAAAGCTGCAATAACCTCTAGCATCAGAATCACACTTCAGTTTGCTTAACAACCATATTATTTGAGAGAACCATACAGGTTCTCTCATTCTTACAATGTTTTAGTATGTGGCAATTGCAGCTGCTATGGAAAAAAATGATACCAGAAAAAAAGATGCATTTATAAAAATCAGTTAAAAATAGCCGGAACACAATGGACATGCCATGCCATTCTTTCTAGTTTTCAAAGACAACTGACAAAGCCCTACGTAACACTACTCTCGCCCAATCCCTAAAGTAAGTTGACCAATAGTTAATTAATATCACTGGGATGAAACACGCCACTGTTGGAAACAGAATTTCCTCACTATTGTTACAAACCATGCTAAATGCAAGACATTAACATAGCATGCCATAGCCCCCAGAGTTAAACACAGAATCATTTGAACATCAGCTGAAATAACAAAAGGTGGAGATTCTTGTAGCTATTATGCAGGAAAGATAAAAGGCATCTGTTGGACTGAAACAATCCAGATGACTAAACAAACACCTATAGATTGTGCAAAACAGTCCTTAGGCTATCAATAAACCAGGTACTTTTACTGGTTGGAAACCGATTAGCTATCTTTGACATCAGTAGATAAGTTCTTGTTTATCACACAGAACTCTTTTTTTTTTCCTTTTTGAGCAATACATCCAGCAGTAATAAAAGCTCTTACTCTAATCCATTCTTCAAGGCCTTGTAAACTTCCTCCATTCTTTCAGGCTGTGGCTCCTTAGCAGAGCTGTTACTTTTGTGCCCCAAATGATGTGCTTTTTTCACTTTGGCTTGGGGTTTTTTGAGTGCAGGGGCATTCTCAATAAAGGAATTACATCTGCAAAATGAAAATTGAAACAGTTTTGCCTAGGAAACAAATACATTAAATGTGGAATCTTTTAATATTTTCTCAGCAACATTTCTTAATGTTTCCAAGCAAAAAACTTAACATTGCCTGCCAGAGAAGTAAAAGGTGATGGGTTATGAAGCCACTGTGGTAACTGGCTAGTCAGCAACAGATATTTAGCTTGCTAACCAGTCCAGTGTTTTTATCATTCAATTTTACTCATCTGCACTGTGACCCACTGCAAAGATTTAGTGGAAGTAATAACAAATTAAAATACACCATACATATTCAATAAAATGAAGAAGCCTGATGAATAGCTATTATTTGTTTGGTCACTTACAACAGTTAAGTAGCACCATGGGCTTTAGCAGCCATTAGCCATTTTAATTAATTTTCAGGCAAAATGTAAATTATTACAAAACAACAGCATGATTTCAGTGAGCTAAGTAATTCTGAATTTGCTTATCTCGTTTGAATTAAACTCGTACAGTGACATTCCCTAGCAGCTTTAGCCAGCATCAAGTTTAATCCTTGCTGCAAAATGCAGCCTAAGAAAACAAAGATTTACAATACTTCCATCAAAAAAGTTAAACAGTTTTAGTATTAATGGAGGATCACTTATATTAAAAAAGTACAGTGCATGAAACATTGAATTTCTCAAAACAACACCCCCCCCCCAATATAGACGTCCCTCAAAAGACAGGGCTGGTTTGCAGGTCTGAAAATTCATTAGGACCTCCTTGCAAAGTGATTGGCTGTAAGAGGCTGTAGCCATGTTTCTGAATCTAATCATCATTTTATATTTCCCTAATGCATATACATTGTGGGAGATCTAATATACTCAGTATTAAATAGTTATATTTAATAATGGAGGTGTATTCATATTAATGTACTTATCCACTCAGCTTGATGAAATATTGCTGTAAATGGTTAACAGGAGCTACTGTATGACTAGTTGTAAAAAGAATCAAAATATTTAACAAAGCAAATGGTTTGACTCAACTTTGAGTTTTTATTTTTTTTTATCTTACTATGGAGGATGGGGGGGAAAAGCTGTTTCATTTTCACCCCTCCTTTCCCTTCCATCCTGTAGAACTGATGGAAGCTTACTGGAGTAAAAGAGGAGATCGGATCAACCTTTGATAAAGCTTGTCTACTAGTTGTTTAAGTTGCTATTTTGATCACAAACAGACTGTCAGATTTACAACAGAGGCAGAGATAACCCTGAAATGAAAACAGATCTGCAGAGCCAAATTGGTTGAGATATGTGAGTTTTTCTTCAGTTGATAGCTGGACTTTGGAGATGATACTTGCCTGGATCGTCTTTCTTGCAGACCACTGAAACCAGCAAAGGATTGACTTCTAATGATCCCATTAGGGCCTCCTGGGGAGAACGACTGAGATCCTATTGACATGATTTCTGGGGATCGTGAAGATATTTCTGGAAGATACAACAGTAAGAATGTCAGCCACAACGGTAAGGCACAAGTGGGTTTAAATCAAGTCCTAACAACCTCTAATAAAAAGAGAAATGATATAACATTCACATAATTTAATGATAATTGTTAGGGCTTGATAGTGTATTCAAGTCTCTGAATGTTGACAATATAGTACAGTATATGTACACTACCATAGTCTAATTCAGCCTAGAATCAAAAAATGTGTTTGTATTAATGTGTGAAAATGTGTCATTTTATTTCTGTGGATCAATACATTCAGTTGTTCAATAGCATTCATATTATTGATCAATGGCATATATCCAATGTCCCTCCTAGAAAGAATCAAAACCAAGTCCCTACATTATTAGATTAAGAAACCATAAACTAGAAATTCAAACTTGGCAAATTATTTTGCTTAAGAATCTTTACATCCATTAAAGGTAAAGCAAACCACCCTAAACTAGATTAGGATAAAACGTAGACTTAGGTGCTAAATAGAGAACCATGTAGAATTATACAACAGGAATTTTTGTCCACAGGTATTAAGAAAGCAGAATTCTTTTCTTTTTTAGAAACTTAGAACTATGACATTCAAAGTAAATAGTGACTTTCAGAAGTTATTTACATGCTTACTTAAAAGAAAATAATCCCGGTAGTTATATATATAGGACTGTGACATTAGTAAACTATAAAACATTTTCATTTCTGGAATATGCTGAGAAAGGAACCTAATTATATAGTTGCTGAGGAAAAAAATTATGGAGAGAACTTACCAAACTTAAAAGAACAATACAGAATTCCCAAACAATTGATAACTAACTCCCATTTGACACAAAATTTATATTAATCTCGTGAACAAAATCAGACAAGAACTCTTTCCATGCAATATATCTATATTTCTAACCACAGGCTGTGAAAGAAAAAAACCAAATCACTCCTTAGTCTGGCATCTGCAGGGGCATGACCAAAGTAAGTTAAGATGGCAGAAGCAGGCCATGCAATCAAAGCCCAGCCTTTTTCCCATGTACATAATAGCATGCATGAAAAAGGGGCAGAATCATTCTAATGATTCTATCTTCACAATTGTTGCTAATGACAGGGATCTAGTCCTATCTGGCTCTGCCTGGAGTAGAAGATGTAGTATTCATAAAGAGAAATTGATGGAGAAATATCCTTATGATGATTCTGCTACCCTGGAAGTCCTAAAAACAATCTAGAAGGGTATCTTTGTGTCAGAGAGACGTGAAAGATGCTACATGGGTCACCATCCACCCGTTTCTGCACAAGGAGTGCCACATGGATAATTCCTCAATGAAGAACAGAGAGGTAATGGGATTTTATAGATAGAAAATAAAATCAAATCTTACAAGTACCTGTACAGAATACATATTTCTTTGGGCAAATTTAGATTGCTTTGGCCATAAAAAAATAGAACTGGAACCTTGTAAAGATGGCACTGCTGGTATCATTCAAACCATATTCATTTAGAGATGTAAGAATGCAGAATCTTAAAAGAACCTATAAAATGTAGCGTGCTTCTTAGTGTTTCAAGCTACTTTGGCTGTACTCCGAAAAGTATATTTTCAAAGGAACTTTAAAGACATCAAGGATAAGCTTGATTACCATTGTGACTGTTCTAAAATTCCAATGCAACTTTTATGACAGAAGCAGTATTTTAAAATGAATTATATAAGATATCTCTCAAAGATGTTCCTAGGACAGCTGACACTGGGTTTTTCTTAGATTGTCAACATTATTTTTTACTATTTTTATAGTAGATAAATTCTTATTAGCATTTTCTTACTACCGTATAGTATACTTACCATACATACTATAAATCCATTAATCGTGCTATAATTCAAACTTACAATCTACTTTTGATCTTAAAATAGACCAAAATGGGTAACTTTTGGAACTCTCCTATTTGTAAGACTATGGATTCCTATATCATCTACTCAACCTGAATTCCCAACAGATTCCGAATATGAATGTAAGTTAGTATCACAATATGTCACATTAATGGTGACTGAACTGCTGCCTGACTTATTTGTGGAGCACTCCCTTAAACATTTACTGTACATGGATTTGTTAAGAAAACAAAGAACTTTGAAATATTGTCAGGAATAGAAGTTCAATGGCAAGAATGCCTTCTACATCAGGGCTTTTCAACCAGTGGTACGGGTACCACCTGTGGTACATTGGCACCTGGCAGGTGGTATGCGACCATCCTAGAAAAGTGGTAGTGGGGGAGGGGAATGAGCTGAACCAGTGACAACACCACACAAGCCTGAGCAAGAGACGGCTGGAGCTGCAGGGCTGTCAGGGCTCAGTGGAAGCACCAGGATCAGCACCAGGCTCTAGCTGCACCTCAGTGCACTTTTGTTGAGCCCAGAATAAGCACCGATCGGCTGGAATGTTGCAGCATCTCCAGGGTCTTGTGATTTACATGCAGATGCTTGGCAAATGATTCATATTTATGACAGTGTCCCATGGTCATGTGAAATGACCAAAACCTGCTGCAACCACCCAGCAAAGGGGTGGTGGTGGTGGGTGGGAATAAAAACCAAACACCTCCACCCAACCCCCGCTGCCAATCCTCAACAGAAATGCTCACAAAAATGAAAACCTCGGACAGGAGAAAGAGTGCCGCCGGGTGGGCAGGCAGGTGTCTTGCTCGGCTACAGCTGGGGGGGGGCACTTTTTTCAGTACCTTTGTAACTTTGAACAGTTACTAAGCGAACTGTTGTAAGTCGAGGACTACCTGTACTTCATCACTTTTTTCCTTTTTTTGGTCATCAAGTTTTTAACACCTTGCTAGGTGACTGGTGGTACTCGGATGTTGCCATATCCTAAAAGTGGTACAGTCGGTGAAAAGGTTGAAAAGCCCCGTTCTACAGCACAGAAAACAGCAGAAGGATAGGTTGTTAGTCATGAAGAGCTAAATTGCATATGGTAAGCTGCTTCACAGTCAAAACCCTCTTCCTGTCAAAATAAAACAATGCCAACATCGTGTGATCCATCATGTTCTTGTTAAAGCACATAAAGAACAAGAGGCTCACAGTTGTTATGAAGTGGATATCTGCCAAACTGAAGCGAGATGGTTCCAAGATAATCAGCGAAAAATCATTAGAATAATTTATGTACAGGAAAATAAAGGAATAAAAATAAAAATAATTTAATAATTGAAGTAATCATCAACAGAAAAAAACATAAAAAACAGCATACATATATTTGCATACATATAATGTAACCTCTAATGTCCTATCTCATCTAAGTCTTAATATTTCTTTTAAAAAAATTAATATTATTGCTGTTGTACAAGCTTTACATTTAAGTGTTTAATTTTTTTTTCTTAGTCATTATATTAAATCTTACCTTTTGAATTTTAAAGACTTAAATTCTTGGTAATCTAATAAAGGAGTCATTTCATAAAGATAGGACCTGCTCTTGAAAAGAAACCTCCAATATGGAAACCTCCAAGTAACTTCATCAGTCAAAATAAAAATTAGTTAGGCAGAGAGTCATTGGAATGTACTAACTATTGCTATACCAACTGTAGAGGTTTCTCCCCAAAATGTATTTCAATGTGTCAATGAAGACTGATGAAGTTACTTGGATGAGTAACAAAACGTCTCAGATTAAAACCTTGGTCCAGTTGCCATAATTTAACCTTTTTAGATACTTTTGGCTGGACGATTGAGTCTTCACTGACATATTGAATACATTTTGGGGAGAAACCCCTGCAGTTGGTATGGCAAGAGTTAGTACATTCCAACGATTCTCGGACTCTCTGCCTAACTAATTTTTAATTTTGACTGATGAAGTTACTTGGATGAATAACGAAATGTCTCAGATTAACAATCATTGTTCCAGTTGCCATGATTTAATCTTTTTAGATGAAACCTCCAATATTTTTTAAAATCTTAGGAACACAGGTTGAATATAATTGGTCTACAAATTGGCTCCCTTCATGGCTCTGCCCACATATCCATGGGAGAGTTGGCAGCTGGAGGCACGGGAGTGCGGTCTTCTCCCCTACTGCCAGCCCTGGTATAACTCTTCTATGTGGGTAGAGCCGTGAAGGGGGCCAGGGGGCCGAAACCACCTGCCCAGGGACAATGCAGAGAGCTTACGACCGGCCTCCAGAGCTGCTGCCATTGAAACTATACAGTACTGGTGGCGAATGGGGAGCAGGAAGCATCAGGCGCAGAATCCAAGCAGCAGGCAGAGGAGGAGGTGGCCAGCAGGCAGAGGAGAAGGTGGCCAGCAGGCAGGTGATCTGCGGGGTGGGGTGAAATGGGGGACCGAAAAAAGCCCCTCCAGTGGTTGACACAGCTGTTGCGCAGCGGCGGTGGAGGCCTTTCGGCGTCGCTCCCCCCTGGCTCTGAAATGGCGGAGAGGGACCAGGTAAGGGGACTGAGCCTCCCCTGCCCATCTTCCGTAGTCTGGCAGTCTGGCTCAGGAGGGGAGTGAAAGGAAAGAGGTGAGCAGGCAGCCGGGTCATTGAACAGGCGGGAAGATGTCACCGAGTGGGGAGTGGCCTGCTTGTGGGAGCCCTGGGGTGTGCGGGTACGGGGTGCATGGGGCAGCTCCACCCTCCTCCACCACCTGCCTCGCCTTGTGTGACAGCCCTAGTGCGCAATGTGGCCTCCTGCCCTGTTGCGGCAGCAAGCAACCAGACCGTGGGACACAGTGGGCAGGCTCTTAATTAGAGCTTATTTTGGGGGTAGGGCTTATATTAGACACATGCTAAAAATCATGCTGGGCCTTAT
This sequence comes from Vipera ursinii, assembly GCF_947247035.1. Taxonomy (NCBI): domain Eukaryota; kingdom Metazoa; phylum Chordata; class Lepidosauria; order Squamata; family Viperidae; genus Vipera; species Vipera ursinii. Next base: position 151,372,066 of record NC_139516.1, read on the forward strand.
TTTCTGGGTGGGTCTTATTTTCGGGGAAACACGGTAGCTAGTAGATTAGTTCCCTACAGGGAAATGATGGCATTCCATATCTGGAAAAATCCTGGTGCTTCACTACGCTTACCATCATAGGTGCAGCTTCTAAGCTTATCTGTGTATGGTTGTTGTTCATTTACGCTAACCTCAGTCCAGGGAGCTCCTCTGGAATTTCATTTCTCAGAAACTTCTCAGTAAATCAAGAAGCATCCCAGGATCAGCACACAAAGAAAAGCCATAGAAGGAGGACCCAGTCTAGTATCTTTGTCATCTCTATATTCCAGGGATATATTCCTCTATATTCCACAATCTGGCAAACTGATGCTTAATGTGGACCATCTCCCAAAGAGGTTGATGTTGACCATGATTAAGGTCTGATGTTAATGTTCTGTATCTTCATATTATATTCTCCCTGCTCTAAATTAAAAACAGATCAAGTCTGTAATCCTTGGTAGATGTCAGGCCCATGCTGATGTGGAATAAGACCACGGTAGTCATGGAGACCATGAAATCCCTAACCACTCCAACCATGGAGGTGGACTGTTTTTAGCAGGGACAATCATTCACCAACAGTAACCCCAGCCTTATGTGGAGATAACAGTAATCAAATTGACCATAAATGACCAAAATTAGGAATAATCCCTCTTTTAAAAAATAACATGATAAATACATTTTGTAAAAAAAATTCATTGTATCTGATATTAAGCAGGAGCAGAAGTGAATCCAGATGCATCTTTAAATTGCTTAAGGAATCATTTCAGATAGATTACAGCTTTAACCAGACCACATTGTACATCAGTTTCCACATTATTTTCAAGTTCTCAACCATAACATCTAGTGAAATCAGTTCTACAAGGGCAGATGCATTCACACTAGTATAACATTGTATCTTATATGGCCACAAGTACACAATTAATTCAGTACAAAAATCAGAAATATCAGGAAAGGGTTGATGACTATAATCAATTAATAGCACCATTTTTCATTTACAGAGGCTATTCCAATTTATAAAGTTCCCTGAAATAGTCACATGTATTCATTCTTAATTCTTTGTTATTTCTACACTAGTGCCTCTATTTAATGAAGACCCTGAATAAAAGATTAGTTTAATTCCATTTCTTCCCTTGGAGGGTTTGAATGTAATAAATTGAAGAGATTCAACTGTTCTGTCCTATCAATTATGCCAATGTTTATATTCTGTTGATTACTGGCTAATTAATGGAATTACAACTCCTTCTGAAGGATTAGAAGAACTGAAAATATTACATACACTTAAATTCACTTACTAGAAATGAATATTCTTTTACAGTTTGGCAAAGAAGCTCTTAGTCTTAGAGTCCCATACATTCCCATTTATACCATGTAGCGCAATGGAAGTGGTTGTACATTCAACATCTAAGTTACTAAGAAACCCTTGATTATTATGATAAAATTGCACTAAATTCAATTTAGCTATGTTTTAATAAACCTCCTTGAGTTAAAATTGCACAGAGTGCTGATGTGGTTCCATCCCAGCTACCAATCATTTTGCTGAAGGGAACATGTATACCTGTTTGCTTTTTTTCTGCCCAGTTTGCCCCCATACAATCTGTTAAATGCTAAAGAGGGCTCAATAATTGCTCTAATCAAAAATCCCTTATGGATGAAAACATTAGTGATCTGCAGAATAGTTAATTTCAAATGAGCAACAGGTTGTTTGAGCAGACTGAAAAATTCAAGTGAAGCAATTACCTCTAGATGTATGCTGGCATATTTTCAGACTTTTGGTTCGGATGGATAATATAATACAATTGCTATGAGACACTGGACTAAGTTCACAAAATATCCTTATTATAAAGCACCCCAAGAATTCTAAAACTGCAGAACTATAACGAACAGTTTCATAAAAGTCAACAATGACATTGCACATGTTTGAAGAAGAAAAAAAAAGGAGGAAAAGAACATTGGTGGTTCAGAATTGTAGCGCTCTCTCTCGCTCTCTCTCTCTCTCTCTCTCTCTCTCTCTCTCTCTCTCTCTCACACACACACACACACACACACACACACTTACCATTTCCTGAAGGTAAGAATCCCTTCAAGAAGTTTTTATACTGACTCCCCTTTCCTGAAAGAGTAGCAAAATAACTGTGTCCTACCTAGACATTTATTGTTATGCAAATTACTAAATCAGTGTTCTTTTCAATAAATGTTTAAATAGCAGTAGAACAGGTCTTAGAAAAGATCTTCTGAATTTTTCCACTACAGCCTTTTTATGTATCAGGAATGTTCTCAATCTGACTTTACAGAGACTCCGAGTTTCTATAACTTAAGTACATGGCTCTAAAGATTACTTTAACAACTGCTGCACAAATTCAAAATGATTTGAAATAAAAAAAAATATTTAGAGGAACATAATGGCTGAAACTGATTTCATATTAGATCTGAAAGCCAGGCTAAAGAGACTTTTTTTCAAATTTCTCTAGGTCACACCTAGAAAGGTGATCCCAAAATATGAGATTTATGCTCTTTCTTTTGGATTGGGTGCCCCTATATTCTATCTTATTCTCTTGTCTATATTTCCAATGAAGCTGCTGGTAAGATCATCTTAAAGTCTGAAGTCTCTCTTCCTCTTTAGTTTCTATCTTGAATTTGGAGACATAGTTGAGATCTTGAATTATAGTTACTTGACTGGAAGAACACAAGTAAATTTAATTCCAATAAAATGGAAGTATTTTGGGAAGCCCTGAATTGTATAACTGTACATATATTAAAGAACTTGCATTTTCCTGAAAGACTACATTCCTAACAAAGGGATAATCCTGATCTGCTGTTCTTTACTGTATATGGAATTACATTTTTAAAGGAAATATTTTAACAATCTCTTGTGGTAAATATAGCTTCTTCTAGAAATCACAATTAGCCATTTTTATTCATGCCATGGTCACATGATAATACATTGTACATAAGATTGCCTTTAAGCATGTATGGAAATTTCAACTGATCCAAAATGCAACCACCAATCTTTGGCCAGCATGTAAAATGGAGTATACACATCCAATTTTATATATTTTTCCAGTATATGTTTGTCTTTTTAAGGATTAGCTTAAGGCTACCAGTTGCTTAAGACCAGGAAAAATTAGCTTGTTGAGGCAAATCAATCTGTTCTCTATATTATAATGAAGAAATATAACAATAGCAGGCACTGAGGAAATGCATGTGGGTTACCGTAGTAACTTGCATTCAAGAAGACAATTGCTACCTAAGAAAAATGCAAATACAGTGAGTAATAACTGTATTGTTGTTGGAAAAGGATATTTCAATGAATTTGTCCACTACATTTGTTTATGTAAGAACATGCTATTGCCAATTAAGAAGCACACTATTTATTAAACAAGTGGAAATATTTTGAGCAGTCCTAAAAGTTTATTTTTAAAAACTATATAGCATATACCATAGTTGTTTGTTTTGGTGAAGTAATGACACCCCAAACTATCAAGAGATACATGTCAAACACTCTTATTATTGGTTTTGCCTTAATATTGTAAGTGATCTTGTGAATAATATTAATATGTTAGATTTTAGAATCCTGTACATCATTTCTTAACTCTTAAGAATTTCTTTCACATAGATAATGAAGAAAAATTAATATGGAAACAATAGGTGAGAATTAACCGTGATGCAGAAAACAGGTGCAAACATGAAAATCTCAGGAGGAATACTGCACTGTAAGCGCTAAAACATGTGAATTTAGCAGATTTAGCATCACCGCATGTGTAAAACAAAGCTGATTTACATACAATTTAAATAGAGAAAAAACCCAGTGTGCTTGTATGAGCAACACTTAAGGACAGAATCATTTTAAAATGTGGAACAATTGTCTCATTATCCTAGAAATAAAATGCATCTGCTTCGCAACTACTGTTGTTCATTCACCTTCACAAAAAGAAAAGTTTGGATGGCGGTGTTCAACAGGGTTGGATTGAGAAATGCTCTCTTTCTGAGGGGATACATCACCTTCTCTTCCAGGGCAACAGGCACTGAAGAGGCACTTATCACACCTGAAATACAACTGCTCACACTCACCAGCTACCCAAAAGCACCAGAAAGGGCAGGGATCCAGCCTCAGATAGCCAAAGTCATGCTTGAATTGAATGGAATATTTTATTTGGTCAAGTGTGATTAGACACACAAAGAATTTATCTCCAATACAGAAGCACTCAGTGTACTTGCAACAAAACAGAGAAAATAATAATATAATATAATAATAATAATAATTTTATTTATATACCGCCCTTCTCCCGAAGGACTCAGGGCGGTGAATATAATATAATAGTACCAATAAAAGAGGGAAATAAAGAAGATAATGAAAAGAAATAATAATAATAATAATAATAATAATAATAATAATAATAATAATAATAATAATAAATAAAGGTAAAGGTTCCCCCGCACATGCGTGCTAGTCGTTTCCAACTCTAGGGGCCGGTGCTCATCTCCGTTTCAAAGCCGAAGAGCCAGCGCTTGTCCGAGGACGTCTCCGTGGTCATGTGGCCGGCATGACTAGACGCCAAAGGCGCACGGAATGCTGTTACCTTCCCACCGTAGTGGTCCCTAATTTTCTACTTGCATTTTTACGTGCTTTCGAACTGCTAGGTTGGCAGAAGCTGGGACGAGTAACAGGCGCTCACTCTGTTACGCGGCACTCGAGATTCGACCCGCCAAACTGCCGACCTTCTGATCGACTAGCTCAGCGTCCTAACCCACTGAGCCACCGCGTCCCTAATAATAATACTACAGCCCTATTCTATGGGTCAATATACATATACATTAGACAGAACTGCAAGAATGTAGGTGTTCAATAGAGTGATGGTACAAGGGAAACAGTGTCCTTGTATCTAGTTGTCTCGGCATGCAATACCCTACAGTGCCATTCCAAGGGAAGGAGTTGAAACACTTTGTGTCTAGGTTGTGAGGGGTTTGCAGACATTTTCTTAGCCCTCCTCCTGATCCGCGCAACATACAGGTTTTCTATGGAAGGCAGTTATTTGCAACTATTCTTTCTGCAGTCTTGACTAGCCATTGGAGCCTGCACCTGTCATGTTTGGTTGCTGTGGAAACCAGGCAGTTATAGAAATACAAATGACAGACTTAATAATTCCTCTGTAAAACTGTATCAGCAGCTCCTGGGGCAGTCTGAACTTCTTGAGTTGACGCAGGAAGAACATTCTTTGTTGTGCATTTTAATGATGGTTCTGATGTTAAGTGTCCATTTCAAGTCTTAGGAGATTATAGAACCCAAAAACCTGAAGGACTCTACTGCTGATCCCTTACTGTTGAATATAGTAAGAGGGGGTAAAAATTATCTTATTTTATTCTTTGAAGCTTATCTTCTTCTGTGAAATCCACAATTCAAAACAAAATCCTGATACCCTCATAGAAAGGTACCACTTCCTCAGACAATGTTCATGTGAATAGGAGCAAATTTTCTGGCAAAATCTTAACAGATCCCTCACAGCATCTGCAGAGAGATTATCCTATCTACCCATTTCTACAAAAGGTGAATTACTGAACTAAGCTGCTGGACAACATTCTGCTGATGTAATAGGGCAGAGAACTACGGCTGTTTCGCAGCCATTACAACTAGACAATCTATCTTAAGATGGGTTCTTACCTATGAATTATGGATCACCTGCTCTGGAAAACAAAACCAGAATCCATATCAATTGTTCATTAAAATATAACATGAATTAAGATAACATAAACTACATCATTGATGTATTTTAGAATGCAACCAACTAGATTTTTTAATTCTCTCCTGAATATAGTACAATATACACGTGATTCTGAGGACACAATGAAATCCTTGATTCAGTACTCTGATTTGCAGATACACATATGTTTTCAAAAGTCAGATATGGTAGTGTAATCTGCATGTGCCACAGGATTAGTAATAAAAATCCTTTCAATATAGGAACATGACAATAAGAAAAATGTGGATTAACCAAATCTGATAGCATTCCTGATCACTGAATTTGTTGTTGTTAGCTGCAAAGTCATGTCCAACCCATCGCGACCCTATGGACAACAATCGTCCAGGTCTTCCTGTCCTCAACCATCTTCTGGAGTCCATTTAAGCTCACGCCTACTGCTTCAGTGACTCCATTCAGCCACCTCATTCTCTGTCGTCCCCTTCTTCTGAACGCTGCAGTCCTTATCTTGTATTTGCTTTATTGCTAAAGTGAAGGGTGATAAGTTTGTGTGTGTGGGTAACTAAATAAGTGGGACTAAACATTGCTAGGTTCTGGACACAGTTTAAAAGTGACCTGACAAGCCAGATCAGCCATCTGGTTGGGCTTGTTTGTTTTTGTTGTCATCTAAGTAGTTGAATGGAGGCCCTCTGATTGCTGCTATTGTACCAATGTCCTGGCTTCCCTATTTTAAAGTGCTCGATTCTGTGGCCTAGTTGTAGGTGGAGTGAAAGACTTTAAGACACTTCCTCTGGCTGTGTGATCAGAGGCCTCGTGAGGGTTCATGGTACCACAGCAACCATGGACTTCATCCAAGTCATCGGAGCAGTGGTAATGTGAGAGGTGCTAACATCAGCCCTTGTCACATTACCTTACAAGTTTTCCTAGTTTCTCCCTGCCACAGGGAGGTAGGACTCATTTCACTGGTCCACCCTTAGTATCTGTTGGGTTTCAGAGGTTTTTCTGAGGTTCTGATGCACTGTTTGGTTAAGGCCTTCACTGTCACTTGGATTGAGAGTATGAAAACAGCCTAGGATTGGATTGTTCTTATATGGCTTCTCCCTATTTCTGGATTCTGTAGAGTCTCTTGGTTTTCAGAATAAGTCCAGGAAATCAAATACCTAAGAACACCTAATGCCTTGCTGGAGCAAGGTAAAGTATGAATCTAGCCAAAACCAGATAACAGTCTAAGTAAAGGATTACTATATGCTGATAAGAGCAGCAAAGAGCAGAGTATTGTTACAGCATGAGAGCAGCGGTTAGAATGCAGTATTGCAGGCTAACTCACTGCTCATTCCAGGAGTTCGATCCTGACTGGCTCAAGATTGACTCAGCTTTCCATCCTTCTGAGGTTGGTAAAATGAGGACCCAGATTGTTGGGGGCAATACATTGACTCTGTAAACCGCTTAGAGAGGGCTGTAAAGCACTGTGAAGCGGTATATAAGTCTAAGTGCTTTTGCTATTGTTATGAGAAGAAAAAGCCTTACATAAACCCCCTTTCTCTATTATGTCAACTTTATGCAAGGAAATAGAAAGGAAATTCATTACGAGAACACATATAACGCACGGAACACACAGTCAAAACAGCAACACTTAATGCCCCCAAAAACGTTCCTTTTTTAAAATTAGGTTTTGGGTACAGGAAAAATCCCGTTTAAACTATCATCAAGCCCCCTATAGGTGAAATAAATTAGATGGACAAACATATGGGCACTTTGAGTAACACAACCTTCTAGAAATTTCTGCTAGATTAGAACACTCCCCAGTGGGTTTATAAATTGATCCATTCTGCCTCTAGAAAAAATAAGTCTATGGCTAAATCTGCCAGCAAGAAAAATTCCCTTCTTTTTGTGATTACATAGTGAAGAACCTTTTCTCTTTTGAATTTTTCTTGGATGAAGCAGCTAACTATAAAGAAGAAAAGAAGACTAAACCCTGTCCCCAAATTGAAATTGTCGAGGATGCAAGAAGGAATCAAATCCACTGGTATTTTAGGTAGGGTCAATAACTAAGCAAAGTGGTTTTAGGATTAAGTTTTAACTTAATACTAACCATGGTTTTAAGTTTTTAAGTTTTTTGAAGATGTGGTTCCCATCTTCAAAAAAAGGGGAAAAAACAAATCTAGGAAACTATAGACCAATCAGGGATGGAGGCTAAAACATAGAAAGAATTGTTGCAGGAATCGGATAGGTCTGGTGATGATGATAACTTTATTGTCACTTTGAATGTACACCAATCGGCATACATCAAAATGAAATTTCGTTGCATACAGCTCTCAAAGGGTCACCACCTCCGATATATACTCCTTGTTCGTGGCCCGAACAAATTTCACATTGTCTATTTTAGTCTCTAGGGAGTGAACGATGGCACACAGGACAGATGGAAATGGGGCTCCATGTGGATTAGCCCTCAAATTCGCTTGTATTCTGACAACCTCGCCTTCTTTCCTTTTTCTGATCCTGACTCTTCCACCTTTTCCTTTAAGAGGCCTTGCTTCTTTCACCCCTGGAGCACGCTGCTGTCACCGCCACCAACTCCTCCAAAAGCCTCTCTCTCTTCCTCTGGGCCTGCCGACAGCCTCATCCAGTTCCTTTGCTCCATAAGCTCCAGGTCCTCTCCTCCTCTGCCTCCTCTGGAAACAGCCCTGATTTGCAGTAGAATCCATCACTGGGCCAGCAGTCAGATCTTGCTGCTGGTAGAACAAATTCAAACAGCGCCAACGACTTTTAACGGTCTCACCAACAGTTCCAAAACAACTAGAAACTCGCCAGGCCAGCAAAGTCTAGTGAAAAGAAGGACTCGGGTGACATGATAGTGTGTTCAAATATTTGAGGGGCTGTCACAAAGAAGAGGTGGTCAACCTCTTTTTAAAAGCACCACAATGCAAGACAAGAAACAATGGTTTGAAACTACCCAAGGAGAGAAGCAACCTAGAACTAACTTTCCTGATAGTGAGAATAATCAACCAGCGGAATGGTTTGCATTTAGAAGGGGTATTTAGTAAGAATGTCTCCCCTAAACAGGAAAGTAAGGAACAGCCCATTTACTGCACTCCATCAAATACACTTTTTTTCTCAGATCTAAAAAATATAGCCCATAACAACATGCGTTTTTAATGGGCTTAAATCACAAAAGGAAAATTCCATTTTTTGTTGTGATTACTTTCTGCTGGATAATCTTTTAAGTAATGAAACTGAGCAAATTTGACTACTATATAACTCAAGGGTAGTTCATACCAGAACACTGATTCAACTTTGGTACACTTGCTCATTGGCAGCACTGTTATATGGACAAATCTAAGACAAACCAGGAAGTCACATTTTAACCAAATACATTGTGCAAATCCTGTCTTCACCAGTTAATACAATTGCCTTGCTCACACAACACATTTCTTTGGTTTTATTTAGCTACTGTGTTTTATTAACTACAGTTATACAGTACAGTTCGGTGTATTATTAACACAACCATTGGTTGGATTCATAAATCATATTAATCCTTACTAAGGTTTCTTTGATTTTTGCTAGAACTGTATGAACTCAGGCATTTTAGCTTATGGTGTAGACCAGGGGTGACAAACTGCTGCCCCACGGGCTGGATGCATCATAGCGAAACCACGCCCACCCAATTGCTGGCAATGGCAAAAAAGACGTGATACGTCGCGACACATCATGTGATGTTGCGAGTTTGACACACCTGATGTAGACTATCTTTAGCAAAATATATGTAAGCAAATAATGGCTTAGCATTTGAGACTAGAACCAATTTTGGTTTATGACAGTGGCAGATGATTTACTGCCCATAGACACCAACGTGCTTGTGAGTATGTGCTCTTGGAGTCATCAGATTCTAGGCCTCAGTTACTTAAATCTACTTTTTGGTAACTGGATGACTTGTAACTGGCCACTTCATTGGACAGCCAATATCTAAGAACACCCAAAACATTCTCTCCAACTTCTAAATCTGTCCAGTGATATGAAATGGTTGGGCACCTTTGTTAATTAATCTTCATCAACCAGGTCTCCTTCCAATGTGTCCGGACAAGAAGTTCCAACACTCCCTCCCTGAAAAAGTCAGTTATAGTCTCAACATACTGTATACAGAATGCACAAGATGGAAAGAGGCCAAGGAAAACATGCTGTACTAGAGTCAGTATGTCATATCACACTGTATATAATTATTTTAAAAGGAAGAAATAGACATTTTCTTTATAACATGATGCCTTTCAGCTACCCAAAGAAATGCTCTGTCTCTTATACTGCTTGATAGTTTAAATTTCATTGTAGAATTATGGCTAGAGAAGAACATATTGACATAATTTGACATTAATTTTGGCTAGGTGGGGATAGATAGTAAATTCTCTTCCAAATCACCTTACCAAATATAGCAGCAACCACACCACTCTCCCTGTACTTAAAAAGCTACAAAGAAATGTGTGTACTCAGATTATGGCTGAAGCAACAGCAGAGGAGGAAAGGGAAAAAAAAGTTAGCATTAAAGCTATTTTCTTGGCACTTTGGGAAACCATCCTCACTTGAAACATATCTCTGCTTTGTTTCCTTAGAAAATCTGCTTCTGAATTCAGTGGGCAGTGGGCAAATTACAATGACAATGGTCCTGTTCATTTTCTTAAACAAACACACACACACACAAACTATAAATGAATAAACTAGCCATAATTAAATAACACAAAAGTACTTCAAGATACACATTATGAAAAAATGGTGGAAAGTGGAACGATAGACAGACATAGAACTGTATCCAGTACAATAACGTCACATAAATATTTCTTCCAAGTCAGCAAAGGCATTTTGTCAGAATAGAATGATAACACTCACATGCTTATATGAGTTTATATTAGAAATTGGTGTGAGTGTATGAAAGGATTTTATCCATCTCCTAAATTTGCAGGCCAGAACATAAGAAACCTAAAAACTAATTACGGTAGCTTGATTTGGAAATTATTTTGTCAAATTGTACTAAAAATGTGTAATGCTGCAATGGATTTCTTTACCTTCTTTCATATCCTATGGATTTTCTGCTAATAATAACAGGCTCTCATGAGGTATTGTGTGTCTATTCTACGAATTTCAAAAAACAAAAAATAGGAACTATCAGTCACATTTATTCTAAAGTTGAAGCAGTTAAAATTTCCTCTTAAAATAAGGTGCATTGCAGGCTAAAACATCAACTGACTTTATAAATGCAGTTACTGACTTTGCTATTGGAAAAAATATATCAAAACTGAAAATATTATTTTGATTAATACCCATGAAATCAATTTCCCCTTATGTGGTACATGTGCCTTTTCAGGCACAAGGACAGAGACGGGCTACCTAGCATTTTATATGAAAAAGTAACTTTGCGTATGTCTTTTCACATCACTGACTACTTACATTATAAATGTTTTGAACAGCTGTTATACACAAACGTACAGAAATGATGCTATCCAAACACTAGAGAGAATTACAATTATGCTGTATTTGATAGGCAACCTTTTCAATTGTTTTGCAATTAACTGAATGACTTCTCAATCTGCAAAATATAGTGCTGTTGATGTGAAATGCCATTTGAACATTCTTCATTGATCACAATATTTTCACAGGCGAATGTTTTGGTAAGCAATTCACATCTGAGCATCACAAAAATCAGTACCGTGCCAAAACATGCGGAAATAACTTTGACACAAAATACCATGACAGTATATAGCTGCACACCGAGCGCTAACAATATTGAAAAGGAACGAGAAACAGTCCACGTGACAGAGAAAAACTAAACAAAGGGGGAAACGTCACTCACCTAAATGTACTGATCCACACTCATAGTATGGTGGTTGAAAACAATGGATTGCAAACCCCAATTTCCTCTTCGACTTTTGACTGTCATAAAAAACAGAAGACTAGCTTTGCTTGCACTGCTGTCTCTCCTATGCAGCTAATCCAGGCCGAATGTTCCTCATTTAAAGGGAGAAAAGGACTACCATACTGTGGAAGGGGGATGGAGGGGAGAGGGAGAGGGGGGGAGAGAGAGTGAGAGTGCAGCAGCAGCAGCTACCAGCTTGTGCTCAATCAGTAGCTGCTCTGACTCACTCTGCTGCCAGCAGAAGCATCAGGACTTCTGTTTCCCTGGTAAAGTTACAGTACAGAGAAGAAAGAATGTGTGTGCGTGGAGTGTGAGGCTGTTGCACCGTCTGACTCCAGCATCATCTGTGCGGAGAGTTCAAGGATCAGTGAAACAGCTGTTTGTCAAGAGACTTAACTAGCTACTCTACGGCGAGAAGATCTTTTCCTTATCCCTGCATTTGATCACTCTAACATTCTTGTTTCCTCTACAAATATTTAGGTAATGCAAGTCCCCCATAGCTTACTGGAGCCTGGAGTTTATTTTTTACACTGTGCTAGAGGGGATGCCACAGAAAGCCAACAAGTTTAATTTCCAACACAAGCAGTGTTACAGCAGCAATCCCAAGCCTTTTTTTGTGTGTCTTGTGGTGTCTGAGTTGGGGCGAACTTTGTGGTGGCGGAAGCACGATGTTGAGCATGCATCATATTTATCTTCGGATGCAATTCCCAAAAAATGTATAGCAGTTTAATTCAATCAATGGATTAAAATATGTTCTAAGCTACAAAAACAGCCTGTTTGTCTGGCTCTGCCAACTGGCATGAGGCTGTCTAAGTGATACTCGGAACTTATACCAGAGAAACTAAAATACAAAAGCACTAAAGCATTGATCAGAAAACCAATGACTACCTCATTCCTTCCATGCATTTTAAATGTGTCAAAAAGTGAATGGTACACATCTTTGAGCCCACTGTAGTAAGAGTTTTATGTACGTATGTATATATGTACGTATGTAGTGTCCTGCCTGACCACATTATCTGACTATAGAAGTGCTCAACACTACTTTACTACTAGTAAAGAATGAATATTTCCTTTCCTCCAGCAATATCCTGCCATTATAATCTCATGTTTGCTCATGAAAGAAGAGATCACAGCCTAATCCTAAATTTCTAAACATCATTTGCATTAGAAAAAAGAAGTTAAAGGTGGCTTGTTTTATCCAATAACTATATACAAACCATACTATCAGAATTTTGGCTGATCTGACAAGAAAATAGATCCCATTTTTAATTTGTTAATTGAGTACCTTATCTTATACATCTGCGCTGTAAATTCTACAATGTGCATAAACTTTTCATGAAGTGCATATTCTGAGATAAATTCTATAACGGTACTGCTAATACTTATCTTTATGCCATCTAACGTATGACCTATAAGCTGTTCTTGGGTAGACTTTCCAGTACCAAGTGTAGAGCTGTCTTTTGTTTCTGTCATTCCTAGTGTTGCACTTGGAAATGACATAAAAATGATAATTACCCTATTACACAAATGATAAAAATTATGCCAACTGCATACCATTTAATGAGCCTAAAGAAATGCAATAGAGACCCTTTCTCCAACCTAATCCATTAAATGAAGGTTTTATTGTATTTGTTTGCCCTGCGTTTGAACAAATTTGTTTCACATTATCTCTTCAATACTGGAGAAGGCAACATGGTGGATGAAGCCTTCCGATCTATGCCCTGCTTTTCCATGAAAATGTAGGCCAGATCTTTCATTGCAAAGCTCCATCCACCATCTTGTCAATTCTGTCTGCCCCACATACTCCTCTGTTCTTCTATCCTTATGAAATTATATCCTCTACTGAGGAGTAATTCGCTACTGTATAAAAATCAGATCATTGACAATACTATCAAATGTCAGTGAAAGAACAAATACAAGAATAAAATTTGCCCTAAAGCACTTGAAAGAAAGTAAGACTGCCAAAGTCAATCTGGATTTTAAGAAATGGGGGCGGGGGGGGCTTTAAATTTAATTTTGCTTTATTAAGTATTTTGTATTAGAAAATTTTATCATATAGTATGTTATTTAGTTATATGGATGTATGGCTTCTCTCTAATGTATTAATGAGCCAAGCTAGCAAGCCATTATGGAAAGCTCAACTTCTCCTTGCACATCTATCTTGGCCACACACCTGACAAGCTCACTACCCAAACGTCATATTCTTTAAATTCAGTTCTGATTTCTATTACCGGCTGTCATCTAGAATAAGATATATTTTAAGGTATATTTTAACATGGACTGCGGTTGATAAAAACATGATCATTCTGATTGAAAAGGCAAGCTCACTTTTCTATGCCCCACAGGCACTGGTTTTCCAGCTCTATAGCCTTGCAAATAATGCATTTATGATGAGAGTCATTTGTAGTGCTGTCTCCCTTCCCCCTCCTTTTTCATGGCAGAAGGCAAGAACTCACAAGAGGGCTTCACAGAACTGCACATTCCCATTTCTCCTAACGCTTAGCAACCAGAGCAAGAGGATTCTTTTGTGTGTGTGTGTGTGTGTGTGTGTGTGTGTGTGTGTGTGTGATCTGTACTAGTATAACTGCACATGAATGATTGATTTCTGGAAAGCAGTTATGTTTTAAAATTAAAAAATGGGAGATGTCCAAAGATGATCTGTGCAACCATACTCCTGAGATCTATTTATAAATATATTCTTAGGTTTTGTTTTCCCTGTTCTTCTGTGTTTAAATATAAATGTACAAGGCAATTTTGAATGGAGACGTAAGTATGTCTCAGCATCAGGGAAATTATAAGTCAGGGCCATGTGTATCTAAATCACATATTCAAAGCATTGTAAATAATATTACAGGTAAGATAACTACATACTTAAATCTGTAGCTTCTCAGATGTGTAATTATAACTCATCCAGTAGTGCAAATTTTTATTTTGTCATCTGGATATTTTGTCTGGAAATTATTGGTCTTCTCAAACATAATTTGGAAAAAGTTTGTAGCTATTTACTTACTTACATACGGTATCTTTATAAACCCACTTCACAAGACTCTGTGCAGTTTATAAGAATCTTAAAATAGAATCTAATATAAGCCCCAAAATCCATCACCTCAAATCACTTACAAAACAGTTATATCAAAATACAAAATTATAATAAACAATATCAATGGCAGCCTGGTTTAGCTGTAAAAGTCTAAAAGAAAAAGAAAATAATCCTACCCATCAGTGAATCCAAAATGCCTTCCAAAAACTCAATCACATCAAATCATTTTGATGATGGCCCTTTAAAAGGCCAAGAAAGAACCTTGCAGGAGGAGAATGACGGAAGACAAGGTGTTTATCACAAAGAATTCACCAGAGAAAAATTGCCTTGATTTCAGTAAGTGGGTGGATCCCAAGCATCTCCTCCCTGGAAACAAATCCAGAAAGGCAGAATCCACTAGGACAGGGGTAGGCAACCTCGGCTCTTTTATGACTCATGGACTTCAACTCCCAGAATTCCTGTATGCTGACTCAGGAATTCTGGGAGTTGAAGTCCATGAATCATAAAAGAGCCGAGGTTGCCTACCCCTGCACTAGGAGGTGATGATCACTAACATTGCTGAAATAAAGCCATGAGAAGTTTTATACCTCAAAACCAGCATTCTGAAATAAGACTCAGAATTCTGTAACAAACAAATTGACTTAAAAAACCCTCTAAGGTCTTAATGAAGGCTAATACTTGAAACCGAGGTGAAAAACCTGATTAAATAATATTAAATAGCATCATTCACTTTTACTATTCTGAAATAACTAGCTTTATTTTCTTTGCTCATGTACACAGTGATGTATTCTTTTTTTATATAATAATTGTATTACACATTACATATAAAAGAACTGACAACTGTAAAATAAATGAATAAAAATTAGAAAAAATGGAAGGGAAAAAAATTAAAGAAATAACTTCCCTTTCATAACAATAAGTAACAAACATTTTAGTAACTGTCCAATGTTAAAATATTTTGTTCCATCCTGTTATTACTAGGTCAAATTTAAGTACTCTTCTTATTTAATTGTAATCTTTAATTCCTTATGGTTTCCTCTAGTAGCCAACCTGTAAAATCCCATCCTTTTTTTTTTAAAGTATTGAAATAACAGCATTTTCTCACGGAAACGATTCTCACAATTACTTTCAAAATCTTATTTCAAATCCATTAGTCCATCTATAACTTTCCAAAATCAACACTCTAGTGCCCCACCCAATTTGCTGTTTATTTGAAGAATGGATTTCAGTGGAATCTCTTCCAAATGGAAAGGCTTTGGATTTGTAGCCAGAATGATTCCAGGAAAATTCCGTCCTTGACTCTGAACAGGGCTGGGCTCCCTATTGGGGAATCCTTCTGAATCACAGCACCTGCTTTGGGAGGACATGGAACCTATGGCTAAAAGGGTTTACATATAGTTACACCCTGTGTGACAGTTGCAACTTTTTCAATTAGGAGAGACCACTCACAGTTACTCCTGTTCTAGTCACCTCCCAACTGGATTACTGCAATGTGCTCTATGCATTTTCAAAAAAACCCAAACATTTTGAAAGATAAAGCTGGTGCGAAATGCAATGGTTTGGACAATGACAGATACACCTCAATATATTATTGCTTGACATTTGGGTGACTGGGTAACCTCATTGCTTTGGCAACTGCACTGGTTATTAGTCAACTGCCAAGTCCAATTCAAGGTGCTGAATGTTATCTTTAAGGTCCTACGTAACTCAGACATGGTTATCTGAAGATCCATCTTTTTCTGTATCCAACTGCCTATCCAACTAGTTCAAACAAAGCCCATGGGATTGAAACTTTGGAAGTGGGCATTCTCAATGGCTGTCTCTGTTCTTTAGAACTTCTTCCCAGTAGGGATGGAGTCATCTTTATTCCTCCTAAGCTCCGGGAAAAGTTTTGAAGTTCTACTATATTGCAGAGGAGAAAGGTGATCTTTGAGTGGGATTCGTGCCTTATAGGATTTGTTGGTGTTTGTTTGTTTCAAATGTTATGCTTATACATGCATATGGTCTCTTGGGATATTTTAGGTCTTTATTGATAATTATCTAGAGTCTGCAAGAATGTACAGCAAACAAAAGTGTAAATAAATAAATAGAAACAAGGCTAATAGAGCACTGCTAATGTTGCAACTAGCAAATCTGGAGTCTTGCTTAAATAAAATATGCTAACTGAACCTGCACAAACGTAACTGTACTTTATGAGACTGGCTTTATTTTATTAGAAAAGAAATGGATATAGGAAGATTGTCAGACCTGGATAACTAAAGCAGCATGTATAACATAATCACCAAAGCCAATACTCAACGCTTAGTAAAATAATACTCTCCCTCCTTGTGATCTGTGTAAGCTATATAAAGTAAGGCCACAACATTTTGTCTGACTAAACTGGTATGTATGAGATGACTTCTTTATCAATATATGTCTGGAAATATTAGTGTGGGTGGATAAATAGAGATTGGAGACAGGAAGCAGATTTGCAGACAGTTAAAGAAGATATGAAATATCCTCATGGTGTGTGCATTCATTCCAATGTCATGTCTAATGAACAGGTTTTGCAGATCTTTGTTGTCCTTTAAGTATCATAAAATCTGACAGATTAGATAAATTAGACAGATTAGATAGATTAATTTTTATGATCACACAAACAGTGTGAAGTCAATTGTTCCTATACTGTTTTTAAGGTGTAAGTCATTTACAAACTGCAACTATTTAGCTCACAAAGAAAAGTAAAGATGATGATAAACACTTTTTGTCATTTCAGCTGCATGAATCTCTGCAATAAGAGCTGTTACATGGCAAAATGAAATCTAACTATGAAAGCTATTTCAATTGTTGAGTTATAATGCCTATAGAGAGTCTCAGAAATCCAGGTCATAGTTGTTCCAAAGATGCTTTTCCACAAGTCAACTAGACTTTGTTTTTCTTTGAAGACCTCTCATCCAAGAAGCTTCTTTAGTTCTGACAGGATGGTGGGGAATTGAAAGATTTATACTCCTGAAGACAGCTGTTCATTTGCATTCTTTTAGCGAGTTGTTAAAGCTACCTGGAAGTCTATCTGTGTCATCAGGGTCACCTGAGTAGTGCAAATGGGTGTGAAGCCTTCTTGGAACTGCTGAAAGGACTGTGTTGTACACTAGAGATAGATGATATCGTATCCTTCCTCCTCTGTTGAGAGGGGGCTGTTCAATTTTGACATAGATGGCCTCTTCGACCCCTTTCAAACCAGCAGTCCTCTCTGTCCAAAATGTGGCCTTTGTCTTTTAAATGCAGATGGACTGCTGTATCTTGTCCTGCTGGGTTTGTTCCCCTAGCCCAGGGGTAGGCAACCTCGGCTCTTTTATGACTCATGGACTTCAACTCCCAGAATTCCTGAGTCAGCTATGCTGACTCAGGAATTCTGGGAGTTGAAGTCCATGAGTCATAAAAGAGCCGAGGTTGCCTACCCCTGCCCTAGCCTATGGGATACAAACATCTATCTCCAGTCTACAACACAGTACTTTCAGCAGTTCCAAGAAGGCTCCACACCCATTTGCACTTCTCAGGTGACCCTGATGACACAGATAAACCTCCAGGTGGCTTCAACCATTTTCTAAAAGAATGCAAATGACCAGCTGTCTGCAAGGTGTATAAATACTTCCATTCCCCACCATCCAGTCAGAGCTGAAGAAGCTACTTGGATGAGAAGTGAAATGTCTTCAAAGAAAAACAAGAAAGTCTAGTTGCCTCGTGAAAAAGCACCTTTGGGATAACTATGACCTGGATGACTGAGAATCTCCATAGGCATTTCTGAATGAAAATGGTATGGGAAAAAGTATGCAAAAACATCTGTACCAGTATTGCTTTGCCTTTTTGTCAAAAAGTAGGCTGTATTGAACAATAAAATGTTTAGATTTTATCACATGCCGTTTCCCTAGTTTCTTCAGAACGGTCATATTTGGAACAAACCATTTTCTTAAACCATTTAATCTTAAACCAGCATCCTTTGTCTTGAAGCACATACTGCTCCTGAGAACCAAAGCAATTCAGTATACCAAATATTATACTCAACATGGCTTGTTAAACTAACAGACCAATTTCTGTGAAGTAAATATATTGTTTATTATTCCCTTACGAAAGTGGAAAAGGGACAACACACTCTTAGGAATGTATTTTCTTCTGAACTTTTTTTCCTAGTACTTTATCACTGGTACAACTATTATTTTCTCAGAATCCAAAATTTCAAGTATTTTAGAATACATTAACAATGGCTGAAAATATGCTGTGTCAGTGTGTGGTGATGGTGATTCAAGAAGCAGATACTTGTTTAGGAGCAAGTTAGGACTTCGTCCCGAAATCCATTTTAATTTCTAGTGACTAGTGAAATACAGATTTGAGTGATGAAAATGGAATATGCAGGAACACTGAAATTCTAATGAAATACTTCTGAATTTTCTTCAAATAATCCTATATAGCAAGATTTCTACTTGCACTGAACATTCCTATTACAACATAGAATGTAATGGTTCAGAGGGAAGATAGATGGGAAGAATTAATTGCAAAAGCAGATTACTAGAATTTGTCCTCAGTTGCAGAAATTTGCCATCTCTTTACTTCCTCTTGCATACAGGAAGAAGATAGAAAGGAAGAATCCCCTAATGATGCAACTGAATATGAGAACATCATTGCAATTTAAGTAAAATATATTGCACTTATATTTTGGGGAACACACCCTACCACGTACAAAATACTTGAAGAAATTCTTTTATTTTACCCCAGATTCAATACAAGAATGATTTTTTATGTACACAGTTACATATGGTTGGTATTTTTATAAAAGTTCTTCCATTTTTGACATTTTCATAGAAGTACTTCCATTTTCACCATTTACTATTTGGAATGGAATATTTGAAGAACAGACAGCCTTCCTTAAGTGGTAAGGAAATTATATAAATTTTCCAAGTTCAAAGAGTTTTAAGTTAGCATTTTAACAAATGAATTTTAGTAGACATTGTTTGAAGCATGAAGCCACAAATTTAACTGGTTGAACATCAGTAATGTCATTTATATACATTTTTATCTTCATTTCTAGTCACTCTCTTGAGCCAAATCCTCTTCTGAACTTCCTTTCCTGGATGTTTTTCTTTTGTACATCTTTTCTATTATTTTCTGCCCGTTGCTCTTCATTTGCCTCTTGAAAAAAGTACTCATCTATACTGTAAATTAGTTCACATACAACATTAAGTCAAATGTGGTTGTTTGATTTAGCTAATGTGTAGCAAAATGAATCAGATGATTTATTTATTTTTAATTCCATTTATATCCCGCCCTTCTCCGAAGACTCAGGGCGGCTTACAAGCTTAGCAGTAGCCTTCATTCTATGTATATGCCTGCTTGTTAGGGCTTTCACACACACACCCAAGCGGCATTATTACAAAGTCATTATTACAAAGTTGGCATTATTACAAAGTCATTTATTCTGGCAAGCAGTAGTTTGGTTACCACCTTCACCACAAAATCTTGGTATGGAGGAAGGAAGGGAAGAAGGAAATTGTTTTGTTTTTTTTTAAAAATGTACACGTTTCTATAATTCTTGTGAAGAAATACTGAAAACTTATTTAAATTAATTTTCAAAGGCATTAATTATTTCCATCAAACAAGTGACTGGAACCTTTGGGGTATTAACAAACTGCACCTCAGTATTTGCTTAAGTACTGTATATTCAATGAAAAACACAGAATACCTGTGTTTACAACAGTACACTGAACCAGTATATTATACTGGAAAATAGTATCCCCACAAAATTTCCAGCTACAAAAAGTAGAATGTATATAAAAACCTGATACTTTGAACGAGCAAATGCAAATTTTTTCAACACATTTTTATAGATATGGAAGGTGCTCTGAGTTGAAGAGGTGCAAATTACTTACACGATAGCAGAAAAATACAGGTGCTTACAACAAGAATTAAAATACTACTCTTCTTAAAAGTAGAACATTACTTAGTAACCTCATTCTGTCAAAGTAAATAAATCCAGCAAGTTATCTCCTGTAGTTTCTTTAACTCTTGATGTGCAAATATTTGCATCTCTGCCATTTGCTGCTGTTTTGAGGATCACACACAATTTGGATAAGGGTGAATTCAGCTTCTGAAAGAAGGCCTAGCACATCCAGAAATTGCCTTGCAAAGGGCCAAACCAGATGCCCCTCATCAGCAGAAGGAAAATGATGGCAAAAATCAGATGGGGAGAGCAGGGCTGGCAAAGGCAGCAGAGTACAGTGTAGCCAAAAGGGCAGAGATGGGGGATGGAGATGCAGAGGAGGCACTCTATTACTTTACTGAGGCTTGAGGCTGGAGAGAACTACCCAGGATTGGCTTCCATCAGGGTGAGTCCTCACTTAACAACCAAATGGGATTTGGTTAACAGGAGTATTCAGGAATGCTGGAATTGCTGTCCCTAAGTCCGGGCCGTGACCTGTTCGAAACCGGGCCGTGCATGTGATGGGCAAATGCACATTCACGCAGTTCCACTCGCAAGAGTGGCAGGCAAGCGCACAGACAAAGCTCTACTCGCGCAAGCAGAGGGCCCTTATGCTCACACACAAAGCAAGCGGAGGGCACTTGAGTGTAGAGCGCTTGTGCGTGCTTGTGTGCGAAGTTCCATATGCGCGAGTAGAGGGTGCACCCACCCGCCGCTCAAACCAATGGAGCTGTGTGTGAGCGCATGTGCTTGCCACTCACACCCACCCACCCACTGTACCGGCCAGGCAGCCAAGCAGGAAAGGTTGGGGGCCACTGCCCTAAGAGATATGGTTATGTGACATCTCACTTTATGACTGCATTGTTTAGAAATGAAAATTCTGGTCCCAATTACTATTGTTAACCAAGGACTGACCTGTACAGTGAAGTAGTATACATATTTTATAAATATGTTATCTTTATTTTTATAAACATATTGTAAAAATAAATCTCCATCAGTGCTCATTATTCCAGTTCACACACCCCTTGGTCTTCTAGTAAGCTTGCTGTTAAGAGTCCACAAAATCTATGCTACAGGAGGTGTAACAAATGTCCTGCTGGTTGTAATGTTCATCAATGAGGACATGAAAATAACATGCATGTTGCCTCTGATTTTATAATATACCTGAGCAAAACACTGCAGCGGTCTAAAAACTCTACGCCACTTCTTAATTCATGTTCTCCCAAGGTAAGAAAGTTCTGAGAAACCCACAACTGCATTATCCCTGCACTTGCTTTGGTGTTCACCCATATGCTTCATACAATTTTGCTTTTCGTAAGAGTTTCCAGGATATCATTTTTTGAATTGAAGTCTCATTTTAAATTTAATTTATCTAACACAAATGTTTAACATCTATACAAGCAAAGCCAGACATTATTTATGTAAGAGTTATCTACATACATTTTTTTCCTCTAAGGGGAAATATATAAACAAGTTAGTTGTGTGGTACTAGCTCAATAAAATAAATGAGAAACTGATGATAAAAGGTAGCAGCATGATTGTCTAAGACCTGACCAACTGTTCATGACCGACTTAAAATTTCAACTGGGAGGTGAACATTAAATTTTATACATGCTGACAGTTCAGAGAGCAAAAGATGATAAACTATCAATATTATATCCATTGTCTTTATTTTTGTAATTTATCTGAAAATTTATGTCTTTCATTCTGAAACTGAAGAGACGTGATTAACAAGTTGCTTAAAAGAACTGTATTGAAACTTCTGTAATTCTTTTTATCTGTCTGCTGAAAATGAAAACTGCATTAGTGCAAGAGTTACAACTAGAGTTGCTGAAATAGTTTGTTGACTGCAATTACAGATAGTTCATATTAATATAATTACTGTGTAACGTAATTATAATTGAATTGGGATTATAAATTAAGCTGCAATCTTGTGTAGACTTAATAGAGAAAAACTCCATTGGGTCCTACTTCTGAGTGAATACTTCTTTGCAAAAATATTTTCAGAGCTCATTCCTGTACTTAATACAAATCTAATTTATTGTTATGCATATTCTTCTAGCACTTCATTTAACCAAGACAACTTCTCTTTGTGAAGGGTTTATCCTTATCTTTCTGATACTCAACATCTGGACCTTTAAGAAATCAATAATATGCCATCAACCTATGACCAGCATGTAACAGCTAAAAGAACAATGTTATAGGATGTAATTTACCTTCACAGATGGTATCATCTGCTTCATCAAGCACAAATGGATCTTCTTCCAAATGCATCATGATCATGAATAAACTGAACAGCTACTGAATGTTTGGGATGTTTTCAGTACTACAACAGATCTACTTCCTTGCATCAGCTCCTTCTCTGCTGTTGGCTATAACAGCTTTCTCAACACTATTAGAGCAGTCTCATTTACATACATATGGTAGTTTCTGCTTTCTTTTCCCCTTTTCTGTAGCTTTTGAGACTTGAAGTGACTTATTTCCTCTAATGCTAAGAATACAAACCCCAGGATTTAGAATGCAGAATGAATCCATTTCACTGCTAATCCACTTCTAAAAGACTCTAGTCTAAAGAGCTCTGTTACAAAATTAGCACATTATTAAAAAGAGAAAGAAGAATGGCTATATTAATTTGCTGTTTCTTTTAAATTAGAAATATTTCACCCCACAAATCTGTAAAGTTTAAATGTTATCAAATATATAACCTTATATATAAAACTGTCTCATAACTATTGTTATATAAAAAAGTTTTCAACCTGAGATATAACTTGCAGTATACATGTAAACCTTTATGTATAAACAGTCTGCAGTTTATGGTTTGTGCGTAAGTTGGGAAGCCAGTGTCAAACAAATTTATCATGATCAGCTTATGGCAATCTGGATGTTTTCTCAAGTTCTTTCTTAAAATAGTCATGTTCTTATTGGAGAAATTAAATATGAATTTTCAGAAAGCTAGCGAATATTTGATTATAGTTCTTATTTAACAACCACTTGTTTGATGACTGTTCAAATTTATGACAGTTCTGAACAAATGTTTGATAAAACTGGACCTTGTACTTCTGGTCCTCGCAGCATCCAGCAGTCACAATTGCAATTTGCAACTTTCCCTGCTGGTTTTCCACAAGCAAAGTCAACGAGGAAGCTGGCAGGAAATTAGAAGACATGGGCACATGAGGTCCTTGCTTAATCACCTATGTGATCCTTATTTAATGAGGACAACCAGTACTGCCAGAACTGCTGTCATTAAGTGGTGTAGTCATGTGCTTTTTCGACTTAGAACCAGGTTGCTTAATAATGACGTTTATGATACTGATTAGCACAGTAAAACGAGGACTATATATAATATTATTTGGTTCGGAGCCTCTTCATTTTTTTAATTTTGAGGCTCACAAGTAGGCTATGAAGGCAATTAATTTTGTTTTATCAATAATCAAAATCTGATATATGGAGATATGATCTGTCACTTTAGTTAGTTTTGCCAACCAACTAGTCGAAAAGTTTTCTCCAATACTGTCTTCAGCTGTTTTTTCCCCACTTCTAAACTGACTGAAAATAAGATGATTTAAGAAACTGCTTCCCAAATTACAACCTCTTCCTATGTTTTGGCTACAGTGTTCGCTTGATGTTCTCTCCAGATTATGTTTATGAAGGGTAGATTTTCATCTTTCATATTCCCTCAAGACCACACAGGCTAACAAAACTGATCCATCTTCTCATTATTATATCAATGAACTCACAAAAATGAAAACCAAGCACAGGCCATACTTTAACTGTTCTAGCAGTGAATCTGACGAAGGAGAAGAGGAAAAGATGATGGCGCCAGATTTTTATCATTCCTCTGGTAAACTTGTTAAAAACATAGCCATGGAGAACAGCAACCAGTAATTGAATGGGAGAAACCATGCACATTAACCAATTAGAATGAGGCTGTTCACCAACAATGAAACACATGCTAGCATGTGTGAGAAAGCCCCTATATTTGACATGTAGTAGAGGTTGTTTTCCTGGTGGGCTGGTTTGGGGTAAAAGATATCATTATGTATTCCTTTCCACATGAAATAATCAGTAGTATATATCATTCTGGAGCAAATGATCACAAGAATCAACTCTGTTAAACTGACTATTAATGATTTAATATATTTTCTAAATTAAGCTGGACTTCTACATTAAACTGGCTGAATACTAGTTATCAATAGAAAAAACTCAGTAGGTCAGGAAAAAACAGGAGTCATCTACAACATACAGTGTATCAACTATAGCACGGCTTTTCAACCAGTGGTATGCATACCACCTGTGGTACATTGGCACCTGGCAGGTGGTACACGACCATCCTAGAAAAGTGGTAGTGGGGGAGGGGAATGAGCTGAACCTGTGGCAGCACCGCACAAGCCTGAGCGAGAGATGGCTGAAGCTGCAGGTCTGTCAGGGCTCAGCAGAAGCACCAGGATCAGCTCTTCTTTGGGGCTGTCAGGGCTCAGCGGAAGCACCAGGATCAGCACCAGGCTCCAGCTGGAGCTCGGTACTTGATCCTGGCGCTTCTGAGCCCAGAAGAAGCGCCAGTCAGCTGGAATGTTGTAGCATCTCCAGGGTCTTGTGATTTACATTCAGATGTTTGGCAACTGATTCATATTTATGATGGTCAGTGTCCCAGGGTCATGTGAAGTGACCAAAACCTGCTGCAACCACCCAGTAGACGGGGGGAATAAAAACCAAACACGCCCCCACCCCACCCCCGCTGCCAACCCTCAACAGAAATGCTCACAACAATGAAAACCTCAGATTGGAGGAAAGAGGGCCGTCGGGCAGGCAGGTGTCTTGCTTGGCTGTGGCTTGGGGGGCTCTTTTTTCAGTGCCATTGTAACTTCGAACAGTCACTAAGCGAACTGTTGTAAGTCGAGGACTACCTGTACATCACTTCCCCTTTTTTTGGTCATCAAGTTTTTGACACCTTGCTAGGCGACTGGTGGTACTCGGATGTTGCCATATCCTAATCGTGGTACAATGGGTGAAAAGGTTGAAACGCCCTGGAGTATAGCACCCATTATGTAGGACAGGCAGAAAATTAGCACAGTATATCCATGAACACCAACTGTCAGAAGACACAATGAAAATTCCTTAATTTCAAAACACAGAGACAAACATAACCATACTTTCAACTGGAAAACTGTGAAGATCCCAAAAAGTTAGTGAGTTCCTAAATGTCTATGGAGATTCTCAGTCATCCAGGTCATGGTTGTCCCAAAGGTACTTTTTTCAGGAGGTAACTGGACTTTCTTGTTTTTCTTGAAGATGTTTCGGTTCTTATCCAACAATGGGGATTTCTCACCATTCAGACAGAGCTGAAGAAGCTTCTTGGATGAGAAGCAAAATGTCTTCAAGAAAAACAAGAAAGTCCAGTTGCCTCCTGAAAAACACACCTTTGGGACTAGGGAGTTCCTAGAAATTTGGCACTCAAATAAATCAGCCATCAACAGGCACGTAGAGATAAACCACATTTACACATCATGCAAAGAGATAATAAAAAAAGCTAAGAAGGAAACAAAAAGACAAGAACACCTCTTCAATAGGGATTAATACCAGACACACAATCAAGCAGTAAACAATACCCTAATGAAGGAACTATCAATTCAGACAAACAAGCAGTAGACAACAGCCTAATCAAAGAACTATCAAGGAGAAAAACACACAGGATGCTGGAGGCAGCCATTTCTTGGCTGTCAGCCTCGCAGCTCTGTAGAGCCACCGAAAACAGCGCTGATCAGCTGTTCGGCGGCTCGGAAGCCCCCACCTCGGGAGAAGAGGAGGGGGTGAGCGTCCAGGTAGGGGTAGAGCTCTCCGGGGCTGCCAGAACTTATAGTTTTGGCGGCAGAAGGATTGAGCCCCCCCGAAGCCTGGGCATGCTCCGGACTGCGAGGCGCCTCTGCTCCAGGTTTTTTTGGAGCAGAACAGGGCGTTCGCAACCATCCCTGCTAGCAAGGAAGAGCTTTTGAGAACGAGGACACAGGCAGAGCGATGCAGGAGATTTTGGTGAAGATGATGCTTTGATCTTTAACTCAATGGACTTTGCTGAATCTGCATGTGAAAGTGCGTAGTTAACAATAGAGGGTGAAAATGGCGGCTATATCTTCTAAAGCTCCTGTCCTGAGGCAGCAGTCTTCGGTGAAAACTTCATTGTCCTCTGCATCTGAATCTGTATTAGCTTTTACAGCAAAAGATTTGCAGAGTCTTTTGCACGAAACTATGGAAAAGCAAATGCAGCAATTTGTTGAGATAATGGAGAAAAAGTTGGAGGAGAAGTTTACAGAGAAATTAAAAGAAATGAGAGCAGACATCACATCTGCAATAGAGGGCATGGTTAAAAGTATTGAGATTTTGGATGACAGAGTGGAAGATCTTGCTCAAAATGATATTAGATTGGAAGCCAAAATGATAGAAACTGAAAATGTAATAGAGAAAATGAATTATGATTTGATTTCGACACAATATTCTCAGATGGAGTTTGCTTTAAGAATCAGAGGCCTAATAGAAAATCCTAAGGAAAATTTGGAGAAAATGGTTTCTGAGGCGACCAGCAGATGAAATAATGCAAGATATAGATAAAATCTTCCGTGTTAATTCGTGGATCGCAAGACAAAAGAAACTACCTAGAGATGTGGTGGTTTATTTTACAAAGAGAATGATTAGAAATGAAGTTATCCAGGCCTCCTACAACATTGATTTTGTAATTGCTGAGCAAAAAGTTCTGATTTTAAAAGAGATCCCTGCAAAGATTTTAAGGAAAAGGAAGGAATTTGCTTTTTTGACACAAGAATTGAGACGACGTGATATTAAGTTTAGACGGCAAATACCAGTGGGTATGGTGGTGACCTATGAAGGTACAAGGTACTGTTTTACCACGGAGATTCAGGCACGTGATTTCTACAGTAATGTTTTAAAAGCAGTCCCCATACCATCTTTGGAATCTACAAAGAAAAAAGATGAGAGAGAGTCTCAACGTTCCAGAGAGAACCTGCAAGTTGCTGAAGGGTTAACGCAGGCAGATGTGAAAGATACAGGAGTGGGTCAAATTTCATTATCACTGGAGAAGGCCAGAAATTGGAAGAGGCGTGTTACTTCTGGACGAATGAATCAAGCCTGAAGATTTAGTCACATACCGGTAACTGTAAGAGACAATAATGTAATAAGGATTATGGGAATTGGAATTGCTAGAAGGACTAAATATTTGGGGATATATTTTTTACCCTTATAAAATAATTATGTAATATTTCGTGTTGCTTTAGTTCTAAGATGATTATGGAAAGTTAATTGGGAAGATTTGTAGTAGTGTTTATTGATATTCTGTAGGTTATGATTTGTTATTTGGATGAAAAATTTTAAGCTTTTAGTTGGATAGAAGAATAGTTTTATAAAATTGATATAAATTGGTTTTTTTGTGATTGAAGTTAATTTGTAATATTTTTATGGGTAATATTGGAATAGGTAATAGAATATAAGAATATAAGAATGATGTGATTATATAAAAATTTCTTAAGTTTGGAAAGTAATCTATGGTATTTTAAGTTGTATAACACAT
This sequence comes from Vipera ursinii, assembly GCF_947247035.1. Lineage (NCBI taxonomy): Eukaryota > Metazoa > Chordata > Lepidosauria > Squamata > Viperidae > Vipera > Vipera ursinii. The sequence continues at coordinate 151,400,239 of NC_139516.1, forward strand.
TAGGATAATGTGAATTTAAAGCTTAGTTGGAATGAGGAATAGTTTTAGACAATTGTTATAAATTGGTTTATTTGAGATTGTTTTTATTGGGTATCAGATTGGAAGGTATTATTTTGTATTTGAATAATCATTGATATGATATATATATGTATGTTTGGAATTTACCTATATGAGTTAAAGTCTGATAGTTTGAATAGTTTAGGATTGTTTGCGTAAGTTAGATCATGATTGTTTGTATTTTTATACCCTATGTTTTGGTATTAGATTGGAAAGTATTATTTTGTATTTGTATAATTATTGATATGATATATATATATATATGTGTGTTTGGAGTTTTCTTATATGAGTTAAAGTTCGGTAGTTTAAATAGTTTAGGATTGTTTGCGTAAGTTAGATTATGATTGTTTGTATTTTTATACCCTGTATTTTGCTCTGGGAAGCGGGGGGGGGGGGGAAGGGGAAAGGGAGGGAGGGGTTGGGGAGGGTTGGGGAGGGGGAAGAGGGTGGGGGGAGGGGGTTGGGAGGGTTTTTTTTCTTTTTTTGGTTGGTTAAAAATAAAATGTATTGTAAAACTTTTTAATAAAAAAGAAAAAAGAAAAACACACACACACACCTACAATGACAGCAAGCTATTCTATATAAACAGAGAGCAAACACCTCTCCCTTCTAGCATCGAAGATGTTACCTAGTCAGGTAATGAAAAGCTTATAAGCAAATAACCAGGACATCTATTGAGCTGTGATTAGTCACCTACTGAATGAATCCTGGTTGAATGGATTCATATAACAAGTTATATAATACAGTTTAAAACTACTCACGGCTGGGTTAGTGCAACAAGTTAGACTAAAAGCAAAACAGCCACATTATGTCATAGCATGGCATAGAAAAGTCCAGAGGCATTTAAAATTCTAGATGACTTCCAGTATCCTCCTTTTGAAATATATTTTCTTCAAATTTTAGCTTTTGTATTTCTGATTTAATTTTTAAATTTGACTTCTTTGTTCTGTTGCAGAACAGAAATCACCATGCATCATGTTCAAATACAGCACAGAAGTGTTTACACATTTTACATTGTTCTTAAAATGTTAAAGAATGAATTAAGTCTTGGAAGTTCTTTCCTTATTATACTAGTTCTCCCTTGGATTTGGACCAGTTTTCTATGTACACCCCTTTCAAAGCACCAGAGATCTATTCTCTTGACAGCCCCTGTTGCTATTTTTTTGCAACTTAAAAAAGCATCAAAAGGTTGTTTTCTTTAGGGAAAACAACTGTCACCTACATGAACACACACAGCCCTGATGACGAATGTCCTGACTCAAGTTCTTTATTCAAAAAGCCCTTAAGAAGTCTCTCTATTCCAGACATGTCAAACTTGTGATGTCACGTAACATCGCGCAACGTATCAGAGCCTTTTCGCCATTGCCGGCAATGTGGTGGATGCGGCTTCTGGATGATGCGTTCGGCCCGTAGGCCGGCAGTTTGACACCCCTGCTCTATTCCTTTCTTAAATAGCGACCTTATCTACAATATAGGAAACCTCTCTCTCTCTCTCTCTCTCTCTCTCTCTCTCTCGCACGCACACACACACACACACACACAAAGACACGAAAAGAGGACAGAGGCAGAGAATATGAGATGACATTGTGGACAAAAATGTTTCACAATTGTAATTATCTGCAGATTGTTTAAATCTGTCTCTTTCCTTGAACTGTTCATTTTCTTAGTGGTTCTAACCAGAATAGCTGTAGATTTCTCTTTTATATGCTGCTCTAAGATTTTCCTGGTTTCAAGCTGTTGCAATTCTTTTATACCTTAAATGAAATGAAATAATGTGCATCATATAAGAATTGACTGATGAATATATCTAAGTAAGCAAAAATAGATTTTATATGAAAATAGAGCTGGGAAGTTACAAGCATGTAAAATAGAGATGGTCAGCAAGGTATATGGAAAGACTTTCTTTTTTATTAATATTAAGTTCTTTTTGTATTGTTTGTTGTTAATACTCTGTCCACCTCCCAGAGTTCCTGTCATGAGATGGATGGCTATATAAATAGTTTAAATAAATCAGATTGTGGGATGGAGAATGATTACCTATCATAATGTATCATTTACAATTTCTTAAAATCATAGCAATTTGTAGAAGGGTGCCTTGAAATTTATTGTTGATCCTTCTCTTAGTATCACACAACTTGCATAATGGAAATGAGCATATATACATTTCTTAAAAACCAAACAAAGTTTCTATTTAAGAAAAAACGTGTTTCAAATTAACTGGCACTTTCCCCTACTATTGTTTTATGCATACTCTGGTTGAAAAGGGGAAACTGCCTCACTTTTTTTTTGTGGTACATTTTAAGAAGTTACATAAGATATAAGCAATACCTGCACTACAGCTATTAGGCCAAGCCTTAAAATCTTAATCTTCTTTTTTTTTATTGAAAAGTTTTAAAATACATTTTATCTTTAACAATCCCCCCTCCCCCTCCCCTACCTATCCCTCCCTACCCCTCCCCCCCTCTCCCCCCTCACCCCGACTTCCCAGAGCTAAGTACAGGGTATAAAAACAAAAAACAATCATAAACATCCATATGCTACCAACAACAAATTCTTAAATCTATCACTCTCTAGCTCATATAAAATAACTACAAACAATAATAATATTTCATATAGAAAAAAAAAGAAAATAGAAAGGAAGACTTATTCAAATGCTAAATGAAACTTTTTAGTCCCATATTTCTTCTGGATATATTCAATCCATTTTTTCCACTCCATAATATAGCGTTCTTGCGAGTGATCTTTCAAATAAGCCGAGATCTTTGCCATCTCTGCCAGGTCAGAAACCTTTAAAGTCCATTCTTCTATAGTCGGCAATTCCTCCTTCTTCCAATACTGACCTATTAAAAGTCTTGCTGCTGTAATTAAATTCAACATCAACTTAGTGTCCACAACAGTAGCTTCTGTAATTATACCCAACAAAAAGAATTGCAGACAAAACTTTATCTTTTGCTTGAAGATCTTCTGCATATTCCACCAAATTTTTATCCAAAAAGCCTTAACCTTTTTACAAGTCCACCATATGTGAAAATATGTTGCATCTTCGTCCCCGCACCTCCAGCATTTGGGCTGATAATTCGGATACATACTTGCAAGCTTTTTAGGATCTAAATGCCATCTATAAAACATTTTATAAAAGTTCTCTCTTAAATTTTGAGCTTGTGTAAATTTTACGTTCCTCACCCAAATCTTTTCCCACGTGTCCATTGTAATAACTTCTTGGATATTTTGGGCCCATTTTATCATACAATCTTTAACAAGTTCTGTTTCTGAGTCAATTTCTATCAATGCAAGATATATCCGTTTGCGATATATCTTAATCTTCTTAAACAGTATTTTTTTCTCTATGTAATGCCTAGGTAAATGGAAATTTTCACATGCACATTTCCCTAAATCTTTGAAGTAGTTCCATTACTTCCATGACAGTAACTTGGGAATAAATGTTTTAAACACTTTCATTAGTATTTGTATCAAACTTCAAAATGGTTGTGGTGCAAAATGTCCTTTCCCTTTACCAATGATTGCTACATCAAATGTCCACAGAAACTTCTGAATAATTTCAACAGCGCTGTTGTTTCCTTTTTTCATGAACCACAAAATAAGGAGTACACATGAGAACGGAACCTGTGGTAAGGGAACCCAACCACAAGTAATGCCCCCCCCCGCTCAATTTCCATTCTGACCAAAAGAAAAAGAAAAAAGAAACCTCTGAATGTAACAAATGTGCAGAAAAAGAAACTCTAATTTCAGGGACTACTGCAATCCTAAAGCTGGATTGCTTCAGACTCAAGAGGTTGAACAGCAAAACTGATTCTTACATTATATATTTGGAAATGTGAAGCAGAAGAAATTTTATACATATGTTGTCATAGATCAGTGTCTCTCAACCTTGGCAACTTTAAGATGTGTTGACTTCCAATCCCAGAATTCCCCAGCCAGCATCTTAAGGTTGCCAAGCTTAAGCTTGAGATACATTGCCATCGATAAAAGATAACAGTGGGGGAATCCATGTTTAATTAGGCTCCGTTTAATTCCAAGGGGTAAGCACTTTAAATTATGCCAAAGTGATATAAACAGAGACTGAGACTGATTTAAAAGGAAGATTACAATACCTAGGCATAACCTAGCCTAGTTGGACCAGTCAATTAATGGGTTGTAGGGCTTTACATATCATGTTATTCACAAACCACAGCTTGCTACTCACACATTATGTAGCTGTTTTCACAATTTATACTAAGTGAAAACATACAAATCTTATTATGGCTTAACATGACGTATTAACATAACGATAGCTTCTCTAATAAGATTTGCTGTACCTTGTTATTATATATACTGTACCTTTCATCCAAAGACATGTGAAAATTAAGATGTGTATATAAGAATACTAGAAAAAACATTTTTCTACAAATGTGAGCAGCATTTTTATGAACTGTGCTTAAACAGAATGAGGAATAAAACTGTTACATCATATCTGGAAAAGGTCTACTTGCATATAAGTCCAAGTACCACACTGTAGCGCCCTTCGCCCCGCTGCCTTCTGCACTTCTAAAATTGGCTCAAATAGTGGTAATGTCAGAATCCATTTATATCACATTCATAAATGTATGTTTAAAACATTATTCCCCCCCCCATACGGATTCTGCCATCTCGCGAGGAAGGAGGAGCATATGTGGATTCAGCCTGCCTTAGGTTATTTCAAAGACCAAGGAAACCTTTTGAACTAGGGGGATCAAAAGGGAGGGGGAGAGGAAGAAGGCAATAACCATAAAGATTCGAAGTTCCTTTTTTTTCTTTTTCCCCCCACAAAAGGGTTGACACGAAGTAGAAGGATGGGGGCTGACCAAATGGGGTTGAGGGAAGGGGGGTTGAACTGGGTACCCTTTATAAAATTTCAATTTGTAAAACAATACTAAGTCCTGTCTTGTATTCCCACAACCAAGCATGTCCTAGTAAAGATTCCTTTTGGACTAGAACTGACTCCAAGAGTTTTTGTCTTCCTAAGACGTGGTTTGGGGTGGGTCCTGACAGGTAAATTTGTTCAGATATCTATTCAATTCTTATACCAGCAAGCTCACAGGTGTTCAATTTAGGTTGCCTTTTTAAGGGTTATGTTGACAGAAAAAAAATAGAAGGAAAATGCATCCATAACCAGTTACTCTAAAATATTGAAATGTTTGTACAGAAAGCAAAATGGTAGTTTTATTTATTAAATTCAAAGTAATATTAAATAACAAACAGCAATAACTAATAATCCATTCCCCCCACCAAGCATTAAAACAATAATAGCAGCACTGTAAGAATTAACTACGGTAACTTTCTGAAGTGAAGGGTTCAGTAGGCACAGAAACCTTTTACAGAAAGGGCATTCAACAATAAAGAAGTGTTTGATGCCAGCATGAGTACTTTGAGGATGGTCCATAGGACATTTGGAAGACTATAAAGCTTACCTAGCCTCTACACAGAGCATAGCATTTAGCATAGAGCATTTTTGATTAATAGGTACTTTGAGTATGGGGTTAGGAGCTCTATGCTCACATAACTGTGGCCAATTTCTTGAAGTCACCTCTTGGCCTTGAAAAAGACATGTTTGGTTTAAAGAGCTTGAGGAAGTTGTATGCAAATGCCACCACTGAGCATCTGCTGATCCCCCCACATCCTTGGAAGGATCTCATCAATGTCCTCTGCCCCTCCTCCCTTTTACCCCCCCCCCCGCTTTTTAACACAGATAGTAAAATGTAGCTATCATTTTTATTGCTCTAAAAAAATCAATACAAAGAAGTAATAAAATATTAATGGATACAAAGCAGAAGAGACACTATTTGTAGAGAGTGAAATCTATGGGATCTGCCATTCTTTTAGAAGATGGAATCCATCTTCTAAAAGAAAGGCACCCACAGATTCTTTTCCCCTTGCAGTACCTTCAAAATGTAATCTCAAATATTTTATAACTAGTGTTCCCTTCCTGAACCACTTTTATGCTTGTCTTAAATAGCTATTTTTAATAGTTATATGATTACTTGTATTGTTATTTATTGACTGATTTTAACATTATTAGGTTTCTTGCATATTATTTATTTACGATAGGTCTATTTGTTTTATGCCACCTTATTATGCAATAATGTAAAATGCAAGGGCTGGCTTTGCCAGGAGCATGTGGATACAAATCTGAAACTAAATACAGTGAAAACAAAATACAGTATAATGTTTTGTGCTTCACTTTCCATGAACTGCAGCCAGAAGGCCAATAGCAAGAAATTTTGTGAGTGGAGTCCAAAACCTCAGGACAGCAATGGTTTTGGAAATATTACCAACTGATTAAATAATTCTGGAGACAACTTCAAATAGAAGAACTGTTTCTTCTATGACATGCTACAATCTTAGGAACAATGCTCATGATATAATTGGAATTGCAAAACTGTTTCCAGTGAAGTCTGGATCTCTGAGAATATACTAAAGCATTGAAATGATAAAAATATTTTAATCATTTTTTTAAACTGTTAATTTTTAAAACTGATAGATTTGCAAGTTGACATGTATGTGTATATTGTATAGATTTTATAGTAGGAGCTCAATTGACAATACAATTTCTTCTTTTCCAATGGCAATCAGGCATCCAAACATTTTCTTATCTACCCCAAATTCAACGGCTTTGTATGCATATGTTTATCTCTCAAATGTTTTCCTGTGATGCATTCTTCTATATGATGATTACAGTCCCAATAAATATCAGCTATCATGGCCTCTGGTTCATATAAAGCAATGAGACTAGGAACATGTGGTTTAGAAATGCTTATAACTCTTGGGAGTCAAAGCAATTTTGAACCATACAGTCCAATTTGAAATCTTATGCAGGAACAAAATATTCTAGTTATAGTTTATTGTACATATCCTCTAGCCATGTTATCTGTTTTTAGAACACACACATATAAGATAGGAGGAGGAGGGGATTAAACATAAACAATGCCTAATTTTCTTATGAAATATTTTGGTCTGTAAAACTGAAAAATATACTTTATTCAGACAATAATTATACATTGATTCAATTTACTTAAAATGTTTTCAGTGGAGTTAAAAACAGCCAGATTCAAGGGATGCAATAATTCCTGTCTAGGAGAAACAAGTAGACAAAAAGTTAACACCTTATTGACAAAGATTGGGGCAATAAAGTACTATATATAGGACATATAGACTCTGATTAGACAACATAAATTAACTCACCATATTTTATCAATGTGTTGGATTAAACCTAACTATAAGACTGTTTATGTCCAATTCTTTGTGACCCCATGGATCATAGCACATTAGGCCCTCGTCTTGAGTTTAATCATCTCATCCTCTGCCATCCCCTTCTCCTTTTGCCTTCACTCTTCCCCAACATCAGTCTTTTCCAATGGGTTTATACAAATACTCTGCTTAATTATCATTTGTTCAGTGATTGTTCCAAGTTACAGCGGCACTGAAATGACAGTTATGACCCATCCTTGAAGTTCCAGCCATTGCAGTTCCCCATCACGATCAAATTTCAGGATTCCCATTTTTCTGAGCACACTGCACACTTTGACTTGATCGACACAATCTAAGGTGTTTTTTTTCTAATCAATAACGCACATACTGACTTCTGTTTGGTATTTTTTGACTTTCTCAAATTTGTTAAAACAATAAATAAAACCACGAGAATGAGGATCTTCAACTGAAAAATTTAAAATATACTAGTTTTATTCTATTTATATAAAATATTTAGATATAAATCATAAATCATACATAAAGAACAAAAGCTGATGTGAAACTACAGCACAGCAACTTTTGTTTCCCTCAGGAATCTGAAACTCTTAGGCTCCCACACATATGCTGCATATAGCACAGCTAAAAACTGCCAAAGGTTTATAAGAATGGAAGCTGAAATGTCAAACCATCAACTTAGAATGTAAGGTATTTCTACCCTTGAAAAAAATGGAAATATCAACTTCAGATATTCATTGTATATATTCATTGTATATATATATATATATTCCAAAAAATACAACAGGTTCTTTTAGAAATATGCAATGCAGCAAATTCCAAATTCTGTAATTGACAATTTACCTTGAAGCAGAAAATAAAACTGTTAACCATTGTTAGTGCAAAAATATTGTAATGTGGTAATTTAACTAGTATAAATAACAGTAAGTTATTAGTGTGAAACACCTAGGGGGCTTGTGTCTTCAAGTCCATGCTGACTGAGGTGACTGCCTAGATCAGGGCTTTTCAACCTTTTCACCCATTGTACCACTTTTAGGATAAGGCAATGTCCGAGTACCACCAGTCGCCCAGCAAGGTGTCAAAAACTTGACCAAAAACAAAAAAAGAAAAAACAATTCGCTTAGTGACTGTTCAGTTACGATGGCACTGGAAAAAGTGACTTATGACCATTTTTCACACCTATGACCACTGCAGCATCCCCAGGGTCATGTGATTTACATTCGGATGCTTGGCAACTGATTCATATTTATGATGGTCACATTGTTCCAGGGTCATGTGATCGCCTTTTGCAACCTTGTGACAAGCACTTAACCACGTTACTAATTTAATCTCTCTCCCTCTCTCTCTCCCTCTTTTTTTCTCTCTCTCCCTATTTCTCTCTCCCTCCCTCTTTCTCTCCTTCTTTCTCTCTCCCTCCTTCTCCCTTTCTCTCTTTCTCTCCTTTTTCTCTCTCCCTCCCTCTCTCTCCCTCTCCCTCTATTTCTCCCTCTCCCTCTCTCTATTTCTCTCCCTCTCTCCCATTCTCCCTTCCTTCTTTCCTTCCTTTCTTCCTTCCCTCCCTTTGTCCTTTCCTCCCTCCCTCCCATTGTCATTTATTTCCTTCCTTCCTTCCTTCCTTCCTTCCTTCCTTCCTTCCTTCCTTCCTTCCTTCCTTCCTAATCCATTTTTACCAAGAAACCTGATGCCCACTTAACTCTTTATGAAGCACCCGAGGAAAGTTACGGAAGATCTATCAACGATACTCAGAGGTTGCTAGCTCATTTAATAAGCTTTATTCCAGCAACAGAAACACCTTGCATTTGCTCACAGTCAATCTATGCACGCCAACAATGCTGCTGTGGACCACGGGGCAGGAAGGCGCCCTTCACACAGGATGGATGGAAGACACGCCAAAGCGCCCTTCGCCCCGCTGCCTTCTGCAGACGCAGCTGGAGTCCCGGGTGGGGGGAGATCCGGGGCTGAGGCACACTCAGGGAAGCACACAGTGGCAAATCACAACCAGCTGCTCTTGGACGGAGGCACAAAGCCGGCCAAACAGGGCTCGGAGTGGTTGACCGTCCCGGACCACAACTGTGCTTCCACCTTTCCCAAGGCGGCCCCCGCAGACAGAGCGCAACACAGGGAAGACGCGCCAAAGCTTGTCCCGGAGTCTCCCACTGATGGAAGCCTGCGGCAGGGCTTGCAAAAAGTGGGGTGGGCGGCGGCAGCTGCTCATGGCGCCACCCAAAAGCAAGCAGGGCAAAAGCAAGCAGGCGGAGCCTCCCGCTGCTGGAAGCCTGCTTGCAAAAAGTGGGGCAGGCAGCAGCAGCTGCTCATAGCGCCACCCAAAAGCAAGCAGGGCAAAAGCAAGCAGGCGGAGCCTCCTGCGGCTGGAAGCCTGCTTGCAAAAAGTGGGCTGGGCGGTGGCAGCTGCTCACAGCGCCACCCAAAAGCAAGCAGGGCAAGGCCGCTATCAAGCCCCGGGCTCAACAATCAACTGGGGGTGTGTGTGTGTGTGGGGGGGAATCTGCGCAGCAAACCAGTTGGTCGGCAGAGCAATGAGCAGCTGGCTTTGATGCGTCTTCCCTGCACTGTGCTCTATCAGCGGCTCAAATCCAGAGTCTCAGCTTCCCAGCTGATCGGCGGAGCAATGATTGCGGATTGCAGGGGTGGGGTGGGGAGGAGGCGGGGGTGGGAGGAAGGCGACACCGCGTACCACCAGCCAGGTGCTCGCGTACCACTAATGGTACGCGTACCACCGGTTGAAAAGCCATGGCCTAGATTAATCCCTGAAATTATTTTGGAAAGGTTTTTCAGAAGTGGTTTGTCATTGCCTTTCTATGTCTGAGAGAGAAAGGCTGGCCCAAAGTCAACCAGCTGGCTTTGTGCCTAAGGCGGGACTAAGATTCCGGCCCAATGCCTTAACTATTAAAGCTAATTGGCTCAGTGTAAAACACAGAACTGTGTAAAATATATTTTCCAGGCAAAACATTCATTTCCCCAATAAATTATCCAAGGCAGAAAGAGAAGAACCTCTGGCTTTTCTAACTAGAACTCTCTTCTGCTGCTGAAGGGAACTATCACAATGGATTTTTAACAATATTCACTTCACCAAAGAAATGTGATTAATTTGTTTGTAATAGCAACTAGAGCTGAAATAACAAAGGGAACTAATTAAGATGACCCAGATTTAGTATACACAATATATTTTCACTAGAAAATGCTAAATGTAAACAACCAAAACATCTTTCACTATGTCTTGCTTTTATAAATATATTATAAAGCAAAAACATTTCTAAATGCTTAGTATCATAACCATTTCTATCTGGATCAACTGCCTTTACAGATATTATATCAAACAGGCAAACCACAGAGGGTTGTTTTGTTTTTTTTTACTTTGGGGACTGAAACTCACGGTTGGTTAAACTGCTTCCTCCATATGTCAACTTGGTTCACACATAACATTTCCCAATGACATGATATTCCTATATTGTGTTGAGATCAGAAGAATGCTGGTTAGATTGACACCTAATTAGTGTGAAATGGAAAACAAAGGATCTCTAATGATAGCGATTTCTAAGTATCTAGTGTTTCATTCCAGGAGTCTTTAGCTTGGAAAGCATATCTTAACACAGGTTCATTAATTGCTTGTCTTAGAGTAAGGGGGTCATTCTTGGTTTGTGCTTAAATTGTAAGCCGCCCTGAGTCTTCGGAGAAGGGCGGGATATAAATGGGATTAAAATAAATAAAAATAAAAAATTCTTCTTTCTTTTTTTACTGAAAGTTATGAGTTAATAATCTCCCACTTTTAAATGATTTCAGAGTATCACACAGCTTCTGTATGGAGCAAGGGGCTGAGTATGAAATAACAAATAGTTACTCACTTAAGAATAGCTCAGAATAATTTTCTTAAGAAAATTCTTGTTCTTCCACAGGATACTCCTGTGGAGCACTTAAGAATAGAAGTGGAGCTCTAATCAGAGACCCCTTTAATTATTTTCAAAAACTTAATGCATTTCTCAAAGGTTTATAAAATCTTGCTATTGTTAGTATTGAATCATCAGGTGAATGTATTCTCACACATATTCCTCTTTGGACACATTCGCATGTTCAGCGCACTACTGCTGATGTACCCCATATTAAGTGTCCAGTGGATTGGTCTTTCTCAAATCTTCTCCCAAGTACCAGGAACAAGTTACCCATTTTCATCACAATTCTCAATTTCTGACTATGATCCAGTGGACATCATCTTGCCAGGATTAACTGTTACTAACTGCTACTTTGAGTCTTTTACGTTCATACCGTTTTCTTTATTTTACATGTTTTCAGCACTGAAATTCTACCAGCATGTTCATTTCATTCTGTAATCCAGCTATAGCTAACCTAGGAAAGGAAATGTCAGTCTGTGGGTATGTTTACCTGGCAGATTTATCACCAACCCACAGGTTAGTTACAAATACACCTGGTGACTGCTTCCACAAGTGACATGGCTACAAGCCATCCACCAATAATCACTTGGGATTCACACCATAATATTAAAACAAAATGCAAAACTATTAATTCATGACCTACAAATTAGAATGCTTGGATTCAGAGTTTACTTTTAATAAAAATGACATTATGGACTCAGTAAATAAGGTAGTTAATCAATAGGAGAGGGATAAGAATGCAATCTAGTCATCTGATGATAAGAATGTAATCTAATTCCTTAAGATACATTAATACAATGGGGGTGTGGCACTTTGGAGGTGCTTAATGGAGTAGGTAACAGCCCACCTCCTTGTGGAGTGCATACTTTGCTCCCTTCCTCTCCACCCTGGTTAGTTTTATTTTAATTGAATTTTAAGTTTATGATCCTTATTTATGGTTTTAATATTTTATAGTACATTTTAATTGGGTGTCTGTAAGCCACCTAGTTACCTCTGGCAAGATGGGCAACATACAAGTTTAATAAATAAGTAAAATTCAGAAGCATAAAATTCCCTTAAACTTAAGGTAATGGGTGCTAGTCGTTTCCAACTCTAGGGGCCGGTGCTCATCTCCAAAAAGGCCAAAAAAAGTAAATGCATCGATTTAAGTTTCCAATATGTGTGTAAATTTCCCTGATCTATTGTGAATGATGATCATCATCACCACGTTTGTTGTGATTACAAACATGCCATTTTTATATTTGACTCCATTGCTGAACACACGAGATTAAATGTTGCAGAACTATTCCTGAAGCTGTGCAAAAAATATGTGAAAGTACCCTTAGAGCAAGTATGCGTTAGTCCTCCTTACTCTGCCCTATTGTGCGTTTTTTCCTTATTTCTTTTATTAAACTAATGAAAAGGAAGTGTTCGGGATACTTAATTTCAGAGTACAATTATGTGTAAAATGCTAAGGAGAAAGGGCAGCTGCACTGGGTGTGTTAAAAAACTTTGAACAAGGGTTACAGCGAACCATCATTACTAGTCTATCCCTTCCTTTTTAGTTTTTGCATCTTTTATAATGGATAGATGGAAGGAAATCAATTTTTGGCAGTCTGCCACTTGATAAAAAGACTATAGATTTTAAAAATCAGGTTAATATTTCATTCATACTTCACATCTTATTTAATGCAATAATTTATATAAGAAATCACACAGGCTCCAAAGAAATCTAACACTGTGACAGAAACTATTAAAATTATGTTATAACTGTAGTACAATCTATTGTACTATTACCGGTATGTTAATAGTACAATCTATTTAAAATCACAATGCACTTGCACATGTGACTTTTCTATGACTAAATTTATCCAGGATGATGATAACGATGATAATGATGATAATACTCACTTCATCAGCTTATAATGAAAACTGCTAGGTGGGCAAGAGCTGGGGAAAGAACAGGACTCACCCCATCTCATGGTGCTTTGTCTTGAATTGCTAACGTTCTGGTCCACAAGTCCAGCATCTTAACTGCACCACGCCCCCTCCCATTTACCACAGATGAAGAATATCCAGAATGCAGATATCAAGTTTAGTAGTGGAGGAAATGGAGAGTGTGGAAACCGGACCACTTCCTGAGGGACAGCATTTTCTCTCAGCCACTCACTCATTCAACTCAGAGCATGTAAGATTGAGCATCATCTATTGAGGTTGTTGAGAACCATTCATTCATCATTCTTCCCACGCCGATTTCGAAAAGGAAACCTGATGGCCCACCAAACAGGAACAAGGTGAAGGACATATCTATCCCCACTACAATGTTGATCACAGATAACAACTACAGCAAGCTTGCATCTCCCTCTTCCCCCCACCCCAATTGCCTAGGTTCTATAAACGTGAAATAGGCAAATGGTGTTTATCAGATATGTTCAGTTCTATACTGCAGTCATTGGCGAATAAAAGTAAAAATCTATAGCTTCAAATATCCAGAAACAACGAAGTTCTTTATCCATGTTCTTGACTAGAGAAACTTAAGCCCATTCCTTGTAAAGTGCCACATACATTTCAAGAAATATAAATATTTTTTTTTATTTTAATCTCATTTATATTCCGCCCTTCTCCGAAGACTCAGGGCGGCTTAAAATTTAAGCACAAACCAATGTGCTTAGCAATAGCCTTCATTCTATGTATATGCCTGCTTATTAGGGCTTTCGCCCCCCCCCAAGTGGCATTATTACAAAGTCAGCTTATTGCCCCCAACAATCTGGGTCCAGATTGCCTCTCTGCATGATTATTTTTGTTCTAAAACACTCAGTTTGGTTTGTATAAAGCAGGGGTGTCAAACTCAATTTCATTGAGGGCCGCATCAGCATTGTGGTTGCCCTTAGGGAGCCGGGTGGGTATGGCCAGGGTGGGTGTGGCCTACTGGGTGGGTGTGGCTAGAGTGCGTATGGCCTACTGGGTGGGCATGGCCAGCTCCACATCATTCACATCAAGGGTGCCTATGGGGGCCTGGGCAGGAGTGGGACAGATCTGAGGATCTCTAGCAGGAGGAGGTTCTCTGGGCCAGGGCCAAGGCAGTGGGGGCCGTTCCCTCACTGTTTCCAGGATGGCTTCGTGGGCCACATGAAACCACTTCACGGGCCGGATCCGCCCCCCCCGGGCCTTGTGTTTGACATGTCTGGTATAAAGCCTCAGAATATGTGATTTCAAGGTTGATGCACCGTAGGGACATATTACTTTTATGCTCTGTGTGCCAGAATATAATTGTTACAGGTTATTCTATCATATGATCCCTGACCTCCTTCTGCACATCATTAATATGGGGAGAAGACACTGTCAATAAACTTAACACGGTCTTTGTGAGACTATTAGGTGATGTTATATCTTATTTCAAACTGAGTTACTTTTGCACTGATGTTTCTGGTTGAATTATAGGATATATATATATACATTATCCAGATGCTTATTGTTACAGATAAACTGGGCAAAGGATTGTCCTTTTAGAATTTTAATTCAATGGACAACTTTGTTATTAATCTCTGCTTAATATATCTAAATATCTGATATATGTACTGCATATTCAGTCATCCTTTTATAGATGTTTCAATGCATATTATGTAATATGCATATCAATAAAACTTGTGCCACTGCTTTTTAGAGTTATACAACTATAAAATTAGAGATGGTTTTATACGTATATATTTATATATATCAACGACTTTACATACACTTTTATGACTGAATTTTTCAGCAACAAGAAAGGTCAGACTATATCTAGCTGACAGGTTTAGAGAGCAATTTATATCTACTGTTTTTATTTGAAACTATATGATAATGAATTAGCAATATTTTTTTCACTTTGAGCTGAGGCTTTATTCACAGGTAAATTAAAAAATATCTGCCTAGAATTTCGAAATACTGTGAAAATCTAGCATTCCGTATTAGTCAGATACTTTAATTTATAAACTAATTTTAAGGGAAAAGCTTTACTAATATACAGATGCATTAAGAAATACTAACTGTAATTTCTATTTCATTTACTATGTATGTGCATACATCATACACACACTCCTACAAACACATGCATATACATAATAACATTTGATAACACAAACAATTTAAACTAAGGTACAAGTATTTAAATACCGGTACCATCAAATTTTTGAATTCAAAAATTATTCCCAGAGTTTGATACATTTTCTTTTCCTATCTTCTCATTTCATCTACAACATTCCTATGCAATGTCTCTAAATCCAAATTCAAATACTGTTTTGTAACTCTAGTTCATCTTGTTTTCATTTGATACCAATACTATAATAATGCCCTTTCTGCTTCTCTGTTTAAATCTGAGGAGTTAGATGCTATTTTACCACAATAGCCAGTCTGTTTGGTCACCTCACTTCATATCAAATTTAATAATGAAAAAAGAGAGAAGAGGGTACCCAATCAGATGTCTCGTCCCTTATGTATGCCACCTAGCATAGCCCTATGGTGAAGTAAGTGGCAAACAAATTTTAACAAATAAATAATGCTAACTTGTAATGCAGTTTGATCATCTGTGATCTGGATCAATGTGTGAATCTAAATATGAACATTGAAAACCATAGATCTCTGGGAATATTTAGACGCAATACATTGAAAAAGGAACCAAAATAGAGAAAGCATCTTTAGCATTTCAAGCATGGCAAACCTTTTCCAGTCATAAAATGGCTGAAAATCCAGAGGTACCAAAGATCAAATCTGGAATCTCTTGCATGCAAATTATATCCTCTACCACTGAGCTGTTCTATAATAAGATTTCTTTAAACTTATTATATCCTGCAGTTTCTTTGAAGTGAATATTGGAAGTGATTATAGTACAGTAAATTTACAAAACAGTTTCATATCACCAATAGTCTTAACAGGTTCAGATTAGAAAATATACCAACAAAAAGATTTTCCAAGTAAGTATTTAAAGCCAATAGACCAAAAACTTTAAATGCAGCAAAAGTCCAAGAAGGAAAATGAAAACAAAAGCAAAATATTCCATATAGCTGAACAGATGCTAAATAGTGGTCCTCTGGCACCACCTTTGGGCCTATCCCTCCAAGCTTCTTCCTGACAACTTCAAGATTAGTGATAGAACATATTATGGATTAAAACAAATATATATTCTGCTTGCTGTTCAGCCCAGACCTTACCTTCTTTTTGGAATTCCAGCTCTGATCCCTTCCAAGGCAGGAAATAAGCACAACATGTCAAAGCCTTATACAATAACCTCCCCCTGCCCCGCCCTCGTTCTCTCTCAATTGAACAATTGAACTTTTCTCATTCACTATTTTCTTTCTCTGACTCAGCACTACAATTAGAAAAACATCAGGGGAGCAACATGTTTGAAAAATATGTATCTGCCTTACCCAGCACATAGGCAGGTGTATGAGAAATAAAAAACAAGCAATTGAAAAAAGGAAGCTGCTATGAGAAGAGAAAGACATTGAAAAGATTCTACTATAATTTAGCTTGCAACGTTTGTCCATATATTTCTCCTACATGTCTATTAAATGAATATTCTTTTAGAGAAGCTTAAGCTATGTTGGTGGAAGAAAGTTATTGTGTGGCTGCTTTTGCAAATGAGTTTCTTTTTAGATACACACGCATTCATCCTATTAGCCACCCAAGGATTGGTGAGAACAGTTAGACTGAGCTACCATAGCAACTAGCATATGCAATCCTTTGAGGTACATGGCAATCCAGAACAAAGCCTGTCAATGAATATAAGTAGCTTTGTTAAGAATGGAATGTTTCTGCAGAAAAAACTATAATGGAACAGAGGGCATCTCAATGTTGGGTCTTTGCTCCAAAAACTCTCCCCACCTTCCTGATCTCCCACTGTCATCTATATTTGGCAAATAAGTGGTGTTTTTAGAATACGGTAACTGCAAAGGCAATTTTTCCATTTTCAAAACTGAAACTCTGCAGAGTTTGTGGGCAGGTCATCTTCTATTGATGGGAAATCTAACTGGATTCCGCTTCCTAACTTTATAGATAGTAAGGGAGTTGACCTTGACAGAGATATGCAAGGTTGTTGCTAGAACAATGAAGGATGAAAAATATTTTAAGTTCACAACAAACTAATAACATTCAGAATTGACTCAGATACATTCCTCCCTCATTCACTAGTGTATAAAAGGGGGATTTGCTATAGGAACAATCAAGACTTGCAAAATTCTATTATTATAGCCAAGGTTTACAAGATCCCAAAGTCTTTTTAACACTGTATTTAATCACACATAAACAGGTAGATGCCAATATTTTCTGCAATATCAAGGATTAAATCTGGAATCTTCTGCAACCACAAATAACCTCTACCATTGAACTGTTCTACAATATTTCTTTAATCTACCATTCATTTGAAGTAAATATTGGGAGGAAGTTGGTATTCATTTACTGTAACTGTTGAACCTGCCTATGTTATGGGGAGTAATAATATATTTCTTGTAATACTTTAGTTCTTTTTTTGTTCCAGGTCAGAATTGAGATCAGGTAGTCCACTTCTTGTGTCATTGTCCCCTTACAGATGAACAGTACAGCTCTCACATTAAATGCTTCTCTTGTTAGCTTTTCTGTATTAATTTCTAGTTCTATGATAAACCAAATGTTCATGACATAAATTCTGCTACTCTAAGCACAATCTCTCTTTAATGAAAACTTGTCTCATTAACTAATTTTGCATGAAGACTGAAAATCAGTCTTTAACTATTCTAAGAGTCAACCTTTTATATTAAAATGCATTTTCAACCTATCTGCATATTCTCCTTTGCCATAGGGAACAAAATAGGTCATTCGTTCAGTGACTGCTC
Organism: Vipera ursinii; assembly: GCF_947247035.1. Classification (NCBI taxonomy): domain Eukaryota; kingdom Metazoa; phylum Chordata; class Lepidosauria; order Squamata; family Viperidae; genus Vipera; species Vipera ursinii. Next base: position 151,418,267 of record NC_139516.1, read on the forward strand.
ACAGTTACAAAGGTCCTGAACAAGGGGACCTACAATGGATCCTCATAAATGCAGCCACCATAACATCGCTTTGGCAAACGGACCACCATCATAATGGTGCAGTATCCCATGACATTTGTGACCTTCACTGCTGGTTTCCAACAAGCAAAATCAATGAGGAAGCTGGCAGGAGGTTGCACATAGTAATCACATGACCACCAGATGCTGAAGTTCTGCAGGATTCACCTAATGATGGCAACTGGAACTGCCAGAACTTCCATTGTAACTTCAACATGATCATGTGACACCATGCCTTTTAACAGTGTCATTTAATGACAGAATTCCCAGTCCCAAATACTATTAGTAAGTAAAGACAACCTGCATATATATGGTACATTAAACAGCTTTCTACTCTTGATCCATGCAAGGCCTCCAAGACTGCACTGCCAAAAATCAGCAAAACTAATACTTCATCAAAAATTGAGAATGTAAGATTCCAATTTTAAGCAGAAATCTAAAAGAAGCTGTTGCATTAAGCCTCTAATAAATTTAACCCTATTTTAAAATATTAATCCACCTTAAAAGCTCTGTAGAGGCTGAAAATCTAGCATGCCCCCCTCATGTAACATCATTGCCCTACATCATCTGCTTGCTAAAAAAGTAATTTTAAAACCCTGCTGCTCCCCCCTTTTCTTTAAAAAACAGGTGCACAGGCAGCCTCTATGAGGGGAGGGAGCAAACTGATATTTTCCTAAACCCTTTTTTGATGCCTCTAGTCTCATATGTCCTTGAGGAGAAAATAAAAAGCAAAACACAGACAAGATTGTCTTACAAAAGGCTTCCTATTTTCCTTTTTTATCTCTACTGTACTTTGTACTATTTTCTATCAAGATTAATGAGTGCTTAACATAAGCTACCCTTTAGTCTAAATTCTGATGACATCTGGAATTAAAAACACAATATTTGCCTTTAAACTATTTAAACGTAAAGTACCTTAATTATAATCTAAAACCATTTATTTCAGTTGTCCGGTTTAGCAAATTAAAACATTGTGAGATGTGGACCACTTCACTTTCCAAGAAACACTCTGTGTACACTCCTTTTTGATCAGTGCCCAATAGCAATTTCTGTGCAACTGGTTTCCTGACCAGAGAAAAATAAATGAGACTCCAGTATAACCAATCTTTCAAACTGTGTGTAACTCCTATTGATCTAAAATTTAATCTGACTAATGGGTTAAATTATCTGATTTGGGCAAACGGGTTTATTCTGATCACTTGTATTATACATAATGCTACATCGTAGCATATAGTAATATAGCAACCAAAGAGACTATGCAGATGAGCAAACTAAGAGCAGAGATCAGCTACAAGAAATAGTTTCTACTGTACCTCTCATGCATCTGCATTATTCACTAAAGTTTGATGTCTGTCTGTACCTCATGCAATCAAAACTACCCAACTACATTTTAACCTGTGCAGTATGAACCCAGACCACATGATGAATATATAGTTCAATTAATTGTGTAATTACAGATTTTATATTAAATTATAAAATCAAATCATGCAGATATAAACAATATGATTTGTAAATTACAGTTTAGTGTGGCATTATCAACAACTTCATTGCTTAGTGCCATGTATGAATCCAACTTTTCTTCTGTAAGTAATGCAGCAAATTATTCTTAACTATTGCATTGCCCAAGAGGAAATTACAAGTGATTAAAGAAATATCACAGCCACAAGATGCTTCCAACATTTTGCCTATGTTTACCCAATGCATCTAAGTCAACAATTACAGTTAACTAACATGCATTGCCAACTTACTGCCTTTTCCTTGGGCTATTTACTCAAAGTCCTAGTTTACTAGGATATAAACTCAAAGCAGCTGCCATTTGAAATTTACAGTAAGCAGAGCTTGCAAAGATTATCATATTATTAAGAGCCTTGGTGGAGCAGTGGGGTAATGCCTCCTTAAGTAACACCAGCTGCCTGCAATTAGTGCAGGTTTGAGTCCTACCAGGCTCAAGGTTGACTCAGCCTTCCAATCCTTCCGAGGTAGGTAAAATGAGGACCCAGATTGTTGGGGGCAATTAAGCTGACTTTGTAATAATGCCGCTTGGGGGGTGTGTGTGAAAGCCCTAATAAGCAGGCATATACATAGAATGAAGGCTACTGCTAAGCTTGTAAGCCACCCTGAGTCTTTGGAGAAGGGCGGGATATAAATGGAATTAAAATAAAAATAAATAGAAATATTTGAAATATCAAGACACTTTTGACTGTTGTGGGATATAAATGTGATACACCTAAATTCATGGCTACTCTGGGTTTAAAGGGCATTATGCTTAAAAAAGCTCATATAACAGAAAGAGCATCATGCAACTTTGTTAACCTGACTTTTTAGATTAATGGGTTGTACAAGCACAATGTGGTATCTTTGGCTGCTGGACTGGTTCACTACGTTTTTCAGAAGCCAGTACTGACTAACCACAGTTGCAGTGCAAGCATAGCTGGTATCAAATAGGTTGGGCTTTCTTTCCATAGACTCAGTCAGCATGGCCAATGGCAAGGATAGTGGGAGTTATAGGTTAGTAGGTTGCTTATCCATCAAGGTGCTAAGATTGCATAGAGCAAAGGTGCTTTTTCCAAAAGGCAACTGGACTTTGTTTTTTTGTTTTTTTAAAAAAAGTTTTCCTCCTCATCGAAGAACCTTTTTCATTAAAACACCTTTGGAACAACCACAACCTGGAACCTCAATAGACATTTGAACAGACCAGTGTTTCTCAACCTTGGCAACTTTAATCTGTTGACTTCAGCTCCCAGAATTCTCCACATAGAAACAGTGGAATCGGTATTATCCTAAGGCCCGCCTTTGTGTGTCAACAACTTCTCTCTACCAAACATTAGATTAGCTAATAGCTCCAGTTTCAACCACTGCATCCCCTTCTCAACCACAGGAGAGAAACGAAAAGGTAGCTTACCATGAGGTAAGATAGGCGGCTTATAAATTTTACAAGTAAATAAGGCGGCCATGGGAACGGAGGCTGGGCACAAAGCCACACCTCTCTACTATCTCTTTACAGATAAGTAGCACAGGAGAGTAATCGGAAGTAAGGGCTCCTATGGGTGCCATGTCTGTTTCAAAGGAGGAACCCACTATCCCTCCACCTTTGTGCTGCGCTCTTCTTTTAAATTACTTTAAACCTCTGAGGAGCCTTAATGTGGCTTAAATTAGGCGGCCGTGTAAGGCGAGGCTACATTTCTCTTCACAACCGCACTGAGGGGCGAAAGCCACCTTTCCCAAAAGGTCGCCACCGGCCTTAAGGAGGAAAGGAAAAGCCATTTCCCGCCTTCTTGCGAGAGGCAGCAAAATGCCCGCCTCAGGGGCCACTTACTGCAGAAACGCCGGCGCTCAGTTCTGCGCCTCCGAAGTCTGTTCCTCAGAAGGCAGCGACAGCGTTGGCCGGGCCGGAGCTCCATGGGCAGAAACGCGGAGGGTCTAAAGCGGCGGCGGCGCCAAAAGTCGCGCGGAAGTCGCGGCGAGGAGGCACGTGCGGAGGAGGAAGAGGAGGAAGAGGCCGGCGCCCAGCGAGAAGCTTTGGCCCCCAGCTTTCTCCTCGGATATGGCGGAGCGCACGGCTCGCCACCGACAGCTCCAGGGAAACGCCAAGAGCGATCCGTGCCGGTTAGCTGGCTCTGCTCTCTGGGAGCCTAGCTTCCACCGCCTCCGGCGCCATGTTTTATGCATGAGGGCGAGAGGCGCGTAATTTCATCCCATCTTCAGAAGCCCGGCCCGCGAGCGCACTTTTCAGGTTTCGCCCGGTGGGTTACACCAGCGCAATCTGAAAGAGGCCGCCCTTTCAAAAGAAAACGTTTCTGAGGGAAAGGGGTGGTGTTTCGTTTCGTTTTGTTTTTTTTTCCCCTTCTCCCGGGCTTCTGAAACGGACTCTTTGAAAGTCCTTCCAAAGAGAGCGGCTTTTTCTCCTCTTGCGAATGACGGGCGCGATTTTTTTTTATTTTAATTCCATTTATATCCCGCCCTTCTCCGAAGACTCAGGGCGGCTTACAAGCTTAGCAGTAGCCTTCATTCTATGTATATGCCTGCTTGTTAGGGCTTTCACACACACCCCCAAGCGGCATTATTACAAAGTCAGCTTAATTGCCCCCAACAATCTGCGATAGAGCAGCCGCCTAAGCACATCTTGCTGGGTAGTTGCCGTTTGCATGGGACTTGTCCCCGGGTGGTAAACTGCGAGCCGTGTTTTGGAAATGGTCGTTAAAATGGGCTTTTAAAACAGCAGCAGTTTAAATCCCGGTCGAGGATTAGGATTTATTAAATTTATATGCCGCCCTTCTCCCTAAGAACCGGATGATCGAGCCCCAAAGTCAGATCTCAAGGTTTCTCTGGTGAGCTGAGACAAAATGATTTACTCAAGACAGCGGCCCTAGAAGAGGCCATGGCATCTGGCCTTTCGAGACTGATACTGATTTATTTTGTTAAGAGCATCTTCCCTGTCCTTTTTTTCCGTTGCATCGTAATTTGCAATGGCGTGGTTACAAATGCGCCTTATTATTTGCGTATATCCGTTTCTGCAAGAAAAAAAGTACATATGCAATTAAATACGTTTAGTGTCAGAGCAAAAGAAACATTTAATTGTGTGTCCCCTCCCATTAACGGGCCCTAAAAGGAACAACTAACCATCCCCTCCTCACTCTACTGTTTCAGGAGTTTTGGATTGGGAACGGCTTGGGGTTATTGTGCTGTGCCTTTTAAAAAAAGACTTCTCAGCTGGTGAAAAGAGCCTATTACTGCCTGGCCCACTTCCTTTTTCTTTTTGCAAAGATTGAATGAAATGAGGGAGGAAAAATGCCAGAGGAAAGTAGTGGAGAGACTGGAAGACAAAATAGCGATGAAGTTAGAGCACATACAGTTCTTCAGAGCACATTCTGCTTTCCCTAGTGCCAGGATGGCCCCCAGCTGTCTCTTGAAGATCAGAATGCAGGAAAATTTAATAAATACTTGATAACACAAAGCAATCTCCACTTTTTTTTTCTTGTTCCACATCAAAAGCAACTCTCTGCTTCTGTGCGATTGGCCTGTGCCAGTTATTTACTGTGTGCTGTGCTCCTTCCCTCCAGTCAATAGTCACTTGCAAGTACAATGGTACAAAGTCGGTATTGTTGATACAGTGTGATCCTCACACTGCTCTTTGTAGCCATTTTTGTGATGGGCTAGCTGGACCCACACTTTTTACAAGTTCACCAGTGTAGCTCTAGAAAAGCTGTGAGTTGGGAGGGTTGTTTTGAGGTTTTCCCCCAGTTCGCTTGTAGAACAGGCAAGGTTGGTGGAATTATCAAGAAATCAGTTTTCCCTTCTAAATCAAGCAACAAGAAGACTGGTAAAACTTTTTGCTTTTCAGGACTCCACTAATGGATGGGAATATACCACATACATAGGGCTTAGGTCTTTGAGGACATGTGGTGTCCTCAAAGATTGAGAGAAAAGTGATTGGTGCTTGGGTAAGTAAATCATGAGAGAATCTACCAATTGGAGTGTTTGGGAAGCCCTCTTTAGACAGGACAGCTCATCAGCATTATTGCCAGAGCTGAATGGTTTTAGTGTTGGAGACCAGCAGTTTAAGGCTGTCATATAGAATTATTCAAAGAGAAATTGTGTTTGTAGGATCATCCTTCACCTTTTTAGGAGTTCATCTCTAGGAGGCAAAGTCAGCAGTCACCTTATGGAAATTTACTTTGGGCTGGTTTGGAGATCAATGTAATCATGCTAGTTAGCTGACTAGGTAAATTAATCTATTTTTGGAATTCATACAGTCTACTAACCCTGATCCATCTCTACTAATTCAGGGAATAAAGTCATTGTGCTGAAACAGTTTAAATACGTTCAAAGTGTGAACAGGATATAGCATATTCAGAATTTTCTTAAATCAAGTGAGAATCAATCTATTCATTTAAAGCTAATTTGATGGCTCTAATCCCTGTGTTAGTTGTGCAATTTGGAATTGGAAGTTCATCAGGACAGAAGTATATACTTTTACCTTAGTTGGCATGATAAGGAATGATCTGCATTTCATCAGATATGTAATAGTTGGCCTTGCTTTCACAAATAGTCTTATTTCCAGCTAGTCAAGGTTTGTATTTTGAAGGAGTTGAGCTTTGGGGAAATCAATATATGTGTCATGCCTATTGAACAGGATACTCCAAATATTTCTTCAGCTGCCCCAGATGTTCAATGAATAGAACATTGTTTTTATTTCCACATCTTATCTGCAAGCGTTTTACTTGTATTTTTTTATCAACAAGTATAGGTTTTGATATATTGAATGCCCTTTTCTTTAACAAAACATAATTTAAATGCCCTTGAGAATTTTCTTCTTTGGTATCTAATTTATAGATATCAATGAAGAAAATTCTCAAGACCATTTACTATAAAGTTTTCACAGTCTTCTGTTTTGCTGTCATTTAAAACTGTTTTGCTGAGCAGAATGTTTCTGATGAAACTTGAGAACATCACAGACTCTTACTGGGTACAGTTTTCATTTCAAGAATCTAATACCTGGTTCATTAAAAGATCCATTGTCTTACTGCTGTTTCTGTGTTTAAATGAGCATGTTTTATTTTGAACCAAATGATATGGCAAGATTTTATTTTTTAAATTAATTTATTTAAATGACCTACTTAGCTCCCCATCTCTCAACAATGGCTCCGGGCAGCATACAGTCCAACACCAAGAAAATATAACTTGTAATGCCAACTTAAAAACAACTTCAAATCAAGATGATCACGTCACCAGCAGAATTGGCTAGCCCAAATGCTGCAGGTTAAGAGCTCTATTCCACCTTTTCTTTAACTCAGTGGTAAAATGTGTCTGTTGTGTATATCACCAGATTGGAAGAAGCATTGAGGTGTTGCTTGCTGCATTGGCAAGATTGAGCTAAATGGATACAAATTGATATATTTCCTGCATTCTGGAGAATCTAGTTCCACAATAAACATCTGCTTCCTATGTAAGAAGATTCCAGCTTCGGTCCTTGGCATCTACAATCAGTGCAATTTGAAACCCGGGAAGCCTGTTAACAGTATCACTAAGGCAGAGGTCCCAACCTTTTGAGCATCAGGGACTGGTTAAGTGGAGAGAGGTTTTTTTTGTGGACTGGAGGGGGTGTGGTTTTGTGTGCTGCCTTCATCCCATGGATGGGGCTGTTTGTGCAGACTAGTTGCTAGCATGCCGTGGCCCGGTATTGGTCCACAGGGACCCCTGCTCTAAGGGACTTTACAAGAATTCAGGCCAATGCACAAATTTTGATTTTAGTCATTTAAACTAGTTTATATTTGAATTTGAATTTGAATTTATTAAATTTATATGCCACCCTTCTCCCTAAGGACTCAGGGCGGCTCACAACAATAAAAAGTTAAAAAACATAAAATACAAAATTCAAAAAAGAATTAAACAAAATATAATAAATACATAACAATTAACCCAATAAAGCCAAATTTAAAACTATAGTCAGTCCAGGCCCAATTGTTGGAACATCCATGTCTTCAGGTCACGGTGGAAGGACCGAAGGTCAGTGGCCATCCGCAGCTTCGGAGGCAACTCATTCCAGAGGGTCGGTGCACCCACAGAGAAGGCTCTCCCTATGGGGGTCACCAGCCAGCATTGCTTAGCCAACGGAACCCTGAGGAGGTCAACTCTGTGGGAGCGAACCGGGCGATGGGAGGTTGACAATGGCAGCAGGTGGTCTCGCAAGTACCCGGGGCCTAAGCCATGTAGGGCTTTAAAGGTAATTACCAGCACCTTGAATCGCACCCAGAGGGCAACCAGAAGCCAATGCAGCTCACGCAGGAGTGGTGTAACATGGGAGTACTGAGAAACTCCCATAAGCACCCGCGCGGCCGCATTTTGCACCAGCTGAAGCCTCTGGGTGCACTTCAAGGGCAGCCCCATGTAGAGAGCATTGCAGTAATCCAGGTGAGAAGTGATAAGGGCGTGGGTGACCGTGCATAGGGCATCTTGGTCCAAAAAAGGGCGCAACTGAATTCAGATGAATGAATGCTATAACTAGCTATTTTTATATAGAAGCAAAGCTTATTACAAGTCATCCTCAATTTATGACTGGTCAACTAATGACTGTTCAGAGTTATAACAGATTTAAAAAGCTGTGCTGACTGTAGATGCCAAGGACTGAAACTGGAATTTGCTACATGGGAAGCAGATTTTTACCATGGAACTAGAGTTTGGGTGGTAGGGAAGCAGCCGTAACTTCAAGGATGGTCTGTAAGTAGCTAGAAAGCAGCCCACAGCCCATAATTTCCCAGTATGCACATGTGTTTCATACATATATGGAACATGAGAGAACCTAAACACATATTTAACTTGGGTGAGTGTTAATGTGTTTAATGTTGTAAGCTGCCCAGAATCACCTTGTGGCGAGATGGGCAATAAACAGATTTAATAAATATTATTTTGTCACACTGAAGAAATAATGTGGGCATTACTGCTAAAGCATTTTTTAAAAATCCAGAGGTCAAGCTCTAAAGGCTTCCTCTCCCATGTTTATTTAGATCTTTAAAATGTTATGCAATTGATAGCTTTACATAAATAGCAACTTTTATTAGTATGTGACTGAGATTTACGATAGCTCATTCATCTTTTTCAGCAGTTTTAATCTGAGATCTAGATGTTAAGCAAACATAACAGACCCCTCACTTTATTAATGAAGTCCCACTTATCTATGGTAACAAGAACTGGGCATCCGCTGTTTCTTTCACTTTTCACAGGTTTGGGGGTTTTTTCCCCAGAATACAACATTTGCATTAATAAGATGCAACAGCAGGTCTGTGTGAGTTGGGATTAAAAAAGAATCTTTAATTAGATTTGTTGACAGGAACGATTTCTTTCTTTTCTCATATTATCATAATATTTTTATCAAATCATGGGAAGGAAGAAAAACAGTGACAAACATACGTTGGTTGGCTTGCGCATTTATCTTAAATTATATCTCAAGATTCCAGTTACCCTGTTCATAGAGTACAGGAGTCTTTTCCAATCTCATCAGTCAGACGTGATATCAAATGCTAACTGAGGAACTGTAAGAACAACAGTGCATCAAGAGGGCATTGAATTTTGGGATTAAATTAAAAATAACTCTAGCACCGCCCTATTGTTTTCTTTCTAAATTGCACCTCACCGTTATCTCTCTTCATTCTTAATTTCTGTTTATTTTTTTTCAACCTTAATACACCTATACAGTACGTGTCCTTTGTTGTAGTGTTTTTATTCATTTCCATTTCCTCACTAAATCTTTAGGTTTGTCAACCTCCAGCTCCAATATCCAAATATTCCATTGTTTCATTCTTTGGCTCACCCATATCTATGTTTTTCTTTGCCTTCCTGCCAGTTTTAGTTTCATCTTAAATTTATTTACAGTGTTCACATTTTGATCCCATTTGTCTTTCTTGCCAACATTTCTAATGATCTTGTTGACTCCTAGCCTTTGCAGTTGTTTTCAAACAGTGTTTGAAAATAACGTTTTAACACGTACGTATATGACCATTAATTCCTCAGTCTCATTATTTTGCTCTCTTATCTCTTCTTCTTTTTCTTCGGTGTCTCTTTTGATGCTGGAGGCTGTGCAGATGTGGATGGTAAGGAACTGTATTTGATTTAATTTAATCCTACCAAGATTGCCCCCCCCCTCCAGATCTGGGGAAATTCCACTTTCTCTCTCAAAAATGGTGAGCATCTGAGGGTCTTCCTGGATTCAAAGTCTTTGCTCAATGAACAGATGGAAAGGCCTTCCTGTCCACAACTTCACGTGTGCCAACTGCAGTCTTCTAAATCAGAAGGCAATCATGCCCTGGTTATCTTGTGGCTTAACTCCTGCAGTGCAATTTCCATATGGCTGCCCTTGAAGACCACCTGGAAGATTCAATTGGTCCAGAGCGTAGTGGCACAGGCTGTCACTGCCGTTTTTTTAGTTTTGCCAGCAGCTCATTTCTATCTGTACATTTTCCCCTGCTCTCTGCACCTGTGTGACTATCTTATCATGTAACCATAGTGAATCTCACATGTCCAGCCATGTTATGGTTTCAAACTTTTTTTGTGCGCATGCCTAGAAAAAGTTTCTCACAGTTACTCTGTTACTTTTCTTTCTCTTCTGCCTGACAAGTGATGTAGTCAGCTAGGTTTTGCTTTCTTTTCTCATTAAAGGTTTTACAGTAGAATATGCCTCGAATTTCTTTCTTTGATGTTCACCATGCGAATGAACCACAGTCCATCCTCCTCTGATAGGAGGATTACATCTTCCGTGACACAGGCTGTGATAGCCATGCCTTGGCATGCCTCTACTCCACAACTGCATTGATTCCTAATTTGGTTCCAAGTGCGATTCAAGGTGTTAGTTGCTACCTATAAAGCCTATGTAGTAGTATAGGACCTGGCTATTTGAGGAACTACCTACTGTATCTCCCATAACATTTGCCTAGCTGATTTGATCCAGCAGCGTTGATGCAGTCTAGTTTCCTTTGATTAAATAATGCCAACTATCAGGACACTGGAATTGTGACTTCTCTTCTGCACAGCCTGCGCTCTGGATTGAGGTTGCCCCCAGGATCCAGATGGCCCCACTCTGCTAGTTTTTTGAAGGGCCTTAAGGACTTAGCTCTTCTCCCAGGTCTTTGGCAAAAGTAATTGAAGCCCCCTCCTTCATGCCATTTGTCTCCTTTTTTGGCAACTTTTAAAAACTCTGTTTTCAATGTTATATTATTTTATTGTTCTCTGTGATTTTATCTGTGAAGCACCCAGAATTTATTTATTTTATTTATTTATTTTATTGGATTTGTATACCGCCCTATTCCCATAGGACTCAGGGCGGTTTACAGGGCAGTTAAAACCATGAATACAAAAAATTAAAAACAATTAAAACAATTAAATTAAATTTAAGCCCCGAGTAAATCTAAAACCCAGTTAAATTAACAACCCCACAGTCTGGACCAAACAGATCGAAGAGCCAAGTTTTCAGGTTCCAGCAAAATGAGCAAAGGTCGGGGCAGTCCTAAGTTCTGTGGGTAGTTGGTTCCATAGGGCAGGCGCACCCACAGAGAACGCCCTTCCCCTGGGAATAACCCGCCGGCATTCATTAACCGGCGGTACCCTGAGAAGGCCCTCCGTGTGGGGGTGCACAGGACGATGGGAAGATGATGCCGGCAGCAGGTGTTCCCTTAGATAGTCCGGACCCAAGCCATTTAGGGCTTTATAGGTCATTACCAGCACCTTGAATCTCACCCAAATTGATGTTCAGAATGAACCTGAACTGGAAAAAAAATCAATGTTTGTGAAATCATTTCCACTCGTAGTAGATGAGATGAGAGAGGATGCCAATTCCTACATATACTTCCCAGCTTTAACGGCACAAAACCAATTTTACAATAGATGAGAAAACTAAAGCAAAAGTACATACTTTTCAATGCTATAGTTATACCAGCAGAGATCTATGGCTATGAAGTATGTAACCTAAGTAAATCAGAAGATGGAGAAATCGGAAGGAGAAGCTTTCAATCGCAGCACGCAATGCAGAGATGAGTACTTAGTCTTGCTCGGAGAGTGAATCTAATGCAGAAAAGTGCCATAGAACCAATATGGAAGAAGTTATTGAAGTAGTAAAACTAGCATATATGAATGTGCAAGACATATCATAGACATGCTTGTCCATGTATTAAAACAGATGGACCCACTACTAGGTGACATAATGCTGGCCCCATAACTTTGTTTTGTAGCAACACAAAAAACATTTACCTATGAGATGGAAAGAGTAAATACGGACACTTGGATAGCAATAGCAATACCAATAGCACTTAGATTTATATACCTCTTCATAGTGCTCAAGTGGTTTACAGAGTTAGCATATTGCCCTCAACAATCTGGGTCCCCATTTTACTGACTTTGGAAGGATGGAAGGCCTGGAGCCACTCAGGATCGAACTGCTGGCAGTCGGCAGAATTAGAATTTGACATGCACCAAACACTGTTTTTAATCATCCCTTTGGGCAATAAATCTATCTTAATGACAGGTTTAAGCTTAGTTTGGACATAGCTTTAGGTGGAAAGATTACTCCCCTCACATTACTAAATTAAATGGAATAGTTAGACGTAGTACTGTGTAGGGATTTGGACGAGGAAAACCTCCAAGGTCTCCTCCAATTCTGTTATTCTGTTATTGTATGAGGCAGTTTTGTATGATCCTTGTATTCTAAAAAGTCAAAATATACAGCTATCCTTCCAGTCTTAAGCTTTTGAAATTTTGCAAATATTTTCATAAGCAGGGTAAATCTGAAGTTCTGTGTGACGTTTTGGAAAGAATTCTCCTTTGTACTAATGAAAATGATCCTTTGAGTATGGAGTGATATTCGTAACATTTGTAAGGAGTAATTCTTGTAACATTTAAAGTAAATTTATTCATAATCATTACCTAATTTACATATTTCTCCAGTGCTTACAGTAATTTCACACTTAAAAAAAAACTTGTTAACAATCACCAGATAGGTAATCTTGTTAATCTTGCCACATTAACTCATGGTGTTAAGGCTTAGTGTTAGCATCATATAAAAAAGCTGTGCTCCTATTTAAAGGAATTGTAGACACATAGTTTTACATAACTGCTATTTGCATCTGTAGAGCATCTTAATCCATACCTTCAGCTCATATGTGCCCAATTCCTATGCTAGTCTATGATTGTATTAAAGGTTGTTTGACATTACAAATTAGCTTAGTAATATTGCCCATTTGTATTATTTATTTATTTATTTTATTTTATTTTAATTCCATTTATATCCCGCCCTTCTCCGAAGACTCAGGGCGGCTTACTAGCTTATAGTTGAAAACATAGCTTTTTAAAAAAATGATGAACACATTACACTATCTGCTGAACTGATATTTTGGGATGCAGATGTTTCATGCAAATTTGCCCAATAAAGTGTCTGGTACAATATCATAAAAATACTTGGTATTTTTCAATGAAATTATTTCACTTATAACATTTACAATTTTTCATGATTTATCAGAAAGGAGTCCCCTTGTTCTATAATTAATTTCTTTTTTTTAAAAAAAGTGGTGAATGTTTAATGGAGAATGGCTATTAGGTTTGGACTGAGTTCCTTTAGTGGGGAAAAGAGAATTGGACAAAATTTTGTTCCAAGGAACCCACACAGTTCACTTTGATTTCCTGTTGTCAATTACTTCTTGTCTTATATCAACCAAAATAATTTTTGTATGACCCTGTTTTTTGAAACTGCGTTAAAGTTATTTTGGAACTGCATTTTTCTCTGTAATTCTACATTTCCCCAATAAGTGTTCATTTGTTTTTTGGTGCACATATTCTTGAAAGCCCTGGACACTGTAGAACAGACATGTGAAACACAAGGCCCGGGGGCCGGATCCGGCCCGCGAAGTGGTTTCATATGGTCCTTCACTGGAAACAGTGAAGGAACGGCCGCCACTGCCTTGGCCCTGGCCCAGAGACCCTCCTTCTGCCAGAGACCCTCAGATCTGTCCCACTCCTGCCCAGGCCCCCATAGGCACCCTTGATGCGAATGATGTAGAGCTGGCCATGCCCACCCAGTCGGCCATAAGTACTCTAGCTACGCCCAGCCAGTAGGCCACGCCCACCCGGCCCCCTGAGGGCAACTGCAATGCTGATGCGGCCCTCAATGAAATTGAGTTTGACACCCCTGCTGTAGAATAAGGATAATAAATTATTTCACTATCTACTAAGACCCCAAATCAGAAGGGAACAGACAAACTCTCCAACAAATTTCACAGTCACACTGAGTAAAAATTATAGAGAATACATGCATGTGTATTGATGTATATCTCTTTTTGCAGCTTGCAAAAAGATTTTCTTGGTAACTGTTTTGGTTGTTCTCTATTTTTGTTTTTGTAATAGATGTTAATCATGCTGAGGAATATTTAGTTTTGTGTAGGCAGAAGTTACTCATTCTATACATAATTGACTCTAAGCCATATTTTTTCATGTAAAATATTTGATGCACGTTGTATTAAATATTTAAGTTCCAGATTGAAAAGGCAATTTCAGAAAAGCTTAATTACAGTATATCATTCCATTTTTTTTACTTCTACCAACTCGCTTTTCCATAATAAAATGTAAAGAGAAGAAAAGGTTAGAAATACCATTGTGTTCACTTACTATAGTTTTACTTTTAAATATGTGCCAAATGAGACTTTTAGTCACTGAGTGAAAATTCAAACTGCTGAGCCAAGTTACACCATCTAGATTATTGTGAAACTTAAGTAAGCATTAGAAAACCGAATAATCTCAATAGTGGTGCTTTTCAAGCTGGCCAGCTGCTAAAAATTTTATCACATTGAAAGGTCTATCAGAAAAAAATAGCAAGTAAAACAGTTACTGCTTACACACATATGAACTAATTCTGCCTTGTACTGCGTGTTATCTTCATATCTTTTCCTTTTTAAAATACCATACATTTGAGTCAGTAATGGGCAGAAGGAATAACCTTGAGAAACAGGTGGAAGAGCCGCAACCAAGACAATGTTCTCACCAAAGAAATCTAAGTCCAGGCCAGAGCTGTAACATGAGAAAGCATCTCAGACAAAACCCTATTGGGGGGAGGGAAGGGGGAACGTGCATTCAGACTTTCAAGATTGAGTTTAATCTTTCACGGTAAACCAGGCTAGGAAACCGAAATTATGCCTGCTAATGCTACTTTTATGATGATGTTATAATAACAGAATTTTGGGGGGAAGGGTCTGTCTAAGATGCTACTTCTGCGAATTATATCTTGATATCCATTAAGGGACACGGTGGCTCAGTGGGTTAGGATGCTGAGCTTGTCGATCAGATGGTCGGCAGTTTGGCGGGTCGAATCCCGAGTGCCGCTTAACAGAGTGAGCGCCTGTTACTCGTCCCAGCTTCTGCCAACCTAGCAGTTCGAAAGCACGTAAAAATGCAAGTAGAAAAATAGGGACCACTACGGTGGGAAGGTAAGAGCGTTCCGTGCGCCTTTGGCGTCTAGTCATGCCGGCCACATGACCACGGAGACGTCCTCGAACAAGCGCTGGTTCTTCGGCTTTGAAACGGAGATGAGCACCGGCCCCTAGAGTCGGAAACGACTAGCACACATGTGCGGGGCAACCTTTACCTTTACCTTTATCCATTTATTCCTGCCTTATGTGCCGGATCCGGCCCCCGGGCCTTGTGTTTGACATGTCTGCTTTATACACTCAAATAATGTCCAGTCATGGCAGGCAGTAAACAAAACAGAAAAGTGGAATTTGTCTTGCTGCTAAAGCTGTTGCTGCTGGACTTGCTAACAGTGAGATCCAGTATCCCACCAGTTGTGAAGAATTGCAGGAGGCTCTAAGACCACACCTTCTCAGACTCTCCACTAGCAGTGGAGTGGTAGCATGGTTGGGTGCTTCCCAATCTGGCAAGCAGGGTAGGACATCTTCTCTGTGACCTTCAGTGATGGATGCCTAAGCAGAAGGCACAACTATCTATCAGCAGTCAGCTGGAAACAACCTGTCAACCAACAAACATGCTCTGATCTGATATCTGATTAAGTAAGGTTGGAGGGGGAAAGTTAAAATAACAGCAGAAGGATTCCAATGCTTATTGTTACTTTCAAATGTGAACGTCATATATGGGGATAAGTAAACCGTGGGGTGACGCAGTGTATCAATCCTAAGGAGTTCTGAAGATCTTTTCTTCAGCTTTCCCCCCATTCTATCGCTTGCTTTCATCACGGACAGAAAACAGTTTGCCTAAGACAGGGGTAGGCAACCTCGGCTCTTTTATGACTCATGGACTTCAACTCCCAGAATTCCTGAGTCAGCTAACTCAGGAATTCTGGGAGTTGAAGTCCATGAGTCATAAAAGAGCCGAGGTTGCCTACCCCTGGCCTAAGAAGCAGCATAGCACTTTTTCTTCCTTCACCCTTTTCCCCTCCTTTACTTTGAAAAAAAACCTCTGATTCTGATGAAGATGGCCAACTACATACACACCCAGGGAGGAATCTCTGAAGAGTTTTTCCCTGGGCTGTAACTCTTCAACTATTAACTGAAGAGACTGGTAATTCCTTCAGTTTTTATGATCCACCTGGATCAGGGAGAATCTAAGAATTACCCTTCAAGAGCCTCCGAGGCCTGCTTAGTGTTAAACAATGAAGAAGGCTGCTAAGGCAAGCCAAAATGAAGTATAGAGCAAAGGAAAAAAAAAAAAGAAAAGCTGATGGAGAAATATCAAGACTGAAAGCTGTGGTTTTAGTTTATTATTGTAATAACTTGTAGCTTGGTCTGCTTCGCTGTGGCTGGCTAAAACTTTCTGACTTTTATGATTCCTGAGCTGCTAGTAATTCCTAAGTGACTTAACAAAAAAAATAAAAGCTATCCTTTTACCAAAGAGGGAGTCAAGATGGAGGAGCAAATTATTAGAGATACATTTGAAAATTCTCTAAATAAAATCCCTCAAGGCTAATAAGGCACCTGGTGCTAACAATGTCCTGCCAGAAATAATAAAAAATAATGCCAGTTGGCGGGCTCCACTTTTAGCGTCTCTGTTTACATTTATAGATAGAACTGTTATGTATGCAGGCATCTGCATAGCAACAGCCATCAGGGGGCGTGGCCTGGACAGTTTCGGCGGGAAACCTAGGGCCAACCCCATTGGCTGTTAGCTCACCTGGCCAGGTATATAAGGAGGCCAGGTAGCCCTCATTCCTCAGTTCACTTCCCCTTCCAATAAAGAGCTGAACTCACACACCGGCTGGCGTCTCTCTTGCGTTGGACCCACTACACAATAGTGGCGACGAGGATGGGATTGCTGCCGACCAAGAGCTGAAGTCACTGGGGAAACGCTCCGCGAGCTGAAGGGAAAGGCATTTTTCCTTCTTCCCCTCACGACCGCCAGCCGAACCGGCAATGCCAAGCGCCACATCCACGACCAACTGCCGCCATGGCTAGAGCCGGACAACCCCGCGAATTCGAGACCCGCCGCCCCGAAACCTGGACCCGTTACCTGGCTCACGTTGAACTGTACATGAGGTTCAATCAGATATCGGAGGACGGTGCAAAGGCGGCCGCCCTGCTCTGCCTTGGGGGACCAGCGCTGCTGGAAGTCGCCGCGAATATGTTCCCCCAGGAGGCCATCAACACCGTCGCGTACCGAGACCTCATGGCCAGGCTCAACGCACATTTCAGGCCCCGGCGCTCCAAGGTGGCCGCACGGTCACAATTCGAGAAAAGGGACCAGCGCCCCGACGAGACCGGCGCCGACTTCCTCGCCGCCCTACGGGAAGCTGCTGTTGCTTGCAGGTTCACAAATTTGAAGGAGCGACTACGGGACCGGCTGATTTGCGGCCTATGCGACAGGCGGTTGCAGGAGCGCCTGTTCGAAAGAGAGGAGGTCTCTCTCCAGGAAGCCGAGGACGCCATCCTAGCCCACGAAGCGGCCTGCGGGGCCGTCCAAGCCTGCCAGGGAACTCGGCCCGGCAACCAGGCAACCAGCGTCCACCGGCAAGGGGCCACAGAGGAGGACGACCTGAGCATCGACCTCCTCCAGCGGAAGTCGACCCCCGACCAGTGAGCCAGACGCCCAGACAGGCCCAGGCCTCCCAGCAACACTGCCGTTCCCCAGAGGTGCGCAGGTTGTGGTGGGAACCACATGCGCAGCCTCTGCAAGTTCCAGTCCGCCACGTGCCGGGCCTGCAAGAAAACAGGCCACATAGCCGCCGTCTGCCGTAGCCGCCGCCCCCGAGAGGAGATCCACGAGCTGCAGCCGGAGGAACCGCCGTTCGAAGGTACTGGGGCCCCCACCAAAACAAAAATTGGCTATGTCAAGAGCCGGCTGGCCATTAACCACACGGGCAGCCGCCGGCTGCTCAAACCCAAAATTAGATTAACAATCCGTTTGCAAGGTGTCCCTTGCAGCATGGAGTTTGACTCCGGATCAGCGGTCTCGATTATTTCAGACGAGACCCTTAACCACATAATTAGCCGGAGCAAGCAACGGATTAAATTACGGCCTACTAAATTAACCCTGACCGATTTTCAGAATTCGCTGGTCAAGGTGAAGGGGGAGGCCACCATTTCAGTGGGGTTTAAGGGTCGCGAAGGGCACCTGGACGTTGTAGTGGTAGAGGGCCGCAGAGCCAGCCTGGTCGGGCTGGACTGGTTTGAGGCCCTGGGAATCTCAGTATCCGGGATCCATCGGATCCAGGGGGACTCCGTTGAGGCCGTTTGCCGGGAGTTCGCCGACGTCTTCGACGGGTCATTAGGCAAGTACACCGGGGCCCCCATATCGTTCAAGCTTAACTCGAACGTCTCCCCCGTTAGGGTCCGGCCGCGGCGAGTCCCGTTTGTGCTCAAACACAAAATCAAGCGCGAACTAGACAAGTTGGTGGCCCAGGGAATCTTAGAGCCCGTAGATGGAGGGGAGTGGGAAACCCCCATCGTGACCCCCCTCAAATCCAACGGGGAAATAAGGATCTGCGCCGACTATAAGTGCTCGGTGAACCGCGCCCTAAACCCGCACGCTTACCCGGTTCCTGCGGTCAGCCACGTTCTCGCTTCCCTCCAAGGCGGCGCCATTTTTGCAAGGCTCGATCTTGCACAGGCGTACCAGCAACTCACGGTCACTAGGGAAACAGCTGACATCCAAACCATAGTAACCCATAGGGGGGCGTTCCGGGTGAACAGGCTGCAGTTTGGAGTCAGCGTTGCTCCCGGCATTTTCCAGGAGGTTATGGAAAAGACACTCAAGGGCATTCCAGGAGTCTGCCCCTATTTTGATGACATCCTGATCGCAGGAGCATCAGCAGAGGAACTGGCAGGGAGGCTTAGGGAAGTGCTGGCAAGGCTGCGCACAGCTGGCCTCAAACTCAAAAAGGAAAAATGCAGCATAGGCGTTCCTTCCACAGAATTTTTGGGGTTCAGAGTAGACGCCAGGGGAATCCACCCCACAGAATCCAAGGTGAGGGCCATCAAACTAGCACCCACACCCAAGAACAAAGCAGAGCTTCAGGCATTCCTGGGTCTGCTGAATTTCTACCATACATTCCTCCCACACAAGGCAGCCATCGCTGAACCGCTCCACAGGCTGCTAGACAAACAGGCAACATGGGCCTGGACGGCCACCCATGATCAGAGCTTCAAGGCCCTGAAGGCATTGCTGTCGGACAAGTCCACAGTAACCCATTTCATCGAGTCCAAGCCCATTTGTATCGCCTGTGATGCATCCCCTTATGGTGTGGGCGCTGTCCTAAGCCACCTTGAGCCCAACGGGGCACAAGTCCCCATAGCATACTATTCTAGGACACTGTCTGGAGCAGAAAGAAACTACCGTACGCCCAAATAGACAAAGAAGCCCTGGCAATCGTGGCAGGAATCAAGAAATTCCACGATTACTTATATGGAAGGGAGTTCACTATCTTCACGGACCACAAACCACTCCTGGGCCTGTTCACCACAGACAGGCAAACCCCCCAGATTCTGTCCCCCAGGATGCTCCGGTGGTCCATCTTCCTTGCAGCATACAATTGCAAGCTGGTACACAAGCCAGGGAAGGAGATGGGCCACGCAGACGGTCTAAGTAGGCTCCCCCTAGACACACACGACCCAGACCCAGCACCAGCCACACAGATCCTAGCCCTGCAGGAACTACCCGAGTGCCCAGTTCTTGCCAAGGACATTGCCAGCCACACAGCCACAGACAACATCATGGGCAGGGTGCACTCATGGGTTTGCACAGGGTGGCAGGACAAATCCCCGGGACCAGAGTTTCAGGCCTATTTCATTAGACGCGATGAAATCTCCACACACAAAGGGTGCCTCCTTTGGGGTAGCAGGGTCATCATCCCACCCGCACTACGCGCCAGGGTATTGGACTCCTTACACGAAGGGCACCCGGGGGTGGTCAGGATGAAGGCACTGGCTAGGAGCTACCTCTGGTGGCCCGGGTTGGACAAGGAGGTTGAGGATCGGGTCAAGGCCTGTTATACGTGCCAGAGATCCAGGCCAGAAGTGCCACATGCACCAGTACACCGGTGGGAGGCCACACACACGCCATGGTCCCGCATTCACATTGACTATGCGGGGCCATTCCAGGGTCAACTATTTTTAGTAGTGGTGGACAGTCACTCCAAGTGGTTAGAGGTAGTCCCTGTCCCCAACATGACCTCGGGGAGGACAATCCAGGTGCTCAGAGCTCTCTTTGCCACACACAGCCTCCCCGACGTAATTGTGTCTGATAATGGGCCTCAGTTTACTGCTGCTGATTTCCAGGCGTTCTTGAAGGCGAACTGGATTAGGCACGCCACCTCTGTGCCTTTCCATCCATCTACCAACGGGCAGGCCGAACGGATGGTAAGGACAACCAAAGACGCACTCCGGCGCATCATCAGCGGGGACTGGCAC